>NC_137889.1:80157460-80848116 GCF_963455335.1 Martes martes
CAATTGAAAACATTTGACTAGGGGTGTCTGGGTGGGCCAGTCGGTTAAGGGGCTAACTCTTGATTTTTGGCTCAGTTCATGATCTGAGGATCGTGAGATGGAGCCCCTGAGGTGGGGGGAGCTCCACATTCAGTGGGGAGCTGCTTGAGATTCTCTCCCTCTCTGCCTGCCCCTCCCCTGCCCACACACATGTGCGCTCGCTCGCTCTCTCTCTCTCTCTCTCTCTAAAATAAATAAATAAATCTTTAAAAAAAAAAGAAAGAAAACGTTTGACTAAAATTGCACAGTATTTATTTGAGGATAATGTTTCAGCACTTCCAGCTTGTCACCGAATACCATTCTTAACTTCCCTGTCCTAGTCTTGAGTCCCTTCATCTTGGCCAAGCTTATATTTGATCAAACCTCCTACTTCTCAGGTCCCAAAACAAAACACAAGCACAGACATACACATGCATGCGGATGGTGAATTGACAGATTTAGATTATCCTTCCTTCTGTTTGACTTGAAAACTTTTTTTTCCCTTCTTCAATTAGGGGAGAACAATTTTTCAAGAACACTCATATAAGCCAGGTGCATTAAATGACAAAGTGTGGAGTCCAAAAAGGGACTGGAGAAGATGGGAAAAATCAAGATTCCAACATTCTATACCTCTTCAATTTCAGGCCTTCCTTGACTCATCATTGCATTTCCAGAAATTGATTATAAGTAAAGAATCAAGAGTTATTTACAGCACTGTTCATAGTAATAAAAAAGCAGTGAGGCACCTGGCTGGCTCGGTTGATGGAACATGTGACTCTTGGTATCAGGATTATGAGTTCAAGCCTGACAGTGGGTGTAGAGATTACTTAAAAATAAGTAATCTCTTTTTACTAAAAAATTCTCTTTTTACTAATTTTTACTAATTAATCTCTTTTACTAATTTAAGTAGTAGCAATCTAAATATTCAATAATAAAGCATTTATTAAATAAATTATGCTAAAGTAATAGAAGAATACTTTGAGGTTATTAAGCTCAAATTTTCAAGATTATTTTTTAAAATATTTTATTTATTTAGAGAGAAAGCAGGAGGGGCAGAGGGAAAGGGAGAGAGAGAATCTCAAGCAGACTTCCTACTGAGCGCGGATACCCACTCAAGGGCTCAGTCTCACAAGAGTTAGCCCCTCAACCAACTGATCTACCCAGGCACCCCAGATTTTCAAGATTATTGAGTAACATGAGTATATGCTCATAGTATACTTAGTGAAAAAAAACCAGTAGATTCCAAATCTGAATTTACAATGATATTTTTTAATTTTTTAATTTTTAATTTTTTAATTTTATTTTTTTTAATTTTTTAAGGTATATGTAGATAGATATAGCTATAGAAATAAAAATGGGGCACTTTTTATGCATTTACTTATATAGAACATCAAATCAAAGTAAAACCTAAAATGAAATTCAGTATTCCAAAAATCGTGCTTTAAATATATGGTTGAGTTCTGGCTGGTAAAACCAACCAATTTACCAACCAAACAGAAACCACAAAAATCCCAAGCCTTCTTGAATAGAAATCAATATATTTTAATGTATCCAGTTGGTTTTTAGATGACAAATTGGTTTCTCAGTTGGAAATATTGATCTAGTAACTAGGTAATGTTTGAGTTGTGTTATGACCAGCTCTATGCCCACAGGGAAAGTGAGAAGTTTGTCTTTTGACTACCAGCCTTTCCTTTGGTGTTCTACCCATCCAGTCCTCAAGCTTTCTTCACTTCCTCACCCTCATTCACATCCATTCCCTGCTAAATAATACTAGGCTTAGGAAAGGTTATCAAAAATTCATTTAGCCCGGGGTAAAAAGTACTCACCAATTTCATTAACTCCTTCCATCAAAGGTATTTGCTTTTAGCAGGATATCAGCTGGGAAGCCTCCAGTGTTCAACTGGGACACTTTTTGCATTGGGATAGGGCAATTCTAACACCAGTAGGAACTCTACACCCCTTCACCCTGAAAATCCAAAGCCCATGCAGAACCAGCGTCATCATGCTCTATCCTGGACTCCTGCTGATTGCTTGAGAATTCATTTCTTTACGTATATTTGTTGGGGACCTACTGTTCACGAGTTCACGAGGCTCTCCTCTGGGATTTCAGAGCAAACTGGTACTCAGGGCTGCACAAAACTCATGAAATAAAACATATAACATTGATTTAATAAAAATTGTCTATTGTTCATTCTAGGTTTTCCCCCTCTACTTTCTGCTTAATTTAAAAAAATTTGGTTTTTTAGGTTTTATTTTTAAATAATCTCTACACTCAATGTGGAGCTTGAACCTACAGTCCCAAGATCTCGAGTCTAATGCTCCACCAACTAAGCCAACTATTTAATTTTTGAAGCAAAACAAAAAAACAAATAAAAAAGGTTAGATTTAACTTGGAAATACCTGTCGCACCAGGCCTCTACTTTCTTTCACATTTCACACCTTGATTTTTTTTTCTTTTATGACTTTCTTTTATGTCATTTTATGTACAAACTTGAGACCCCTGATTACATCTCCACTTTAGTAAAGGAATAAGAAAATGAAAGTGCCACCTGCTTGCTACCACAATAGCAGTGATCGCCTATCTAAGTTTCAGTAGTTTATTTGAGAGGATGATGCTTTGTTCCATTAAATTGGAGTCTCTGGGTTTTTTTTTTCCCCCAGATGTTAATCATCACCACTCTGTTACTTAAGAGGTTTTGTCTAGGTAATTAAAGATCTCTTCATATCATGCTTGAATATAAAGTCCTAAATTAGTCATGTAGTTACCTTTCGTCTTTTTAATTTTTTATTTTTTTATTAACATATAATGTATTATTGACCTTTCATGTTTTGTGTATAATGAGGTCTGTTTTAATGAACAAAATTATTTTTTGATACATTTTAAAAATATAAAAGAAAAATCTGATTATACATTTCTAATACAGCTGGACTTAAATAGCATTTAAACTTAGTAAATAATGAGAATAATTTATAAACGCTATTGCAAAAACTCAAACTTCGGGTTAAAAAACAAAGAAGCACCCCCCACCCCAAGAAAAACTCTCCTAAGAGAAAAACTCATTAAAAGAAAAACTGTGTAAAGTATTTATTACTGTTTATATAACACTATTTTTAGGGACATCTGGATTTCACCCCTACTTTTCTTATGTTTTAAATAATGAGATGTATTCAATTTGTGGATAAAAATGTCTATTTTAAAAGGATTTTTTAAAGATTTGTTTATTTATTTTAGAGAAAGAAAGCAGGTGGAAGTAGCAGAGAGAAAGAGTGAATCCTGAAGTAGTCTCCATGTTGAGTGTGGAGCCTAACACGGAGCTCAGTCCCAGGAACCCCCAAGACCATGACCTGAGCGGAATCAAGGGTCCGCCACTTAACTGACTGAGCCACCCACACGCCCTAGGAAATTTTTTTCTTTTCTCTCTCTCCCTCTTTTTGAAAAAGATTTTATTTATTTATCTGAGAGAGAGAGAGAGAAAGAGCACACAAGCAGGGGCTGGGGGCTGAGGGCTGGGAGGGACAGGGGGAGAAGCAGACTCCCCATTGAACAGGGAGCCTGCTTGGGGCTTGATCTCGGTACTCCAAGATCACGCCCTTAATCAAAGTCAGATGCTCAACTGACTGAGCCACCCAGGGCCCCAGGAAATTTTTTTCTTAATACACTAGTTTTTCCTTTAATATTCTAGTAAATGTATTTCAACTAAGAGAATAAGAACAATTATAAAAATAATCAGAAGTAACTGTGAAATCGGCTATGACCTGTTACATAAATAACAGAAAGCAAACATACTGACTCAGAATTAAAACAGTCGGTCAAAGGAACAATCTCTTGGAAGCCAATATACCATACAGCCATCAGGACAAGTTCTGCAACTGGACAGACCAGAATTTGAAAACGGGTTTCAAACTCATTGGAAGCATGAACTTGTTTTCACAGCCCTCTTTAAGCTACAGATTATTCATCTGTGAAATGGGGTTTTTCGTACCTGGGTCATAATTGTTGGGAGAATTAATATGTGGGAAGCACACAGTACATAGTATCCCATAAATGTTAGTTAGCATCATCGTCACCATTGTGCCATTAAAGGAACTAGAAGCCAACTATTGATTTAAAGACCTAGAGGCAAAATTTTGTTGACTACATAAAAAAGTTTATGTACCAATAACCAGGGTGTTTTTCTGTTATCAATATTTAAGCAGAATTTTTAGCACTATACAGTGCTCAGGAATGTGCATAACTGCAAAGTCAAAGCACACACTACAAAGTACCAAAGAGCTTTCGGAACTTAAAAAAAAATCAAATTATAGCCCGTTTGGAAGTCATAATATCACTATTGGATCTCATCACTTAAATATTAGTGATTTATGTATAGTGGAAGCTGCAGAATACTGGGCTGTGACACATCTATTCTGCAAATACGACTGCCTTGGCTGGGGCACTGGCTGGCTCAATCAGTTAAGCATCTGTCTTTGGCTCAGGTCATGATCCTGGGGTCCTGGGATTGAGCCCCAAATCTGGCTCCCAGCAGGGAGCCGCCTTCTCCTGCTCCCTCTGCCTGCCACTTCCCCTGCTCATTCTCTCTCTCTCTCTCTCTCTCTGTCAAATAAATAAACAAAATCTTAAAAAAAAAATAATTGCTTTGTCCTAACTATTGTTGGCAGATACAAGAGTGAAGTGTCCAAGATTAGAGAGCAGGATTCAAATCTAAGTTAGCCTGCTTCCAAAAGCTTCTATTATGCCCCGCTCTCTCTTTTAATCTCTTTCAGGTAATACATACGTTACATAATAATATATATTATAATCATAATTATTGTATATGTATCACTGGATATTCAATTGCACAGTTGTTTCTACTATATTAAATGTGTTTGTCCACCTATCTGTCAGTCTGTGTAGGTCTGTCTGTACGTATATAAGGCTGTCCTAGAAATTTTCTGTTTGTCCCTCCAGATCGCTACCCTTTTCACCCTGGTCTCTGCGCTGCTAGGCTGACTTTTAAGGACTATATCAATGGACTCCTTCGTCCACTGGCTTCTAGACAAGTTCGGCAGTAGGGTACATCAGCAGGAAATGAGAGAGAGGGGACAGCAAAACTGTGGAGTATTTATTCCCCATATCCCTCCCTAAAGTGGTCACTGTGGGAGGAAGTGGGGTGTAGCCCTTGACCAGACTTCAGAGGGTAAGGCCCTTGCTCCTACTAGTTCGAGGGATTGGCATCACAGCAATTTCCTGGCATCCTCTTCACCCCTTTGTAAAATGTCCTTTATTAAGAGCTCTTCAGGGGCACCTGGGTGGCTCAGTGGGTTAAAGCCTCTGCCTTCAACTCAGGTCATGATCCCGGGGTCCTGGGATCAAGCCCTGCATCGGGCTCTCTGCTCAGCAGGGAGACTGTTTCCCCCTCTCTCTCTGCCTGCCTCTCTGCTTACTTGTGATCTCTGTCAAATAAATAAATAAAATCTTAAAAAAAAAAAAAAAGCTCTTCAAATTACCCAGTATGTGTCTCACATTGCCTGTCCTGACCCCCTGACTAATACCAGTTCCTTATGGAAATAATGTAATGGACTGTGTAGTTAATATCCTCGTCTGCCTCCCAGTTTTAAAATCCTCCTTCTTCTAGTCAACTGTCTCCTTCTCTTGAGATTAGAAAATATGTGCCCATCCCATATTCCTCACTAGAGCCACCACCCCCAGACCCGGTAGGCCAACTCTATAAAAACCACCACCCCCCAATAATGATTCGTTCCTGTGGTGAAGCTGTAATTTAAGCCAAATGATAGAGATTCTTCACCCAGAATTTCTCAGATTAGAGGAAAAAGAGGCCCTCTTCTTCCTGAACTAAAGACTGTTAATTGTAACACTGGGATTCTCTGCCACCGTCCTCCCTATTCCTAGCGGAGCATTCTGCAGAATGGAGCTCAGCAGAGAGGTAGGAACAACTGAGAGAAAGAGGACACTAAAAAGAGGCCTTGGAATCACTGTGCCCAATCCCAAACTCTGAGCCCCCAGTCCCTCCAGCTCTCTTCTACAATTGCCTTCACCATTATGTGAACAAATACACTGTAGTTTTTTTCCTTGAACCTATTGGAGTTTCTGTTACATGCAACTAAAAGGGAAGGGGGGGAGGGGGAGGAGGAGGAGGAAGAAGAAGCAAAAGGAGGGGAAGAAGAAGAAGATTAAAAAAGAGGTACTAGGGGGCGCCTGGGTGGCTCAGTGGGTTAAGGCCTCTGCCTTCAGCTCAGGTCATGATCCCAGGGTCCTAGGATGGAGTCCCGCATCAGGCTCTCTGCTCCGTGGGGAGCCTGCTTCCTCCTCTCTCTCTCTGCCTACCTCTCTGCCTACTTGTGATCTCTGTCAAATAAATAAATAAAATCTAAAAAAAAATTTTTTTTTAAAAGAGGTACTAGTTAAAACAATGGCAAACACTTTGCAAATTGGTATGTTTCTACTATTTGAATCCAGTTGTTTCAAAGAATTCAGATGTCAGCAATACTGGCCGTAAATGCACTAAAAATGTCCTCATCTATATATACATCAAAATCAATGGGACTTTTTATTACCAGGAGCCTCCTGAAGCAAGTTCAGGAGGTGTTTTGGACATATTCCAGGTCCAGATTATTTCCCAGAGGGGAAAATGTCTGGACTGGGAGAGGGGGGATGATAATGGGTGTGCAAAGAAAGAAGAACTTCCATTTCTTCTCATTTTTAAATTAACTAGTATGGTTAGGTAACAATGATTAATAATGGTATTTTGGTTTTACTACCCGCTGTCGAATTTTACTTATTTATTTTTTCTTGGTTGGAGAGATCCTCAATGAATATTAGGTAGAGTAATAGAAGAAAATTTATTTTTCCTAAATACAGTAACCTCCCTCCATAGGTGTGACATTGTATGGATTCAAGAAAAGTACAAAGGTGGCATAAAAGATGAATGCAGTGTATATTCTGTTACAGTGATTTGCTATGTATTAACAATCCTTGTCACCCACTTCTTTGGCAGAGCCATAGTGAGGCTAACAAAGCCTTTGAAAAGATAGGAAATGGTTTATAAATATTAATAATAGTTTACCTTCCTACGTTTAGAAGCAGTAACCCAACACAACCCACGATTTTTCATTGTGTTTATCAAAGCACATCTCTTCACTAAAATTCTAAGTTTAGTTATTGAGCATTTATGTCATTACTGGTGAAGTGGTTCTCTTGGGAAGAACTGGGGACACTGACATAAGAATCTGTAAGATTAAAAATGAACATCATTAAAATACCATAACAGAAAAGAAAAGATCAGGAAATAACCTTGGGGCGCCGGGGTGGCTTAGTCGGTTAAGCATCTGCCTTCTGCTCAGGTCATGATCCCAGGGTTCTGGGATTGAGTCCCACGTTGGTCTCCCTGCTCAAAGGGGAGCCTGCTTCTCCCTCTGCCTCTGCCTGCCGCTCCCCTGCTTGTGCGTGCTCTCTCTTTCTCTCTCTGTGTCAAATAAATGAACAAAATCTTTAAATAAACAAATAAATAAATAACCCTGAAGGAGGGCCGGAGAACATTGGAAACCTGTTCCCCAAGGAGAAGATGGACATGCAAGGCATCCAAATCCAAGTTTTCCTCAATTTATCAGCTGCTATTTTTTTCCCCCTCTCTAAATGGACATTTGTGAATTCATTTGGAACTTAGAAGAAACTATTTCTAGGGAAAGAATGTTAAAGATGGTAGCTTGGGTTCTAGCAGGGCTTGTAAGTCTACTAACCCCCATGTAGCTGCACCAAAAAATTCTAGCTCCCTGTTGTTCCTGAGGGAACACAGCAACATTCCACCCTGCAACCCAGGATGCTTCAGTATCTCCCTATTTCCCAAACTGCTGTCCACCACAATGGCCCAGTTTGGAAAGTAGGCATGGAATGCTCCAGTCTCCTCTCCTACTGGGCCAACAGAGAAAGACAATTGTTTTCCTCATGGTGACAAAAGAAACAAGAATTCTCAGGTAGCCAATGTGAACAGGAAGAGGGCAATGACTCACATATTAGGGATGTTCCGAAGTTAGTTTTGCCTACATCCAGGAACTTGCTTCATTTTCTTTCACAATGAGTTTGTCATTGCTGCCCCATATATTTGGTTTAGTTTAATAGAAGTAGCTGTGTTGCTTCTTGATCATGAGAGGTGGCAGGTGTCCTCACTCTTCTTTCTTGTGGGCAAATAATAGAACCTATAAAACCCAGGCCACTCCCCTCCCTAGCCCTTTGTCTTCCATAAGGCCTCAAAGGAAAGGTCACTCTGGACAATTGGAACTGAGGTACCAGAAAACATGCACAAGTCCTACCAGCCACCTCACAGATTCTCTAATGACATGACCTATGCACTGTCTCCTTTACATTATTCCAACTACAACTAAAGCCGGAAATAACTCTGACATCCACAAAAAAATTTAAGCTTCAAAAGTCTTTCTCCGCCCCCTCCCCCCAGTATTAGCATGTAAATGAACTAGCTAGCAGTCACTCATGACATT
Organism: Martes martes; assembly: GCF_963455335.1. Lineage (NCBI taxonomy): Eukaryota > Metazoa > Chordata > Mammalia > Carnivora > Mustelidae > Martes > Martes martes. Next base: position 80,165,972 of record NC_137889.1, read on the forward strand.
TTTTTTGCTGCAAAATTATTGGCTAATTATACCAATTATTGTATTCTTAGCCTATCAGACCATGCTTTGATCATCTAGAGACAAAAATGTTTCTTGGACTCCATCCATGGGGCAACAACTGGTGTCTGTTTTTATTGTTCTTTCTGAAAACCCTGTTGCCAGTAGGGCTCATCATCATCATCGACCACTGAGACTTGGCGTGGCTCCAGAAAGAATGGTTAGGGCACGGCATCCAGAGTCCTTAGGAGAGGAGTTCCTGCTTGCCAACTCTTCCTTCTAAAGCATTCAAAAAAACAAATAATCACCACACAAACACGTACTCTCCTCCCCAAAGAATTATCACCCTATCTTTCCGAACCCTGGACATTCTGATTACATGGGTATACACACACTGAAGTGATAAAAGTCTCTCTCTGTTTTAGAGCGCCCTTCCCTGCAGACCACATTACATTACAGATTGCCATACTGAGGACAATCCAGTAAGATGTAAGGATGTATGAAAAGCTAGGAAATATCTACAACTTGACAAAATATTCACATATCTATGCTTTGGTTGAATAATTTAAGGTTCTTCCAAACCATACATGTATCTTTACATTTGAAAATGTCCAGGGACCACCTGGCATTAAAGCTTAATCATCTTTCAGGAAAGTTTTTTCCATATAAGTCAAAGCTTAGTGAACTATTAAAGCAACATAAGCTTAAAATGGAATTGTTAAGGTCATACCAGACAATATGATGGTCGGATTAAACTGTGCCTCAAAAAATAATTTAAAACATATTTACATTCTGTCATTCCTCAGTACCTATATTACCTTTGAATCAGTCAAATACATGATGACTGTTGATGTTTACTATGCCAAAAGTGTTTCTGACTCTGCTGTATTCACAGTATTATAAATGCACTCATCATTAAATTGTGGTTTTAAACAATTTAGTAGTGTAAACTATTATAGATTTTTATCTCTAATGGTTCATTCTTTCTCACAGTTTTGATACAAACATCCTATTTATGGTAGGGCATGATAATTCAGGTTAGAGGCAGATTGAAACAAGAACCATCTGTCCTTTTCCCCGTCTGAATCCTTCTGTCATGATTAATTGTTGTTAAAAAAAAAAAAAAAAAAAAGTGTACCACCTCTTTGCTGGTGTCTTGCAAGAGGTCAGCAGTCATTGTCTTCTTTTAGAGTAATGGTGCTTAAAATATTACATGCTTTGTTCTCTGCGGCACTAAACACATGACCTACTGTTGTGGTTCCAAAGCCTTCCCATAGACTGTGAGAGGCAGGTGGAAACCACTTTTGTGAATGTCAGAGTCTAACAAAATGGAGACAAAATTTAAAATGTTAGTTAAGACTGTTCCACTTTGTATTAAGTATTTCAGCTGTCTGCCTCATGGGGATGAAAAAGCAACTGAAGAAAAAAAATAAACATATCATGGTTATATGGATAAAAATGAGCTTCTAAAAAGCATAAGAAAAATACTGATTTTACATCAAGGTGTGTCAGTGTTTGACAGAAAATAAGTTAAAAACATAAACCCACACTTCCTAAAGACCTCTGCCATTCCTTAATTTCAAAATTATCCCAAGAGAAACTGAAAGGAGCCAGAGCTAGGATTTAATTTTTTTATTTAATTTCTTAGAAGGAAATTCATTCTAGGAGGGACCAACATGGTGGGGATGGTAATTGAGGAGATGAAAGATCTGCTCAGAGGTATTGTGTTATGAGCCCTGGAGGGGCTCCCAAAGGATCTACGTCAATTCAAGTGGATGATTCATAAAATTGTGTTACAGTCCTCAAAAACACTACCTGGGTATTTATTCAACCAGCATGTTGTAAATACCTTCTCTGTACCCAAAATTGGATATAGAGAGGGGGCAATGAGATGCAAAATTGATAGAAGATATTGTTGCTGCTGTTTTTAATCATCAAGGAACTTTAATCTGTTGGGCTCAGACATTAAATCCAGAATAACCAAAGAATAGAGACCTCCTCTAGTGCTGTGATTTGGGGAACCACAAAGTCTCTCTCTTTCCCAGAATATCCTTTCCCTTAGTCTGCCAATTTTTCTGAAGTCCTCCCTATTAGAACCATTCTTCAAGTTCAGGCTTTTTATTTAGGTAAAGATGTGGAACACACACATACACAGAATCCCTATAAAGCCCCTGTTATAATATAATTATGTTACTTAGAGGGCTCATACAGTTATTAGGTAACATTTCAGTCTCGGCATAGGGCAAAACAAGGTCCTGAAGTAGTGAAATCTAAGACAGGAAACCAAAATATAGGTAAGGAAGGAAAAACAGAATGGTCCAGAATAAAATGTGGGAAGTAGTTAAGGGGAATTACAAAATCAATAAAGTGAGTTCAAACTACAGGTCCATAATACAGGGGCATTTCGATGCCACAGTGATAAAGCTAAAATTCTACTTACGAAGAATGAAAAGCTGAGAGGTTATTATCAAGAAGAACGTGTTAGTAACCTGGCCATATAGTCTTCAGACTAGATCAGAAGAGACAGAGACGGAAATCAGGGAGCTCAGTGAAGACTATGGACTTTTTCAAGAATATAGAGACAAAATACTTGAATTAGATGAAGGTATAACAAGAATAAATTTTTATTCTAAATAAATATAATGAACTGTAGTAACAGACTGGTTATGAGAATTGCAGGAAAGAGGGGCAATAACTCATGAGTTTTACTGGTAGGTAACGGGAAGTTGGTGATGGCATTGAAAGATGCAAGGGCACTGGAAAGGATACCTAGTTTTGCCGCTGTTGGCTGCATGGAGAGCTGGGGATTGGCCAATGTTACTCTAAACACCTCTAGTCATATGATCAACTAGACATTTCCTTTTGCCTTATGACCCAGGACTAGAGATTTAATGAGATATGGGCCAAAGAATCTGCAAGTCACAGAGAATCCAAGCCTTGGGGTAAATGATAAAGAGCAGAAAGCCAAGGGTAAGATTTCTTGGAATGTTCACAGTTTGGTGGGAAGGAACAGAGCCATCCTAACTTAAAGGAAAGGGATAAAGAGGAAGCAGAGGAAAGGAGGAAGAGGGAGCTTCAAGAAGCATAAGATGATCTGTGGTATAAAATGGTAATCTAAAATATTCATTTTTTTTCTCACCTTCAAATGATTGTCTAGCTTGATATAGAATTCTGACATAGACATTCTTTTAGTACTTTGAAATTAATCCACGGTCTTTGGCTTCTGTTCTTATGTAAGAAGTCTGGTGTCATTTCAATTCTCATTCCTTTATTGTTCGTTTCTTTTTCACTAATTACTTTTAAACTATTCTCTTTGTTCTGAAATCTCACTAAAATGTATTTTTTATTTATACTGCTTGGAACTCACTGGGAATCATGAATCTAAGGACTATGTCTTTTAGCAATTCTCAAAGTTCTTCAGGTGTTCTCTCTAAATATTACATTTCTCCCATTCTCTTCTTTCTTTTTACAGACCCAAATGTTTTATAAGGGTGGTTGAAAATTAGACCTTTTAATTTTCTTCTCCATCCCAATTCATTTCTTGCTCTCTTTCTCTCTCTCTCTCTTTTTAAAAGAGAACAGACATGTTTAATTATTTTATTTTTTTAAGTGAACTCTACACACACCATGGAGCTTGAACTCACAACTCCGAGATCAAGACACATTCTCTAGTGAGTGAGCCAGCTGTGTGATTCCAATTTACTTCTCTCTTATATTTTCCATCTCTTCCTCCCTCCAAGTGATGACATACGGGTAATTACCTCAGGCCTACTTTGTAGTTTATCAAGTCTCATTTCTGCTCTTTAACTTTTCTATTAATATTTCATTTCAATTACTTCAAGTTTTCATTTATTGAAATTGTATTCAATTATTTCTTTCAAATCTGTATGTTGGTTTTTCATAGACTCTTTATTATTTTCTCATACTTTAGAGCCTTTCTTTTATGCCGTTAATCACAATATATTTACTTTATAGTCCCTATTTAATAGTTCTGTTATCTGAAGTTCTCAGGTAACCTAATCCCTAAATTGTTGTGTCATATCCGCTGACTCTCAGACTTGGCAAACTGTTTCCTTGTATGCTTTGTATTTGGGAATGTGAATGTGTGTTCCTCTTCAGCATGGGAATCCCTGACAGCCTGAGCTAACGAGGTGTCCCTTCACAACAGTTTTTATGTTTGCTTCTTCTAGAAGCCTTAGGGTTTTCACTGGACAGGACCAGTTTTTCTATCACTTTTTTGACTTAGAGAGACTTGGTCCAGGGAGATAGTATTGATCAGCATTCAGCAAACCACCATCTATTTTTATAAATAAAGTTTTATCAAAACACAAATGTGCTCATTTGTCTACCTATTGTCTGCAGCAACTTTCCTTCTACAATGGCAGAGTTGAGTATAACTGCGTTAGAGACTGTAAGTCCCAGAAAGCTGATAGTGTTTACCATCTGGCTCTTCACAGAAAATGTTTGCCGCACCCTGGTATAAATTCAAATCCTAAGCTGGAGTAAGAGCAGCCATAAGGTCTAGATACTCAGAGAAGAGACCATTTCCTTCCACCTTGATTCTAAGCTGACAAGTTTCTTTGTGGACTCAAGGTGCTACTCAGGAGTTGTTTTTATTTTTTGTTTGTTTGTTTGTTTTTTGATAGTCCATGCTTTCACTAAGGACTTGGCTTTTGGGGAGGGGTCCTGAATTCATGCAGATTTACTGATTCTAATTCTCTTGCATGAGTCCAGAGAACTCACATCCTAAGGACACTGAAATCCAAACTCCTTGATCTAGAAAAGCACATTTTTCCCACCACACCGGCAACCCCTCCACAGGACTGCAGCTCCTCTACTAACTACTTTTGTCTCCTGTAGGTATCACTTTACAAATCAGCTGTGTACTAGTTATTCCTTTTCAGCAGTAACAGGTGTTTTATAGCAAAACATTTCTCTAGTTATGTAATATGTCATATTTCTGGGAATTGAAAGTTGTATAAAATGGAACTGGAATTTTGGAAGACTGAGAAATTTTAAATTTTGCTAAAACAATTTTAGGATTATGTATGTGGAGTCACAAATGTAGCAGATATTTAGGAACATTGAGAAAGAACTAGGTAATGAGGGAAGTAAAGATACATATGGAGTCACTAATGACTGGGGGTCACGTGACAGAAAGGACTCTGACCTCAGACTTGCCCCAATTTAAATCCTACATATGTGACCCTTAGGAAGTAGTTTAACCTCTCATGACCTCAATTTCCTTACCCATGAAATGGGCATAATAAGGTCCAACATATAGCAAAATCGCAAGACATGACCCTTGCAGTTAACGTGAATGTGTTACAAAGTCTTTAGAATGCTCCTCCCTCTTCAGATTACCTCATTCCTGCTTCGAAGGAAGGGAAGAACGGTGTTTAACATGTGGCATAGATCACAGCAAATATTTTTAGCTGCATTTAGCCGTTGTCATTGTTTCCATGGCAACCACCTTACCCTGAGAAGAGGGGCAGAACACATAAAGATGCTATCTATAAAAGATTGATAGTCGCTTGTTTGAAATGATCTTCATAAGTCTCAGGGTTATGAGGGCAGGAGTTATCCCAAACATGTGGCAATAAAACTTCAAGTAGTCATCAACCGTTTCCCTTGAGAAACTACTTAGTAACTTTTAACTATTTAATAACCTGTTCTCTCTGCCTTCTCAACTGTTCTAGAAAGTTGTCTAGATTGATATAGGTAATTTGTCAGAATATATATATTATGTAAAGATTAGGAAGGAAAAAAGAAGCCAGAAAACATGGTGTGAGGCTAAAGGGGAGTTGAAGTCTGGGAAAGGAAGGCAGGGGGTTGGTTCTGATTGTGGGGGCTGGGAGCTGTAGTCATGCAGCCTAGAAGCAAGGGAGAGGGGAAGGCAACAACTGTCAGATGAAAAATGCAACTCAGTGTTAATCTCACTATATAGTGGTAGCACAACCACGTGAAGGTCTTGCTTGAATCTTATTTCTTCAGATGCAGCATTTTTTCCTACTAAAGAAACCCATGGCTCATTTCTCCAATAAATTCTTTAGATTACCTTTCTTGTCAAATCCAATGTTTTCTGATAGGATTTTTCCCTGTTTCCTGGAACTCACAGAAGACAACACCAATCAGCTCTCCAAATGAGTCTTCTATACCCCACAGTGTTTTAATCAGTCAAGTTTCATTTTTTAAAATCCTAGACTTGTTTTCAGTTAGAACCTATTCAAGTGCAATGCATATAGGGATACAAATCCCCCTTGGTTATCTATTTAAAATTATTTATAAACACATAATTAACATGACATAATTTCCCTTCCAACCATGCCTAGAGAAAAAAGAAAGCAATATTGTGCCTGTACACTTTGAGTCTCTAAAATACAAATACCCTCAATTATTAGGGTGATTATGTTCTAAAGAGAAAAAACATTTTTTATTGTTTTTAGGGACAGAGAAAGAGAAAGCATGTGAGCAGTGGAGAGGGCAGGGGGATATGAAAAAGAGAGTGGAGCCCAAAGCAGGGCTTGATCTCACGACCTCATCACAACCATGAAATCATGACCTGAATGGAAACTAAGAGCCCGTCGCTGAACAGACTAAGCCACCCAGGCACCCTAAGAAAAACAGCTTTTCAAAAACTTACTAAATGAATAAATACATCAAAAATCTCAATTTTATTTACCGTGAAAAGCTACTGAAAAGGCATTTTTCCTTGTGCTAGGAAAGTCAGGTTGTGTAGAACTTGTCTAGATATATCCAGGACTGTTATTTAGAAGATGGAAGTAGGTGGGGGAATGGGTGAGCCTGGTGGTGGGTATTAAGGAGGGCACGGATTGCATGGAGCACTCACTGAGTGTGGTGCATAAACAATGAATCTTGGAACACTGAAAAAAATAAGGTGTCAGAAAAATTAAAAAATTAAAAACTAAAAAAAAAAAAGAAAGAAAGAAAGAAAAGAAGATGGAGAATAGATTCTACCTGCCGCCCCTCCCTCTCCAAAACAGGTGCTGCGATGGGGTCTCTATTCATTGTCAAATACTCGAAATCAGCTATCAGTTGCTATAGACTGAACGTTTGTGTGCCCCCCTTCCACCCCCTCCCCCCCAGCCAATTCATACACTGAAACCTAATTCCCAATGTGAGAGTATTTAGGGATGGGACAGGGCCTTTGGGAAGTGATTAGATCTTGAGGGTGGAGCCCTCATTCACGGGATCGTAAGTCTTAGGGTTATGAGGGCAGGAGTTATCCCAAACACGTGGCAATAAAACTTCAAGTAGTTATCAACCATTTCCCTTATAGAAGAGGCCCCAGAAAGCTCCCTGGCACCTTCTACCACATGAAGACAGAGAGAGAGGAGACAATGACCATCTACAAACCCGGAAGTAGGCTCTCACCAGACACTGAATCTGCCAATGTCTTGATTCTGGACTTCCCAGTCTCCAGAGGAATAAATGTCTCTTATTTTTAAACCACACAATCAATAGTATTTTGTAATAGTAGCCAGAAAGGACTACTTAAGACAGAGTTTTAAAAGAAAGTCTGCTGAGAGAGGAACTAGCAAGACACCTTTGCTCAAGGACCTTCCAAAACTGAAAGTGCAAATTGCTCAGGGCTATGTACTAGGGAGCATCCCAGTACAAGAGTAGCCTTACCGTTCATGTGAGAAAGTATAATTTGAAACATTCTAGAAGGTACCCTGACCACATACATCTTCCTAGGAATGTAAAAAATTCTGTCCACAAATACTTGCATGCATTATTAATGCAAAGGTACGGAATCAAATGGAAAACCCAATGTTGTGTTACATTAATGTAACTTGAGACCTAATCAATGCTTCCTTTCATCCCCTCGGTATCCCTTTCATATGTGGAACTTGATTTGAAAAATCTACACAATGTCACAGGTTAAAGATTAGTCACAATAGAATTAGACTATGATAATTTCATGGAAAGAGTTTTAAAACATTATTATGTTTATTACTCTCTCTAGATTCCGAACATATATATATTTAATATTTAATTAATTTAATTTATATTTAATATTTTTTCAATATGATTAAAATGACAGAACTTGAGAGAGGACACCTTGAACCCTATAAATGTTAGAGAAAACTTAACATGAATCGTCCTAGCACCATTTTTGAATAGTATAGGAGAAAAATATTATTCATCCGTATTTCTTTCAAATAAGAAACAATGAAGAATTCCAAGAAGATCACCGACATCAGAAAGGTGAATTTCCTTAGTTCTGAATTCCGTCATTCTTTTCTAGCTATCTTGACTTGTCATTTTGCAAATTAAAATAAAAGACATAAGAAGGACTGGCTTTTAAACAGTAAAATGAGCTCTGAGAGCAAAGAGCAGTGAAGCTGGTAAGAGGTCACTTTTATTTTTTATTATTTTTTAGAAAGATTTTAGAAATAGTCCTTTGAAATGTTTAAAAAAATTTTAATACACTTTTGTGTTTCCATATAATGCTTTTGCCTTAGAAAAACCTGAAGAATATAACCCATGACACATCATGCCTCCATCACTCTTCTAACCATCGCTCAAGCCAATTTTGTTGACTTGAAAATATTCATCGTTCATCTTGCTATTCATCATTTATTCATCAACTCGTATTAATAATACATAGTCATAAATTACAAATATCAAAGTGAATCCTCTTATAGCCGTCTTTTGACATTATCCCTGCAAGTACCTAAGTAAACAAATAAAAACTAAGGCTTGAAGAATAAACGTTAGTGGAAAAAGACAAGGAAAACACCACCCTCTTAAAGACAAGTTTATTTATTTTTAGAACACAATGAGGCTAAATAACCTACTGAGTCAGTCCAGCCTTCAGTGCATGTTGTGAGAAGCTTTCTGTTTTTGCTCAGTATCTTCTCTTTTGTTGATCCTTAAAATGAAAGCATTGAAACTTCGCTTTGCAAAGCTGCTCCAACATTTCATTCTGCAATTATCTTTGTGGGGTTGAGTCATAAATACATAAACTTAAACCAAAGGGTAATGCCTACATACATGTTTATCAACGCTTTTTGGTACGGAGCATTGAAAAATGCCATCAGCCAGGGGTGCCTGGTTGGTGCAGTCAGCAGAGCATGTGATTCTTGATCTTGGGGTCGTGAGTACAGGCCCCACAGTTGGGCCTAGAGATTACTTTCTAAAAAAAATGCAAGAGCCTGAATGAACTGAAAATAAATGGATCAGCAACACGGACAGTGAATCACAAGCGGCTTTCAGGATTAGCCAAGATAGTCGGGTGAGGTGATTAAGAGCTGGGACAGCACACCTTTCAGTAAGGGAAAAGGTAAGGGTAGGGGAACCTTGAGGAAAACCTGGGTCTGGGACCAACGCACCAGACTAGGTTTGAGTCTCGGTCTGTTTTTCCAAGTGTCAATTTCCTTACCTAAAAAAGGGGATCATTAAATCTTCATTAAATATATTAATAGCCTATCCTATGATAGTGACTAGTATGTAATAGGTGTTTGAAAATAGTGACCCATTAATAAGGAAAAATAGGAAACAAATTAAACTGCTTGAATACTGCCACTAAAGCCACTGATCGTAGTTTAGAGACCTCGTAAACCGTGCTTTCTAGCCCGCAGCAGCCTGGCAGGACAGTCCGGGAATAACTCCTTCAATGATCCTAAAAAATCACCTCTGGTTTATAGCTGCTCAAAGTGGCATCGCCGAACCTCCTCCTTCTCTCCCCTGGCAAGGTTCCTGGGTAGTCCTGCCTCCTCCAAGCAGCGAGGAACGTTCCTCTGAGGTCCAGCTCGGTCCGCACATACCTGGCCTGCACGCCCTCACTTGCTGTTCCTGCTGTGATTTCCCTGCTGTCGCTGGGTTCTCTGGTCACTGCTGGGCCTCCACTATTTGCCGCTGCTGATGTCAACGCCCTCTCTCTCAATACTGCCAGGGGCCTGCCAGCAGCAAGAAGACATTCGCAAGTTTCCAGGAGGCATGCCCTCCGTTTCCACAGTGTGTCTGCTCTTCCAGCTCTTTTAGTGTTCAGTCCTTTTATAAGCCCATCATTTGTTTCAAAGGATTAAAGGGGGACTCCTGACCACTGTGAAGGAACATCCCGGAATACCCTCCCTGGTGTCAGGGTGAGGCAAGGGTGTGTGTTCCAGGAGCAGGGCAAAGGCCTCTGGGCATCGCGGCCGTGGGTTCCTAGAGGTAGGGGGGAACAAAGACACGGGCCTGGGGCCAGCTTGCTCAGCTGGGGTCTGCGCAACAGTGGGATTCTCCCAGCAGGGGCCAAACTTCAGAGCCTCAGGTTTTTCTCTGTTGTTTTGGGGCAGTGTTCTTTCCTCCCAACTTGTCCCCGGTAGTCAGCATTCTCAGACAGGTTACATTATTTAATATTATTCTAGAATTTACATATGGTTAAGGAATTTCACAAGTAGGTGTGCTTTGCACAGGATTAAATCCAGGATGCCACTGCAGTCCCCCCCTCCCGCCCCACCTCTGGCTACCCCAAATTCCTCAGATTTTTAAGAGCCTGCAGCCCCTTCCAGATACAACTCTTTAGAAAATGCCTTATCTTCCTTGTCTACACTATCTCTGTCCCGCTATCCCTTATTCAAGCCACCATTGCTAAGAACTTTCTTCTAATGTCTAGGAGAATAACATTTTTTTCTTATTTGGCCCCCAGTTTTAAACACTGGACTTCCAGTTCTGGCCCCAGGGACAGTGGATTATATCTCCCATAAGAGCCAGTCCACTGACATAGTTCTAGGCTCAGCTCCTTAGTTTCTGATTGGGGCAGCAAGTACCAAGGTGCTCACTAGGCACTTAGTATGAGTCTCCTTATTGGGCTACTGGGAAACAGCACCCCTGCTCTCTCCACTAGGCTTCTGAACTCGTGTTCCTTTGTCCCATCATCGTAAATGGACTCCTCACTAAATTTTTGACTCCAGAGTCCATTCTCTTATCTGGGCTGGCCAGTAGAATTGGAAATCTCGTCTTGGTCCCTGTTACGCAACTTCAGAGCATATTAGATTCCTACAGAAACGTAACTTGGCCCACCCAAGTGGTGTCCTTTGCATAACAGTCAGGTCTGGCAGGAGTCTTGGACACCCCACCCATGGCAGGATTTACTGTGCTGAGCTCTGTACCTGGTAGGGCCCCTGCTGCGTCACCTTAGCTCTAAACCAGGCCTTAATGTGACTGGAGAGTACTCTGCACTCACCCCTCGTGCTTTCTCTCAGTGCAGATAATCTCTGGGGTTAGCATCACAGCCAAGTACCCAGTATTTGTACACCCTCATGGGGAGGGACAGAACCATTCAAGCCCCCTGCCCCACCTTTTGAAAGCCAGGCAGGTATGTCTCATCGGTCAACACCGTGATGGTCTCCCCTCCCTGCTCACAAAGTATTTCCCCCCCATTGTCCCATGCATGCATTCACAAAACTCATCTGCATTTTAAAATCAATTCACCAGCTTTTATGGTATATTAAAAATAATTGATCCCGTATTTTATCCCTGCTAGATTCGCACTCAGATTTTAGAATATGGAACCTCAGGAAAACTTGCTCTCTGGGGTCTGTGACAAGGAACAGATATTAATCCCTGCCTCTTACAGAATTCCAATGCATATGAAGGAGTTACTCTGTTACATTTGCAGCTAATATGTGTCTCCGAGCAGCACCCTTCAACTCATGTTATTATCTCTTCTCTCTTCGTTCTTCATTTTACTGATCTGTCCTATGATATATGCCTACCTTTCATGCTATCCATTTTAAGACAAACTCTCATAGATTAGGTCTACGTTCAAGACATATTATTCTGTAAAGTGTGACATTTGCACTTAGACTTTTTTTAACTACTTTATTTTTGTTACAGTGATTATCCTAAACTTAAAGTGGGAAAGCAAATTAAAGGTATTATTAGCCATTTGTGGATCAGTATTCTACTTTATGCAAAACGGTAAAGATAATGGGTATGTGCTTTATAAAATACTATTCTAATAATACTATTATTTCAATTATATCTATATTATACATTTCCAAAAATGTGCCAGTTAAAATTTAAAAAGGTATATTGTCCTATATATTATAATTATGCTTTTATCTAGAAATAAGCCACTCTTAGCCATGCTTCCATTATTTCCTTTACAGCTATTTATTTTCTTTATCCTGTAATAGCTATAAATTTCTGGAATGACAGTCACAGAATCATACACCTGAAAGAGATTTTAAAGCACTTATCCATTTCTCTCCCCTTAGGCAGAGCTGCCTTCAAACATATTCAGACAGATGAAGACACATACAGCTGAGAAAACAACAAAGCGAATATTTCCCTAATTATAAATACAAAATATACATTTTATTTTTTTAAAGATTTATTTATTTAAGAGAGAAAGAGAGCACTCGAGTGGGAGGAGGGACAGAGGGAGAGAATCCCAAGCAGACTCCCCGCTAAGCGTGGAGCCCCACTCTGGACTTGATCTTGTAACCCCAGGATCGTAACCTGAGCTGAAGTCACATGTCAGACACTTAGCTGACTGAGCTACCCAGGTGCAGCAAGATATGCATTTTATTTTATTTTTTTATTTTAAAGATTTTATTTATTTATTTGACAGACAGAGATCACAAGTAGGCAGAGCGGCAGGCGGGGTGGGGAGGGGTAAGCAGGTTCACCTCTGAGCAGAGAGCTCAATGTGGGGCTCGATCCCAGGACCCCAAGATCAGGACCTGAGCCGAAGGCAGAGGCTTAACCCACTGAGCCACCCAGGCACCCCAAGACATGCATTTTAAAGAAGTTTGTATGTTCCCTTCATTCAATATGAAATACTTCTGGTTTAACAGTATAAACAGTATAAATATTCAGTGATGAAGAGCAATAAAATAAATAAAACAAAAACTGTGTTTCTTTTGTTAGTACTTAGCATAGAAGATGTCAGTTGTGATTTGATATTACTATTCTTTTTTAATTTTTTAAATTTAAATTCAACTTATTAACATACAGCGTATTAGTTTCAGAGGTAGAGTTCAGTGATTCGTCAATTGTATATAACACCCAGTGCTTGTTATATCGCGTGCCCTCCTTCATGCCCATCACCAGCTACCCTATCCCTCCAGCCCCCTCCCCTCCAGCAACCCTCAGTTTGTTTCCTATGTTCAAGGGTCTCTAATCAGTTGTCTCCCTCTCTGATTTCATCTTGTTTTATTTTTCCCTTTCTTCCTCTATGATTTTCTGTTTTGTTTCTTAAATTCTACATATGAGTGAAATCATATAATTGTCTTTCTCTGATTGACTTATTTTGCTCAGCATAATACCCTCTAGTTGATCCACGTCATTGCAAATGGCAAGATTTCGGGTTTTTTCATGTTGTTATCACTATTATTAGTGACAGAGTTTTCTGTCCCCTTCCATCCTAGTTGCCATTGCCTACAACCATGACATTTAGAAAATAATACCACCAGAAACTGTTTAAAACAACAAAACAAGTTTCAAAGGGGGGGGGGAAGCTCAAGCCAATACAATGACCATTTTCCATATTACTCTTCTGTAGTTACTAATACACATACTGATTTTTTAAAAACTATAAAGCGCCTGGGTGGCTCAGCGGTTAAGTGTCCGGCTCTTGATTTTGGTTCTGGTCACAATCTGAGGGTTGTGAGATAGAGCCCCAGGTCAGACTCCACACTTAAGATTCTCTTTCTCTCTCTCCCTCCACCTGCCTCCCCACTAAAAATTAAAAAAGAAATTATAATCATATACTCGGGTTTTTTAATGTAATATTACAGCATAAATATTACCATATTCTGACATGGTGCTGATATCCTTCATTTTAATAAATTCATAATATCTCATTAAGTGAATACACTCATCATGAGACAATAATGAGACAATAAATATAATGAGACAATAAATTGTTTGGTTACACAGTTTTCTTCAACTGAAGTACTGCCTTAATGTAAATTTCCGAAAATTAACATTTTCAGGACTGGATCTTGAATTTCAAATTACTCTTTTCAAATGATCTTTCTAATTTCTCTACCATCAGCCATGCAGAGTAGTCTAGCCCTGAATGTTTTAGTGATTTTAATTTGCACTAAATTTGGAACAGGTGTCTTTGATCTAACTAATCTTTGGGGAACCAAATAAAAAGAAAAAAGTCAATTCAGCTGCTGCACACATCAGGTTATAAAAAAAACCTTAAAGTAACTTCAGATTATTAAACAGTGATTTAGAAAACCTTCTATGAGATTATCAGTTATCAAATATCATGAAAGAGCAGTCGTGAAACGAAAGCTGCTCCTCTTTACCTACTAACCGCTCCTACCTCACCTCCTGCCCTAGAGGCTCTCTGCTAAGTATAAGACCTGAACATATTAAAGATCATTCTGTTTTCTGACTTGATTGTATTTCTCCCTTCCTGAAAAAATTTGTAATAGCTCCAACTGGTCTATAGACAAAGTCCAAATCCCAAATTGTGGCTCTAAGACAATAGAAAGAACCTGTTAATAGGTGTGGGAGGAACACAGGCTGCAGGCTCCAAGCCCCAGGTTTGGGTTCCATTCCTGGGCTAATACTTAACCTCCTAAATTGCATATCTGCTTGGTGGAAATAATAGTATCTATTTTACAAGTCTGTTTAGAAGATTAGATGAGAATTCCTTTGAAAGGGCCCAAAATGAAGGGCCTCCTTAACGTGAATTCCTTTCTTTCTTTCCTCTTGCATCTGGGCTCAGCCTTCCTTACCCCACCCACCATGGATCCCCACGACCTCCTGTCGCTCTTCTGTTTCTACACCTCTGCTTATTCTATTTTTTTCCACTGAATGCTTGTTTCTCAAATCTCCAAAATCCTACCCACCACCCAAATAAGCAGCTATTGCAGATGGGATCTCCCCAACTGAAATGAACGTCTTTTCCGGTGCCACCATCTTCCTTCTAGCATTTGCCACAGTAGGTGTATGCGATGGCTGTACATGGGACATCACAGGCCTTGTCCAAATGGAGCCCATGTCTCAATGCCCTTTGTATCCCTCCATCACCTGAGCACAACGCCGGGTACAAAATAAGCCTGTGTTTATTGCTGGTTTATTTAATTCTACCCTCCTGGATGCCATGCTGTTTTCTCTTTTTCTCCCTTCTCTGCTCTTAGTCTTTCTCTTCCACAGGCAGTGACGTTCCATACTGAATACATCCACCGTAAACAACTAGATGGAAAGCTATGAACTTCCCCTAACCTCCAAACAGACACACAGAAATCCCAATAAGTAAATGAAATGACAGTTTTAAGAAAAGGAGGGGGAAAAGTCCCTAGCCTGTCAGAGAAGCAGCTTTTGCATGTCTAAATTTGTCTGTTTTGGGCTATAAGCCAAAGTCAGGGGTCCAAGACTATTTCAATTCTATTGCATTCCATTTATTATTTATATAGTGCATATTGCTGTAGTCCCTAAGCACTTTAAAATGAAATACAACATACCTCTGGGAGTGAGAAAGGAAATGAAGCACAAGGAAGAGGGGGAGGCGTTGGAACACTGGTGAGCGTGGCCAGGTCTAAGCTGAGACACACGGCTCCTCCCCTGTCTGACACAGGTGTGAATAACGTATTGTTCAATGTCAGCGGCATAAATTTACCATGCGAGCAGGAAGCCACCCTTTGCAGGAAAAGCTTTCTTTATCCTTTGCTTGAAAAACACACAGTCCTCAGGAGAGAAGGACACCCTCCTTCTTCTCCACTCTCTGTCCTGAAATTTAGAACCCGATCGGCACATAATTGAAACCCATGCTTACCGTATAAACCTTACCCTTTGAGACTTTTTCTTTTTAAATTCCTTGTGACACCAGAAGCTGCACATGTGAATGCTTCTGGCTACCGTGTTTCTCTCCTATGGCTCCATTTCCTATGGCATTTGGAAATCCTCGAAAGAAGCAGCACAGGGAAGAGTCAGACAGTGTCAGCAGCGTTCCAGGGAGCAGCCGGTAGCACCCATCCACCCTGCAGGCCGGGCCACAGACCTCTGTGCCATAGCGGGTCAATACTTGCTTTTCTGCTCACCGAAGGCTTCAGGTATTTCCTGATAATGTGCCCTTCCGTAAGGAGGTCTAAGGAAGCCTTGGGGTCTCTCCCGAAATAGAACAGCATCCAAATGCTTTGACCCCAGACCTCAACATTTCTGCTGATGTTAAATGTGGTCTTTAGGCAAACTCAAACTTATGCAGGGGCAGGGGCAGGGGCAGGGAGGGAGGGATGCTTTGATAGCATGCAGATTTTCTTGGGGAAGCCTTGGACTAAGGGAATAAGTCAAAGAGAGATAAATAGAGAGGCCTCAGCCTGGGGTGTTCAAGAGTGTCTTCAATAATTAAAAATGCTGGGGTGCTGGGGTGGCTCAGTGTGTCAAGCCTCTGCCTTCGGCTCAGGTCATGATCTCGGGGTCCTGGGATCGAGCCCCCGCATCAGGCTCTCTGCTCAGTGGGGATCCTGATTCCCCCCCTCTCTCTGCCTGCCTCTCTGCCTACTTGTGCTTTCTCTGTCAAATAAATAACTAAAATCTTTTAAAAAAAATTAAAAATGCTGTCTCCAGTGGGAGCAGAGAACTTGCTGTAGAGATTATTATGGTTTGAAGCACTTTCTGTATGAGTGGTGAGGGCAGGGGCTGAGGGTGGGGGTGGGAGGGAGTGCTAGGCAATAAGACCCTGAAAGATGTCAGCTCCTACAATGAGGAGATAGGAGGATTTCAGGGACCCAGCAGCTTAGCTGGAGGACAGAGGCAGACAGGAGGGGTGCTCAGAAGGGGATGGCCACTGTCCTGCAGAAACAAGATTTTTAAAACTTAAGTCTCAAGTTGTTTTCCATTCAACGTATATTGTCCCTTTATGACTGCCTACCCTTCAGTGAAGACTGTTAAACAGCTTTCTGTTAGCAGTGCTTTAAAGAATATGAGGGAAGCATGTGTCTGTGTTTGGGGAGGGAAGTGGATTGGAGAGAGGTGTTAGCTTAAGAGACAGCTGAGGTGTGGAGTGAGAAGGGACAGTGGCAGCCAGAATGGGTTTGTCCCTGGCTCCTCCCAATTGTTGGGAGTTAAGGCTGCATTTCCTGCAAACACGGAAAAGGAGAGAAATGGGAAGGAAGATCATTATTTTATGAATTTTAAAGAAAGAGTTGAGTTGGAATGATGATAAATTGGAGTAAAAACTGCTACAGTATGAATTTGTTTCTAATGAGGAAAAGAAAAAAAGGGGGGAGGAAGGAAGGGAGGGAGGAAAGAAAATCTCCACTGTCCTATCCTGTGCCATTCATAGCTTCAATCTGCTGAGAACAAAATCCTGAGGAAGGGAATAGTGTGGTTCATATCTTCCAGAAATGGCTTTCAATTCAGAAACAGAACATAGCTCTCAAACCACGTGAGATCCCTGGATAGGACCTGAAACCAGCAGCTGAGAGCTCAGAGAACCCAGGAATAGAGGAGCTGGGTCCTGTGCCTAAGGGCCCCTAGCTGGCCCACAGCCATTCCTGTGTCCTCCCGGGTGTTACTATGCATTTGTAACTCAATATATTACCGATCCATGTCTATTTGTATTTTAAACGATTTCACATAGATAAATACCACAACCCAAAAAATTAAACACCGAAAACTAGCTGCCCAGCAATGTTGTGCACATTCAACACTTACACTCAGATCTCTTCTTGTTGTTGTTTACTTTGATCCTCATGAAACCAGGTGAAGATAAATAGTAGCATCACTACCACATCTGCAGGAGAGAAAGAGAGAGGTTCACATCGAGAGGGTTCCGCGGTTAGTAAGTGGAGAGCTGAGGTCTAAGCCCAAAGCCTTTCCCCGTTTTCAGTCTGCTGTGCCTGCAGGACTGAGTAGTTGTAGTTTGTGGCACCCGGGGTGATAAGTCTTGTACTGTATGCAAGAGTTGTGTGGCTTTGTTTTTGTTTTTTTCAGGGTCTCCTTAAATCACAGGGCATGGGAAACCTTGCTCAGTTCTAGCTGGTTATTGTCATGTAGAAATGTGGGTCCACGTCTTCCCATTTTTCAAGAGAATCTGGACATGTACTCTTGTAGACAAAGTCTGATATTTTAATATTGGTGCATTTGAGAAAGAAATGAAATCGACACCTTGTGCAAACCCAGCACACCAGCCACCAGTGTGAGACCTCTGCCTTAAATCTGTGTACTTGGCTCCTTCCCAGACTTATTCCCATAGAGAGAGTGGAAAGGTGATGTCACTGGCTTCTGCTCCCTTTCCTCCAACAGACTTTCACCTGGTCTGAATATCTGCTCCAGGATTCCTCATCTTTTCTATTTCCCTCCATCTGAGTCGTTTTCACTTTTTCTTTGTTGGGGGGGAGTGGGGTGGGGGGCTTGGGGGTAGGGGGTGGGGGAGGGGAGGCCAGGGAGTTCTTGGAGAATCAGGTGGTGTCAGGGGAGACATTGTGTTTGGCTTTTCAGCAGCCTGAACTGGAGTGAGCTAGAGAGGGGACCGCTAGAAGGCGTGGGGGCAGGGAAGGAAGAACAAGAAAGGAGGAGGACAAGCCATGCACCCAGGCTGCCTGAGAAGGAGAGGAAATGAAAGGATGGAGCTGACGGCTCTCTTAGAAAATATTACATAGTAATGCAACAGAGAGTAATGGACCACAAAGGAACTGTGATAAACATGCCAGTAGCTGACTGTCTTTCAGCACACAGCTGGGTACTAGAGCTTAACACATCTCTTCTGACACTGCAGACTGTTTTACAGTGCTGGGAGAAAAACCTGAGTAATGAATACGGGGCAGATGCTTTTGTGATTATGGAAACAAATAAATGGTGGAAGGAGAATGACAATAAAAGAAAGAGATTCTGTTTCCGCCATTCTAAATAGATGTGACATCTCATGGCAGATATGATTTCCTTAATTAGCAACAAGAGATGTTAGAAATAACTGTCCTGTAGATGGGGTTACTCTGTCTTTGCTAATGAAAGTGTTTTTGAATGTGACCCTTCAGCAATTGAGGCAACGATATTTTTTAGCTCCTATTGTGTACAAAGTAGCCGGCTCTGTGGAGGGAGGCACAGGAAATGGTGGTGGTAATCTTTTCTTCTGAGCAGCTTAGAGTCTAGTGGTATTAGATTTGCAAGAAGGTTGAAGCTCCTTCCATGCCCAGATCAAATCTTAAACAGTTTCAAGGAACACAAAAATCTACGTACTAGACACCTCTCCCAGAAAACATATCACTTTGCATTTGTCTGAACATAATTCAAACCACATTTACTTAAACTGTTACCCTGCTCTACAGCCATTTTGTTTTCTTATTTCGTAAGAAAATGCAAAGAATAGCATTTTCTTGGAATAGCATTTCCTTGGAAGCCTCTTTACGATTTTAAAAATAAAAGTGTTTATATTTATCTACTCTTAAGGCTATCTGAATCTGTAAATTCTCCTAAATCACACTCCTTTCTTCTGCATCCCCCTTTTTTATTATTATTATACTCACACCACCATGAACTTCATACGTGTTCATTAAAATGCAGTCACTTCTCTCTCCCATTCAGTTCAGCAGACCAACAGTAAAGTTAAGTGGCCAACCTGTCTTCCTACTTCTCAATCCTGAAAGGGTTATCGGTAAGCACAGTCAAAAAATAAAACAGATCAGCGGTAGTGCCACCCAGTAAGAATGAAATCCAGATGCTGTCAAAATTAAGAGACTTTTGATTAATGCCACTGTTAACTTTATTTCCACTGCTTCCCCCGCTGGGTCAAAAGAAGCAGGACAGGACCAGAGCCATGCGTTTCACACTGCAGGCATCTTTTTAGCAAGGCACAATTTTTAAAATAATGTCTAAGTTACTTGATGTGTTACCAAAAGATTGCCCTGTATCTATCAAGAAGCTTTAATTCTACAAGTCAAATATAGCCTTTACCTCAGTGCCAATTTCCTACCCTGACCTCCCCGGTATCAAATGTACTTTTGTCTCTTCTGTGACAGGGAAAATATCAGTGATGTAATGCAGTGTATATCTGGGATCTCTATGACATCTGTGGAAGTCAAATCCTATTTCCCAGACAAACACAGAATTCATGTGGCTTTTAACTCATTTTTGAGTAGAACCTGACCTAATATAAAAAATTGAGAACAGGTGACCAATATTCCCAAAGAATCATAAAAATTCAAAACATTCTAAAGAACAAATACTTTCAAGAAAAGTTGACTGAAAATCCCAAGTTGGGATCAAACAAGTGAATGTGTTTAAAATCACTCAGTTCGCATTCCATTGTTTAATCGATCTCTGGGAATGTTGATATCATCTCCATACTTCAAGTTCCTTTCTTGCAACTTCTCAACAATTTTGAGTTATTTATTGTGGTGCTTTCAGGGAAGCAATAAAAATTTTTTTTAGCCTTTTGTGTGTAGTGAAAGAAAAAAAGTCTTAATTGGTCCAGCTGTGTCTTCTTGTTTTTCTAAAAACAAGTTAAAAAAATAAGTTAATCTGTGTTGGATGTACAATCCACTGAAATGTGACAAACTGATGTTACTTTATCTTTCATGACAGCAGCTTTTCAGAAATCCCTATCATTTTTATAAATTTACCATAATCAGAAAACTTGTTTCTGTAAAAATCAGTCATTGGGATTCTTTTTAAGCCTAATGAACATATGTGACATAACCTTAAACATTTGACATCAGTATTTTAAAGACTTCCAAACACATATTTCAGCCTAAAACATCCTGTTTTATATTCTGATGTTAAATACGTTTTTTGAATTCTTTATCATTTGGGAAATGATCTTGCTTCTTTAAAATAATTATTAGTTATCGTTGTAAGCACATTTCTTTGACGACGTTTTCATGAGCAAATGGATAGGCATTTTCACATCAGCATTCTTCTGTATATTGAAGGGGGGGGGATTGTAGGCGTCCTCTTCCCCTGCTTTCCTCCCCCCACCCCCCGCCCCATAGCCCAGTGGCTGTAGCTCACGTCTATGTGGCTCGGTGCCAACAGCAATGCCTAAGGAAAGGAAAGCCTGTTCTCCACAGAGAGCTGACTGCTTTGTGAAAGATGAGAAGACAAAGCCTAATACAGTGAAACTTCTTTAGAACATTTTCCAGGGAACTGAACATTTTGAATGTTCTACGTGGGAAAACATGCGCTGGGGAGAGCCGCACAATGACGCATTTCACTGAGCTCCACTTGCCAAACATTCCAGCGCACCCTGCGCACGAGGCGAATAAACTGGCTTAAATGGGAGATGGTCAGAAGCTCGGAAAAGCTTTCCTCCCGCCTCCCCAGTGGTTACACAAAACGGTCAAAACAGAGGCCAGGTCTGTTCTCAAATACCACGCGCTGGAGGAGGTAGAGGAATATCCCGTGGGTCCTTGGCTGGCTCAGGGGGCTTAGAGAAGGGCAAATCAGTAGCTTTATAGATGACAGAAATCACCTGGAGAAGGAACAGACATCTCCGAGTGAAGGTAAGCACACCTGTGTCGTAAGCGTCATCTTCTCTAAATGTTGGGCGTTGGGACCCTTTCACTTTTAGGCTTTGTGCTTCTCTCTATTAAGTGCTATTCCATTATGTGCTAGCATATCATGGTTCTCATGTTTGAAAACCCCTCTTCTTGTACATTTTAATTTATTTCAGATCACTACAGAAACTCACAAAACTGAGGACAAAAATCACAGAACACCAGGGAGCCAGGCTGGTCATACTGCGCTTTGAGCAGCCTGCTGTACACATCTGGTTCCAGCCTAGCTTTTTTCTTTCTGTAGCCCTGGTTAGGTGGGTGCAGGAAATTCTACTCATTGGGTTTGTCAGTTATCTAGAAGCATCGTGGTATTTTTTAGATTACCAAGAATCTGTTGTAATGTGACTTTGTGACACAGCCGATAAAGAGATCAAGACAGATCACTGCTGGAGACTGTGTTTCCTAAGAACGGATGATAAGCATTAGCAGATAAAAAAAAAATGTCATCAATCAAGTAATGGAACAAGGCAGGAATGAGAGGAATGTTTTTCAATTTAAAATCTAGTGTAAATTTTGCCCTTAACAAAATCAGAGAAAATGTAAAGAAGCAGAGGGAATTCCTTAAACACACAGTTAAGGAAGAAAAGTACTGCTTAAGTAGATGTATAAATGGGTTCAGACAATGTATGTATGTATGTATGTATGTATGTATGTATGTATAGGGTTTTCCCTTTCCCGTTAGGATTAAGTAATTTTTTTGAAGTAAATATATTCAGAAGTGGATTAGTTTGTCAATAACAACAACCTACTTTTTGTAATTCCTTAAAAAATACCCTTAAAAATACACAAGAATAGGGCGCCTTGGTGGCTCAGTGGGTTAAGCCTCTGCCTTCAGCTCAGGTCATGATCCCAGGGTCCTGGGATCGAGTCCCACATTGGGTTCTTTGCTAAGCAGGGAGCCTGCTTCCCCCTCTCTCTCTGCCTGCCTCTCTGCCTACTTGTGATTTCTCTCTCTGTGTGTCAAATAAATAAATAAAATCTTAAAAAAAATACAAAAAATACACAAGAATACATGTTTGTTTTAGAAAAACATGAATAATATTTTTTAACTTTTTTGAATGCTAGTGGTCTAATAGAACTGATAGAGTCATGGTCACTAATGGAGAATGTTCCAAAAGGGCCTCAGAAAATACAGTAAAGAAAGAATGAGACAACCAAATATCAAAGTCTGAAAATTTCCAACTCTCTATCCACCAACCCAATCCTTCCCACACACCGGCCCCCTCCCCACCAGGGATATGTCAATCTCCCAGCACTTGATGGACAGTGCAAGAGTCAGTGTTGATGTTTAAGCAGCCGAAGCAGATTTAGAAACAACAAAAGTTCAATAGTTATCATCCCAGCCACACTGCCCCTGAAGATCTCTCATTGGCTATGTGTGACAAAAAGCTTCTAAATGGTCTTAGTGATCCCTGCCTCCTGGTATTCATGCTCTCGTGTAAGGTCCTACCCTTCAATATGGGCTGGTTTAGTGACTTGTTTCTGCTAAAAAGAAGTGACAAAGGTGAATGGGGATGTCCTGTACTAGATTCAGATAGAATGTGGCAAAGGTGATGGGATGTCATGTATTAGGTTAGGTTACAAAATGGCTGTTGCTTCTGTCTTGGGTAGACTCTCTCACTTGCTCTCTCTGAAGAAAGCCAGCTCCCATGTTGTAAGCACCTAGGGAGAAGCACACAACACAGCACACCGGCCCTTGAGGAATTGAACCCTGGCAACAACTGTGTGAGTGAGTTTGGAATTAGACCCTCTCCCACTGAGCCTTCCAGGAAGACCTCAGCCTTAGCCGACAACTGGACCACGACCTCATGACAGACCTTGCGCCAGAGGCGCCAAGCTAAGCAGCACCCAGATTCCTGACTCACAGAATCTGTGAGGAAATAAATATCTGTTTTGTTAAGCCACTAAGTTCTGGGGTAATTTGTTATGCAGCAACAGATAACATATACACCTTTCCACCCGGTGGCACCCCTCCATCCTCTTTAGCCCAACTTCTCATTTCCTGCACTGTGCCCATCTCTCATGGCCATCCCCCACCCCCACATCCCTTTTACTTCTTCTGTGGACAATTTAAAACTATCTCTATTTCACAGGCTCGATTTACACCAGACCCTCAGGGCTTCTCCTTTCCACCTTAAATGGCCCAAAAATAATAAAGGAAGTTTTTAACCAAAGAGAAACTCTAGTGTTAGCTGCTATAACAACAATTCCCAGCTTATATTAAGAAACTGTGAGTCACCCAAAATAAATGATGTATCTATGATTTCATCAACTTAAAAATATTCTAGCTTTGAAAAAAAATATTCTAGCTTTGGTACATTTTATAAAATTGAGATTAAAATCTTTGATGACTAAATACTACATTCCTTGTTTATTTAAACTTTTGATAGTAATAAAACAAATCATTTTCAAATATTTTAGTTATTTGGGGGCTACCATTTGATTTGGATCATTGTTAGATGTTAGTGTGAGTTGTCCACTCCTGATCTCTGTTTTTCAGCCTTCTGGGCTCAGCTGTTATCTCAGAACCTCAAATAAAAGGCTCTGTGCCACCCCCTTCCTCAGACTGTAGAAATTCCTCACTCATCCAGGATTTTGGAGGATACCCTGAAGGTTCTTACTCCCATCAGTCCCAATTCTCTCTGGAATTACTCCCCTCCCCCAGTGGTCTGCCACCCTCTGCTGGCTGAGGTTCTGTTCCTGCCAGAGTTTTGTTCTCAGATGGGCCCTGCCCTACTTTCTTCAACTTCCCTGAGATGCCACCAACACAGGGCTACTGAATGGAAGGATAGCAAACACCAATAACAAACAATTTAAAATTAAAATTCGATGTTTTCTGAAATTAGACTTCTCCAGTTTCTTGGAGAACTGCAGCATGGGGATGTCCTGACTGTCCTCCTCAGGGTCTTCTTGTGTGCCCTTCCCTAAGTGAACCCTCTAATCCACAAAAATTTCTCTTCTGTCTGGCTGTTTTTCCTCCAGTCTAAAAGGCCCCAGATCTACTCCCCACCAGTACCTTAATTTTCCTTAATACAAAGCACTTTAACTTGGTTTTGTTTACACTTTCCCCATCTGGTTGAGTGACAGGGAGGAGTGGGGAGGGGTCTCATCTTCTACCAGTAAGGAGGCCCCAGGCCCATTCATGTGCTCTTTCCTAGATGTTGTTACTGTCTCCTCAGCTCACACTGTTCCTAGCCATTTAAAATAACATTTCTAAATGTTACTTTACGGTTTAATAAAAGGATGATGTTAAAAAGTTCTAATAAAATATATAACAAAAGTCATTACCCCATCAAAATCCTGCTGAATTTGCTAAAAATTTTTTCAGAGAAATGGAGTTTTTTCTTAAGACTACACCAAAGTGGGGCACCTGGGTGGCTCAGTGGGTAAAGCCTTTGCCTTCAGCTCAGGTCATGATCTCAGGGTCCTGGGATCGAGCCCCACATCGGGCTCTCTGCTCAGCAGGGAGCCTGCTTCTGCCTCTCTCTCTCTCTGCCTGCCTCTCAGCCTACTTGTTATCTCTGTCAAATAAATAAATAAAATCTTAAAAAAAAAAAAAAGACTACACCAAAGACCCATTCTATAAACTTGTGTATAATCCACATCAAGTACAATGTAACAGCTTTTATGATTTTTGTGTTTGTAGTGATGAGGCCCTCTTTGAGGATCATATCTGAATCCTCATTCTATGGCGTGCTCAACGACTGGCAAATATTAAGAAGCTATAGCTCATATCAATATCAAAGGTCTGACATTAATACGAAACATTACAATGCACAACTGCTGTAAATCATGCTTCACCTCAGGAAGCCAGATGAAGATACACTGAACTTCAGACCTTGGTTCTGAGGAGGAGCTGTAGAAAAACTTACAGAAGAACACCTATCACTGGAGATGACATTTAATTGCTTATTCGTCCCATAAGTGTAAATATTTATAGTCTGTCATAAAAATACATTTTCTTGGAAAGGGTTGGTTCCTGGCTGTGCACTCGGGAAACCTTCCCTCCCTACCTCCCTCCTGGTTGCTAATTGTATCCAATGTTTTCAAAGGGACGTGGGAGTTTCTAGGGAAAATAACTTGAAGCATGTCTGGTGAGCTGGATGACCGATAGGAAAAAAGGGAGTTGTGTAGAGGGAGGACACTGATGGAAGAAATTTTTCACAGGTAGATTTTTCCAGGCAGAAGAGAGAATTAATCCAAGCAAAGACTAAGTATGGCATAGTACATTGGATTCAACCAAAGACATAACAGTTGGAGGAGAGGAGCTTCCAAATCAAAAGCACCTACTCTGACCCATTCAGTCAGTAGTACACTTATTAAATAATCAAAAGAGCTGTCATCTAAAACTGGGTTGTCCTTTGGAACCCAAGAAAGTCTGTCAACGGCCCCTAGGAGGACAACTCATAGAGGAAAGGACTTGTTTCCCTTCCCATCTTGTCAAGAAGTCTGAGTCAGAGTGACGGTACAGAGAATGGAATGCGAGCCAGGAGCCCAGTGGCAATAGGTTGAGCTGGGTATCAGAGATTAGCAGAATTTCACTTTGGCCAGTGGAGAAGCTTAAGCAAAATGTGGTTGAGCCACAGTTAAAGCTTAAAGCAGAGACTAGAGAAGGCTGGATGGGCATTTAGGGATTTCAGAGATTCATGCTGGTTGAGGGAGAAGAGGAGAAATTTCATAGGGGACTGATTTTCTGTGGTAATAAAGAGAAGAGGGTTATTAAGCTAGGAATATTTGGGTTTGAAGGTTACCATCACCTCATTCGTAGTCATAGGCTGGGGACCTGTAATAGCACAGAGAGAACAGTTTCTACTTATGATCACCTTTTCATATGGGAGAATTTCAGTCATATTAAAAGTAACAATTTGACAGGTAATGATTGCAGAAGATCAAATTTAGATTCCAGTTATAACAGCACCCCCCACCCAAAATTAGATTTGGGGAATTCACCTTCTCTATCATGAATGTACAATAAGACAAAACTTTGACACTCAACTCTCTGAAACTCACTGACCTCATTAATAAATCACAAATAATAACTCTGTGTCATAACATTATTGTGCAGATAATGAGAAAACTTTGGGGGGAGTGTTTAGCACAATGTTAGGCACATAGTAAGTGTCCAGTTATATTTGTTCACTGCTCAGTGAAGAAGATTTTGCCAGAAAATTAAACTGGTAGCCAAATAAAAACCACACATGACAATGTTAGAGCAAACTCCAAGAGTTGTTGATATCCACAGTGCCACACATGAGCATAGGGGTTGCCAGATTCTTTTATAGGGTAAAGCAGGGAGAAAAGCACCCTGGACTGAGGATCAGGAGGATGGGTTTGTCCTGGTTCTGCTTCCAGCTCCCCTGCACACTTAGTTGGTTCCTTAGCTAACCTCTCCCAGGATCAGACTGCTTGAGGGAAAAATGAGGGGCTCAGTCTCCATAATGGCTATGGTCATTTTGAACAAAAACAATTTACATATTTGTGAGATATGACCATTATTGTTGCTAAAAAACTGGTTTTAATTATTTTTTTAATGTCTAGTACAACAATTAGGGGATAGCAATGATAATTTTTATGGTTTTAATCCTTAAAAACTGAGTTTTTATGGAAAAAACTTAAAAGTGTGCCATCATCTCCAATTAAATTAACTGCAACTGTGAGAAGTTGGGTTGATTAGACGAACACGGAATAACACTACTATACTCCTGGTGCTAACATTTGGAACTATAGCTAAATGAGTAGGAGGAAGAGTACAGACAGCTTCATGGCTGGTCTTGCAAACCCAAATATAAAAATTAAGGTTATTATGGTCACAGTTTAAATTTGTATTAGTTGTTTGTATTTCCTAAGAGGAGAATGGGGAAGGGCAAAGGTGAAGGGTAGGATGATGAGACTAATATTATAACGAATATATACAAGTACTGTGACAGACATTTCACGTACTCTATCCCCTTTCCTTCCAGGTGAGCACAATCATTCTCATTTTACAGAAAACCAGTTTGTCCATGTGACGCCCAACAATTGTTGGGACTGGAAGCCAAGTCTGTGATTTCATTGTATGTGTTTTCTAGATTATTGCCTGTAAACAGGAATATAGGGAAGGGAAACAAAAACATTTGGTGCTTGAAAGTATAAGGAAAAGGAGCACCTGGGGGGACTCAGTCAGTCAAGCGTCTGCCTTCGGCTGAGGTCACGATCCCAGGGTCCTGGATCCAGCCCTGCATCCGGCTCCCTGCTCAGCGGGGAGTCTGCTTGTCTCTCTCCCTCTACCTGCTGCTCTGCCTGCTCATCCTCCTTCTCTCTTTCTCTCTCTCTGTCAAATAAATAAATAAAATCTTTTAAAAAATAGGACATTTGAATATCATTATGTAATTTTAGTAAATTCTGAATTTGCTAAATTCACCTGAATTCACCTGAAAATTCATACCATTGCTATATTATAAAAGTTTCTGGTCTGTATCGCCTTTGCGTCATTAAAATGTGAAGCTTGATGCTCCCCAAATGTTAGAACAAGATATTTTTGCAGGGGCCGCTGCGATGGCATTGGCAGCTGTACCGCTGAAGTGGGTATTCTGATGTTGCTGTTAAACTAGTGAAGCTAGTGAAACTGTTAAACTAGTGAAGTCAGGCAATAGCCAGAATTTCACTTGTGCCAAGCAGCAAACATGTTTCATCTGAGGAGGCTGGTCCCAGTTCATACACAATAGGGATTTTCTCTAACAGAAATGCTTCTGGTGGCCTCAGGAGATCCTCTTTAATCCCTTAGTATGAGTTCAAGAGCTGTCACAACATTGTATGACAATTTGGGCTTAATTTTAACTGTCCCATGAGCCTGGTGTACAGCAGATACAAATTCACACCCACTTAATTATTTAATTGGTCTTGGTTTTCTTTTTCCCTTATTTCCCCTGTTTTATTTTGTTGCATTACTGCCACTCAGTCAAGCTGGAAAACTGGGGTCACCCTGACTCTTTATAACTTCTACTGAACACATTCCCGATCGTGTCTCTTCTCCATTCCAGTCACCTCTGCCTTAGTTCAGGCCCTCTTCCTTGTTTCCCTGGATCAGTTCAACAGCTGCCGGCTAGGGTCCCCTGTCCACAGGCTTTTCTGCTCAAGCTCATTCTCCACACAATCAAACATCTTCTATCTAAACCCCATTTAAAGCCTGACTGGTCTCCACCCATTAAGAATCCTTCAGAGTCCTCATTGTCCACAGAGTAGTCCCAGCTCCTAGCAGAGAAGGCAGGGCCCCTCCAGTCCTGTCACCCATCTCCTTGTCTCACTAGCACCGAACTTGAATCTTGGCTCTTTCTCCCCTTCCAGCCTTTGCTCAAGCTGTTGCCTTTATCCAAAGATCCTCGCTGCCCACCCCACCCTCCAACCCCTCATCCCTTACCTAGATCCTAGCCATTCTTGGACACACAGTTCAGATGTCATTTCCTTAGGAAACCCGGTTTCCCCACACTGTGAGCCCTCCGGCTCCTCCTAGGGCTCTGTTCTCTTGTATTAGTGCACTCACCTTTTCATAAACATGAGAATATGCTCATGATTTCTTTCGGCTAGTGAAAGCAGGTACTAATGTAGGTCTTTTGTGAAAGCAAGCACGAGTTAACGTTCAGAAAGCAGGGGAGCCTTCACTTGTATGCCATTTCAGGTTACAGCAGGTTTCATAGGTGCACTCTGCCTTTGGGTAGTGAGGGGGACCCGTATTCATTAAACCTAAAACTGTAATCATCACGGACCTTGCCATATTTCATTGTAACTCTCTGTTGATGTGTCTGTTGTCCTCCTTTAGGATGTTAGCTCATGCTTTTAAAAAGTAGGATAGAAAAAGGTCCATGGCCAGAGAGTAAAATGCACAAGAGAAATGACCAGAAGGGTCACAGAAAGTAAGGCAAAGCGTTGTTCTACATATAAAAAGATGCTCGATCTTGATAATAACGAAAGAAATGTCAATTATTATGCTACCATTACTTATCGATCATAAATCCAAAAGTTGGACAACACATTCTGTGGGTGAGGCTGTGTGGAGGTAGACATTCTCATACACTGCTGGTTGGAATAGAATTGGTACAGTCATTATGGGGAGACATTTGGCAACAGCAAATAAATTTATATATGCTCTTACTCTTTGGTCCAGCATTCACACTTTTAAGAATATATCCCAAAGGTGTACTGCAAAATATTTGAGGAAATGTATGTGGAGAACAATACTCTGTAGCTCTTTTTATACAATAATATGTTGGAACCCATATTAACCGTTAATAGAGTACTAGTTGGATAAATTATGGCAGATCTACACAATAAAGTATTTTGAAGCTATACAAAAATGAGAAATATCTTTAATACTATAAAGTAATTGCCAGGGGTGCCTGGGTGGCTCGGTTCTTAAGTGTCTGCCTTCGGCTCAGGTCATGATCCCTGGGCTGGGATCAAATCCCGCATTGTGCTCCCTGCTCAGTGGAAAGCCTGCTTCTCCCTCTCCCACTCCCCCTGCTTGTGTTCCCTCTATCACCATTTCTCTGTCAAATAAATAAATAAAATCTTTTAAAAATTTTTAAGAAATAAAGTAATTGCCAGATGCGTAAGGTGGAAAACATGTTCAGTTTGTTACTGGTTTTCTGAGAAAAAGGAGGATATAAGGATATATTTACTTATAATTTTTAAAAGTGTAAGGAAAAAAAATAACAAGATGGAGATGACAAGAATAAAAACTAGACTTTTCTAGATATTTCTTATTTTAAGGATCTTACTTTGGAACCATGTAAATATTTTACTTAATTATAAAATAATTTTGTAATCCCCCCAAAATGAAAAAGAAATGAACCTAAATATGTATTGAATTGTTGGAATAATCTCACGGAGAAGAACTGGTTTTTCCCTTCCCTGCAGCCTTTTGCCATCAGATTTGTAGACCCTGAGCCCACAGCAGATGTAAACTTTGCAACAGTTTGTAAGGTAGCATGTGTTTCCCATGATGGGTTAATGGGAGGTCCTCAGCCCAATGTCAAGGTCTCCTTTATTTTCTGTTTATTTTAGTTAAGAATTACCTTTCCTCATTCCGCTTCCTCCTTCCTTTCTCTTCCCAGCACCATGAAAATCACAAGTGGTATAGCTAAATGGGCAGGTTCCTACATTCCATTAGTAGGTTTCAAATTTGGACCTCTTGAGCTTGCAAAATGATACATCCAAGGACACTAATAGGGAATTTTTTAAAAAGATTTTATTTATTTATTTATTTATTTATTTATTTGAGAGAGAGAGAGAGAGAGAGAGAGCGTGTGCATGCACAGGAGAGTGGGCGAGGGACAAGCAGACCCCCCCCCTGAGCAGGGAGCTGGATGGACATGGGCCTCAATCCCAGGACCCTGGGATCAGGACCTGAGCCACAAGCAGATGCTTAACTGACTGAACCACCCAGGTGCCCCAGATAGGGGATTTTTTGAGAGAAGCTTTCAGCTAAGGATAGGGAGACCTTGGCCATAATAACCAGAACTAGTAACTTCAGAAAGAGCAGAAAAGCTTCTGGAACTGCAGAGGGCCCATATAGAGGACAGGAAGAATGAAGTGCGGGTCAGGATCAAAGAAAATAACACCCAAGATCAGTAGCAAAACAAAGACGGACTCTAGTTGCCCACACGGGGGAAATAGAATCAGTTTCTGATTGGAAGGGTTGAGCGGTTAAAATGAGAGGTCTTTCTGAATAACACGTTTGTGCGTGTGTGTCTATGCTGTCTGGTCCTCACACATCAGGTTCTCTGGAATGTGGGGGGCAAGATGGTTATTTGGGATCTACACGCATGAGCAGGAAGAGGCAGAAGCAGAATTGGGCAGAAGGAGAAGCTGAACTGTGACAAGGGCTCAACAAAACCTTGGCCCGTCTGGCCAAAAACTTGTCCTGTGGCAGACAGAAATGATTGGCCATTGTACTCCCACCTGGTTTAGTCACTTGACACAGGCTCCCCTGGAAAGGGCTCGACCTCCAACAGAAGAGGCCGTTCTGCCGCGAAAGCAGACCCTGAAGAAGCTGCCAGCAGAAGGCTGTGGGCTGACCACATTTCCTGCAGCGAGGAGGCAAGCCCTTCCTTGAAGGGAAGTGGGTGGTGCATCTCTCTGCCTACCAGGCTACCAAACCTCACCACAGTTAGTCAATAAAGACTGGTTTTATTTAATTTCTTTCAACAAAGAAAAGGTATTACCTTTTCATACATTCAGTGTTGAAATTACCATTTCAGTGTTTGAAATTACCATTACAATTTCTATTCCATGGATTGTCAGGTGGTCAGTATTATATTTCTGGGCAGGCTGAAGTTAGCTGCTCGTTCATCCATCTATCTCAGAAACATTTTTTAATATCTATTGCATGGAAGTCTCTGGAAATTGAAAAGATGAACAAAGATGCTTTTCCCATGAACTCTTGGGAGTTAGATTCTAGTAGGGTGGCAGACAATTAAATAGACAATTAAAACAAATGGTAAGAGTTTAAAAGATAGGTATGAACAATGTGCCATAGAAGTTTAAGGGTCGTGAAGAACAAAATACTCAGCTATGTCTGCAGGCATCCTCCTGGAGGAGGAGATGTGCACTCTGGCCCTCAGATGACAAGAAATATTTCCATAGGAACATTATAGGAAGAGTGAATTGCATGTGTAGAAGGTTGAGAAGGATAAAAGAGCATCACATGTTATGGAAACCCTAAATAAGTTGATATGACCAAGGCACACATTTTAAGTATTGGAATTGGGGCTGGGAAGATAGACAGATATGTATACAGATACAATCCTTCATTCATTAATATAACTTTGTATTGTATTTTATCTAGCCAGTGTTTCTCAAATGCATTTAATTGTGATTTGTGGTTTTGCTTGTTGTTTTTTGCTTGTTTGTTTACATTAACACCCCTCTGCAGAATATTCTTTGGGAAATGTTGAAAGAAGTCTCGATTGAGCCTGCCAGGTCGTCCATGACATAAGCCTGCTCTAGATCTAGTACTTGAACAGGTCTGTTTTGACTTGCTACTGACAGATTTTTAAATATATATTATTAGATCCTGGGAACATTACAGCTGTATCCGTCGTTCTTAGAGACTGGAATACAGAACTTCATTAGAAGGAACACCCTATCTCCCCGTCATAAAGAGTCCTTAGCAACCACCTAGTTTTAGGACACAGACAGAGAGACCAGAGACTTTGACTCTTTCTGGGGCAAACTGGGCTGAGGAAACTGAGGAAGAAAGTCTAGGTGCAGAGTGAAGTCCCTCGCCATGGCATCTGTATCATTTCGAGAGCCAATATCTGCCACAGTAGGAAAACGGATGATCATGACAGGTAAAGAGTTTTCGCATATGCTTTCACAAGGAAATCCATACTTTCTTTATCCCTCACCTCTATGATGCTCACATGTGATACTCACATAATGGATGGAAGAATAAAATCATCACATATGTTTCTTTTATATGATACTGCTACCCTTACACACACAGTTTGGGCACCAATACTGTGCTGCCGTAAACAGATCGGCGACATCCCAGTTTTCACTCTAGCTAAGCTAACTTTAACAAACAAACATTTTTATATCATAAAGTTTATGTTTTGTGTAAGGGGAACTACTTTGATGTTAACTAAAAGTATACTTTTGGGGGCGCCTCGGTGGTTCAGTGGGTTAAGCGTTTGCCTTCAGTTCAGGTCATGATCCCAGGTCCTCGATCGAGTCCCACATCCAACTCCCTGCTCTGCAGGGAGTCTGTTTCTCCCTCTCACTCTGCTCTGTTTCTCTCAAATAAACAAATAAAAATCTTTAAAAAAAGTATACTTTTGATCAAATTTTAATTATTACCAATTTAGTCTTCTTATATTTTTATAAACTTGAAATATTTGGTTAATAAAAATTTGAGCAAGATGTACATTAAACCTAGTACAATTGTTGGCTTGCATTTTGTTCAATTTGTTTTAAATGATTTGAGCGGTGTGGGGGGGATTATAATAATGTAATTAAATAGAATATGACTAATTGTGATAAGTCTATAAGAAATAAACTAAATTTCATCTTATTTCCTTTATAACTTTAAATCATGAGCATATCTTATAAGCTTACCTTCTTGCCTGTCTATAAATTTCCACTTCAATCTTGAGAAACCGGCTCCAACTATTTGCCATCCACTAACTTGTTCGATTCCAGTATACAAGTATATAAGTACCAGAGTTATTAACCTGTATTCCATGGGAACAAACCTTATCAACTAGAGGATGGTGCCTTCTTACAGTTCTTTTTGCTTTTAGACGAACAGACTCTACTCATTTCCAAAGGTCGGCATCTTTCCCTCCTGCCCCCTTCAGTTAGACTCTTGTCACAGTATGAATTCCTTCCTGGAATCCCCCAACTTCCTAAATGATTTTTTTTTTAATTTGTATACATCGAGGTTTGCTCTGTGTGCTGTAAAGTCTATTTTTTAAAAATTTTATTTATTTGAAAGAAAGAGAGGGAGACAGAGCTCAATCCCAGGATCCTGAGATCATGACTTGAGCTAAAGGCAGATGCTTAACCGACTGAGCTACCCAGGTGTCTCCATGCTGTGAAGTCTAACGACAAATTCATAAAGCCATGTATCCACCATCAGACTAGTTTCCACCCTCAGACTAGTTTCACCACTCTAAAAATCTCTTGAACTGCATTTATTCATTGCTTGCTTTTCTCTCCCTGAGATCCTAGCAACCACTGATCTTTTCACTATCTATAGTTTTGCCTTTTCCTGAATGTCATGGAGCCGGAGTCATACAGGATCTAGGCTTCTCAGGTTGGCTTATTCCACTACCAATATGTATTAAGTTTTCTTGAGGTCTTTTCATCACTGGATAGCTCGTTTCTATTTAGAAATAAATATTCCAGCGTATGGATGTCCCACCATTTTTCTATTCACCAATTGAAGGACATCTTGCTTGTCTGTGGTTTTTGCAACTCTGCAAAAAAGCCTCTACAAACATTTGGATGCTGGCCCTTGTGTGGATATGTTTTCAGATTAATTTGGTAAATACCTAGGACTAGGATTGCCGGATCATAAGACAAGGCTATGTTTAGCTTTGTAAGAAACTGCCAAACTGCCTTCCAAAGCAGCTGTACCATTTTGCATTCCCAGTAGCAAAGGGTGAGCATGGCTGTTGTTTTGGTATCCTTGTCAGCATCTGTTTTTGTCTGTTTTGGGGCTGTTGTTTTATTTTGTTTTGTTTGTTTTTCACTTTTAGCCATTCTAATAGGTATGTAGTTACATCTCACACGTCTCACTGCTGTTTAAATTCACAACTCCTTCATGACTAATGTTCATATACTTATTTGCCATCTGTGTATCTTCCTTGTTGAGATGTCTGTTCATAATGTTTGTCTATTTCATAATTATCCTTTTTTGTTTTCTTATTGTTGAGTTTTAAAGTTCTGTCTGTATTTTAGATACAAGTCCTGTATCAGATAAGTGTTCATAGATTTTTTTTGCCCAACCTGTGGTTTGTCTTTTCATTTCCTTAGCATCGCCTTTTATACAGAGGAAATTTTTAGTTTTAATAAAGCAAAACTAATCAATTTTTTCTTTCATGGATTATGCTTTTGATGTTATATCTAAAAATTCATCACCAAATCCAAGATCACTTAGATTTTTCTCCTATGTCTTAGTTTACAATTATGTGTTTTCAGTTAGGTAAATGATCCATTTGGCAGTGATTTTGTATTTCTTAAACTTTTCATTTCCATCGGCCAAAAGATTTCCTCTTTTCCTTAAGCCACGTTGGGTTAGGTTTTCTGTCACTTGCAACTGTGGTTCTTCATTGATAACTTAAAATTTCTTCTAATTTATGTCAGTGTATAGTTTCATGTATTTACATAATTCCAAGTTGTCACCTTTGAAAGATTTCAGCATATTGATATACAATAATTAATTTCACATTCTTCTGTATTTTATATTTAATTTCCAAATTTTCACCATTATAATAAAGCCACATGAATACTTTTACATAAATTATTTTTCTCTGTTACTTTCTTATGGTATATTTACAAAGAATGAAATTAGCATGTTAAAGATAAAGACTCCATTATCCTACTTTTTAAAAGATTTATTCGTTTATTTTAGAGAGAGCAAGTGGGGAGGTGCAGAGGGAGAGGCCCTCAAGCAGACTCCCAGCTGAGCACGGAGACTATGCAGGGCTCAATCTCATGACCAATGAGCTCATGCTCAGAGCCAAAACCAAGAGTCGGAGGCTTTACTGACGCCCCCAAAGACTGCATTATTCTGTATGATAATTCAGGGTGTATTATTTGGTGTATTTTGACTACTTATTTAATTTGACAACTCATCAATTTTTATTTGTCTTCAAATTTAATATTTTTCTTTTAAAATATATTTTTGAGACTTAATTTTTTTCATACTGCTTTGAAATTCAATGTTAACAAATATAAACTGAATCCCTACCGAATTCTAAAAACTTGGCCAGGAGAGGGTGACTGGCTGGCTCAGTCAGAAAGAGCATGGGGAAGGGCACCTGGATGCCTCAGTCAGTTGAGCATCTGACTCTTGGTTTCAGCTCAGGTCATGATCTCGGGGTCTCAATCTTGAGCCCCACATCAGGTATCATGCTCAGCCAGAGTCTGCTTAAGATTCCCCTCTGCCCCTCCCCCTGCTTTCTCTCTCTCTCTCAAATAAATATATAAATCTTAAAAGAAAGAAAGAAAGAGCGAGCACGGGACTCTTGATCTTGGGGTTGTGAGTTTGAACACCATGTTAGGTGCAGAGATTACTAAAAAAATAAATAAACTTAAAAAAAAATAAGTAAAAAAAAAAAAACAAAAACAACCTGGCCAGGAGCTTTGGAGGATGCAGAAATGAACATGAATAAGATGCTCTTTTTCTTCTAGAAATTTATAATCTGTAGATCTGATTAGAACATTATAGGTTATCCTGTTACCCTAATTGTTTAATCTAAATATCCACCACAGCATAGTGTGGTATTGAAAGGAGACACAAATCTAACTCCAAAGGCCTTGAGAAATAATGTAAAAGAAGTAGAAAAGGAGGAAAATTATATCACAATGCACTCCACAAAACTAAACCACACATTTTGTTTCGTTTTTCCTGGTCATTTCTTTCCTTTTTGAGTATTGCAATTAGAGCATAAATTACCTCTGACACTATAGGTGGATTTTAGAATGTATTTAGTTTACAATTAATAAAGGGATAGAGAGTCTTTCAGAAAACTGTCAGTAAGTCCCATTTTTAAAACTTTATTTTTAAAGGTTTTATCTATTTGACACAGAAAGAGAGCACAAGCAGGGCCTGGAGCAGCAGGCAGAGGGAGAAGCAGGCTTGTTGCTGAGCAGGGAGCCTAATGTGGGGCTCGATCCCAGGACCCTGGAATCATGATCTGAGCCAAAGGCAGACGTTTAACTGACTGAGCCACCCAGGTGTTCCTCCAACTTTTTTAAAACTTTAAAAAAAGGGGCGCCTGGGTGGCTCAGTGGGTTAAAGCCTCTGCCTTCAGCTCAGGTCATGATCCCAGGGTCCTGGGATCGAGCCCCGCATCGGGCTCTCTGCTCAGCGGGGAGCCTGCTTCCTCCTCTCTCTCTGCCTGCCTCTCTGCCTACTTGCGATCTCTGTCTGTCAAATAAATAAATAAAATCTTTAAAAAAAAAAATAAATAAATAAAACTTTAAAAAAAAAAAAAAAAGTTGATATGTAACTGTTAAAAACAGATAATGCCCAAAATGGAGTCACTCGTGCAAAGCTTCACTTCACCAAACTGAGACTTGGTTCAAACAGCACAGGCTTTCTCAGAAATGGATCTTAAACCAGTCTACCAGGAGCCACCTGATCAGGGGTAGTTAGATAACCGGCCTAACAGCTGCCTGTGATCCCCTAAAGGAAAGCAAACCTGCAAAACCCAGTTTTTCCTAGTATAAGTTCCTTGTTCTTGCTTCCTTCTGCCCGTAAAGTCTTCCATTTTGTACAGCTCCTTGGAGCATCTCTCTATCTGCCAGACCAGAGGCCGCCCAGTTCATGAATTGTTAGGTAAAGCCAATAAGATCTTTAAAATTTACTCAGTTGAATCTTGTTTTTTAACAACATATACTCTATAAAGTACATTAAGCTGGTATTCAGCCTGATGACATTTTATAAACTGAACATTGTGTCTATGTGTTTACTTTTTAGATCAAGATAGGGCACATTTTCATCACCCTAAAAATTTCCTTAATGCTCTTTCCCAGTCAGTCCTCCCAAAGTCAAACACTGTTCCACTTTCTGTAATCCATATGTTTTTGATAACTGTAGGTTTAATCTGATAGGGCAAATTAGTCATCTATATTTTTAAAACATTTTATTTGCTGGTTTATTCTACCACAAAGGATTTGCTAGCAATTTGTTAAGTTGTATTACATAGTGAGGAGATTTTATATATGTTATTTTTGCATTACAGAGATCTTATTATGAAAGCCGATATCATAAACAAAATTATGAAGAGATTTAAAAAATGTTTTAGAGCATGATTGTGTATTTTTAAAACATCTATTTATAAAACAAAAACAAAAAACAAGAACGGTTTACCCAGTTCTAGGTCCTATGTTTTAAAGTTTAAAAATAACATTTATTTTAAAATACATTCTTTCTAATTGAAGGTGACACAAATGAATGGAAATATAATCCATGCTTGTGGATTGGAAGAACAAATATTGTTCAAATGTCCATACACAAAGCAAGCTATAGATTTAATACAATCTCTTTCAAAATATCACCAGCATTTTTCACAGAACTAGAATAGATAATCCTAAAATGTGTATGGAACCACGAAAGACCCTGAATAGCCAAGACAATCTTGAAAATGAAGGACTAAACTAGAGGTATCACAATCCTAGATTTCAATATGTACTACAAAGCCTTAGTAATCAAAACAGTATGGTACTGACATAAAAATAGACATACAGTTCAATGGAACAGAATAGAGAGCCCAGAAATCAACCCATGATTATATGGTCAAATCATCTTTGACAAAAGAGGCAAGAACGTGCAGTGGGAAAAGGACAGGACTCTTCAACAAATGGTGTTGGAACAAATGGACAGCCACATGCAAAACAATGAAACTGGACCACTTTTTTCACCGCACACAAAATGTATTAAAGATCTGAAATCGTAAAATCCTAGAAGGCAGCACAGGCAGTAATTTCTTTGACATCAGTTATAGCAACATTTTTCTAGTTGTGCCTCTGAGGCAAGAGAAACAAAAGCAAAACAACTATGGAACTACATCAAAATAAGAAACTTCTGCACAGCAAAGGAAACAACAAAACTAAAAGACAACCTATGGAATAGAAGAAGATATTTGCAAATGACATAGCCAAAAGAAAAGTATCCAAAATATATAAAGAATGTATACAACTCAACACCAAAATAAATAAAATAATAATCCAATTAAAAGTGGGAAGAAGACATGAAAGGACATTTCTCCAAAGTAGACATCCAGATAGATGGCCAACAGACACATGAAAAGATGCTCAGCATCGCTAATGTTGGGGGAAATGCAGATCAAAACTAAAATGAAATATCAGGAGAAAAAGGAATCCTCATGCATTGTTGGTAGGAAATGCAAACTGGTGCAGCCACTGTGGAAAACAGTATGGGAACTCCTCAAAAAATTATAAATGGACTACCCTATAATTCCATAATCACACTACAATTTACCCAAAGAACACAAAAACACTAATTCAAAATGATATATGCAGCCCTATGTTTATTGCAGCATTATTTATTATAGTCAAATTATGGAGGCAGCCCAAGTGGTGTCCATCAATAAATGGATGGATAAAGAAGAATAGTATCGGGTCATCTGGGTGGCTCAGTCAGTTAAGCGTCTGCTTTCAGCTCAGGTGATGATCCGGGGGTCCTGAGATCAAGCCCCTCATTGGGCTCCTTGCTCAGTGGGGAGCCTGCTTCTCCCTTTCCCTCTGTCTACCATTCCCCCAGCTTGTGTTCTCTCTCTCTGTCAGATAAATAAATAAAATCTTTCTTAAAAGATGGCGATATATATACATATATATGTATCTTTCTTGTGACATATATGTCATATATATGACACACATATATATATCTTTCTATGACATATATATATATCTTTCTTATGACATATATATGTCATAAGAAAGATAGAAAAAGCTTGCCATCTGCAGCACCATGGATGGATCTAGAGAGTATTAATGCTAAGCAAAATAAATCAGTCAGAGAAAGACAAATATCATATGATTTCACTCATATGTGGAATTAAAAAAGAATAGCAAAAAAGACAAACCAAAAAACAGACTCTTAACTATAGAGAACAAACTGATGGTTACCAGAGGGGAGGCACGTGGGGGGATGGGTGAAATAGGTGAAGGGGATTAAGAGTACAGGTATCACAATGAGCACTGAGTAATGTATGGAGTTACTGAGTAACTATTTTGTACACCTGAAACTAAAATAACACTGTGTGTTAACTATACTGGAATTAAATTTAAAAAAAAAAAAAGAAATACATTCTTTCATTCAGACTTTTTCATAATTCCCGCTTGTTCCAAATTAAAGAAAGAGATGGAATAATTAATATGGGATGTTAAATTAAAAAGGCAGCATAAAAGATGATCTCATTTAACCTCTCATTTTTCAGATGGAAATACTGAGGATCAGAGAGCCAAGTGGCTTGCTGAAGGTCACACAGCCTTGATCAGAAAGTGGAAGCCTGCACTTGCCACCATTTATATGACGTATTTATGTGCACTATATCCAGATTACTGACTGAATAAAAAATTAATATATTTAGTCGGCCATCATTTACCTACTAGAAAATCTGCTAGTGTAAACCAGGAATATTATAAAATCCTACCATACAAAGGAGTGATCACAGCAAGGGATTTCTGCTAGAAATATATTAGAATTGGAAATACTCTCAAGGAAATGGCCAAAACCCAATATGATGAATGAAACTATAAGTGGTAGGAGAAGTACATAAATGTGTATGTAATTTTGAAAAGCACTGCTCCATTAGCTTGGGTTTCAGACCCATTTATTCATCTCATTTTTTGCCCTGTGAAACTGTCACACTAATAGTTATGTCTCAAATTCAATTACTTTAAAAATAGAAAATGACTTCACACTGAACTGCCAGTGGTTTCCTATTTGAAGAAAGAATGAAACTGTCCTACTGCAAATTCAGCTGATGTCTCATCACTATCATTCACGATGCAAATATTTTACATTTTTGAAAAGTAATTCATGACAAAAGCTTATGCATTTTAATGGTGCTAACACATTTGGTTGACTAATCTGCATTTTATTCTGTAGACATAGCATGTGATTTGCCTGAATCAAAATTTATCTACAAGGGACAGCAGTTTCAAATCGATCTTACCTAAACTCATTGGTCAACTGCATCATCACCATTGTGATTTGTAAGAAAAAACAAAACCATCAGTTGCTGCTATCACTTTGAAAAGCGGGACAAGTTTTGTCCTATACTCTGTTTTTTTTAATTTGGTTTTTTTTTTTTTTTTTTTTTTTTTTTTTAAACAACAAGCACTTTTATTAAATGAGCTAAGATGGGAAGGAGAAGCATCTATTTGTCTTTCTGGACCTTCATTTAATTTTTTTTTTCTTTTTTTGTTTTTTAAAGATTTTATTTATTTATTTGACAGACAAAGATCACTAGCAGGCAGAGAGGCAGGCAGAGAGAGGAGGAAGCAGGCCCCCCGCTGAGCAGAGAGCCAGATGTGGGGCTCGATCCCAGGACCCTGAGATCGTGACCTGAGCCGAAGGCAGAGGCTTTAACCCACTGAGCCACCCAGGTGCCCCCTTCATTTAATTTTCTAAAGTTGATCCTTTGTGTAGGTTACATTAACATCACTTCTTTAAATCAGGGAGAGATGGAGCAAAAAAAAAAATTTGTTTTGATGGAACAGGGTTTGAAAAAAATCGTTTTTTCTCTCAAAGCTTAGCTGAGTGTTTACTCTGAGCTGGGTGCTAGGCTACCTCCTAGGAAAGAGAGAAACGTGATCATCCCGCATCAAGAAGCAAGGACTGTAGGAAACTCAAGCGTCAGTCTTGGCTTTTCTCAAATTTAACCATTCTTTCTTTTTTCGAAAGATTTTATTTATTTATTTGAGAAACAGCGGTGAGAGAGAGCATGCAAGTGGGGGCAGGAAAAGAGTCCGAGGGAGAAGGACAAGCAG
Organism: Martes martes; assembly: GCF_963455335.1. Classification (NCBI taxonomy): domain Eukaryota; kingdom Metazoa; phylum Chordata; class Mammalia; order Carnivora; family Mustelidae; genus Martes; species Martes martes. Next base: position 80,207,668 of record NC_137889.1, read on the forward strand.
ATTCTTCACTGAGCGTGGACGATGTGGGGCTTGAGTCCAGGACCCTGAGGTCACGACTTGAGCCAAAACCAAGAGTGGGCGCTCAACCGACTGAGGCACCCAGGCGCCCCTCAGCCTTTCTAACTTCTGTTTTCTCATCTGTAGTTTGGGAATAATAGTACCTCTTTCATAAGGTTTACTACGAGTTCATGAAATGAAAGTGGCCTGCAGAGAATACAAATAACCTTTTGAACTTGTTAAAAGACGCTATTAAAAAATAAAAAGAAGCTATTTTTTTTTTCCTTGAGAAGGGGATTAGCTAGAGGATAGATGTACTGAGGAGAGGACACAAAAATCATTCTCAAATCCTTTTTTTTTTTTCTTCCACAACAAGCAAGCCAAGTACACTTTATCACCCAAAGTTTGAAGCCATTAGTAGGTTTGTAATGGGTATGAAGAGAAATAATTCAAGATTATATAAGCCAGTGGCTTTTCATCTTTAATGTACACAGGAATCACCCGGAGTCTTATCAAAGTGCAGATTCTGACTCCAAAGTTCTGGGTTGGGCATTTCTATCCAGCTCTCAGGTGGGGCCCATGCTGTTGGTTCAGGGACCCCACCTTGAGTAGTAGGGATCCAAATGTTTCTGGTTTCCCCGTTGCTATCTGTTGTACCCTGAACAACGTATTTGCCACTCTGTGCCTCAGTTATACCATCTGTAAAAGGGTAGTAATAATATCTACTTCACAGGGTTGCTGAGAGTTTAAAGTGAGTTAGCACACATCAAGGAATTAGTGCCTAGAATGTGGTAAGCGCCAGTGCTCGCTTCGGCAGCACATATACTAAAATAGAATGTGGTAAGCTCCATACATGTGTCACTGCTGCCGACTGATACAGATCACCAGCAATACAACAAAATTGCCGGCTCCTGGGCCTAGAAGATGAAGTTATTTGTGAGGCTAATAATCAGAGCCCTCACAAAACACATTTTTTAACCTGCTAACTATTGGCCTTTTGGGTTTTCCTATAAATCTCCCATCCAAGAACTAACCAGGCCTGACCCTGCTTAGCTTCTGAGAGCAGACAAGATGGTGTGCGTTCAGAGTGGTATGGCCATAGATGGATTTTCCTATAAATCTAATCTAAATCATACTAAAAAACACAAGTTCCATTAAAAAGATGTTATAGTGGAATGGCAGATTTTGGAATATGACATGTAAGCCCCATTAGTTTATATAATCTTAGTTTGTGAAAACTATATGTCATTCTATAGTCAGGGAGAGTAGAAAGATCTCCTTAGGGTGCTCTGGGCAGGATGTCTTTTCCACCGGCACCTACCTTTGCTTGTCCAGCTGGAGTCCATTTCTCTTTCCTTCCTCCCTCTCCTGCAGGAGGGGGGGTTAGTGCATGATGACATCCAGCGGGAAGCACTTTCCCTGGGCACCTGCTGTGTACGATCCTAGTCCATTTCATTCACAGCAAGCGATAAAGGATAAAGTGCCTCACTGTCTTGCTAACCCCAGTTGCCAGCAATTATCTCAGAAAAGGTAGAACCTTTCAAAGCACCAATTAAAAGGCCCCTTGGACCACAAACATCATCTTTTAGAAAAATACACTCTAGGGGAAAGTCTGAGGCAGATAGAAGATTATCCACGCCTTTTAAAAACAGTACTGAAAGAGACCTTAAATCATTTATTTGGTCAAATCGTTGACTTGGGGCAGCACTTTCTAAAATAAAGGAAATCACTCTGGAAAACTACAGAATTGCAGGATTGTGTACACAGAATTACAGAATTACTGGACAGGGTCCACGGTCAGGGATGGATACTCAATTTCCTGGCACTTAACTTTCTCACATCTCAACTAGACACAACTGAGAATATAAAACGTTGAGCAAGTGACTCCAACATAAGGTAGCTTCAAAGACAACTTCTACCAGGATGGGTTTTCCTGTAGTCTCTTCATCAAAATGGATCACAAGGGATCATTTGAGGGGGATAAATGAGCAGCGTGATGGCTTTTGTTCTGTATTAGGTGTTGAACTAGACAGACCTCACAGGGAAGACCAGTACTTCATTGCCAAGCAGAGTCTGAGCAGGGCAGAGTTTCTCTGATGGGAGCTGGAACAGTTTCAGGAAATCTGGTAGAGGAAAGGGGAGACCCAGTTTCTTTCTAAGCCTCATTCTTGACAGGTAAGTGAATTGCCTTGGGAATGGAAGTTGGGGGCGTGAGGGCACAGCTAGGAACCCTGAGGGGTCAGAAAAATGCGGTACCTCCCAAGTGCAAGAAACAATGATCAAAACTCACAAACACATAATTAGGAGAAGGAGGTGGCTACTAAGGGAAAAAGAGACGCGGGGTGCCATGAAGTGTGAATCAGCCCCAGTTTCTGGGTTCTTGGTCCCATTCTGCTGCCAGCAATACTAAGATCTCCCTGAAGGGGACTCCGAGCTAACCACAATCCCAAATGCAGGGCACTGATTCTCAAAATGTCATAAGCTTAAGGAGCACTTACAGAAACTGCTAAGAATGCAGAATACCCCAAATCTGGAGTTTTCCTGGGCCTTGCACAGGACACAAACATACCAAGGCTTCGTGATCCAGGTGGTCCACGCGACTGGGGAAGGCAGAGACTCTCGGGTGCTCAAACTGTTCTGTGTTCTGTTCCTGGAAGCTCACATATGCTCCAATCCTATTACTCCATAAGCTCGAACTTGTCTTTCGTCAGAAAAAGATCAGAAGTCTCAGCTCACAATGACTGATTTTTAAAAGTAGTTTAAAAGCCCACAATTAAAAGAATAAAAGAATGGAACATTTGTGTAATTTAAATCAGTGTGCCTTGTATCATTCTGTAAATGATGATTAAAAAAACAAAATATATGTTTTCCAGCCCAATGAATTATGGCACTGATGACAGATAATCAAGAATCTAAGTATTCAAAACTCATGCAAACAAAGCGATCTGAAGTTAAGGGAAAATTAGTGAATAAATGCTGATAGCCATTGGGTTACATAAATTCTTTGTTCACAGCAAGGAAATAATACCTCCCACATCTCTTTATTTTAGGGATTTCCAGACTCTTTCAAACTTCAGTCTACAAGCTAAACAGCTCTCACCACCCTCTTTTTCACAAAATGGAAACAGAACAAAGTACACAGGCTAGTCACGTGGGTTAAATAAATATTTTTAAAAAACCCAAAAAACAAAAAGCCAAACATAAGATCCTACAGTCCTAGGAACTGATGTGGGAAATCTCACTCATTTCCTTTCCTGAGGATTGTGTCAGTACTCGGGACACAGGATCCAGCGTTAACCGACATCCCCCCCTTCATCACTGCCCCTCACAGGCTGTGCACGCGTGCGTGTGTATACACTGGCTCACACACGTGCCCTGGACCTGAGGAAATGCCCTGCAGATCCTTCTCGTCTGCAGGGATTTAACAAAACAACAAAAACACAACACAACAACAAAAAAGACCTATCCATTCTAGGTCTCAGGGATCATTTTTTTTCCCCCTCAAACCAACTGTCTTAGATTTCCTTGACATGGGCCCAAAAAATAAATGATTGCTCATCATTGACCTCGGCATATAATTACGCAGGAGATAAAGATTGAAATGAACTTGCAATAAATCCCCAGCCCTGTGATCATTCTCCCTCTGCTTCTGGGGGAGGAGAGGTCCAATGGAAACGCTGTCTGTAGGTATAGATGGCCTGGGTGGACTATAAAGTAGGAAGCTATTTACATTAGTCTATATTTTGGTCAAGAACCTCATTAATCATGGCCTGATCAATCATTTCCTGCTGCTACTCACCCAGAACACCGTGAGGCATAAACAGCAGTGTGGAGAAGCCACCCACTCACAGTCACTGTGGGAAATTGAAAGCCGTGGTGATTTGGGGCTTGAGGGTCGTGGTCATCCACGATCAGCAGCCTGATGTGGCTTCTCCAATCGGCAGTCCCAATTTTAATGTGACTTTGGAAAACTGTGGTATTTATTTGCGACATCAGCCTTCATTTCAAATCAGACCGTCTCAAACATTATCTTCAAATTTTGACGGCCGTTTGTCCATCCATTTTTGTGCGATGATGTAACAGACAAAAACTGTACACTAAACGTTTACTTCACCACTATGAATCACCTAAAATAATGACAGAGTGCTTCAGCTTCAAATGTTTTGAAGTTGAAAACATACATTTGAAGCTGAGATGGTGCCCAAAGGAAAATGATGTATTGTACAAAAAGTCCGAACCTTCTATTCAAGCAGAAAGTTCACAGAAAGTGGGATAGTGTCACCCCACAGATGAACGGAAAGGAAATGCCACCCACCCTACCTGGCCCAAAGATGAGCACCTAAGGTAAAGGGTACTTCAGTTTCCTGCCACACACCTTTTTACATCTCAGCTAGTCACAACAGAGTAGATAAATGTTTTTTAAAAGATTTTACTTATTTAGGAACACCTGGGTGACTCAGTCGGTTAAGCGTCTGCCTTCAGCTCAGGTCACGATCCTAGGGTCCTGCGACTGAGTCTCGCATTGGGCTCCCTGCTCAGAGGGGAGTCTGCTTCTCCCTCTCCCTCTGCCTGCTGCTCTGCCGGCTTGTGCGCTCTCCCTCTCTTTTTCTGATAAATAATAAATGTTTAATAAATTTAATCATTATAATTTATAACAATTTATAATAATAAATAATATTTAAAATAATATTAACTTATTATTATAAAATTGTTTGATTTATCAGAGAGAGAACACAAGCAGGGGGGAGTGGCAGGCAGAGGCAGAAGGAGGCTCCCCGCTGTGCAGGGACCTAATGTGGGACTCAATCCCAAGACCCTGGGATCATGACCTCAGATCATCTAGTCTCCTACCTTCACCAAATGACTGATATACCTTTAACCTCTGTGTCTACTCCCCACCTCCACTCCCCAGTCTCTATTTTTTTCTCTTCTACAGTTACAGAGACAAAGAAAAATGAGGAGAAAAACAAGCTGCGTATAGATAATCACAAACCCTACTTGGTCTCTGTTTATATATATATTTTTTAAACAGCTACCGAAGGATATTTAGGGAATCTTGATTAGAGCTTTGAAATTCAGCTCCAGTACAGAGCTGATTTACTGTCTGCCTCCCTCCAACCGGCAAATCCAACAGGCCAGATGGCTGTTACCACCTCCTTGTACATTTCCTTTACCTTTCCTCTGGCTTTAGTTTCTCCTACCGCCCAGGTTGAGACCTTCTTTTTCCAGCTACACCAGCATTCTGTCTTGGCATGGCCAACTGTCCCAGCTTACCCCAGGTGAAGGGTTTCCTGGGACACTGAAATTTCAGTGCTAAAACTCTGACCCTTAGTTGCTGCCCTGGCCAGGCCAACCTCCCTAATCAGAATATATCCACCTCAAGGTGGGATAGAACTCATTACTGGAATTCTACACAATGCAAGTAGGAAAAGTGTTCATGATGTCAGGGTTCTATGTAAGAGTTCCCTCATATATAGGCCTTTACTAACTTCCTCTCTTGTAATCAGAATAAGATGAAAAGGTTCAGGCTATTTCCCCAGGGATCCCTAGGTAGATGTCCAGTGGTGACCAGACTACTACTAGATAATCTGTCTGAATTACTTTCCTGAGCTGGTGGGTGGACTGATTATGTGTGGAGGTATATCACAGTCTTTCTTGTGATGCTGACTATTTGGGCAGTTCCAGCTGGGGGACTGGGACCTCTGGGACCCACCATCTTTCTGGTTCCAGCTTCAAAGGATAGGGAGATAGTTTTAGGACTCAGGGCAGCCCAGCAGAGCACCTTCTCAAAAATTCTGCAGAGGGGTGCCTGGGTGGCTCAGTGGGTTAAGCCTCTGCCTTTGGCTCAGGTCATGATCCCAGGGTCCAGGGATCGAGCCCTGCATTGGGCTTTCTGCTTGCCAGGGAACCAGCTCCGCCCCCCCCCCCCCCCCCCCGCCTGCCTCTCTGCCTACTTGTGGTCTCTGTCTGTCAAATAAATAAATAAAATCTCTTTTAAAAAATCTGCAGAAGGAAGGGGTGCATGAACTGATTAACAAAGCCTTGAGAAATGTGCAGTCTAGGTATTTTCCTTACACACTTGACCGATTACTCTCCTACCCAAAGAGTCCTTCTGGATATCAGTTTATTCCTAAACTGGGTCAGTAATTATCTCAGCATAAAAGGACAAGGCAGAGAGAACACACTGTTGTTCACTCTTTTAGTTCTTTAGTTCTTTGTCTAGAGAAAATATGCGTGGGTGGAAAGGAGAGGAGCCCTCCATGATATTTTCTTTCTTTCATGGAAAATTCCTCTAACACTACTTTCTCAATGATTTCTGTGACTTGTTTGCCAGTACAGCACTGCTAAGAACAACATCCGGAAACAGATTTCAGACAGAACTTCCACCTGCTCCCTCCAATCTATACCCCATGCGCCCAGCCCTCTACCCCCTTGCACTCCCTACAGAGCTTTCCAGAGTGATGGTTACTTACGTTCAGGCTCCTTTGGATTTGCTTTCTAGTAGAAATGGAAACATAAAGGTATTGCAGAGGCATAGTGGGAAGCAATGTCAGGGAATCATCCAAGTTCAAAGGGAATGGATTTAACCCCTCCTTGTTCCAGGGGCCGAGCTGCTGCTCACGGAGTGTCTCCTCATGGGGGTCAGGCTGCTGTTAGAAACGAGAAATTGAGAGCACAATAGGACTCTCCACTTTAGCCTTTTTAAACTGACACAGGCGTGAAGTAGGCAGGCTACAGCCACAAGGGGCTACCAGAGAAAAGGTAGGAACACAGAAAAGATGACAATCTAGAAAGCCTCCCTAAGAGAGAAGGAACAAAATTTTTAAGAAAGAATTCCCTCCCCTTTTTTGTTAACTAGAAAATTGGAAACTAGGGGGAAAAGAGATCTGTAATTCTTAAATTGTTGCATTTTTTCCACAATAATTAATACGAAAAAGTAACACCTGATGGAACAAAGGTAAGTAATCGTGAAATTTGTGAACCCTGCAATACTAATTGGGCTAAAGAGAGTGCTGTTAACTGGTCCATGACTATTGCTTTAATTTCTTCATCTGCTGTAAGAAATAGTGTTTGAAGAGAGGAAAAAACTATGAGTTTTTTTTTTTATATGAACCTATTTATCTCATAACGGTCTGATTAATGGAGAGTGGTAGTGACGTTGGAAATCTGCTTTACATTCCATTTCTTTTAGGTGGACAGCAGAAAACTTTAACAGATTCCCATACCCAGATTTCACATGCCTTTGACTGTATACTCACAATTTTTAAATTACAAATTCTAGTTTTTTAAATTTGTGTGTTGATCTTCATTGGTCTGCCCAAGTCCTGCACAAAAGCTACATTTTCCATGACTACCTCTCACTAATCATGCCCTTCTCTGAACTTTTTTTCAATGAAAGGCAGCATTACCCAGGTTTGCTCTAGTTGTTCAGCATGTAAGACTATTTTATATTATATTTATTTATATTATAAGATCATTGAGGGCCAGGCCAAGCCGTATCCTTTTGCCTCCTCTGTCTCCTCCTCCTCTGTCAGCATAACACTGTATATGTAGTACACACTTAATATAACTTTGAAACAGCTATAATCATTAATCAGTCTAATTGCACAAAATTCTAGGTTTTTATCTTTGGCCAGCATTTTAATAAATGGTATTCATACTTATATACAAACTACTACACAAAGCATTACAAAAAGCTGAATTTCTTTGTTCCAGCTCTCTTCTTCTAACAGGATAGACTGTTTCTCTTCCCTTTGGGTCTAGTAAAACTTGAAAATTGTGAATTACGGTATTTGCAAAGACATTAAGACAGATACCCAGAAGTCACACCAGTGTTCCTGCCTTTTGCTTTACAAAAACAGCTAAGGGATATTGAAAATTTTAATTTCTAAATACTCTACTACACTTGAAAAAAATCTTAATAAACCAAAAATTATTAGCTGTATTTTCAAAGCTGAATTATTCCTGTAATAACATAATACTATTTCAACACGTGTTCACACTCAGCTTAGACGTTCACACCCAACTGGTTTGCATGAGACACTGGATTTTTCCCTTTCTTCAACAAGGGAATCTTTGTAGAACATACATATCCCACATTTATTCATTTCTTCCACAGATTTTTTTAAAAAAGATTTATTTGTTTATTTGAGAGAGAGAGAAAGGGAGAAAAAGAATCTCAAGCAGACACCCTGCTGAGTGCAGAGCCCAACCTGGGGCTTAATCCCAGGACCCTGAGATCACAACTGGAGGCCAAAATAAAGAGTCAGACACGCAAGCAACTGAGCCACCCAAGTGCCCCTCCCCCACAGATAGTTATTGCATGCCAGGACCCAGGCATTCCCTGCATTTGGATATTGGATGAAGAAGGGAAAGATACCGAAGGGAAAATAAATCTGGGACTTCCCAATTTTGTTAGTTTAGAGTCAATTAACATCTAACAATATTGCTAAATTATTTACATTCTTGTAGGACTGGAAGTCCCCAGACTGATCTTCCCATAATTCAGTAAATATACAGTTTTATTACCATCAATGTGGTGATGATACATGAAAAAAACTGTGTTTCACATAAAAATTTAGGAGAGCCTATGGAAAGGTAGATGTAGATGATGAAATACCCACTTTATACATCTGAAAAGACAATATAGAAAAAAAGCATAAAACAAAGAATTAGACTGTTGGTTGATAGGCTGATGGCACATCATGGTAACATAGTGTATGTGTATGTAAATGTGTTTCAGCAGAAACAGATCCATCAAGGGGAAGGGCCACTTGGGTCACATACTAAAACACGAATGGTTTAATCCAAGAGTGCTTTTTTCACTTTTGTTTTGAATTTTGGTAAAATAAACAAACATAAAATGGTCAATCTAAAACTTTACAACATAAAATAGTAAATACCTAAAAATATACAACTCTGTATCATTAAGTACATTTACACTATTGTATGGCATCACCACCATCCATCTCCAGAAGTTTTTCATTCTTGCAAAGTTGAAACTCTGTACCTATTTAACACTAACTCTCCATCTCCCCCTCCCCCACCCTTGTCAACCACCATTTTACTTTTTTTTTTTTTAAGATTTTATTTATTTATTTGACAGAGAGAGAGAGATCACAAGTAGGCAGAGAGGCAGGCAGAGAGAGAGGGGGAAGCAAGCGCCCTGCTGAGCAGAGAGCCTGATGCGGGCCGTGATCCCAGGACCCTGAGATCATGACCTGAGCTGAAGGCAGAGGCTTAACCCACTGAGCCACCCAGGTGCTCCATATCACATTTTTTAAATCCATCCATCCATCAGTAGATGCTTGGGTTGCTTCACCTATTGGCTGCTATAAATAATGTTTCTATGAACATGAGTGTACAAAGACCTGTCCCAGTTCCTGCTTTCACTTCTTTTGGGCATATATGCAAGCGGAATTCCTGGGTCATATGGTAATGCTATGTTTGATTTTTTTGGAGCAATCATCCCATCCTTCTCCACAGCAGCTATGCCATGTTACACTCCCACCAGCAATGTGTAAGGGCTCCAACTGCCCTGTGTCTGCTACTTTAAAAACACATAAATATGATATTTTGGTTACTGTGAGGAACCTATGATTACTCAGTAATAACTATAGACTTGGGACTACTGACCACCTATTCAAATGTGTAAAAGGAATTTGCTTTCCTATAAGCCGTGATGCAACAGTACATGATACCGCTTTTGAGGGGAGATTCAAAATACACAGGACTATTTCATGCCATTTTGCATTGGCATTACTTGCAAAATTATCTCAAAATTCTGTGATGTTAGGTTGTTCAGGGTTGTTTATATTTAAAAGAAAAAGTCACGTCCCCTGCCCCCTCACGAGGGTCATCTGAAACATATTTTCTAATCTTTCCACTCTGGGTAGTCTAAAGGTGCCTGATCAGATATCCCTCAGAGACCGCCCCTTTAATTGAATTATGGCATTTGTGATCTTGATGTTATTTGCTTTCAGCTCCACATTTTACATAACCATGTAGCTCATAAATAGAGTTTAGGAATAAGTTTCTTCACACAGCCTGTAAACTCTACGTTCTGCACTAAACAGGAGATTTTTAAAAAATCTTTATCACTATTTTCAATTTTTACAGATTTACGGGGCCACTTGAGGAAAAATTTCCATACACATAAAAACAATTCAAAGAAAATTGCAAAGAAACAGATTTTGTAGTAACGTTTTTAGTACGGTTCATATCAATGCTAAGTACCTCAACTAATTCGGGATTATGATTAAAGCTTTTAATTATTCTATATTATTCTTAAACTGTCTCTTGCACACATCAAAGGATAGGGATATATATGTCAAATAAATCTGTTAAAGTATCCTAGGGGCATCTGGGTGGCTCAGTGGGTTAAGCCTCTGCCTTCGGCTCAGGTCATGATCTCAGGGTCCTGAGATCGGCCCGTGTCAGGCTCTCTGCTCAGCGGGGAGCCTGCTTCCCTTCCTCTCTCTCTCTTTCTCTGCCTACCTCTCTGCCTACTTGTGATCTCTCTCTGTCAAATAAATAAATAAAGTCTTCAAAAAAAAAAAGCCTCTTATACTTGTTTAAAAAAAAAAATAAAGTATCCTAAATGTTTCCTAGGAATTATTTACAGCGATTGCAGCATTTTTGTTTTTCTGGCTACAAGGCAGACTGAGGTACAATTGGCAAGTGAAAGTCAATATTTAACTAGTACATCCCCTGGACATTGTATTCCAGTTTCAAGCTTTGATGTTTAATAATTGATTGAGCGAGGAGAGCAGGAGTGAGCTCTGTTTTGTTCAACAGTTTTCTCAGTGATTTGAATAGAGAGAAGGCATGCCATTAGGTTTGTAGAAGGCATAAACCTGGGAGACAAAGAGAAAGAAAGAGAGAGAGAATTAAACCAGACGACGATTTGGGTCGTAAAAGATAGTATTTTAGAATTGGGGGCTGAAACTAACAAGATCACAATTTAACAGGAATAAATATGAACCTTGCACTTAGGGTTAAAAATCAACAATACAAGTGAAGAATAGCTAACGTGTTGTGTAATCACTTGGTGTAGAGGTTGTGGCTGAGCGGGGATTCGAGATGAGCCCAACTCAGGTCAGGTAAGTAGCATTATTTTTGGTGATGAGTGGTACATTTTAAAGAAGAGATTAATATATTGAGGAGCATCAAGAGACAGAATGGTGAAGAGTCTGAAAATCATATTACATGAAGAATACCCCAAAGAAATGAGGAACTTAATTTGCATAAGAAGCTAGGGCAAGCCTTTCCTCTATCTGACAGGCTGTAATAAGAGATTATTAAATAAGATTCAGAATTTAGATGACTGTTACAGGAAGGCAGATTTCAGTTCAGTATATGGAAGAATAATTAGACCTGTTCAAAAATAGAATGTGCTCTGTGGCTGGAAATATTCTGGTGGTTGGATGACCACCAGGCTCAGGAAGGAATCCAACCTAGGGTACAAGGTTGTACCTGCTGACCTCTAGAGGCTGTACCAATCCAAAGCCATCCACCTCTCACCCCCACCCCCGCCACCAGATCCTGCTGCAAACATGTAGTACTCTGCCAATACTGTGAATGCAATAACTGGATTTAGGGCCGTATTAATGTGATTTCCAAAACCAACTGGCAACCCAAGTTGATTAATATATCCACTAACGCAACACGACATTATTTATTTTAGCACAGGAACTGTGCCCAAGGTCTCTACTACCGAAGCCACCGGAAATCACAACCGGTAGCACTTAGTGACCCATTCTCAGAGACTCTGAGTAGCGGATGAAACATGGAAATATTTGAAGATGAAATTGTCTTTCTCCCTCCCCATAAGAGTAGCAGCTTGGTCTCCTTTCTTGAATATATGAGTTAAATTTCAGAGGCCATCATTAGATGCTTTTAAGAATCAAAACACCAACATTATTAGTCATTAGTTAGCACGCTAATTAATATATGTTAGAAGTTACTTAGCAGTTTTGCTCCCTCGGAAACAACAGCAGTAGCATAAGGCCGTGGCTTTCAAAATTTAGTAAGCCTCAAAAGCACCTGGAGGGATCATTCAGACGCGGATTGTTAGCGCCGCACCCTACCCCCGCTCCATCCTCATGGTTTCTGTTTCAGGACAGGAGGAAGGGCCTGAGACTTTGCAATTTTAATAAGTTCTCAGGTGATGCTATGCTCTTTCCACCCCTGCATTCAATGACATCAGATTGAGCGTTTTAAATTGGCCGTGGTGGGAATACTGACATCACAAAATTTGGTAAACGTAAATGCTAAAATCATAGCTTTCTCCTCTGAGAGCCGGGAAACCACGGCTACAGACTTGGAGCCAGAAATAAAATACTGGATGAGCCAATATCCAGTGCAACATTGCTCACATTCACCTCATTCATGGATTTAATGGATGTTTCCTGAGTCCTAGCTCTGTAACCGCAGCAATATTTTTTCAATTATAATGCGTTGAAAGATTTAATAAGGACGGAGTTAACAAAATAAAGTCTACTGTTGGATTAAAGCAGATGATGAAATATGATTTACTATATTAATGATTTGCTGTAAAAAGTCAACATTTGATCCATTTCATAAATATAGAAATTATAACATGAAAATGAACAGACCAGTGATCATTAAATACATCTATATATCAGAAAGTCAACATTTGATCCATTTCATAAATATATGTTAAAATTATAACATGAAAATGAACAGACCAGTGATCATTAAATATATGTATATATCAGATCATCATCATCATCATCACCATCATCTAATATTTATTGACAGTATAGACTGTGCTAGGCACCATTCTAAATTCTTTACATGAATTATCTTACGTAATTCTTATAAAAATCAGTGCCACGGATCTTGTTATCGCCATTTTACAGATAAAAAACTGAGTCACAGCAGGTATATGTGTATGGAATATCTGGCAGCTACGTATCAGGTGAACTCACGTGCAATGTCCTGAAAACCTCAAATACAGCATTTTTAAAAGACAGTTTACTGACAATAACCACATTATTATTAATCCCCATATTCTTAAATATATTTTAAATATTAGAAGAAAATACTGCTAACATCATCATTCACAGAACTACGCTAGAAAAACACTGGCCTTCCAAGGAAAACAATGCACAACATTGACTCAATGGGGCTAAACCATAATGGCCTGATCTTCTTCACTCTCCTCTTTTGAGCAACACCTCTCAACAGGAGACCCCTCAGCCCTCTTTTATGGTTAGCAGACACTATCAATGTTTGCCATTCTGACTACCTAATTTATATGCTTCCATGAAGTTGACCTATCTATGCTTGACATATTTTTAATTTATACTCTTTATTAGGTAATTACTAGTCTGTGATTGCTCTGACTTAAAAAAACCTTCTGTCCCTAAAGTTGTCTTGTATCTATCTGATTACAACTCATAGAGATCAGGCGATCTCAATTTGTCACCTTCTTGTATTACCTATAATCATCTTTCATACTCAGTGTTTCATTCAAAGCCATAACGTGACCTGGGATGCCTGGGTGACTCAGTCAGTTAAGCGTCTGCCTTTACCGCAGGTCATGATCCCAGGGTCCTGGGAAACAGTCCCACATCAGGCTCCTTGCTCAGCAGGGAGCCTGCTTCTCCCTCTGCCTGCCGCTCCCCCTGCTCATGCTCGCTCTCTCTGACAAATAAATACAATCTTTAAAAAAAATTTTTTTTTCCAAAACCATAACATGACCTAAAGTGAGTATTATGTGGAGTGAAAACTTAGAAACTCTCAAGATATCAGCATGTGCAACATATCCTGTAGGGAGTGTAATCTCACTCTAAAAGGGATCCAGCTGTGAGCAATTAGCCACAGAAACCTGGAAGGCAGGTTTCAGGGATGAGTAACGAGTTGAACATTACATTGCACTGACAAGGCGTGGTCGCTTATCCACACATTAAAGCCACTCGCTCTTCCCCTGCATAAACACAGTTGCTCAAATTAGTTTCATTTTAGTCTCCTGAATAGACCATTCTAGATGGCTTCTGTCTGACTCTTCAGTGAGTTATGCTCACAAAAACCTCGCCCTCTCTAACAAACATTGCAACAAGTATTCCCCATCTTAAAAGCCACATTTATAATTATCCACCAACTTAAGGATCATAGAATTTCACAAGTTTCCAAACTCCAGACTAGCAATGTTCAATAGGAGTATAATGCAAACCACAAATATATAATTCAAAGTTCCCTAGTAGCTACATTTTAAAAGTTAAAATAGGTGAAATAACTTCAATAATATGCTTTATTTAACCCAATATATCCAAATTCTTATCATTTCTATATGAAATCCATATCAAAAAGTATCAGTGCAATGTTTTGCATTCTTTCTTTTGTACTAAATCTTGGAAGTCTGGTATATTTTCAACTTATAGCATGTTTCAGTTTGGACTAGGAGCTTGAGTACTTCATACCAGTTGTGGCCAGGGGTGCTATATTGGAAGGTGCAGCTCTAGACCTGTGAAAGCTCAGATCAAAACTTTTGTGGAACATCCAAATATCCAAACCCCACTCCTGTTGATGGGTTTTGAACTAAGTTTCTGGAATGAGGTATCAACGAGACACTCTTGACCTGTAGCTTCTATACCAGGCCATTGTTTATAATTAGGATGACTGAACAAATTAATCACAGTGAAACAGCTAGACGCTTACCACATGTAAGTAAAAATGAGTACATTTATTAAAATTGTGATACGGTGCAAAAATAGAACAACCATATTAGCTTCCAGAATTTCAACTACGTATAATCAGGTTGTGTTTACCTAGGCTAGGAATGCAGGAATTCATAGAGTGGTTCCTTGATTATTTTTAATATTTAAGGAAGTAAACACAACAAATAGAGTCTCCAATTCCTCTTTGCAACAGACTCACCAGATAATAATTCTTAGACAGACAGTGGTTCAGTTCGAATTTCTCTTGAGTGCCGGACATTTTCTCATCTGGTATAAGACAATAGAATAGTCTTGCCCCTGTTGGCAATCACAGAACATTCTAATTGTTGTCTTTAGGTTCTGGGGAATGGTAGTTTCAGCTACAGCTTCGGTCCTTTTAGCTGAATGGTTTACATTTCTAGCAGCTGCGTTCTGTCTAAAGAGTATTTTTCTTCTACCCTGACAGTGGCAGGGAGAATTTTAAGGTTTCTTTTGTGGAAGAAGAATTTTTCTTTTTTAGATTAAAATTAAATCTGATTTCCATCTGTTTGGCACCATGACACTTCATGTGTAATAGCATTAAACATTTCTCACTGCAGTAGCCCAGGGCAGTGTATTTACTCATCACAGGACTAATCTTGTAGAGGCTACAATAGCATTAACACGGAAGAAGGAACAGGCCTGGCAAAAGGTGAGGGGAGTAATAAAAATGGTGGTCAGAAGGTACGTAATAGGATAATAACCATCATCAGGCATCTGTTATGTACCAATGATATGTCTAGGCATGGCATACACATGCCACATACAATATCTCTCAATTCTTGCAACAATCGTATAGGTTTTTAGATGTGGTTCCAGATAAGTGAGCCAGAAAACAAAGCATTTTGAACAAAGACACAAACCTCTAATGAAATAGAATTCAGATGAGGTATGGTCTCTTCTCTTTTCTCTACATCATGACGTCTCCCAACAAAACAAAAGAAATGAGAAAGGAAATGGTTTGCCATAAACCACCTGCAAACCACAAGACATATTGAATGAAAGGGCAGAGTGTGAATTACACAGGGAGAGTGATATAAACTCAGTGGGGAGAAATAAAGTAGGAGAGAGAAAAAAGTAATTTGAGTGACTGTTATATCAACAGCTTTCAAATCTTTCTGACTGCAACCCACAGTAAGAAATACACTTTATACAGGGACCCAGTAAACTGCCACTCTGTGTGTGTGTGTGTGTGTGTGTGTGTGTGTGCATTTAGTGATGTGTATAGTTAGTGATATGTCACTTTAAAAAAAAGAGCAAAGACAATTCAGCGGAGAAAGGACAAACTTTTTTTTTAAATTTTTAAATTTTTTAATAAACATATAATGTATTTTTATCCCCAGGGGTACAGGTCTGTGAATCGCCAGGTTTACACACTTCACAGCACTCACCATAGCACATACCCTCCCCAATGTCCATAACCCCTCTTCCGACCCCCCCTCCCCCCAGCAACCCTCAGTTTATTTTGTGAGATTAAGAGTCACTTATGGTTTGTCTCCCTCCCGATCCCATCTTGTTTCATTTATTCTTTTCCTATCCCGCAAACCCCCCACGTTGCATCTCCACTTCCTCATATCAGGGAGATCATATGATAGTTGTCTTTCTCCAATTGACTCCTTTTGCTAAGCATAATACCCTCTAGTTCCATCCACGTCGTCGCATATGGCAAGATTTCATTTCTTTTGATGGCTGCATAGTATTCCATTATATATATATATATATATATATATATATATATATATATATACCACACCTTCTTTGTCCATTCATCTGTTGATGGACAGCTAGGTTCTTTCCATAGTTTGGCTATTGTGGACATTGCTGCTATAAACATTCAGGCACACATGCCCCTTCGGATCACTACGTTTGTATCTTTAGGGTAAATACCCAGTAGTACAATTGCTAGGTCATAGGGTAGCTCTATTTTCAACTTTTTGAGGAACCTCCACGGTGTTTTCCAGAGTGGTTGCACCAGCTTGCATTCCCACCAACAGTGCAGGAGGTTTCCCCTTTCTTTGCATCCTTGCCAGCATCTGTCATTTCCTGACTTGTTAATTTTAGTCATTCTGACTGGTGTGAGGTGGTATCTCATTGTGGTTTTGATTAGGTACTTCCCTGATGCCGAGTGATGTGGAGCACTTTTTCATGTGTCTGTTGGCTATCTGGATGTCTTCTTTGCAGAAATGTCTGTTCATGTCCTCTGCCCATTTCTTGATTGGATTATTTGTTCTTTGGGTGTTGAGTTTGCTAAGCTCTTTATAGATTTTGGATACTGGCCGAAAGGACAATCTTTTAAACATGGTACTAGAGCAACTAAATATCCATATACGAAAAATTGTATTTTCCAAACCATATCTCCCATCATTATAAAAATCAACTTGAAATAGATCATAGACCCAAATGAAAACCTGAAATTATAAAACATCTAAAAGAAAAATAGGAGATAATCTTTGTGACCTTGGGGTAGACACAGATATTTTAGATTCAACATCTAAAGTGTGATCCATAAAAGAACGTTTATAAAATGGTCTGTATCAAAATTATTCTCCATAAGACACTGTTAAGAGGATATAAATATACAAAGACAGACTAGAAGAAAATATTTGCAAAGTACATACTGATAAAAGACTTGTATCCAGAATATATAAATAACTCAACCTCTCAATAAGAAAACAACGCAATTTAAAAATGAGCAAAATATTTGGATAATTCATCCAAAGAGACATATAGAGGGCAAATAGGCACAAGATGCTCAACGTTATCAGGGCATCTGGGTGGTTCGGTCATTAAGTGTCTGCCTTCCACTCAGGTCATGATCCGGGGTCCTGGGATCCAGCCCTGCATCGGGTTCCCTGCTCAGCAGGAAGCCTGCTTTTCCCTCTCCCTCTCTCCCTGCTTGTGTTCCCTCTCCTGCTGTGTCTCTCTCTGTCAAATAAAATCTTTAAAAAAAAAAAAAAGATGCTCAACATTATCAGTCATTAGAGAAATGCAAGTTAAAACTGCAATGAGATACCACCACACACCTATTAGAATGGCAGAAATTAAGATCAACTCTACTAAGTATTACATGGATGTGATGGATGTGGAGAAAATAGAGTTCTCATACCATGCAGATGGAAATGTAAAATGATACAACCACTCTGGGAAGCAATTTAGCAGTTTCTTAAGTTAATACACCACCCTATGACCCAGCTCTTCCCTCTTAGGTATTTACCTGGAAGAAATGAAAGCACATTTCCATACAAAGATCTGTACACAGCTGTTCATAGCAGCTTTCTTTGTAACAGCTACACACTGAAAACCACCTCGAAGTCCATCAGCAGGAAAATGGATAAACTGTTGCCTACCATACAGTTTTATTTATTTTATTGCGAGATACTGCTCACAATAAAAAAGAATAGACTGTTGGTACATGTCATAATAAAGATCTCAAAATAATTACGCTTGGTGTAAGAAGCCAGACAAAAGAAAGTGCACACTGTACTGATGCCATTTACATAAAATTATAAAAAATGCAAATTAATTATAGTAAGAGAAAGTGGTAAGTGGTTGCTTGGGGTACAGGAAAAGGGTAGGGAGTGAGAAAAACAATTTGCAAAGGGGCATGATGAAACTCTTGGGGGTGATGGATATGTTCTTTATCTTGATGGTGGTGGATATTTCATGACTAGGGTTGCCAGATTTAGCAAGTAAAAAAATAGAGGATGCCAATTAAACTTAACTTCAGATAAAGAGTTTTTAGCATATGTATCACACAATGTTTGGAACATACCTATACTAAAATAATTATTCATTGTCTACCTGAGATACAAATTTGACTGGGTATCCTGTATTTATCTGGCAAACCTGTTACATGTGTACATATAAAACTTAACAAATTATACACTTTAAATATATGCAGTTTATTGATTTTAGTTATACTTCAATAAAGTTGTTGAAAAAAAAATGATGAAGAAATTGAGGTTAACAAGGAAGACAAAATGACTTTCCAAAGTTCACAGCCAATGGCAGCGAGGCTAAAACCAAAATCCCAGTTGCCATTCTCCTTCCCAAGTGCTCTTTCTATTATACCCAGTGGATTCTAGAGGAAATGTTTGCTCACGGGGATGGAAAATAGACCCCAGAGTAAGGTTATTTGGTATGGAGTGATAAGGAAATTTAAACTAACTTATAATTTGTAAATCTCTGCTCTCATGTGGCTTTGTGAATCTAATAGTTCACCTGTTCACAAATCCATTTCGAAAGCAAAGCTCTGTAGCCCAGTGAAATCTATTCTAGGAATAAGTAAGCAGTCATTTTATTTCAATCCTTCTAACTGTCTGGGCGCACAACCAGTCCCCAAGGGGTCCAAGTAGAAAGGGTTAAAGGTGTAACAAAAAAGATAAAAAAAAAACTATAAAGAGTACCTATCTGTTGATCAATGCTTTCTTGTTTTTTATAATTAAATATTTCTCAATAATTCAAATAGCAGGTGTCATATGTTTTCCTTATAGCATACCTTTAGCCATTTCTACTTTTTTTTTTTTTTTTTAAGTAATCCCTACACCCAGTGTGGGGCTGGAACTCAACAACCCTAAGATCAAGAATCACATGTTTTACCAACTAAGCCAGCCAGGCATTCCTGTACTTATTATATAATTTACAAGGTGAGAAATATCAGTTACTAGTCTAAATTGCCCTGGTCTAAATTGAATTCACTTGCTG
Organism: Martes martes; assembly: GCF_963455335.1. Lineage (NCBI taxonomy): Eukaryota > Metazoa > Chordata > Mammalia > Carnivora > Mustelidae > Martes > Martes martes. Next base: position 80,227,092 of record NC_137889.1, read on the forward strand.
GCATCTAGAAATAGACAATTCTTTCCTGATACACTGTTTATCAAGGAAATAGAGAAGGAAATTGCCATATTTCACCTAGGCTAAAAAAGTGTTATTTTAATAAATTACATTTTAACTTGTCCGTAGTTATGATGTACCTTACTATCAATATCTGCATTTAAAGTGGTGAGTTTCTTTTCTTTTCTCTTTTGAGGCCAACCTGATATTAAGTCAACGGTACATTTTGTAATTCATAGTCCCACAACTGGAGTAGCCATTTCTATCCAGGCCAGTGTTAGCTATGTTCTTCTCTTTGGATTCGGTGGCAATTATCATCATTACTCAGAGCACTAATGGAGCAATGTGTACTCTCTCAGCTCTTTCTGGTGGGGTAAAACCAGTGTAATTCTTACCTGATGTTATTTCCAATCTACCTGTATAATTTAGTATTCCACCCCACTGTTTCTATATTTTATTTGCCCTGGCAGGTTAACTACATTTGCCTCTCCTCACTGGTCACTTAGGCAATCCTAATAATAACAAAATCAAGATCACAAAGTCAGAAATGAAATGAGGCCAAATTAACATCAGCAAAATAGAACTAAGCAATGGTCTTTACTGGGACCTATTATACAAATAAAAAGTGAATACTTCCATGCAAAATAATGCATTTAAAAGAAATGTTTCTTTTTTTTTTTTTAAGCACTAACTTTTGCTGTAAAGTAATCAGAATAGAAACTTCCTATCTAAAATACAAATGGCAGCTTCTCATCTAATGGTAGCTTCTTATGTCAAATAAAAGGCAAATATGAGACACACGCTAGATCAGGGGTTAGTTAACTACAGCCTGCGGACCAAATCTGGTTTGGTACCTGGTTTTATGCAGCCAAAAATGGTCTCTAACTTTGTAAATGGTTGGAAAAAATTAAAAGAAGAATATTTGGTGACATGAGATGACATAAAATTCTAACTTCAGGGTCCGTAAATCAAGTTTTGTTGGAATGTAGGCACACAATTGTTTACATCTTGTCTGTGGCTGCTTTTGTGCTGCTTGGGGGAGGGATGAGGAATTGTGACCAATAGGGTATCACCCACAAGCCAGAAACATTTACTCGCCGTCTTTTACAGAAGAGTTTGCAGACCTCTGCTCTCTCTCTGAGGAGTGTGTGGGTGACTCAATGGCTGAGCATCTGGCTCTTTTTTTTTTTTTTTAAGATTTTATTTATTTTTTTGCAGACAGAGATCACAAAGTAGGCAGAGAGGCAGGCAGAGAGAGAGAGAGAGGGAAGCAGGCCCCCTGCTCAGCAGCAAGCCTGATGCGGAACTCGATCCCAGGACTCTGGGATCATGACCTGAGCCGAAGGCAGAGGCTTAACCCACTGAGCCACCCAGGCACCCCCAAGCATCTGACTCTTGATTTCAGTTCAGGTCATGATCTCAGGGTCCTGGGATTGAGCCCCATCTCAGGCTCTGTGCTCAAGGAGTCTTCTTGCCTTCCCTCTCTTTCTCTCTCTCCCCTCTTCTCTCTCTTATAAATTAAATAAAATCTTTTTTTTTTTTAAGGTTTAAATAGACAGGAACACCAGCAACTGCTCTTTTTCCCTTGCATTTTGAGAAGATGAGTTCTGATGGAGACCAAAGGAAGGTGAAGTACTAACTTCAAATAATTCACGCAGTCTTAAAAGTAGATTACAAAACAGGAAAAAGTTGTATTGTATATGTGTGTGAGAGATTTCTTTCTTTATTTCTTTCTTTTTTTTCTATGATGAACATTTCCCTAGATGCTTTGTAGCAGACAACTCAGAGGGCAATACACCTTCTTCCTTTTAGAGCACCTCCATTTTGTTTGGGTGTCTACACCCACCTCGCATGACTCAGGGTTAAACCCTGACTCCTTCAAGCCAGTCACTCTTACTAGTGCTTAGTTTTCAGAAGAAATGAATGACTCAATCCTGGCCAATAAAATGAGAGAACAACTCATCTGGGGTTTTCTAGGAAAGGCTTCTCCACTGACAAAACACACCCCGCCCTCATGGGCATTATGGTATCTCTGTTTGACACCAGGAACTGACAGCCTCATTGGGACCTCACTGGGAGCTTTGCCTGAAGGCACACAGGTGGAAAGACTCTGCGTTTCTGAAGACATCACTGAGCTTCTGAATTAAGCAACCACAGAATCTTCCTACCGCAAAAGATCTTATTACATGACATAGCAATTCTTCTTATTATTTAATCCATTTGCCATGGATTCCCTGTTATTTACAGTACTCATAATGAGTTCTTATTAGTGTTACATACATAAATCTTTTAAATATCCTTTTTCAGTGGGACACCTAGAGCCTGTTTCCATGAGTGGTAATACAATTTCTTGTAATACAATTGACTATGCATGTTTATACTAGGAAAATTCCCAAGACAAAAGCCAAAAAGGAAAAATGAAACCTATTTATTATTATCTACTTACATTTCCCCTTCAGGTGAGATGAACCTGTAGCAAATCACTTGGTTGCAAACTTTTGTCAGGGTAAATCTGTTCGTTTATTTTCCAAGTAAAAGTCCGGAGATATCTACAAAACTTTTGATCTTGCCTTCTTTCTGCACTCAGCAGGAAAAATACAGAATTTTATACTTTTGGATTATATCAGCACCTTGAATGATAAAGTAGTCATTCTTTCAAGAAATATTACCAAGTGTTTGCTTACTGTATTGCACTACTTAGAATGCTGTGGAAGTTACAAAGCAAACAGAAGACAGTTCGTGTCTCTAAATGGAACTAACAAGGGCTGGCTTGACAAGCAGAGAGACAAGACTCACACTCACGAAACAGCTAGGAAACTTAAGCAGGCATATGAAACCTAGACCAAACTGTACTTTAAAGTTTAAATGAATGCCATTGTTTGTCAAGAGAGCAATGTTTCCTAGTGGAGATGAACATAGTCTTCTTTAGACTGTATGGTGTCTTAGTCTGTTTGGAGCTACTGTAATAGAATATCATTGCCTTGGGTTATTCACAACAGAAATTTCTCTCTCATGGTTCTGGAGGCTGGAAAGCCCAAGATCAAGGCACCTAGTGAGAGTAGAGTCAGTGTCTGGTGAGCACCCACGTCCTGGTTCATAGATGGCTGTGTTTTTTGCTCTAACCTCAAATGGCGGAAGGGGCGAAAGCTCTTCGGGGTCTCTCTGGTGAGGGCACTAAACCCATTCACGAGAGCTCCACCCTCAAGACCTAGTCACCTCACACAAGCCCAATTTTCAAACCTCATCACGTTGGGCCTTAGTAGTTCACATATGCACTTGGAGGGGGACACAGTCATTCAGTCTATAGCATTTGAAAAAGCAGAAAGACAGAGGTTATGTGCTATTAATCTTGGTTCAGCCTGACCCAGCTCCGGGCACACAGTAGGGTGCCATCAATGTGAGTTCAACCATCAGCTGAACTGTGCATAAGTCTCAACTGAAATCTCAATTTCTTTATAACTCTAAATTCCAATTTATAATTTCATATGTAATTATCATATAAGTTACCTTATTGATATAATAGTCCCTTGAATTTATTAGACGCAGTTTGAGTTTATTGGAGGCTTCCCCCAATGTTTTCAGATTATCCACAGGAGGTTTATTGTTTGAGAGAAGAACAGATGTACAGAGCAAGGATGTTTCTGCCTGATGTTTATTTGGCTCTTTCAGAAATCTCACAAACTTAATCTTTCAGTTCGTTTAATGGTTAGACCCACTGCATAACTGCACCAGTGGGACTGAAATGAAGTCCTTAAAATTTTTCCAGTCTGTGGGTCCATTCTGCAGTAATTGTTGGAACTGGAAAGTCCTATTCACATTAGCAGTTGCAAAAATTAATTTACAGCATCCTCTCCTCTCTTCTTCCTCCCACATGGAAAGAGATGTATCTTGTGCTATGTATCCATTAGTGTTCATTTCATAGTTTCACATTCCCGCTGTCACCTCTGACCTCTGTCTTGCCTTGAATCTCCCAATAAGCCCAGCTGTTCTGCACAGCGCATCTGTAATGGCAAATTTATGCCCATATTGTCAACAGATTTTCAAATATACTTATTAAAACACTCATTTCCATGTTCCACTTGATTCCTTTCGATTTATTTCCTTGGAATGTTTCATTTTGGTCACTGAAGTGGAGAATTGGCCTCATGAGGCAATATTATAAAATGAAGTAATATTACTATGAACTCTCATCCTTCTCTCTATTAAAAATAAATGTTGTGAAAAGCAGTTCTTCCTCTGACCTTACCCTTAAGTGTCATATCATAAAATCCAAAATAAGAGGATTTAAGGCCGCTCTGGAGAGTAGACTGCTCTTCAGATACTTAAATAAGTGTTTGCTTCTCTTTTAATATAAGTTTATACGCTTCCTATGTTATGACGGATTTCTGTGAAAGTTTATTGATTTATTTATCCTAAGTAATCTCTACACCCAACACAGGGCTCGAACTCATGACTCTGAGATCAAGAGTTGCATGCTTTTCAGACTGAGCCAGCCAGACACTGCTTTGGATAGAATTTTCAAATTCATTTATTCAACTAACAACTCATTTCAGCATTTGACACATACTTCTTCAGGACCAACTGGGTTCAAAGTACAGTGCTGGCAAGTAGGAGTTTACAGAGGTAATAAATACAGACAATGGAATATTATACAGCCATGAGAAAGAAGACCATCCTGCCATCTGCAACAATATGGATGGAATTTGAGGATATCATGCTAAGTGAAATAAGTCAGACAGAGAAAGACAAGTACCATATGATACACTTATACATGGAATCAAAAAAAGCCAAATTCGTAAAAATATGGGGTAAAATAGTGGTTACCAGGGCCTGGAGACTGGGAAGATATTTAAGGGCAGAGACTTGCAAAGACCAGTAAATAAGTCCTAGAGATCTAATGCACAGCATAGTAAATATAGACAATAATAATGTCTTATTTTCATCTAACCTATCAAGACGCCATATATTAACTATTCCAACCATTAAAAAAGAATTATAATTAAGTGACAGGATAGATGTGCTAATTATCACAGTAATGGCAATCATATTACAATATATGTATCAAATCAACATGTTGTACACTCTAAATTTACACAGTTATGTATCAAATATATTTCAATTAAATAATCTTTTTTAAAAGTTTATAGACATAAATAAGATAGAGCCTTTACCCTCTTGGAGGGTAAGCTCTAGGAGCTTAAATATGATATAATCTAATAAATATGACATTAAATATCACATAAATATCATATAAATATGACATTATGCTCTAGGAGCTTAAATATTATATAAAAAGGAAAGTGAAATTAAAAGAAACTACTGTTAAGGCAGCCTGGGAGTGTCTAATTTGACTTAGGAGAGTAGGGGTATTGTCTAGAAAAGTATCACTCACAATAAACCTTAAAAGATGAATTTTGATAATGAGAAAAAATGAAGGAAGGTAAAAATAAGTAGATTAGGGTCAGATTATGAAGATACTCATCAGCCATCCTAAGAAATCTGGGTGGAAAAAATTATGAGCACTGTAGAAAATCATTTCATGTTTTTTCAAGAGAAGAGGATTTTTTTTTTAAGATTTATTTATTTATTTATTTATTTATTTAACAGACAGAGATCACAAGTAGGCAGAGAGGCAGGCAGAGAGAGAGGGCAAAGCAGGCTCCCCGCTGAGCAGAGAGCACAATGTGGGGCTCCATCCCAGGACCCTGGGATCATGACCTGAGCTGAAGGCAGAAGCTTTAACCCACTGAGCCACCCAGGTGCCCCAAGAGGCATTTATTTTAACTAAGTTTTCATTCCCTTTAGGCAGCTGTGTGGAGGATGGATTGGACAGGATAGAAACCAGAGCCAAGACTAGTTTAGGAGGTTATTGTGATAAGTCAAATGAAAGCTATTGAAAGACTATTTACTTTTATTGCCTGCCTCTTCAAGGAAATGTAAGCTTCCTGAAGGCAAGGTGCTTGCTTTGCTCACTTCTATACCCCCAGCATGCAGAACAGGGAGTGATATAGAGATCAACAAACATTTAATTTAAAATTTAATTTAAAACAAAATAAATAAATAAGTGAAAGCATAAATGAATGAATGAATGAGTTGATTATTAAGTGAAACACTGGAAATGTCAAGAGGTCAGAAAGAGACATTTGCCTCAGAGATGGAATTTTCTCTTTTTCTACTGACTCATGCCATAGCTGGGTCCTTTTCAAGGGCTGGCAACAGAAGAAGCTTGTTGGAAAACCTCCCAGACTGGCCTGTCTGTGCTCTTTTCAGCCTTTGTGGTGATCTGCTTTCTTAGGTCCACCATGATCCCACCATCAACAGCAGAGGTCGGCCAACTACAGCTCCTGGTTCAAATTTGTCCTGCCACCGGTTTTTGTAGGTTGGTGAATAAAGAATGGCTTTTACATTTTCAAATAGTTAGGGAAAAAGCAAGAGAAGAATAATATTTTGTTACATGTGAATTTCAATGAAATTACAATTTCAGTGTCCATAAATAAAGTTTAATGGGCACATAGCCACACTCTTTTGTTCACATGTTGTCTACAGCTGTTTTTGCCCTACAGTGGGAGAGTTAAGTAGTTGAGGCAGAGACAGTATGCTCTACAAAGCCAAAACTACTTACTCTTTGGCCTTTCCTAAGAATAGTTTGCCAGCCCCTAGAGAGAAAAGGATTTGAAGTTCACAATAGGAATAAATTGCTCATCAGGGAATGCTCCTGAAATATATATATATATATATATATATATATATATATTTTTTTTTTTTTAAGATTTTATTTTATTTTATTTTTTATTTAAAAGATTTTATTTATTTATTCGACACAGAGAGAGAGATCACAAGTAGGCAGAGAGGCAGGCAGAGATAGAGGGGGAAGCAGGCTCTCCGCTGAGCAGAGAGCCCGATGCAGGGCTTGATCCCAGGACCCTGGGATCATGACCTGAGCTGAAGGTAGAGGCTTTAACCCACTGAGCCACCCAGGTGCCCCTAAGATTTTATTTTTATTTATTTATTTGACAGAGATCACAAGTAGGCAGAGAGGCAAGCAGAGAGAGAGAGTGGGGGAAGCAGGCTCTCTGCTGAGCAAAGAGCCCAGTATGGGACTTGATCCCAGGACCCCGGGATCATGACCTGAGCCGAAGGCAGACGCTTTAACCCACTGAGCCAGCCAGGCGCCCCCCTAAAATATATTTTTAAAATTTTTTTTAAAAATTAAAAAATATATATATTTTTAAAAATTTTAAAAGGTGAGACAAAACATCAAATAAAAATTAAAAAACAAACAAAAAAGAGGAAAAAACACTAATAGTAATATTAGCAATATACTGTATGCCACATTCTCACCTAAGCACTTCTTTAAATAAAATTGATCCCCTCCTCTCCATCCAACATGGCAACAAGATAGGTAGGCATCACCATTCTCATTTTATAGATAAGGAGCCTAAAACTCAGAGACTGAAGAACTCTTCCTGGGTCACAAAGCCAGCCTAAGACAAAGCCAGGATCTGAACCTTCAGCAGTTTAGATTAAAAAACCACAACCTTGGGGCGCCTGGGTGGCTCAGTCGTCGGGCTGCCTGCCCAGCAGGAAGCCTGCTTCTCCCTCTCCCACTCCCCCTGCTTGTGTTCCCCCTCTCTCTGTGTCGAATAAATGGATAAAATCTTTTAAAAATTTTTTTAAAAACGCCACAACTTTAACTGTAAATCTAGAATCTCAACACAAACGAGTGAATACTATTGGGTCCATGTAGCGGGGAGAGGAAACATACACAGTCTTTCCAGGTCAAGAAGACAGAGAAGCGTGGAGCCACGAAGCCTGGTACAGGTTTTAATGGAAGTACATCTCCTTTCCCCATCATACTGGGGCTACCCGGTGGAGAAGAGTTCAGAGTGACAGACCGGCACAGGACAGCTATGTGTTATTGCTGTAGCTGCTCCTTGTCCCGTTAGAGCAAGCCTTCAGACACAGAAGAGAACTTTAAAGAAGATGGGCAAATGAGGACTTTATTAACCCCCGGCTGCTGATCTCACTGTTGGCAAAACAAGGCTGAAGTTTGGGGAAGAGAATGAAAGATCCAGGAAAACTTGCCATAGGATGAAAAAAAGAAAAAGAAAAAGAAAAACTAGAAACACCCTAAGGGATGTAGCAACTGTGGATGAACAGAGTTGATCATTGGTAACGGAAAAATAAAGAGACTGCGGACGGCACATGAGTTGGAAGTTCTACTTTTAAGCAGGGAATCACAGCCAGCATAGAGTCTAGGATCTGGAGGATGACGTTTGGGAGAGCACAATGGCTCACTTCAAGCCGAGCGTTCTCACTAAGGAAAGCACGTTCCTGTGTGTCGCTGCTCGGGCAGTGATATGTGGACGTCTGGGTCCGGTAAACCCTGGGCTGGCTCTGGGGCCTCTGCTGTGAACACGGGGCCTGCCTTGGGCTCTGGCATCTAGCCGCCTCCGTCCCTTAAGGCAGATGCCCGACTCCACTCTGTGCCCAGGGCAGGGTCTTCCCAGGAATCTCCTGTGCCATGACTATCGTGTCAAACTATTTCTAAAGCATGGATGAGGAGACAGGAGTTTGGAAAAATCCAGCGACCTGACTAAAGCCACAGAGAACCCTGATTGGAGCCCCCTGCCTACCCCATCAGCCCTTAACCAGAGTTTGCAGAGTATGGGCACCTTCCCCTACACTGTCTACAGGTAAGTGCTTTTGATTCTGCTGTCAAGTCACGGCTCTTTTAAACAACGAATAGCAGTCCACAGAGTGACTAAGGAACTAACTACAGATATGTATCTTCTCTCCCATCTGTAGTAACATGTGGTGATGACAACATTTTAATGATAACCGAAACATTACACAAATGTAATGTTCCCCAAATCCGTTGGTATCTGCAGAATGTGTAAATGGGACCCAGCGGGGAGAAGAGATGCATGTTTAAATAAGTTTGGGAAACACTGGGTTACCTCATTGTAAACGGGCTTATTTACTACAGGATTTCTCAGAGCTTTTATTATGCTTTCATATGTTACTATATAAAAGGCAAAGGTAGCAAGCCGTGTTCCCAGATGTTTTTGACTAAAGAACACTCTTGTCCCGCCCCTACATATATCTTCATGGTACCCTCACGGGAGCAGCATTTGATGAAACATTTGGGAAAATACTGCCCTAAACATATACTGAAATTTCAGCAAGACTAACCACAGTTCTTCTGTATTTTGTTGCGTGCAGAAGAGCCTGCAAAAATTCCCTATGAGAGGAGTTTTATAGGTAAGACCTCAGTCTTGTCACATAAAAACAAAACAAACAAACAAAAAACACTATTTCATACTCTGGCCATTCTAGTCTTTACCAAAGTCATTACACCTGAGGGAAAACCCAGACATGAATACAATGGAAGAGCCAATGAATTCATCAAGGGAAATTAGCCACAGTGAATACTCAAGTGCATCCTAGGAAGTGATGGCGGTTAGGAAGCTGTGAAAACATCTGCCCAAATCATGTGTCTGAAGAGCAATTTCTTATGTTCCCAACTTCCCAGGAAAGCTTAGATGACTTTTGTAAGCCCAGACTTGCTAGCACGTTGACCATCCCGTCGGAGTACCTTGTCAAAGCCCAGGCGCATCTGTGTGCTCTGCAAACACTGAGCTCCCTAAGCCCAGAGCCAGATGAAAGGAGCCACAGGACCGAGAGGGACCAGGTGACATCATGACCACAGCACAGTTTCTGCCTCCAATGTCTTTGGTCAAGTTCTGGGAATGAGAATGAAGCTTCTCCTTTGCACCCCTCACCTGTCCATACAGTCTGCAGCTGTGTTAGGTCTGGGACTTCTGAAACACTCCCTGGCCAGCAGCTCACTTTCTTTTTTACATCAGTACCATTCTGCCCACAGGTCTTTACTCCCCTTTACGTTTCACATCCTCAACTTTCAATACCAGGTTTACTTAAGTAATCTTTTCCCAGACCTTCCCTTATTTCTGCTTGTTCTACCCACTTCCACAATTCATGGATTCCTTTTTGATCACTGCCTTACATTTAAAATACAAATATTTATTAAATATCCCCATCTTTGGTCATCACCTGTGACACAATGCCCTTCTCATCTGAGAGTCTCCATTTTCCAGTTGCTTCTGCTACATTTGGGAAATTTGCTCATTCTCATTTCAGGATTTTATCTACATCAAACACCCCAATGTCTAAAAGCCCACAGCCTACAAGTGTGGCACGAGTGAGGGTTTTTAGTATCTAAGACATGTCTGTACTAAGTTGGTTCTAAACAGAGCAGTAGAGTGGGGGACGATTTAGAGTCCAACCTGTGAGACAGCCTGTCTGGCAATGAAGACCTTGCTAGCTGTGACTCTACAAGAGTAACCAGTCTTTCTGGGCCTCATTTTCCCCACCTATAAATTGGTGAAAACAGTATCACGTATCTTAGTTATAAGGATTAACTGAACTAATATATCTAAAAGGCTTATAAGAACAACTAGCATCTGGTCAATGCCATATAATCATTAGCTATTATTATTTTCACCATTTAAAATGACAAGAGCACTTCGGAATAAAGTGTAGAGGTTTTTTTGGTGGTGTTTTGGTTTTTTTAAGTAGGCTCCACACCCACCATGGAGCCCGGTGCGGGGCTCAAACTCAGGACCCTGAGATCAAGACCTAAGCTGAGATCAAGAGGCAGACGCTTAACCAACTAAGCCCCCCCAGGTGCCCCAAGTGTAGAGTTTTTGAAAAGTCTGTCTTTCTGTCTTTTTAAGGTCCAGATTATATAAAGGATCATCTACCTAAAGTTCATCAGCACACGTCCTATATAGGAGAAAAACGTCCGGCATTGGAAAAGACTGGAGATCTCAGATATTTATGGAGGCCTGCCTCAAACGGGAACTTACCAGCAAAATATAAATACGAGTATGTTGGTGAAGTTGGTTGGGGAATACCAGAGTATGATTTTATCAACCAAACAAGGCTTCGGACTGGCTTTCAGATCAAGGTATTGCTCTTAAATACGCTCTTCATAACGGATCATTTCTGACTTGAATCCTTTCTGAGTAAGCTTCCCCAGGAAATGTCATGTTCTTGATTTGTCATTGAAAAGTACTAGAATTTGAGTTTTGCAGAAAAAGAAATGTGTGAATAAATGGACTTGCTATGATTCCCTTTTAGGCCCTTTAATACATGAGAGGAGAGGTGTGAAGAGAAGGAAGCCATGCATAATCCAAAAGCATTTGTGTTTGGCTTTGGAATGCATTCAGATTCACATTTATGCTGCGACATTCACACGTACTTCCCCCATCCTAGCACTGCATTCTGAGTGGGTGGTATAAAAGAAGCCTGGGCTGGACATCATCCACAAGCCGAAACAGAGAGTTCCAGCTCTTTAAGATGCACTGTGTTGATAATGCCTTTGTACCACATAATTCAGGGTAATTAGTGGAAGGGTGCTTTGAGACCTTGTCTTAGTTCCTTTTGCTGATGTGGATGTAGGCATGAGTCCAGACAGTCTCCTCTGAGACAAGAGAACCCAGGTGATTTTAGAAGTAAAATCTGAGAATTCAGACTTTTTTTTCCCCCCAGGCAGACCTTTGCATTATCTGAAAACTGAACATGGATCCACCATGAAATAACTGGATTTCCTCAAATGTGTAAGGCAATATGGGACCGCCTCATATGGTAAAGGTCAACAAAAGAAAAAACCTTTTTCTGGCCCAACTTAGGGCAGTGGGAGAAAGTGCTTGGAAGCTCAGTCCTTGAAGTCAGACAGGGCTGGATTCAAATCCTGACTCTGAGTTAGATTTTGCTCTGTGACCCTGAGCGAGTAAGTTCTGCTCTCTGGGTCCCTGCTCCCTTCCGTTCCACACAAGAGTGCGTAGAGTGCCCGCGTCCCAAGACCACCTGAAATCCCAACCTCTTCTGCCGCCTACTTGCCTACTCGCTGTGGGTGGCCTTGCAAGTTCCTTAACCTCTTTGGTTTCTTCCTTATGAGTCTTAGTGTTTACCTTACTGCACGGCTGTAAACATCAAGCAAGTTAATATTCGTAAAGGGCTGGGAACAGTGCCTGGCACATATCAGGCCTCTTTGTATTAAATATTATTTTTGTTATGTTGTGAGGATTAAATATGAGACCACAAGGAACACCTGAGGTATGATGCCTGGCACGTGGCTGACATCCAGATGTCAGTTCTTAGAGGTATGTTTGCTGTACTTAATGTTACTTAGTGTCATTTAATGGAACAGATATTCAGGTTCTTAAACGGTGTCCCATTCCACTTAAGCAAGAAAGATGAAGGTCAGAAATACCAAGACTGGCCACCAGCAGGAAGAGTACAGCCCGGGCGAGGCAGCTGGTTTGAAAGAGTCCAAATGTCTGTTGCTTTTTTCTTCTCTTTGGGTGACACCATGTATCTGTCTGGCCATCTTGGGTGTGTATTGCTTCTCTTCCTTCTTTATCTTTAAATTAAGAACACATTTGCCTATTCAAATGAAGCATATTCAAGTGTTCCTTGGACGTTGAAACAAGCTGTGAATCTAAAAGAGACAGTAGCCATGAGCTAGCCTTCCAGGAAAGAATTTATTGTTTCTTCCATTCATACTTCACAGGCAGCTTTAAACCACTATTCTGTTCCGTAGCACTGTCTACTTAACCCCTGTGAGACGGAGTCTGAGCCGCATGATGGTTTTTCTCCCCCAACTTGTGGCACATTCAGAAGCTGGTCCTGTTCGGCACAAGTCATGGGAACTGTTACCTATCATCTGTGCACCTTCCTGGCCCTGGCATTTTGACAGGAATTGTTTCCAAAGATGTACCTACCTCATAACGATCTTCAACAAGATCTTATAGGAGTCCTTGGACTCAGATCTTTGGAAGGAGAACAAGATTCATGGAGATTGACTGTACATCTGACCCTTGAACAATGGAGCGGTTAGGAGTGCTGATCCAATCGTTGAAAATCTGCGTATAACTTTTGACTCCCCCCAAATTTAATTACTAATAGCCTACTGTTGACCTTCAAGCCTGTGGATGATAGAAAAGAGTTGATGATGATGGTGATGACATTCTGAATTTGTATTATATACTGTATCCTTATCATAAACTAAAAAAAAGAAAATGTTATTAAGAAAATCATAAGGAAGAGAAAATAGATTTATAGAACTGTACTGTATTTGTCAAAAAAAATTCCACATGAAAGTAGACTTGCACACTTCAAACCCATGTCGTTCAAGGGTCAACTGTGCCTATTAGCAAATAACCATCTATAATTTATCCACCAGTTAGGGTCTAGACTTGGCCATCAAGGCTCCTGATCTTCCACTCAGCACCTAGGCATAGCTGTCTACATCTAAGGCAATATTCGTTTTTCAGTCTAGCCTCAGATTCCTTACCAACCCAGTGCTTCAGGCAGTTACTTCTGATCCATATGACTTGGCATGAATTGACATTTGAGTTGACACAAACACACACACTCCATGCATAAAAATGAGCTCCTAATTACAAACGGTATATGAGAGGCCGTGTCGCTCACACCCCTCCTCACCAGGGAGCTGGTTTCATTCCTTAGTTTGACGTAACTTAGGGAAATGGAGAAATGCCTCAAGGTACCTCCTGTTTTTCTCTGGTTCCTTGTCTTTAGTGGACCCCGTCTCCATCCCTCCACCATCCTTGTGCATAACCCGATGAAGACAGCGCTCTGTTTCAGCCTAACTTCAGGGACTCCTCAGGGTCTCTCACTGCAGTTGCTCGGAGCTCTGATTTTTCAGCACAAACCTTTATCTAGTGGGTTTCTATAGCCTGAACAGCTATTCTTTCTAATCCACCACTCCAGGTTTGCAGGAGACTGGCAACTACCGATGCTCAGGCACCTCCATTAGACTCTTGGTAAGATGCTGGGGCAGCTGCTTCCTACCTGGGAATGGCCTCTCCTGTTTGGGGACTGGGAAGGGTTTTATAGGTCATCTACATTTTGGTAGAAAGACAATAACTTCTAGACTGGGTGACACCTGAAAAATGTCCCCACATCAAAGAGGTCAGCAAAGATCACAATATCGGGTTTCTTTTCTGGATCTTTTTATGTTTAGCTATTTCCTACTCATGTTTATACGGGCTGCAATGTCATCATAGCACGTGTATATATAAACCAGTAAAGTTCACTGCTTTTGTTATTCTCTCAGATTTAAGAGTAGTACATTCTTCTTCTCCTCTATTAAAAAATGGATTTAGTCTCTGCCAAACTGTATGTGACGTTTCTGCAAGAATTATATGAAGACTAGGCAACCCTCTCGAGTCTCCTTCCTCTTTGGGAGCTTTGCACTATCACTTTATTATCAGTCAATAAACTTTGCCTTGCTGCCCACAAAGAAAAGAATATATGAAGACCATTGAAACAATTTTGGTTTCAACCCCATGCTAAACTAAGGGGACTTTCTAACTCCTTCCTAGCTGAGCATCTCTCCCTCCCCTTGGTTCTCTTTTTAACCCAAACCTCAATAGTATCAGATGGTTTCCTAGTGCCATTTTCTGCTCCTGCACTCTGGCCTCATGACCAAATGATTTAAGTCATTTGGTTTTCCCACAAAAACAAGGTTATACTGGATTCAATGACTAATTCTTCATAGGTGTGATCCCAAAGACAATATTAAACCAATTAATCATAACCTATATTACAAGCAATATGTCATGGAGTCTAACAACTTGAAAATCTACAGAAAGTAATAAAGAGAACTTTATGGGAACCCATCAATATATTTATATGTGATACAGTATAGTGTAATAAAAAGTAACATCTTCAAGACTTTGAAACTTCTGCCTTATTTGTAAATGCCACAAATTCCAGGGTTATGAAATGCAGAGGTCAGGACACCTGGGTGGCTCAATTGGTTAAATGACTGCCTTAGGGTCAGGTCATGATTCCATGGTCCTCAGATCAAGTCCCACAGAGTGAGCCTGCTTCTTCCTCTACCTGTCGCTCCCCCTGCTTGTGCTCTCTGTCTCTCTCTGTCAAATAAATAAATAAAATCTTTTTAAAAAATTTCCGTTATTTAAAAAAAAAATGCAGAGGTATTCTCTGTGACAGTATTAGGGCTATTTGAACAGACCAATAATGAGACATTAAGTTTCTTAATGGCTGTGAATAAACCAATCAAGATTTGGTTGCTTCATTAGACATTTTTTTCTCTCCGTGAATTTATTTAGAGAAAGCAAATGTAAAAAGATGTTGAGTGTTTACCATGTGAGGAACTTTCTGTGATTAGTTCTGTTTTAGGTTGAGGAAACTGGAGGTATTGACAGGAGGGTTTCTTGTCCCAGGCCTTGACATTAATAAATGGTAGAATCAGGATTTCAACGTAGGCTGTGGTTTCACAGGGCTTTGTGGGGGTACAGCGTTTATGAGATGAAAGGACTGAAAATGAAGTCAGAACCTTCGACTCAGAGTCACTGTGTGAAGCTAACATCTGCGTGATCATCATTCTGTGAGGCAGGGTCTGGCTGGGGTCAGTCCCAACTGCCTTCTCTTACAGAATGTGCATCATTTCCTCAAGGTTCCCTCAGTTTTCTCCCAGCTTTCCATTCTGTTTCACTGGCACCCCAGAGGCTTCATTGACACTATTAAGATTCATTTTGAGTAGCTATCACCCACATATTTGATATAGTGAGAAATAGCTTCGTACTAGTTATTTTTGAATTTCTATCAAATAAGCATTTTATATTGCTTCAAAACATAGCATCAAGTACAATCTTCAGCATTATGGGAAAAAAGAAGACGGTGAGGTCCTAGTGAACTGCCCCTTCTTTTCTCGTCCTAGCACAACTCCATGTGTTCTTCTAAACCATCCATCTTCACACAAAAGGGTCCTGGATAATCTTCAAATTCACCTGGCAAAAAGGATTGCCAGTGTGGAGGTGATCAGTATGTAGACCACCAATCACATATTTCAGAATTTCTAAGTGTTTTCCACACCAAATTTCTTATTTACTTCTGGGTTTACTTGGGTAAATCCCATTCGGTCTCATTAGAATTCCTAGGATCTCACATTCCTAAACTCCAGATTTTTTAAAGAAGATTTTATTTATTTGACAGAGAGAGAGATAAAGAAAGCAATCAGAAACAGAGAGAGAAGCAGGATCCCCACCGAGCAGGGAGCCCGATGCGGGACTGGATCCCAGGACTCTGGGATCATGACTTGAGCTGAATGCAAGATGCTTGACTGACTGAGCCTCCTGGGCACTCAAGATGTTATTATCGATATGGAAGATTTTAAAAAGATAATAAACGGGGCACCTGGGTAGCTCAGTGGTTTGGGCCACTGCCTTTGGCTCAGGTCATGGTCTCAGGGTCCTGGGATTGGGCCCCACATCGGGCTCTCTGCTCAGCAGGGAGCCTGCTTCCCCCCGCCCCCCCCCCGCCTGCTGCTCTGCCTACTTGTGACCTCTCTCTCTCTGTCAAATAAAAAAAAAATTTTTTTAAATAAAAAAAAAGATAATAAGCTCCTTTTATCAACCAAGTTATAAGAGCAAAACAGAAATAGCTTTTCTAAAATTAGGCTTCCCTTTGCATTGCTGCTGTTCTTCCCCAGATGGGCGTGTGTTTAGCTCTCACTTTATACTTCTTAGAGTTATTTGCATCCTAACAGTTTGTGATTTAATATAAAAATAATTACATTAGCACCTTTCGTCCTTAAGTGCTGAATAAAGTCATGCATTTTCTGATACCAGAGGAAGTCTTCCATGCGGGAGTACCACATGCTGTCCATCTGTGAGGGAGGAGAAACACTGGTAAGGGAGGCCAAACAACCCTCCCTTTTCTCGAAAATAATATAGTAACACCACTAACCTCCTGATACATAGATGTTATATTTTCCCCGTTTTATAAAGCACGGCTTTATAGGATGCCTCGGATAAACTGAAGGAACTAATTCCCTTATAAAATCTTACTCGTAGCTGAACTTCTGGAAAAAAAGATTTTACGTTTGATGTTTCCTTTCTCTAACAGACCATGAAAACAACAAGGGAGGCATGTATCACTGCTTTGCATTCTGTATTGTGTTCAGAGCAGTTCCGTGAAGAATAACATGTTTGGGACGGAAGCCTCTGTGTTGGTAGCTAGGGACACTGCCACGCCACATTTTACTGGGCAGCCCGCCCTGGTGACCTGACGCCCTAACCAAACACAGCTTTCTCTCTCTTGTTGAGGTGACTTTATAGAAATCATTGGCGAATTGGGAAAAAAAAATACATCTTAATTTTCACATCTTTTGTTAGGATGTAGAAATGTGAAAGAAAGAAAGAAAGAAAGAGAGAGAGGGAATTCTGTAATTTAGAGCCTAGGGGGTGATTTTATTCCTTAATTAAGGAAGGCTTACAATATGCCATGCTGGTTACAAACTTTTACAGGGCTTGATGTAACATCTTGAGGATGTGTCTAATGGTAAACGTCACTTTTTTTTTTTAATCATACTACCTAAAGTTAGTAATTCAGCATATGCCATCAATTTTCAACAAATATTATTTGATGATGATAGGGAAATACAAAGCTTAGAAAAGACTGTGTAAATTAGAATGTGTTCTAGTAAACCTGTGGTTTAACTCCATAGCCAAGTTCTTTTCACTATGTTGTCAAAGAATTGTGAAATTTGTGTGTGACTAATACCCCCAACACAGGTGGCTAAAATACCAGAACATCTGTTTTCTAAATCTGGTATTTAGGGGTACCGGGTGTTCAGTCAGTTAAGCTTCTGATTCTTGATTTTGGCTCAGGTCATGATCTCAGTGTCGTGAGATTAATCCCTGTGTTGTGGTCTGTGCTGGGCGTGGAGCCTACTTAGGATTCTCTCTCCTTGTCTCCCTCTGCCTCTACCCTCTTTAAAAAAAAAAAAAATCTGGCATTTATCCTGGTTTTTAAAGATCTTTGGGAGAAATTCTAAAATTACTATAAATTGAAGATTATAGTTTTCCCTACTATTCAGGTCCAACACTCCCAGAGTACTTCAGTGGTATTGACAAAAATGCCCAGAATGCGTAGCAAACAAGACTAGCAATCTGGAGTAATCTATTCTTTTCCCGGGACTGAATTTAGGATATCCAGAAATCTTGATGAAGCAAACTGAAAATGATTCTTTAAATATAGGAGATCCCTGCTATGCTGTCCCAGCTACACCCTTGGGTAGAAAGAAAACAGATCTAAAAGTAGTTGCTGTTAAGGATCCATGTGAGCTCCCTCAGCTGTTTGGGGAAGAAATTACAGCAAAGTGTCTTGGTGTTTTTGTTGTTGTTGAAATTTTTAGTGTGACAGCTGTCAGCAATTGGACAGCACAAGCCCAGACACATTTGATTTTTTTAATGTTGTTAAAATGATATATTTGGATATTTACTCATATGTTTCTTAATTTCAATTCAATTGACATATAGTGTATTATGAGTTTCAGAGGTAGAATTCAGTGATTCATCCATTTCATAGAACACCTAGTTCGTCAACTACCCTCCTTAATGCCTATCGCCTAATTACCCCTTCCCCTCACCTACCTCCCCTCCAGCAACCCTCAGTTTGTTTCCCAGAATTAAGTGTCACTTATGGTTTGTCTCCCTCTCTGTTTTCATCTTATTTTATTTTTCCTTCCCTTCCCCTATGTCCATCTGTTTTGTTTCTTAAAATTCCATGTATGAGTGAAATCATATGGTATTTATCTTTCTCTGACCGACTTATTCTGTTTAGCATAATACCCTCTAATTCCATCCACGTCATTGCAAATGGCAAGATTTCATTCTTTTTGATGGATGAATAATAATCCATTGTATATATACACCACCTCTTCTTTATCCACTCATTGGTCCAGGGATATCTGGGCTCTTTCCACATCTTGGCTATTGGGAACATTGCTGCCATAAACATTGGGGGCCAGATGCCACCTTTTAAATGGCTTTAAGCAACTTGAGGTCTGAGATCTGTTTTATTTAATCTTGTACGGACAACATCAACACCACTTTCCTACTGCTTAGCATGGTGTAGATGATTATCAATAAGTAATCGGAGATAGGCATGGAGATGGCTTCACTTCTCACGCAGTGTCTTTGTGCAGAGACCAAGTTGCAGAAGGGAAGAAATGAAGTTTGATGTGCATTTGATTGAGAACTGTTGTACTCCTAGCTTATTCCATAGGCATTTGAAAACTATTTACCATCTTTTTTTCCCTTTTTTCCTGAGACTTAGTTATACCATTACTGGTCCTACAGCCTGAGCTGCCACCCCTTCTGTAATTCTGTGTTGTAAAGCTAATTGGACAATTAGCTTGGGAGAAGCACACTTTGTAACCTTTGAATTAACAACTGTGCCAACACATCAGAAAACTCCAAGGGTGAGAACACTTGCAAAACATGCACTTGATTATATTTCAGAAACTGTGCCCTGAGCACAAACAGAGACCTAGGAAGCTCTTGTGTAGCTTCTCTGTAGCTCCACTAGCTGAATCTGTGCAGATCTCAGAGCCTGGATCATCAACCCACTCCAGAGGAAGGGCTGGTGGTAGAATGGCTGCTCATCACAAAGCCTCATGATTCCCAACAGAAAGCTCTAGTCTTCCTTTAAACGAAAGTCCTTGGGTATCTTGAATAGAGAATGAATAAGGAGAACACTTATTGTCCTGGAGAAGTATGGCGACAAAATAACAGATATTTGCCTTCTCTCTGAGAATAAATGTGACAACTAGCATTCCTAGTGCTTTTCAGGGCATGATTGTGGACTTAGCAAAAAACTGAATGTGACTTACAAGCAAAAGTAGCCACTTGAAGAACTCTTCATTTTCCCCTTTTTTCTCCCTTTGCATGCTTGGCTGCCTGTTTTTCATAACATCTCAATTTTCCTGTCTGTAAAATGGGAACTGTATTCGTTTTCTATTGGGCATAGCAAATTACCACAAATTTAGCAGCTTAAAACAGCACCCATTTTTTTTTATTCATAGTTCTGTGGGTGAGAGGTCTTGGAAGGCATGGCTGGGTTCTCTGCCTGGGTCTCAGAAAACTGAAATCAAGGTGTCCGCTGTAGCTGTGATCTTGTCTGAGGCTTGTGGTCTCGTCAGAGTTCATGTGGTTATGGCAGATTTCAGTTCCTTGTGGTTGTAGGATTGAGGTCCCACTTCTTTGCTGGCTTTTAGCGGCAGGCCATCCTCAGCATCTAGAAGCTTCCTACATTCTTTCCCACGTTAGCCCCCCCCATCTTGAAAACCAGCACAGAGAGTCTCCCCCATATCAAATCCCTCTCACACTTCAAATTCCCTTTGCCAGGAAGAGCCCAGATCCTTTTAAGAGTTTACTTGATTAAGGAAGGTCCAGGGAAGATAATCTCCCTTTCTTAAAGTCAACTGATTTAGGGTCTTAATTAAAATCCCTTCACAGCAGTAATTAGATCAGTATTTGGTGGACTATCTGGGAGAAGATGTATATACCAAGCGATGTATATACCAAGGGATGAGAATAGTGGGGGTCATCTTAGAATTCTGCCTACCATAGGGATAATAATAATAATAATAATACCATATGGTATTGTTAAATGGATTAAGAGAGATATGTATGTAAAACTCTTATCATAGTATCTGGGAGAATGTCTCAATAATGGGATCCAGTATCACTGGTGTTTATATATACCATATTTTCTTGCCTACATGGATTTTTGAATTATAGTATTATAAGCACATTAGAAGCATGATGTTGCTCATTATTTGGATACTCCACAGAAAACAGAGATGCAGGGGCCATAGTCAAAAAACTCATAAAACCTCATGATGTATTAATTCAAATTATTTAAAAACACTGCAGTTAAAAAAAGAGATACCAGGATATAATTTATGTTGGAACTTAAGCCCATATATAATGTAGCATAAAATGAAGTATGGGTCTCTGGTTTTTTTTTTTTGTTTTTTTTTGTTTTTTTTTTTTTGCATTTTAATACAAAAAACGCATCGCAGAGTCCATGCCTTAAATACTGACATTTTTCAGAAAGAATTGTTTTGTTTCTACTCATGCCCTGAATATAAAATGAATACTTCAAATGCGCCATTCATACAAAAGCCTTTATGCCCCCTTTCACCCTTCAATAGTTCTAGTCTAGAATAGGCAACATTATGCAATTCGGTGATCCAGCTACAACAATGAGAATGCTTCTCACAGGCTGTGGGAAGAAAGACACCTAAGGGGTTAACAGTAATATTTTGCAAATTGAGGCAAGTGAAGAAAAAATACATTAGCATAAGAAAAGGTAGCCTTAGGGAATTTTCCACTCAAATGTTTGGTACTAAGAGCTCTATGTTACCAAGGAGGAGGATAGAGAAGAGAAACCCTATTGTCTATGCATTCTTGAAATGCATTGCCATTGTATTCATTCTACGGGTAAGAAAGACCTCACAGTTACAGAGATGGAAAATAGCTCTTTATAGTAAAAAAAATAAATAAATAAATCAAAATTGAATGTATTAAGAAAAGCATGTTGACTCGAGTACAGTAGAAAAGCAAGAGGCTTCCTCCATGATCAGTCCCAAAAAGATTTCTTAAGTATGTCAGGACTAACCTAGAAGTGGTTTGAGATTAAAAGTGAAAGTATTAAACAACAATTTCAGTTGTGAACTGTAATGGGCCCCGTAGGTCTGCAATTAGCTCAAATTTAACAGGTTTTAACCCATTTCAGAGATAATAGCTAATTCAGAGTACCTGAATGTAGTTAGTAGATACTTCCCTTCTTTAAAGATCGCTTCATAGGAAATGCCCACTTTTGAGTTATGATTGTTTGTGCTTGTTAAAATATTCAAACTAACTGGTTTCATTAAGCTAGAGACCATACTAATGCATTGTTACCTGTTTCTATGAAGATGCTGAGCTAGGTTTTGATTCAGTCTTTTCTTTACTCTTATGAACTGACCAGTTTTTTAAAAAAAGACAAAGATCTTTTTCATTCTGAATTTCATTAGATATAACACCACAGGCAGCAAGATTATCCAAATAAACTGTGGTGGATTTCATTAATAAATTGAGAAGGGACAGCTTATTTTAAGTAAATGTTTTATGACATTATACACTAATAACTAAAGGACAAGAGGGGGTAGCAAAAGAATCTGTTGCTTATTTCTAATAAAAGTCTTCCCAGATTAAGTCAGTGCAATTTTTGTGTTTTAAAAATGGTAACAAAGATCAAAGAAGATTGTCCAATTCCTGGAAAATTTGTCAAAATGCTGATAACAAAGTTATTTATAAGTCAGTTGGTAAGGTCATTTTAGGGAATCACATGTCAGAAATAACTGAGAAAGTTATACCATGATCTGTACAGATTACTACTTTTCAAATCTTCTATGGAATAATGGGCCACCCTTGCATTTAAACCTTGATTTTCTTTTTTCTTTTTTTTTAAGATTTTATTTATTTATTTGACAGACAGAGATCACAGGTAGGCAGAGAGAGAGGAGGAAGCAGGCTCCCTGCTGAGTAGAGAGCGGGTGATGTGGGGCTTGATCCCAGGACCCTGAGATCATGATCTGAGCCGAAGGCAGAGGCTTTAACCCACTGAGCCACCCAGGTGCCCCTAAACTTTGTTTTTCTTGTTCCTGATTTTATTTATTTATATATGAATATTAAAGAGGTAGAAGTGATGAAGGTTTCAACTTCATCTCTGAAAAGATGACAGATAGATGTTTTCCCAACACAAATAACTCTGAAGGACTTGATCAGGAAAGTCCTAAAGTAAAGCTTGAGGGAAAAGGAAGAAAAGGGGAGGATTAAAAAAAAAACGTACTAAGTATTTCTTCTGATGATGAAATTATAATTCAGTCTTGCTACTTTTCGAGATGTTATGAATATAGCATCCCACATCAATTTAAATGAAAAATGGTTTCCAAAACTGAAGTGAGATACTTTTGATAATCCAGATCATTGTTTCCCAACCCAAGTATGGAAAATTGAGTAATGATTATAGACCAAAAGGCTTTCCAATATAAATTTGACACCCCTATTCCCCTTGCTTATTCACAAGATGTGCCATCCACTGCCTAGTTCCTGGGGTAAAGGAGCCCATATAGAAAGGCCATTTGTTCAGTGATAATGGATCATTTCAATGTACATGAGAGAGTGTGGCGATTATTTTTTTTATGTGGGAACTGGTCCTAAACTAAAAATATTTTATCAGTGTTCTAAATTATGCTTCCTGAAAGGAGTTTTCAGATTTACACTTTACCACAGGCTGTCTATAACCCAGTTTTTCCTACATTATTGCCACCACATTTGCTAATTCTGTGAGGATAAGATGAAGTAAAAAGAATTAAGACTATTTGGGTTTGAATAGTGGTTTAGGATGCCTGCTCATTATCAGACAGAACCATAAAAACAGAAAGGAGTTTTGAAACTATGGGCTACACTCTTCCTACTAGTAATATTTCTCCTTTTACAGAGAGGGCAAATAAAGCACACAGCATGATATTTGCTTTACTTCTTGCATTTTTTTTTTCTCAAATCAAGAATCAAAAGGTTATGTTCTTTTAACTGTATTTACCATCTCTTATTTCATTTCCCAGCCTGACTTCCTTTTTGACTAGGAGTATAGACTATTAGACATGCTGGTGCCAATTTACCTGGAAGTTAGGTTACATAATTTTTCTTTCTTTTACAGTATGGAGAACTAAGTCAAGCCTCTATTGATAAAATAAGCCACAGATACCAAAACCCATGGTAAGCACATGCTAATACATCATTAATTAATTATTTAGCTAATTAATTGATATGTTTCCTTCTTAAACTAGTAACGGTTTTTTTTTTTAACTTTTGAGTATATTACAACTATATTTCTTTTTATTTCAGGTGGGTTTCTTTGTAAAATCATGAATTTTTATTCTTAATAAAAACATAAAATTTTCATGGCCTGTTAGGTTTAATTAGGGCAAGGCAGGCAGAGAGTAAGTAACTGTGAGAATAAGCAAGTGGAGAAAAAGAGAGCCAGCCGGCAGCTATTGAGAACACCAACTGGATGAGTAAGGTAGAATTAACTATATAAATAATTCTGTCTGTGAAATAGTAACAACACACTTTTTTTTTTTTTTTTTGGTTTAAAAGAAAACCTTATTTCATGCTGTTGGCCTAGAAACCCTCATCATGGGTAACCTGGGTTAATAAACGTAATCCTACTGAAGTCACACAATGACTTGAATTCGTGCTATCTTAAGGCAAACTAAATTAAAAATGTCTTACCTCAAGGTATGTTAAATTATGGGAAAAGAGCAAAACCTAGGCTTATCATCTGTAATTCTGATTCCTAAGTGGGAAGGAATCAATCAGCATTGTTCTTATAAGACTGCAGATTCAATATATCTTTGTTATCCTTAGATTTTTGATAGTGAGAGTTTCTGGAGCCTCTTTCACTCATTTTTATTTGTTGAAGGACACAGCTATTATCATGAGCAAAATGAATGAATTCCAGTCTCCTTCTGCTCTAGCACAACATAAGCTGCCCCAAAAAGAGAAAAGCCCTCAAACCCCATGTCAAATGCCTACTAGTTACCACAACAGAATCCCAGGACAATGAAAGCTCTCACTGGGCAATTCCTGTAACTTACAAAGCATACCTTATGTTTAAAGCCATAGAGAAATAGTTACAGTTTATTGCTTGCAAAGCACATGTTATTAAAATATCAATTTAATTTGTTCAGATAACACTGCAGGCATCTATCTGTAAGTGCTCTATGAAAAATTTCTAAACCAAAGAAACCCATTAAAAGTCACTGAAAATCAAAGAAACTTCTACAAACACTGGTAATATAAGTGTGAAAATTTACTGCATTTATTTTAACATCAAACATTAGAAAGGATCTGAGAAATACTGAAGCTCTGAACAGTTTCCTTAGGTGAAAGAATGTTAGTTATATTCATTTCTAGGGAATATGATATGGTTTGTGCCAGATCAAGACATGTAAACATTTATAAACAAAGACCTCATACTCAACTGGGAAATTGAAGATTGGATATATATTTGTATAAATTATAAAATCATTTTGCATATGTAAAGTGCCAAATGCATAATGAAGGCAATTATCATTACAAAATGATAATTAGGAAAGTTCAGAATTTTTTAAAAAGTATAATGATGAACCCCTAGATTTGCCTGTAACCTCTGGCCCAGATCCTACTTTTAACTAGTCAGATGCCAATAACCTGAATGCTGTCTCCCTCTTGAGACTTCAACCCTATCCACTGTTTAAGAGGCTTCTCACCCCAGTCTCTGGCTGGGTGGGTGCTCTTGAATAAGATGCTGACTTGGACAGGCCCAGGTGTGCCCCACCACCTCGTGTTCTCTAAGTGGGACTAAGAGCCATCTCCTTTCTGGGCAAGTTTAGTGCTTTAGCCTCCCATTCAGTTTTCATGTCCTGTCCTTCTCAATCAATGGTGTTCGCTCAATAAATCTAGTACCTCCTGTTTGAAGCATAGGTTGATTCTGTGGCCACAGTGGTGAACTAGACAAGCCCAACGTATGCTCTTCTTGGAATCTGTATTTTAGGGGAGGAGACAGACATTAAACAACTATATGACTTTTAAAAAACATTATGCTGTGTCTCATGCTTTTTAATAACTTTTAACCTTACACATATAATTCATGTTTGTGGTTACAAATCAAACAATATAGAGGTTTATTAAGAAAAAGTTAATATCATACCCTATCCCATCCAGTTCATGATTTCAGTTGGATTTTCAAGAAAACACATGTTTTCAATAAATGAAAGGAAGGATTTGAGTTGAATTTTCAAGAAAGCGTAGGCTTTAAATAAATGAAAGAAAAGAAGAAGAGACGATATTTGCTGTTATCATGGGGAATAAGAATATATTAGGCACTCTGTGGAAGCAGAGTTTAACATCATCTTAATTTTACAAGTGAATAAATTGAATTTCAAAGGTTCAGTTACATGACCAAGGGTCACAGCACTCATATTCCAGCCAAGTTGACTGATCCCATTGATCGAGGCTGGGATCTGGGCTTAGACATTTTAGAAGGGCTCTCTGAGTGATACTGCTGTGGAGCCAGGATCGAAGACCACTCCTGAAGCCTGAAGAAGGAGGGAACTGAGCCTTGGAAAGTGCCCACACTGGGGACAAGATGAATGAGAGCTACAGAAGGAGAAAGGAGCCTTAGAGGAAGGGCCTTGGAGACAATAGAAGGCCATAAAGCCAGGGAAGAGTTTTGAACAGAAGTGCCTATTACAAGGAAATGGAAATCCAAGAAAACAATAACAGATAAATATTTGGAAGTCAATAGTCTTCTCAGAAAAAGCACTGGAGGAAGAGTAGGATGATCTGAGTCAATAAAACCAGCACTAAAGAATTTTTGTCCAAGAAAAAAAAATAAGTTTTGCCTGTGGACATAATGGAGGTGAGTCCACTCTGTTTGGGGGCCCAGAAGTCCAATAAAGGACAATCAAAGGATTTCCTCCATTCTGAGGCATACTTTTTAAACTCTGACTTTCTTGAAATCAGGATGTGTTTTATAATAGCTATTTACAAATGTATTATACAGATGTGGTGCCTCCTTTTTTCCTCCCATGTAAAGTTTTTATTAAATCAAGGGTGTGTTATACAATTTATTGCATCCTAAAGACCAGGAAAGATAAACTTCAACAAACTTGAAATGAAAATCTGCTCTGTGCCAGACGTTCAGAATTAAAGAATTAATAAGCAGGGTCCTTACTTTCAAGTAGCTCACAGAGAGATGTAAACAGAAGATTTCGGTATAATAGAGCTTGATGGAGAACAACTGTAGTAACAGGGTGTGGGTTACCTCCTTTTTCCCTTCTGAATTAAAGAAAACATTCTTGGGGCCCCTGGCTGGCTCAGTCAGTTAAGCATCTGCCTTTGGCTCAGG
This sequence comes from Martes martes, assembly GCF_963455335.1. NCBI lineage: Eukaryota > Metazoa > Chordata > Mammalia > Carnivora > Mustelidae > Martes > Martes martes. The sequence goes on from NC_137889.1 coordinate 80,253,957, forward strand.
CCACGAGTCCAGGGTCCTGGGATGGAACCCCGGTTAGAGTCTCACATTGGGCTCTCTGCTCAGGGGGGAATCTGCTTCTCCCTCTGCCCCTCCCCCTTTCGTGCCCTTCCCTCTCTCTTTCTCTCGCTCACTCATTCTTGCTATTTTTATCTCAAATAAATATATAAAATCTTTAAAAAAAACATTCTCTTTCTAAAAAAATCTTAAGTTTCTCTAGATATATAAACCAATGATTACCTAGTTTTCATATGGCCTCTTCTAATTGCAACTCAGTGTTTTCCAATACATTTGTACTGTATTTCCAATTTCAACAAGAAGACTAAAAACCACAGATAGGAAATGGAGGAATCATTTACAGTCAAATTAAAAGAGGTCATAAGAGAATGTACCAAAAACAGTGAAACAAGCAGGGACTTTTGTTTTAAGAAGTAAATTTATGGAAGTAGAAAACACTCAAGATAGCCAAAAGAATGTTGAAAAAGAAAACCAAACCTGGTGGCATCACAATTCCAGACTTCAAGCTCTATTACAAAGCTGTCATCATCAAGACAGTATGGTACTGGCACAAAAACAGACACATAGATTAATGGAACACAACAGAGAACCCAGAAATGAACCCTCAACTCTATGGTTAACTAATCTCTGACAAAGCAAGAAAGAATGTCCAACGGAAAAAAGACAGTCTGTTCAACAAATGGTGTTGGGAAAATTGGACAGCCACGTGCAGAAGAATGAAACTGTACCATTTCCTTATACTACACACGAAAATAGACTCAAAATGGATGGAAGACTAAATGTGAGACAAGAATCCTAGAGAACACAAGTGGCAACCTCTTTTACTTCAGCCCCAGCAACTTCTTGCTAAACATGTCTCCAAAGGCAAGGGAAACAAAGGCAAAAATGAACTATTGGGACTTCATCAAAATAAAAAGCTTTCACACAGCAAAGAAAACAGTCAACAAAACCAAAAGACAATTGACAGAATGGGAGAAGATATTCACAAATGACATATCAGATAAAGGGCTAGTATCCAAGATCTTCAAAGAGCTTATCAAACTCAACACCCAAAGAACAAATAATCCAATCAAGAAATAGGCAGAAGACATGGACAGACATTTCTCCAAAGAAGACATACAAATGGCCAACAGACAGATGAAAAAATGCTTAACATCACTTGGCATCAGAGAAATTCAAATCAAAACCACAATGAGATACCACCTCACACCAGTCAGAATGGCTAAAATTTACAAGTCAGGAAATGACAGATGTTGGTGAGGTTACAGAGAAAGGGGAACCCTCCTACACTGTTGGTGGGAATGCAAGCTGGTGCAGCCACTCTGGAAAATAGTATGGAGGTTCCTCAAAAAGTTAAAAATGGAGCTACCCTATGACCCAGCAATTGCACTACTGGTTATTTATCCCAAAGATACAAATGTAGTGATCCGGAGGGGCACCTGCACCCCAATGTTTATAGCAGCAATGTCCACAATAGCCAAACTAGGAGCCCAGATGTCCATCAACAAATTAATGGATAAAGAAGATGTGGTATATGTATACACAATGGAATATTACATAGCCATCAAAAAATTGAAAATTGCCATTTGCAATGACATGGACGGAACTAGTAAAATAACTCCATCAGAGAAAGACAATAATCATATGATCTCAATGATACATGGAATTTAAGAAACAAAACAGAGGACCATAGGGGAAGAGAGGAAAAAATGAAACAAGATGAAACCAGAGAGGGAGATAAACCATAAGAGACTCTTAATCATAAAAAAACAAACTGAGGGTTGCTGGAGGGGATGGGGGGTGGAGGGCTGGAGTAACTGGGTGATGGACACTGGGGAAGGTATATGTTGTAATGAGCACTGGGTATTATATAAGACTGATGAATCACAGACCTGTATCCTGAAACAAATAATACATTATATGTTAATTAATTGAATTTAAATAAAATTTTTAAACAAGAGGCAAGTAAATTCTATAGAAGTTATACACCATAACTGAAGAATGTGGGGCATGGAAATATTTTGTTTTCTTCTTCTTTTCCTTACATTTCACACAGTGCTTGACATGAATGGGCACTCAATACATATTTGCTGAATCAGATATAAAAGACAAATCCCACTTCTTATACTCATAATGGCACAAATTGTTACAGCTCAGACCAAAGAAGCTGGAGAGATTCAAGCCATGAGGACTTCCTGAGAGAGACTAAATTTAAGCTGGGTTTAAAGGAACATTTTAGGAAAATCTCTGGCTGCCTACTTGGGTGGATTTTTTTTTTCCATGCAAATGAGAGACTTGCTGAGATGATGATATAACAGAATTCTTCACAGGCAAATATCATTCCAGAAAGGAGCTGCTGACCAGCCTTTGACCTAATGTCATGACAAAGTTGCCTCTGTGCCAACCAGGGCCCATGGTATTGGCCCAAGATTTATCTTAGTAATAATGTCTTAAGGAACATTTCAAGTTTCTATGGACAGTAGCTGGGGATGGAAGGCAGTTGTCAAGGAGACTGCAAAGTCCAAGGTAAGGACAAACAAACTCGATGCCAGCCATGAAAAGAAGGGCAGCATGAGTTTGAATGAGCGGAAATAACAACAATAAATAAAATCTTAGAATTAAAAAAAAAAAGCCCTAGTTCTGGGCTCTGAGGACAGACTTCCTGAGTTCAAGTCTTAGCTTCACCACCTATTATCTGTGACATCTTGTACAATTGTTTAAATTATTTATGCCTCAATTTCCAAATTTATATGATGGTAACAGAATCTACTCCATTGGGTTGTTGTATAGATGTGTTGTTATGTACACAGCACTTAAAATAAGACTTGGGGAGCGCCTGGCCTGCTCAGTTGGTGGAGCATGCAACTCTTGACCTCGGGCTTTTGAGTTCAAGCCCCCTGTTGAGTGTAGAGATTACTTACAAATAAAATCTTAAATATCAATCAATCAAATCAAATCAAACAATACTTGGAACATGCTAAGTTCTCAGAAAATAGTGTGACCATGTAACTTATCATCCAAAACAGGATACTTCTGAGAGTGAAACAGAAAGCTAATCAAACTGGTCACCTGGACAATAAACTAAAATGAACAAATCAGGCCAATCTATTAATAAATGTTATTATTGGTTAAATAAATGAAGTACATTGAAATAATGTAGCAAATGCATTTATTAGAATTCTTATTATATTGTTAGCTAAAAACAATCAGTAGAGAGATTTAGTATGGAATACAAATTTCATACTATATGGTTGAGTTAACCTCCCAAAAGTAGGAGAGAGGAAAGAGATGGAAAAGAAAAAAGGGAAAAATATGAAAAGAAGAAATCAATTAAAATTAAATTAGATTAATATCTGACCAATAAGAGATCTAGAAAGAGATCAGAGAAAACAGAAGGAAATCAATAGGGGCACCTGGGTGGCTCAGTGGGTTAAAGCCTCTGCCTTCGGCTCAGGCCATGATCCCAGGGTCCTGGGATTAAGCCCCGCATTGGGCTCTCTGCTCCCAGGGAGCCTGCTTCCTCCTCCTCTCTCTCTGCCTGTCTCTCTGCCTACTTGTGATCTCTCTGTCTCTGTCAAATAAATAAATAAAATCTTAAAAAAAAAAAAAGGAAGGAAATCAATAAAACAAGAAAATTTCTCAGAAGGGAATAATATGAGTTTCCAAATTAAAAGGCTCCATCAAAGCCAAAAAAACCCCATCCAAAACAAAATGTATCAAGTCATATATCACTGTGAAACTTTGCTGTGATAGGGATGAAGAGACTATTTTAAAACCTTCAAGAGGAAAAACAGGATATATACAAATGATCTGGAATCCAAAAGGTATCATACTTCTTGATAGCAATACTGAACTCTAGAAGACAATGGGGTAATGCCTTCCATGTCTGACAGAATATGACTTTCAACCTAGAATTCTATACCCAGCCAAATAATTAAGAAGGAAGGTGGAAAAGAGACATTTTCGGGCATGTATTTAGGCACATATGTACTCAAAAAAAAATTGTACCTCAAAGCATTTTTTCCTAGGAAGCAACCAGAGAATATTATCTAGCAAGACAATGGAGGTATATATCAAGAAAAGACAAAAGAAGACAGAGCAAGAAACACATTGCCTTTGACAAGCAAAGGGGATTCCAAAGATGGTGTTAAAGGAAAGTACCAGAAATACGGCCATGCAGGGCCTAGGGAACTATCAAATCAGACAGGAACAGGACAAATAGGGGCTTTAGAGAGCATGTTTACTGTATACAAATACTACGTTAAATTCCAAAAGAACCAAATGAGCTAAAAATTGTTTACTTCTGCAGAAGAAAACTTTGGGACAGGAAGCAGGGAGAAAAAGTTTTTTTGTTTTTGTTTTTTTGTTTTTTACTATGAGCTTTTTAGTACTATTTATCTGTATTGTATATATGTGCCTAAATTATTTCATTAAAATTGAAAAAAACTAGCACTATATTATGTACAAAGTACAAGCATTTTATTTTGATTAAAGTAACACTAAATTACAATAGTCAACCAGAATTTTAGTAATTTGGGCTCCTAAGTTGAAAAAATTTCTGTCTAAAACTAAGATTTTGGTATGAAAGAAATATTAACTGACCTGAACAAACAGGGCTTTCTGTTTATTCAAAAATGTGTAAGGTGTGCCTGTATTTGGCATTAGTGAGTGGGTATGCAGAAAACTGCTTATTTTATTCCATAATGAAATACTGCCAAAACCAGTTGTTAAACTAGCACAGACTTAATGACAGCCACTATTTTAAAAATATATTGGTACATAAATGTGTGCTTTTTTCTTGGAGTTGTTTTCCTCAAAACAGCTATAAATCTTGACAGCTATTTTTAAGGCTGTCTGTGCCTGACCCATTGGAGGGATTTCCATGAGCGTCAAGTAAGAAAGTTCTGCAATTTTTGAGATCATCAGTACCTGCTTCTACGTTTGCCCTCTTGGTCCATTACCTAAAAATTGTCTTTGCACTTCCTTCCACCAAACCTCCCTGCCCCAGCCTCCTCTTCAGCTTTGTGGGGAGGGAGGAGGGCTCTTGCTGAAGCCGCAGGTGTTGACAGGTCAACACGGAACTACCATGGTAGTCACTGTGTCAATACCACAACTATCCATTCAATAAATATTCAAGTGCCAACCATGTACCAGGCACAGTGTGAGGTCTGGGGATTCAGGTCGAACCAAACAGACATAATTCCTGTAGTACTTGTATCTTATCATCAAGGCAGGACAGAAACAGCCAAGATATGATTGAAAATTTAATTGTGGAAGGTGCGATAAGGAAGAAATGCAGGATGCATGTAAATGTTTCTGATGGAATGAATGAATATTCCTCATCACAGGTTGGAGCTCTTGAGCAACAAGGTAAGATGCAACTACTTTTTGAAAAATCTACTGTTTTTGAAAGAAAAGCTAGCCAAAGAGATGGTGTTGTTATTCTTAAGAAGAAACTTGATGCCCAGGAGGGGAAACATTTCCTTCATTTCAGAATGTGGCTCTTGACCACGCATTACTCTCTGGATAATTTACAAAAGATACAGGTGGTCTGATGAACCCTGGGTGTTATATACAACTCATGAATCATTGAACACCACATCAAAAACCAATGATGTACTACTATATGTTGGCTAATTGAACTTAATAAAAAATAATAACAAAAAAAAAGAAAAGTAAGAAAGCTACAGATGTCTGACACATGTAAGAAAGAGACATTACTAATTCCCTGGCCTATCATCTATAATTTCTCAGCATATCAGAACTGTAGTTCTTAGAACCTGTTCAAGAGACCAGGCTTACCGAGAGAGCAGCTGCTGGGCCTAACAAAATGGTTTATGGCAATGAAATTCTTGCATGGACTGCAAACTAATAGTAAACAGATGAGCTAAAATTTGGGGCTGGGGTAAACAGAGTTTATGCACTGAAAAGAACACAGAAAAACAAGGATGAAGTATGTTACAAGGGCTCAGATTGCTTCTATTTTTACTATTACCTGTTCAGTTTCATGAAGCCACAAACATGCCCTGATCATGGTAGTTTTAAACATTCTTACATCACCAACATTTACATAAATGGTGTACAGAAGATCAATAGTATCTCTTAGCTAATATTTATATTACCAGACGAAGCAACAGAGTAGTAATCACTCCAGTCCATTTAATATGTACTACTTATTATCATTTCTGCTTTTCATTTTTTATTATTAATGTTCAATTAGCTGTATGTTGGCTAATTGAACGCAATCTTTTTTTTTTTTCTAAGTAGACTCCACCCCCAGCATGGAGCCCAGCAGGGCCCTTGAACTCACAACCCTGAAAATTAAGACCTGAGCTGAGATCAAGAGTGGAGGCTTGGGGTGCCTGGGTGGCTCAGTGGGTTAAGCCTCTGCCTTTGCCTCAGGTCATGATCTCAGGGTCCTGGAATCGAGCGCCGCATCGGGCTCTCTGCTCATCAGGGAGCCTGCTTCCCCCACTCTCTCTCTGCCTGCCTCTCTGCCTACTTGTGATCTCTGTCTGTCAAATAAATAAATAAAATCTTTAAAAAAAAAGAGAGCTGGAGGCTTATTTGCAACGATGTGGGTGGAACTAGAGGGTATTATGCTTAGCGAAATAAGTCAATCAGAGAAAGACAACTATCATATGATCTCCGTGATATGAGGAATTGGAGATGCAACGTGGGGGTTTGGGGGGTAGGAAAAAAATAAATGAAACAAGATGGGATCGGAGGGAGACAAACTATAAGTGACTCTTAATGTCACAAAACAAACCGAGGGTTGCTGGGGGTGGGGGGGAGGGAGAGGGTGGTGGGGTTATGGACATTGGGGAGGGTATGTGATATGGTGAGTGCTGTGAAGTGTGTAAACCTAGCGATTCACAGACCTGTACCCTTGGGGCTAATAATACATTACATGTTTATAAAAAAATAAAAAAATTTTAAAAAAAAGAGTTGGAGGCTTCACTGGCGGAGCCACACAGACACCCCTCATTACCTCTTTTACTTTTCATTTTAAGCCCACTCATAACTTCAGGTTCCCTTACCTGGAAGAGCAAGACTCTGAAACTGGGCAGAGTTGGGTTTAATTCCCTTATCTTATGAAATGTAGATGTTCTCTGAGCCTCAGTTTCAAGAGAAAGGGGGGAGTGAAAATATATATCCCATAGGGTTGTCTTGAGAATGAAGAGTCAACGGAAGTCAAGCACCCAGCATGGATCTGACACATAAAAGATTAGCTTTCTTCCCCATTTTAAGAAAGTCCCAAATTGACCACAGAATTAGCTACTACTTAAGGCTTTCTATTCGCTTTTGAAAACTATCACCTAAAAAGTGATAAATTCTAACTCTACTCTCTTCTATAAAATTTTCTCTAGGAGCACTAGACTGTTTTGAGGTACGTTACTTGCATTCTGCTTTAAAAAAATGATGATTAAAAATTTTTTTTTACCATCTTCCTTGTAAGGGGCCCAACTATTTCAAAAAATTTGAGTATGGAAAAACTTCAGCTGTGAGTAGTGGTGAATTTATTATCTGTGGAGTATCATTTCTCATCTATCATCGTGAGGCCTGTGACTGGTGCATTTCCCCAAACGTTCACTGGCCACAGTGATGAGAAAGAGAGCTGCAGTGCTCAGACAGGATATTTAAAAGACTGGAGGAAATAAAAAAACAACAAAACAAACAAACAAGCAAAAACCTACAAGAGTCCCTGTAGCAGGAATGTTTTGAAATTATTGATAATCAGAAGGAAAGCTCTTGTTCGCATAAGTTTTATTCCAAATTAAATAGTCTCCTTGATATTGAGAGGAAATACACTTTTCTAACTACTTTGGTTTATAGCCGTTACTTGGATCACTCATTTATTGAGTCAATCAAATATGTTTGGGATGTTGTTCTTTCCATCAAACAGCTCATAGCATAGTGGGAAAAAGAGACATACAGATAATTCTGAAACATGGGCAGAGCAATGCTATAGCCACACAGGGATATTATGTATATAACCCAGCACAGGGGTGAGAGAGGAGTTATGGGAAACTGTCTGGGGAGGAGTCTGAAAGGGTGAGGTTAGGCAATACAAGATGAGTGGGGTTGCAGAGGAGTGTTTTAGGAAGAGCAGATACTGGGATACTTGGGTGGCTCAGTCAGTTAAGCTGCTGCCTTCAGCTTAGGTCATGATCCCAGAGTCCTGGAATCGAGTCCTGCATCCGGCTCCTTGTTCAGCGGAGAGCCTGCTTCTCTCTCTGCCTCTGCCTGCTTTTGCGTGCTCTCTATCTCTTTGACAAATAAATAAATAAAATCTTTAAAAAAAGAAAAAAAGAAGAGCAGACACCGGTAATAGAAGTTCAGAAGTGATAACATCAATGGATGCCTAAATATTTCAGTGCTACTGGATCCCAAAGTGTTATGAATGCTGGAGGGGCAAGTGAAGCCAGAATTGAGTCAGGAGTTAGATGAGTTCACTTTTAAGTTTTTGTTTAGATTCCAGTTAGTTAAGACACACTGTAATGTTGGTTTCAAGAGTTCACTCTTAGTTCTGAACTTTAGAGGACGGAGAACCCCAAGAAGGAATTTAAATTTACCCACCTTCCTTTTTATGTAGTACCCGAAGTGATAAAGTCATGCTTAGATTTTGGATAGGGGATGGGTATGAAGGGACATTACTGGAGATAGGGAAGTCCAGGCAGGAGTCTATCTGTTAGGCCCAGGAGAATGATGGTAATTTAGAGAGATGGCAGTTAAGATGGAGAGGAGGGAATAAAGTCCAGAATTAACAAGGACAAAAATTGGCAGGACTTAGATATTGGATGTAGGAGATGAAAGTAATAATGGAGGCAATGGGCTTCCAATTTCTAGTCTGAGTGAATGATTTGACAATGGACCAACTCAGACGAGCACAGAAGAAGCATCTCCATTAAAGGGAAGAAGGTGATGATGATGAGTTCAGGTGGATTGGAAGTACCTGTGGAACATCCAGTAAGAAGCAGATAGATAAGTATGTGAAACTACATGAAAGAGCTGTGCCAAGGAGCTTTTTCTGTCATCATAATTATGTTGTATCTGAAAAAAATGTGAGTGGATGAGAATAAGGAAGACCAGAGAAATAAAGATAGAATTGTAGGGAATTCAAACTCCTGCTGTTTGAAAAAAGAAAAGAACCACGAAAGAAGGCATAGAAGGTGCACCTGGTGGCTCAGTCTGTTAAGCATGGAGCCCAGCATCAGGCTCCCTGCTCAGCGGGGAGCCTGCTTCTCCCTCTCCTCCCTGCTTGTGCTCTCTGTCGCTATCTGTGTCTCTCTCGAATAAATAAATAAAATCTTAAAAAAAAAAAAAAAGACACAGAAGAAAGGAGGAGAGCCAGTAGAATCAGGTGTCCAAAGTGATATAAGATGTTAATTGAAAACTGTCCACTGAAGAAAGTAGACAGAAAGTCATCAGAGACCATAATGAGACAAGAACAAATAGAACAATTTGGGAGAAGTGAAAGGAAGAGAGGGATGGAAGCTCCAGTAGAATGGGTTGAGGTATGAAGTACTCAACAAGTACAGGCATCGTTTTGAAAAATTTGGATGAGAAAGAAACTATAAGAAAATATAAATAGTAACTGGAGGAGATGAGGGGTCAACTCTAGGTTTTCTTAGGTTAGGAGAAATGTTATCCTAGAGAAGTCTTCACTGCTTGGAGTGATGGGTAAGTGGTGATGCAGCTAGGCGTGAAATGGCCCAGGTCAATGTGGAGACCCCAGATGAGAAAAACTTCCTCATTTCCAGAGACTGAAAGGAAGGAGAAATGGTTTCCATGGCTATGTAGGTAGAGATGTTCTTGTACATGTAAGTGTGGGGTAGGCATTGATGGTGGTGTTGAAGGAGTATAGATCTGATGGCCTCAGGTTTCTTGATGGACTCTTTTTTGTCTGTAGATTATTTATAATGAATGGTAAAATATACATAACATAATATACTATTTTAATCATTTTTATTGTACAATTCAGTAGTCCGTGAAGTGTTATGCAAGGCTCTGTCCTCTGGAGGACTAATGAAAATAGTGGGAATGAGATGCGAGTAGGAGTCTTGAGGAATTAAGGAAGGGCTAGGATGGCTGTTGAAGATGTGCACTAAGGATAAGTAAAAAGCTTGCTGCTCTGTAGAGTACTGAAGGCTCACCTAAGGTTGGAGACGACAGGTCTACATCAGCAAGGATACCCAATGTCCCAGGGAAGAGTTATCCACCTTGACACAAGACCCAAGAAAAACTGGAGTTGGGGCAACTGGCTCAACTTTTAGAAAAAGTAAAATTACACCTATATCTCATAACATACAATAAGATAAATTCCAGACGGACTAAAAATTAACTATTTTAGAAGTGAAATAGGGGCTACTGGGTGGCTCAGTCATTGAGCATCTGCCTTCAGCTCAGGTCATGATCCTAGGGTCCTGGGACTGAACCCTGCATTGGGCTCTCTGCTCAGTGGGGGACCTGCTTCTCCCTCTAACACTCCCCCTGCTTGTATTCCCTCTCTTGCTGTCTTTCTGTCAAATAAATAGATAAAATCTTATTTAAAAAAAGTGAAATAATATAGAGTGAAATATACAGGAACATTCATATTATGTTTATATAGTCTGAGGGTACAGATGTCAGGCTGTAGCATTAAGCCACAGTTGAAAATTTATGAGCATGTTTTTCATGACTTTGTCTTTTAATGTTGCCTCATACTTATAATCCTCAAGAGCATCTTGTGTTTATACTCAAGAATTCTAATTCAATTTCAATAGTATCACCCCTATTCATTGTGCCAGTTAACCTATGGGCAAGTATAATACCAAGGAAACAAGACAATTCCTGCCCTCAAGAAATTATCATATGGGGGGAAGAGACACATCAACAGATAATTACACTAGAGTATATTAGGATACAGTGATAGAAATATTGAATCAATATTTATTGATTACCTATTTGTGCCTGGCTAGGTCTGGTGCTGTGTTTAGATACTTAAGAAAGTATAACAATGAAGTGTCTGTCGTGCCTTTTACAATAGGGAGTATGTTAGGAGGTACAAGGAAAACATGTAAGCGGGAAACAAAACTCTGTGGGAGGGTCAGAAAGGCTCCATAAGATCCCCTGATCTTGAAGGATCGTTAGGAGTTAGCTTCCAGAACTGCTCTAGTGGGATTGCTATCACTTCAGAGATGGAGCATCACCTATTCAGACACATTACCTTGGAGCACATTACCACATATTTGACAAGAACTTTTCATTTCCGGCTTCTATTGCAATGCATAAAGATGGCAGGACTTCACAGAATGCTGCAGCTTATTTTCCGTCTAGCAGCCTAAAGGCTAACTCATTAAAATTCAAAGATGAATTACATGGTGGGTGACAGAACAAATGTTTTCTTCACTGAGCCGAGCTAAGGCCTTAAGACAGTTTTTCCCAGAATCTAATTCACTCTTTGCAGCTGCTCAGTAGGACGTGACTGAGGCTTCACCTCCTCCCACAAATCTACCATGACACCATCCAACCCTTTTTGTTGGAGGTCACATGCGTATGGTGACAAGAAAAGGAAAGGAAAACAATACTTGGTTTGACTTTGGAATCATGTGCATATCTTACAAGTAAGATCTATATCTTACCTTCCATCTTACCTTTCATTTATAAAATAATTTAAATATAAAATCTTAAAAAAACTAGACGTGTACCTAGTTGATGGTTTAACCTACAAAGAGGGAATATTCCAAGAGACTTTAAAGCACAGTCATTTGAGTACAAATATCTGGTGGGGTATACTCCAAGAACAAAAAGAATTGCAAAATGCTTGGTGGAAGTGTTGGTGGTGTTACTCTGACTCTGTTGTGGGTGTACTGTGGGATAAAGCAAATGAGCAAGAATGTGATGTTCTTATTCAATCATTCCCGGTTTGGTTGAGTACCAGGATTCCTGGAGTGGGAGAAGGGAAATACAGATGTTAAGATAAAGGAGCTGAAAAACAGTCCCTGAATGTGATTGGAAGCTATATATATACATATATGTATGTATGATTGTATGTATTTACATATATTTTTTCCTAGCTCTATCCACTCTGACAGAGGACATAAGAAGGAACTCAGTAGCTGTGAGCTCCTCTACTACTCAGGTTCTGCTATCTGTCTATCTGTCTTTGAGTAAGTGTTATACCCAATGTGGGGCTTGAACTCATGATCCTGAGATCAATCTCAGCATGTTGCATGCTCTACCAACTGAGCCAGCCAGGGCCCTCAGATTCTACTCTTCAAATAACTTTTCCACTAAAAGGAATTGGGGCTTTTGGAGAATTGGTTGATTCTGGATCTGGAGAAGGAAACGGAAACCATGACTATAGTACATACTGTGCAAAGTTTTATAGGACAAGTGGCCCAATTTTTTCTACAAATAAATAGCAAGAAAGAAAAGGAAAGAGAAGAGGATGCTGGGAGAAGGGGAAAAGAAGGAGGAGGAGCTAAGAGATAAAACAGAACCTATGAATGAAAAGAAACTCAAAAGATTGATCAACTGATTGCAAGGTGTGAAGCTTATTTGGATTCTCTTTCTAACAAACTATCAAAAATATAGCGTTTATGAGGCAACTAAGATTTTAAATGCTGAATAATGGCAAAATTGTTAAATTTTCCAGAAAAATAATGGCATTGTGATTATGCTAAAGAAAAACAGTTTTTAAATTTTTGAGAGTCATAACTGTAAGATAGGTCGTTTGGAGAGGGAAGATTAGTAAGTAGGATAGAGATGAAATAAGATTGGCTACCAATTGAAAAGGTTTGAAATTGGGTGATGGGTACCCAGGTTTCTTTAAACTCTTTTGTCTATTTTTGTGTATAATATATTCAAATCTCCAAAGTAACTAAAAAGAAATTGTATCAACTTTATCCTTAGTTAATGAAGGTCAAGATTCACCATCTGGATAGATAAAACTTGTCCAAAATGAGATTGAGTCAATACTGTTGTAGTCTCCCAACTGACCTTCACCCGGATTGCCTCCAAGCAGCTGAAATATATGTTGTTCTCCTTTGTCCCCTTGCCGTTCTCTGATCCGCCCACAAACAAGTAAGGCATGCCCAGGAAAGCACAAAGAGAAACCTTGAACTTGATATTTCAGAAGTCCTTAGCTGCTGAAATTGGCAGAATTTCCTGAATGTCTTATATAAAATCTCTCATATCTCTAGCACTAGGAATTATATTTAACATTCCTAAGAGGTGACCCGCATCCATCCAATATGCTGCATTTCTGGTAAGATTTTGGACAGCTGCCTCTGAGGCCATGTGCCTGAGAAATAGTCACTTCATATAAATCATTTGAAAATACAGAATGGGAGTCAATAAACACCTCTGTGTATTCCTACACTGTGGACACACTCTTGGCAACAGGAACCTTTTGGAGGACATTTTTCCGCACAGGAAGACAACGCGTTTGATTTTGATTGCATAACCCGTGGAATGGGAAGCCCAGCTGGGCCCCATAAGGGCAACCAGCAACGTGCTGGTGACATCACTGTGGCAAGGACAGCATTTCTCACATTCTGGAGCTCGAAGAAGACAATCTGGCAAAGCCATGAAAAAGTGTTCATTTAGGGTAATGCAAAATCTTTCTTGTTTCAATTAATTCTTTACTTCAATATAGTGGTAGAATATTTAACAAGCCTTTTGAATAAAGCAGTTGTGTTTCCTATGAAATAAAACAATAAATCAAACCAAACAATCGCAATCTGAGGTCTGAAGCATATGGTGTGTGTAATTTTACAGAACGGCACAAGCCTTTGATGCTCTCCTTCTAGAAGAAAGTCTGAGAGTGGGCTTTTTCTACTTAAAAGAAAAATATTCTTACAGTTAGCGATCTCTTTTGGTCTTTTAAAAATAGCTTTTAAGCAATAATCTTATGTTGGAAATACGCTGGCAGTTTGGGAAGACTTCTCTTGTGTTTTCCCAAACACTTCTTTGAGAAGCAATCTCATTTTTATCCTTGAGACAGTATATGTTTCATACTAATGTGAATTAACACATTTTGTTTATGAATTTAAATAACCCTACCTACTTTAGCAAAACAGTTTGTGCCCACAGATAAGCAAACCCATTTAAGAAGTTTAGTTTTGAATTGTTAATGACATAAGACTGATCATAGGCATTTTTGCAAGTATAAAAGATTCAAATCTAAAAATGGTTCTACATTTCCTCATGAATGATAACTTCATCACGAAGTTGATTATAATCAAATAACCTCTCAGTAACCATTTCATTCATTCATAGGCACAGCCGTAAATAAACAATTGTTTATTCATATACTAATGTCCTTTTGCCATGTGTCCATTTTACATAGACTATCACCTTTCTGTATGGCCTCCCAGAGAAACTGCTACATTGTGAAATACATACTAGGTATTTGGTCAAAAAACTCTAGCTAAGACTCTAGTTGTCTAAAGACAGGATTAACAGATAGAAAGCTCTGGATCTTCAGTGCTATAAATTACCTCAAATTGTCCTAATCATTCAGTTGAATATTACTTTGGACATTTATCTTAAAAAGGTTAAGTAACAACTCAGAGGTAGCTTGTCAGTTTTCTTAGTATCCGGAAGACAGAACATTAAACAAGTAGACATGGCATATGCCTTCCAGCTAAATCTCTATAAGCTCCTTCCTTTGGCTATGAATTACTAAAAATTAGCTTCTTTCATTAACCTCTTTTTCTTTCCACTCAGTAAGAATCTGTTGGGCAACAAATAACCTAGTATAAATTCTATTAGCATTAAATTTTTCTCTACTAATAATTGTTAAATATAATTGCACACTCATTTTGTTTGTTCAAATATGAAATACCCAGAAAATGTCGTGCTTTTAATCAGCTCTATGACAGTTGTTGATCTAGGATCAAACACGTGTTAACCCAGAGGATTAAGATTAGGTCTTTTGGAAACAAGACACAACATCATCATGCATGATTCTATAGGACCAGGGAGAGAAGGAAGATCAATGTGTAAGAAATAAGGTTGGACTTAACTAAACAAGGGTATGGCTAAAGCTGACCTGGGGCACCCCAGTTTCCTCAGTTCCTCCTTCGTGGTACTGCCCCTTCGAAATACATTCTCTCTAGAAGGGCTAGGTAAAATGCTTTATAGTGCCTCTCCCCAACCGTGTGCACTGGAAGCCTGGTCTCTGGTTGTGGAATAAAAGGAAATAGCAAGGGAGGGTCGAAGGGAGTATTTTCTCAGGCAGCTGGTGTCTCTGAAATCACACGACATATGTGGCTGCCTATGTCAGCAGGAACACCCACTCCATCCATGTAGAAGGCCAATTCAAAAAAGGAAAAATACAATTAAAAACATCTTTAAAGGCCTAATGGTAATTTCTTGGCAGGTTCCGACTTTAGGTGTAGACGACACCATAAATTCAGAAAGATCTTTCAAAAACAGGGGTCGTATTTTCTTGCGAATGTTCCAAAGAGAAAATAACAGGGAGAGAAGGCTTAGTCTCCCAGAAAGCAGAGATCCTGCCAAATGGTTTCTAAATGTGTTTTTCAAAAATTTCCATGTGCCATCAACGGCTTTTGAGTACTTCTGGAAGTGGAAAGAGCAGAAATCAATGGCCCTGTGAGAAAGCAAACATTTAAGGTAATTAACGTGCCGAGAACATAGGTCGTCACCCTATATGCTGACAATATATGGTCATTCAGTCACCATATATGGTGACCAGATACCGCACCAGTCTCCTCACAGGCTAGAGAGGCACTGTTCCAACCCTGTGACACTACACAGAAAATACTGAGGCCCTCAAGGGACGCGTCCACATATTTCTCTATTTGAAACTCAAGCGAGTAACTGTTTTCTGGGTCTATATTAGGCGACCAGACTGACTCACTGGAACCTAAACAGTTAGTAATTTGTTTCCTTAACTGTGGAATCCAGAAGACTGTAATTTTACCACTTATTAGCACTATTTTTAGCCAACCAAAGGGAATCCAAAAGATGTCCAAATAGTGGAAAAAGCTTCACTCCTGGGCAAGACCGATGCTGGATGGTCAATATCCAGAGTAACCAGTTATTTTGATCCGTTTAAGTAAACATATTAATTCAGGCTGGTTATTTCGCCAACATACTGAGACTTCATTGACTTGTTTGGTCATGAATCAAAGTGGCTGTCCTAGAGCCTCCTATGGGTCCAACTCTAGTCACAAAAGGCGGGAACCCAAAGACCAAGCGGAGCCCCACCCCTAGCAGAACCCTGTCCTCAGCTCTCCAGAGTATTTTCTCTGGCAGAAGAGTCTAAATGAGAGTTGTTTGTCCCCTCAGTTTTAGACAGTTACATAAGCGAGGCCCAGCCAGTCACTTCCTAACTTAGCGCTGAAGTCTGTTTTATCTTCTCAGCCCATTTCTATGCTGCCCAGGCTGTGAGGACAATTTTGGTCATCTTCCAAGTAACCAACAATTTTTAAGGAAAACTCAGACATGTTTTATTATAAAAATAAAACATGCTTGCGGTTTAAAAAATTCAAACAGCAACAGGGAGAGTATGAATTTAAATCAATTCCACCTCACACCAAACCTTCTATCATGTACCATCACAGACCCTCTCGCTGGAGATGATGACAAAGCATTTTTTTAAACTGTCTTTAGAGAAGCAACCAAAACTGACTGAAAACATTTTCTGTGTCAGGAACTCTGCTAGACATTGAAAACACAAAAAAGTAGGAAACAGTTCCTTCCCTTTACTTACAGATTTACTGAGAGTCACGACGACGACTCCAAGTATAATTGGTATGAACAACACAGTAATAGTAGTACGGGGAACAAAGGAGGGCATGACTGCGGCCCACTGTGGAAGGTCAGGCTGCTATTCAGAAAAGCTTTGTCGGAGAGGTAACGCGAGCTACATTATGAAGGCTGCTTGGGAAATGAAAAGGAGGGCGTCGAACTAGAGCTGGGAAAGGAACACCCAGCCAGAAGGAATCATATAAGCAAAGGCATGGAGGAGTGAACCCTTACGATGTGCTGAGGAAATGACTAGGAGTCTGGTGTAGCTCAAACAGGGTACTGGTTTAGGGGTGTGGAGGGAGGCAATACTGGAATTGCAGCACAGGGTCCAGATTGTGTACTATTGCAAATTCCATGCTAAAGATTTTTGTGCTTAATTCTGTAGGCAACAACTGTTGTTTTTATGTTTTTAAGTAAGGAAGTTATATAATCAAATCTGTGTGTTAGAAAGGATACCTGGCACATAAGGGATGTAGAAAACTGCTGAATGGACGAGCAGAGAAAGGGGAGCCCGAGGGATGGAAAAGAAGTTAAGTGATATTGTCATCATCACAATGAAGGGAGCCAGAATTATAGAGGTGGGGACAACGAGATGATTTAGAGAAAGACTCAGTGACACTTGGCAACCAATTAAATGTGGAGGAATGGGGGAGATGGAAAAATCAAACGCAATTCTGATGGTCTCTTCTAGGTGGCTGGGTATTTGGTTAAGTCATAAACAGAAATACAGGAAGGAGAAGGTATTTGAGGGAGATAGGAAATGGGGAGATAAGTTGAGAACCAATAAATGGCCAACACTTTATTGAGTTTTTACCATGAGCCAGATACTATTTTCAGTGCTTTATAAGTATTAACTCATTTAACTCTCATAAAGGTTAGTATTTTACTAATATCCCCATTTTACAGATGGGATCACATAAGTTTAGAATCCAACAACTCTTGAGGGCAAGTCCCAGCTCTACAGCTTTTTAACTGTTTGATCCTGGATAAATTACTTAATCAATCTAACCTCAGATGTAAAAAAGCAGAAAATGATATCTACCATATGGGATTATTATGAAGATTAGCAGTAATACATATCAAGCAACTAGCATAGTGTCTGGAAGCTTATATATCTTAATGAATGCAAGAAATTATTACTAGCTATGAGATATCCTGGCTCTATGATCAGAAAGGAGCTTGGAATTTCTGTTTAAGTTATAGAGGTGAAAGCAGAAATTTCAAACATGAGTGTATTGATGTTGGTTGGGTCACTGGATATAAATGCCATTTCCTGGTTTGGAGATGGGTGGTAGTATACCAAGAGATGAGACTCAAGGATGGAATTCTGGGAGAATACCAATGATAAAGGAGCAAAAAGAATAAGAGATTCTTCTAAAGGAAATGTAGATGAGGTAATATAAGAGGAGGAGAGACATAAAGAGAAGAGCTCTAGAAGCCCAAATGGAAAAGTAGGAGGAGGATAATGTCAACAATTGCAAAAGCTTCTGGGAAGTCATTCTAGAAAGTCTGAAAAGAGATGATTTGATCTGGCAGATGGAAAGGAGGTTGCTGTTGGCTGAAGTAAGAATCATCACAATGAAGTAATGGCAACACAAAACAGAATGCAGTGTATGGAGGAGGTGCAAATGAACAAATGGAAACAGAAGACACAGGCAATTCCTCCTTAAATAGTGAGTCTCCATTTTACTTTAAAATGATTGAGTTTAGGAAGCACTTTGGGAATGGCGCAGTAAGTACCTCCAAAAATCTGTTCCTCCAAGAAGAAATAAGAGCAATGGCAAAAATTGTCAAAATTACTTTTTTTTTTTTCCAAAGCACTGGAAGTTAATAAACAAATGTTTCCAAAATCCATGACGTATTTATTTAGGAAAAAGCACTGAAAAAAAAAGAAAAATCACTGAATCTCAGAAAGAACAATGATCTTTGGCATTTTTTTTTTTAAGATTTTATTTATTTGACACACAGAGAGAGACATCACAAGCAGGCAGAGAGGCGGGCAGAGAGAGGAGGAAGCAGGCTCCCTGGTGAGCAGAGAGCCCAGTGCGGGGCTTGATCCCAGGACCCTGAGATCATGACCTGAGCCTAAGGCAGAGGCTTTAACCCACTGAGCCACCCAGGTGCCCTGATCTTTGGGAATTTTAAATTTAAATTGCTCTATTCCCCAGAGACAAACCAAGAAACAGACTCTTAATTATAGAGAACAAACTGATGGTTAGCAGAGGGGAAGTGGGTGGGGGGGATAGAGGAAATAGGTAATGGGGATTAAAGAGTATACATATGACGACACTGAGTAATGTATATAATCATTTAATCACTATATTTTACCCCTGAAACTAAGAGAACACTGTATGTTAAGTATACTTGAATTACATTAAAACCTTAATAAAAAATACAAAAAACAAATCGCTCTATTCCCATCCTTCCTTGCCAGCTCCATGGTTGCCTTGAAAAAACCAATGGCCTCACAACCATAGTAACTGTGAAAACAAGCAGCCTATTAGTCACTGGAGGGGAACCATGGGTTTGAAGCTCCTTGAAAAGTATCATACTCAGAGAAATGTCACATTTGATCCATCTTGCAAATCCCTGGAAAAAGGCCATTCTTAGGACCTGATTCTGTGTGAACAGCTCTATCTTACGAGGATTCAAAATCATCAGCAAAATCATCAGTCAAAAATCATCAGCAGTAACTGTTTAATACCACAGCTGCCTGAGGGGACACCACCAGTTGGGCAAAGAAAGAGTAGATTAAAAATCTTAAAATGAAAAATTGGGAAATGAGACATCCATAGGGGATTTTGAAAGGCTCCAACATATTCTTGGAAATATAGAAGGCTATGAACGTGTGCAGTGCTGTGCACCTGCTCAGGAAAAACCTGAGAAGGTCCTAATCTCTCGCCTTTGGCTAATCTTGAAACTCTATGCAAGTAGGAAATGAAGGCTAAGGTGGAGTTGTAAGCTGCCTGCCCGAGCATTGAAGCTATGCCTCAACACACACAAAGGCCAGAAGACATATTGATTTGAGACATTTAAGGAAATTTCTACCCAATCATTAGCTGACCACTAAGCTAACCAAGCAGAAAATTCAGGAGGCACACATGACAAAATTTAGACAATTAGTCCAAGAAAGTCATTAAACCACCACCAAAAACAACAAATAGCAACAACATCAAGCTCTAGGGAAGGGAAAGAAATCTCATTTCCAGAATTGACACATTATTATTTGAACTGTTAATTTTTTAACAAAGAATGATGAGACAAACTGTGGTAGTTCAGAGTAGGGTGAGAAAGACTGTAAGATGGCATCCTGGGCTGGGGTGTTGGGTCCCAAATGGGGTAAGGAGAACATGCACAAAGTGGAGAGGGGGGTGGTGGTAGCAGTGAGACATTGGTTATCGACAGGAAAACCAGTCAAATAAGTAAATACATAAAGAGAATGGGAATCAAGTATCTCACTGTAGGAGAAGAGAGCTACAAATATGGAAAGGGAAAAAAGTAGAACCAACACCCTAATAAATCCTGGGTAATGTTATCTGAGAAGGTTGTGTGACAGTGACACCTCAACATTAAGAGGAATATCTAGCACCTGGATCTTGGTTTGTAAATACCATTTTCCACTAAAAGGAACCAGAGTTCCTTCAAGAAATGGATTATTCCAGGGCTGGAGAAAGGAAAGATGAACCTGGAACATCTTTTCATTTTAAAAAGGAAGGAAATGCCCAAAGAAGGATGGGGGCAATCAAAAGGACACAGAAGTGAGATTAAAGGAGCTCCCTCCAGCTGAATCTGGGACAATCTGAGCATCAAAATGAGTGTTATGAACGGATCATAGTCCACTGCACAAAACAGGAAATCCTGAGTCCATACTGATGTTAATTAAGTAATTGAATATTTGACATGGGATGAAATTTTTACATAAATTCAAAGTATTTTTGAATACCAAAATACCGAAGTATTTCTGAATACAAAATACCAATAACGAATGGGAAAAAGTAATTTTACAAAGGAGAAGCCTGGCAGATACAACCTCCATCAAGTGACCTTAGTGAACCTCGCCAGTAATGGGACAAATCACACCATCGCCGTCCTGCGTTATTCCTGCCTGAGGATGCTCGGCCTGAATCTAATCAAGAGAAAACATAAGATAAACCCAAACCGAGGGACATCTACAAAATAACTGGCCTGTGTTCTCCCAAAGTACCAAAGCTATGTGAAAGTCACAGGAAGATTGGGAAAGGATTTCAGATTTAAGGAGACTAAAAAGATGAGAAAACCAAATGCAATGTGTGGTTCTTAAATTGATCCTTTTGCAAAACAGAAATTATTGGGAAACTGGAATGGTGTATGAGAGGATTAGGTAATAGCAATACAAACATGTTAATTTTCTGATTTCCTCTACTTTTTCCTGAAGTTTTATTGGGGAATAATTATTGACATACCTCCTTGCATAAGTCCAAGATGTAAGGCATGATAGTTCCTTATGATTTACATATATTATGAAATGACTACCAAGTAGATTTAGTTAAAATCCATCAACTCATGTGGATACAAAAAAAAAAAAAGAAAGAAAGAAAGAAAGAAAAGAAAAAGAAAGAAAAACAAATTCCTTTGTAAAGAGAACACTTAGGATTTACTCTCTTAACAACTTTCCTATACATCACACAGCTGTGTTAGCTTTAATCATCATGCTGCCCATGACATACCTAGTGCTTCTGTATCTTGTGCCTGGAAGCTTCTACATTTTGTCTGCATTCCTCCAACTTCCCCTCCCCTCAACTCCCACCTCTGCTTACAAGTCTGATTTCTTTTTTTTCTATGAGTTTGGTAGTCTTTGTTTTTAGATTCCACATATAAGTGAGAGCAAACATTATTTGTCTTTCTTTGTCTGACTTATTTCACCTAGTGTAATGTCTTCAAGGCCCCTCCATGTTGTCACAGATGGTAGGATTTCCTTATTTTTTATGGCTGAAGAATATTCCATTATATATATGTATCTATCTATCTCAACTTCTTTATTCCTCCATCCATCGGGGGACATTGACGTTGTTTCCATGTCTTGGCTATTGCAAATAATGCTGCTGTGAAACTGGGAGAGCAGATACCTTCCTGAGCTAGTGTTTTTGTTTCCTTTGGATATATTCCCAGAAGTGGAATTGCTAGACCATATGGTGGTTCTATTTTTAATTTTTTTATGAACTTCCATACTCTTTCCATAGTGGCTGTCCCAATTTGCATTCTCACCAACAGTGCACAAGGTTTCCCATTTCTCCACATCCACACCAACATTTATTATCTTTGTCTTTTTGATGATGGCCATTCTAACAGGCATGAGGTGATATCTCATTGTGGCTTTAATTTGCATTTCCCTAATGATTACTAATGTTGAGCAGGCTTCTCATGTGCCTCTTGGCCATTTGTCTATCTTTGGGAAGATGTTTATTCCGGTCCTTTGCACATTTTTAAATTGGGTTATTATTTCTTGTTTGCTATTGAGTTGTATGAATTATGTTGGATATATATGTGGGATATTAACACCTTACCAGATATATGGCCTGCAAATAAATTTTCCCATTCTGTAGGCTGTCTTTTCACTTTGTTGATGATTTCTTCTGTTGTGTAGAAGCTTATTAGTTTTGTATAGTCCCACTTACTTGTTTTTGCTTTTATTGCTTGTGTTGATTTTCTCCGATTGTGTCAGTTATGTTGAGGTTATATAGAATGTCCTTATTGGTAGGAATTAACACACTCAAGTATTTGGGTGATGGGTATCATGTCTACTTTCAAACTGTTCAGGAAAAAAAGCTTCTGTAATGTGCTCCTACTTTTCTATAAGCTTGAAATTGTTTCAAAAAGAAAAGAATCTGACCCTTAGGGGCCTACTTAACATAAGAATAGTAAGATTGTTACACTAACAATCTTTGTTATCTATTTTGGTGTGTGTGTTTGCTGCTGTGTGCTTGTATAACATCAAATCATTGCTGATGGCCTAGCATTTATGCACCAAACCAATCTGGAGCTAAACCTTCTGCTCCTGGATTTACGTCTTTCAACTTTTGTGGCTCAGTTGTAAGTTCAATATAGTGTGTGTAAATCTCCACAGTTACTGTGTCTATTATTTTTATAAGACTTTTAAACTCATTGAAACACAGCTAATTTTTAGCTTTCCATTGTTCCTGGGGATTCAAGATTCAGGGACATAGGATATTCTGAAATTGAAATAGAAGATTATAAAAAAAAGGATTTTCCTTTTCTATTCAGTATAATTATTTCTGTGATACATTATTTTTGTTAATTTTTTTCAAGTTTTTATTTAAATTCCAGTTGGTTAACAATATATAGTGTAATATTACCTTCAGTTGTAATACATTATTTTTATAGAAAATATGGCACATTTGCATGAAATGATTCTCTTATGAATCATTAATCAAGCTATTATAAACTATAAACAATACTTGCCCCATACATTTTACTCACTAGCTCTCTTGTCCTTTAAACTTTCTTGGAATTATTCCCAGCTATTAATATGTGTTTGTAAATAAAAGCACTCAGACAAACCAGACTGTGATCTGCTCCTCCACACCTGCTGGTGGTGGGAGGGAAAAAGAGGCTGCAGGAGGGATGCTTGGGCGGCTCAGTTAATGGGTTAAGCGTCTGCCTTAGGCTCAGGTGGTGATCCGGCCCGGAGTCCTGGGATTCAGTCCCAGGTTGGACTCCCTGCTCTGCTTATCCCTCTCCCTCTGCTCCCTGCTCCTGGTTCTCCTTCTTGTTCTCTTGCATGCTCTATTTCAAATAAACAAAAATAATCCTTAAAAAAAGAGAGAGAGAGAGAGAGAGAGAGGCTGCAGAAGCAGTCAAGTGGAAAAGAGTAAGAAGGAAGGAACCTTCAGTATAACTCAGCTTTGATCTCCTCCCTCCCTTCCTTATTACTGCACCCATCACAGACTAGCTGAGTGTCCAGGTGAGTCAGGCCAGGTAATGAGCACTAGGGATCCTGTGATGAAAGAGACACTCTGGGCTCTTTAAGGAGCGCTGAGTTCAGAGGGAGAGAGACTGCCGCACAGGACATTTAAGCAGACACTGATAGTTTCTACAAAGGAAGTCACATGCAATGTGCTATCAGAGGAGAAAAAATGCTACCTGATAGGAATAAGGAAGGAGTCTTTCCAGAAAAGGTGAGGTTTAAAGCCTTGGCTGCAGTTTGTCAGGAGAGGAGGAGGAGGGAGGGAATTACAAGCAAAAGGAAAAGTTGCAGCAGAAGGCTGGAGGTCTGAAAGCCTGACTTCCTCAGAGTTCACAGAGGGACGGGTGAGCGCACAATGGAGTGCTGTGTGGGTGTCTGGGAGGAGGGAGGCGCTGAGTACAGACCAGAAAGGCCCATGTGGGCAAGCCATTTAAAAAAAGAAAACAGATGAAAAAAAAAAAAAGAAAGAAAGAAAACAGATGAAAAACAAACAGCAGCAGCACACACCCTTGTGTGCTGTGCTAAGGAATTTGGACTTCATTCTGAAGGCTATGGAGTGTCAGCGGAGGGTTGCTGGAGAACGACTGGGTCAGCTCCTGCCCAGTGCAGGGATCTGTGGTTCTAGGGAGTGGGAGGGAGTGTCCGACCCCCAGGGCACTGTGAGAACGGCTGGCTCCCTCCCTTCATCTAGCTCCCTGCTCAAGGGATACCTCCTACTCCTCAGCCCACCCCCACAAAAACAGCATGCCTGGCATTTTCTATTCCTTATCTGGTTTTAGTTTTCTTCATGATACTTCCTAAATACTTGACTTACCTGTTTGCTGTCTGCCCATTATTGCTGTCTCCCCACCACCTAGTCGGGTGACGGGCATACAGTAAGGGCACCTATCTTCTCAAATGAGCAAAGGGTAAGGCAAACCTGCCAAAGAACTTGGTCCAAAGAACTTGGGAACCCATAAAGCTCAGATGCTAGGAAGGGAAATTTGCAGTGACCAAGAGGCTCTGAGCACTCAGGAAAAGGGATGGTTCGGTAAGAAGCTCTAAGAGCTTCTTCAGAACGACAGACTTCCAGAGGAGATGGCAAATCCTCTCTCCTTTGATCCTTTTTGCTTTTCCCCCAGGGCTGGCCCTTTGTAATGGGAAGGCAGGACTTAGTATTCTAATTTAGGGATGTTGGAACCTAGATAAGGATCTCAATGGGGCAAGAGAATGAAGGAGGATCAGTTATGATACAGGGGTGAATTCATCAGCAAGGTTCCTAGATTTAGTATCTATCCTGGGAGGTAGTTTCCTGAGCCTCCACAGCCGCACATCTGTTGGAGGAGGCAGAGTCCGGAAACTTAACTTAGAATACTGGCTGATGGCTCAGGTCCCTAACTTTCTCGAGCCACACAGCTAAAAATCGAGGGAAACAGACAAATCTCAACTATCTGAAAACTAATGGACTTGTTTCGAGATCTTTTGAATTTGAGAACCAACCAATTTGTTCCAATTTCAGGCAACCAAAACCTGATATTATGGATATGCAAGGAAAATACAGTCGTGGTTCTATCGCCTGGCATATGGGGGATTATGAGAACGTCAATGAGAGAAATTCAAGAAGATCTGTCCTTGTCAGGCAGAGCACAACAGCGTTGCCAAGAGCTTCCAGATCACCTAAGTTGCCCAAGGTGCCAAGAAAGGAGGAGGTACCATCATTTGCTTTTCTGAATCATCACAGAAAACATCGAATTATTTTAAGATGAATTAGAGAACGCTATTTAGTAGTACTACTACTAATAACCAGTTTTATAGCTCCTTGTAACCTACCAGAACATTTTGGAATTAATACTGGATTTCCACAGTAATGTCCGTACTTTGGGTAGGTGGGTAGGTGGGTACTTTATAGCTGAAAAAAACAAGAGGTTGTAGAGTTCAGTCCTTACAACTACTTCATTGTCATATGAGTGAACCTGAGGAGAATGGCCATCTCCTTGATTTGCAAAAGCTGAGAAAGATCTCAGTGTGTGAAATGGAGGTAAATCTATAGCCATGTCAAAACTCTTGCAGACTCGTTAGCAGAGTAAGAGTATACTTGTTCAAGTGTTTCCCACTGCTATCTATGAAATCTTGAGCAGGTTGCATAATTTCCCTGTGTGGCTTTTTAATTTTTTTAATTTTTAATTTTCTTTAAAAGTGCATTTGATTTTCCACTCCATACTTTTAATGAGGGTTTTTTTTTTTAAAGAGAATTTACTTATTTGAGAGAGGAATAAATCACAAGTGGGGAGGGGAGGGCAGAAGCAGACTCTCGGCTCAGCAGGAAGCCGGATGCGGGGCTTTGGGCTTGATTCCAGGACCCTGGGATCGCAACCTGAGCCTAAGGCAAGATGCTTAACCAAGTGAGCCACACAGATGCCCCCCTTTATAGGTTTTTTATAAGTAAAATGGGGGATTAGTATTTGTACTAAATATCTGATAAAGTGATCATGAAAGTCGAGTAAAAAATGAATAAATATATGTGAATCAGTAACTATTTCCTAGGGTCTTTTAGCATAACCCCACAGCAAAATGCACTTTGTAGTCATTCTATATGAAGTATTACTAAGTTTCATGATAGAATGGGAAAGGGATAGCTTGGAATAATTCAGAGCTTCTTATATCCTACATGAGAGAGTCTCCTTGCTCCATCCAAAAATCTTGCCAACTCCCTAGAATATTGCTTGCCCTTTGTCACTAGAGATCTGATTCATTAGCAATTAATTACATCTATTTGAAACATTCTGTGAGGGAGCCTTGGAAGTCCTCCTTGGTAGGTCCTGACCCCAGGGACACTTTGTATTAAAAAAAAAAAGGGAGCAGTTCAGCTGCTAACATTCCTCTGTGGTCTGATTTTTGGACTGGGTCCAAATGAAATGATTTATTGCAATGGGTATGCAGGAGGCTTGGGCTAGTTTTTGTGTAAAGCTATCATAGGTTGAAAAATCTCAAATGCCTCCTTCTATCATTCGCTAAATCCAATTGAGATATTTTTGTGCATTAAAAAAAAACTGTAAAAAGACTTTCATTTTGGAATGATTTCAAATTTATAGAAGAGTTGCAAGAACAGTACAAAGTGAACTTTGAAGAGTCCATTGTTTATTTGCTTTAATGCTTTCTTTCTAAATGTGTATGTGTGCATATATACACATAAACACACACACATATTTGTTTTTCCAAATCATTTGAGGTTAAGTTGCAGACATGATTCTTCTTTAACCCTAAACATTTCAGAGTGTATTCCTAAGAACAAAGATGTTCTCTCATATAACTGCAGTACAATGATAAGATCCACAGTTTAACATTGATACAGTATTATTATCTATAGTTCATAATCAGATTTTAGTAATTGACCCAATAATGTCCTTTGTATTTTCTTCTCATCCAGGAGCCAATCTAGATTTTATACATTACGTCCTCATGTCTCTTCAGTCTCCTTCAATTTAGAACAGTTCCTCGGTCTTGGTCTTTTATAACACTGACATCTTTAAACAGTACAGACCAGTTCTGTAGAATATCTCTTAGTTTGGGTTTATCTGATGTTTTTCTCCCAAGTAGATTCAGGTTATATGTTTTTGGCAGGAATCTCAGCTAAGTCACATTATGTCATTCTCAATGCATCACATCAAAGAGGCACCTGATGTCAGTTTAACTCATTGTTGGGAAGCTTAATTGAGCACCTGGTCACATATTTTCCCTTCCAGAGATCGACAAAATACTATATTACCCCAAATAATCTCTCTTTTTTATGAACTAGGCTTTCTTCTAAATTTCTAGATACATGTTAGAAACTTGTTCCCTAAGTCCATTTCTTGGACCAGCCCACAGGATTTTTGTGAATGATACTTCAATATGTACTCAAGCCTGCCCCTCTGTAATAGAAGTTCTCTTCAGGGAAGATAACGTGAAGCAAGTGTTCTTTTATGTTCCAAAGCAAGTTACGAATAAAATGTGTGTAAAGCCTCCAACATACTGCTTTACACTGGCCCCCAACGAGTGGCTGCCATGACTATAACACTGTACATAGTGGGGATGTCAGCACATTTTCCGTTCTTATGCTGAAGGAATCCAAGCCACGCATGGACAGCAGCCTCAATAGAGTAGATTAAATAACTGTCAATGGTATTGGGGGCTTGAGGGAAATCCTTCTTCTCATGAAGGTAGATGGTTGAAAATGGGGATATTTCATATTCGCATTCTTGAGTTTGGACCTTTACTTATAACTCTAAGTTTGGAGCTTAATTACAACGTTTCTAAAAGTGCAATTTATGATATTTAACAGTATATATCATTCATGTATTCATTTATCCAAAATGAAATGCTCTCAAAGTTGGGCACATTTCTAAACTGCTTCTTCTACTATATTTCCCCAGTTTTTTATTTTTTTAATTTCAAGTTCTATCTGACAGTATATGTTATTTCCCTTCTTGACTTTTGGTTCAATTTTTTCCTCACATAAATAATAGCTACTTATGTGTTGTCAAATGTATGTTACATACGCTTTTAACACCATCCATTCCTATCTCATTTCTTGGCTTGCAGAACTCACTGCCCGCTTGTTATTCCAATACATGGACACAATCTCAGTGATGGGTACTTCCTTTCCCTAATCCATTCACTCACATCGAATCCAAAGGCAATAATTCTCAAATTTTAAAATGCATATCAATCACTTAGAAGTCAAATGGAGGCACAGATCCTGAATCAGTTGGGCTGGGAATCTGCATTTCCATGGAACTCCCAGGAAAAGCAGCTGTTGTTAGTCCAGACCCTGAGTGGCAAGGTGCTTGAGAATTTGATACTGAATTGCAGTTTGAGCTATGAACAGGACGAGCCTGGACCAAAGGGAGAGGGAGACGAGGAAGGATGGACAGCTGGGCAAAGGTAACACTAATGTAGTGCCTTTGGTTTAATCCAGCTGAATAATAGCATACAAAGAGCAGTATCTGGTGAGGAGGCTGGGAAAGAGGAACCAGCTGGGGCATTTGAGTGCCCAGTGCCAAGGGACTTGGATTTTACAGGGCTGGCTTTCAAACAGAAGTTTATAGTGTTAAGCTTTCATTCTGGAGGGGTTCAGACATCAGCCTGGAAGATTGATTAGATCTGTTTGATATGACAGGGAGACGAGTTTTGAGGCGTTTTGGTAACTCAGTTGAGAAATGAGGAATTAAAAGAAGGCAAGAGAAAGGAGAAAAGATGACGCATTTGAGATGCAGAGAAAGTAGACTCGACAGCTCTTTCTATGGGAACAGAAACGGAGGCCAAACTGCACTGCAGAGTTTGTGAGCCATGGGGGGCGTGGGGAGTGGGGGAGGCAGGGGCAACAAGTAGAGAATGAGTAGGAAGCAAAGAAGTGAGGGGGACCAGTAACCTCTCCAGAAAACACAGTTGTCGAAGGGAAGAGAGATTTGGGATCAAGATGAGGCAGGGAGACACAGGGCAAAACATGGGAGAAACAATTTCTGTCTATACTTAGAATAGAAAGTCTGTAGATTGAGCACTTACAGATGAGAAAAAGGAACAATAACTGATGTCTTGAGGTCCCCAGAAAGCAGAGGGAGACGTACAGCTCTAGGAATTAACATACAATGGCAGGGACTAATCTTTTACAGGAAAGGGGCATTTTCCTCCCACTCTGAATGAGTGTCATCTCCTTTCTTGCCATCCCAGAGGGTTATTTCTCACTCATGCTTTTCCTGTCCTCCCACATCTCCTTTGCCCCTCATATCCAGAGACTATTGTGACTTGCCTGTCAGCCAGTCAGACAGGAATCTGTGCCGTGTTAGAGATCTTTGCTTCGAAGTCTACTACTTATAGTCTGGTATGACAATATTCTGACTACCCAACTCCTTTTCGGGGGACATCCTATACATCATCTGACTGACAGCTGAAGTACCTGTTATCGGTCAAGGTTCTCCCAAGAAATAGAACCAAAAAGATGGACAGATAGACAGACTGATTGATTTTAAGGACTCACAATTTTGGAGTCTCGCAGATGCAAAATCTGCAGGGTAGGCCAACAGGCTGGAGAGTGACGTTGCAGCTCAAGTCCAAAGGCAGTCCAGAGGCAGAATTCCCTCTTCATTAGCGACATCAATCCCTTAAATCCTTCAAGTGTCTGGGTGAGGCCCACCCACATAATGGTGGGTAATCTGCTTTACTCCAAATCTACTCAGTTAAAGGTGAATATCGCAGATCCCTACGGTGGCCCGCAGGGCACGAGGGTGTGGGCTCTGGAGATGCCCCCCCCCCCCCCCCCCGCCTCCCGTTTCCAGGCGAGCTGCAGGATGAGAGCAGTCCTCGGGTTCCAAGAAAGCCTTGGGGCCAGAGCTGAGCATCGGCGACGAGAGCATTCCTCGCAGGCCACCAGGCAGAGCACGACCTGGGGCCCGGAGCGAACTAGGGCGGGGGTGGAAATGCCTGACTGTGCGCGGGTCTCTACGCCATCCACCTGCCCTCCCGCCTTGCGTCACTGAGCCCCTCCCCCTCTCCCTGGCTTCTATTTCTTTCCTGGGTCGGTTCTGCGCCAGGCCTGAGGTTAGCCGTGAGGACTGTGAGCCTAGCACCGCGCGGGCCCTCAGCCTACTGGACTCCTCAGGTCTGTGCCCCCTGCGGGGAGAGAAGCCTGCTCGCACAGCAGGCGAGCCAGAGGCACGGCGCTGCAGGCTTCGGTATCCATTTGGATCCTCAGGACCCTAGAGCAGCTTGAAGTTATTATCACCCTGACTTCACAGCTGTGATAAACGAGACCAGAGAGGCTGAGAAATTCTTCCAGTGTGTCCCACAGCTAGTAGGCAGCCGATCTGCGACCTTCACCCCATCCAAAGACACCACCTGTGCCTGGCGCACAAGCCTTGCTAACTGATGGAGTCTACCAGAATGGAGCCTTAAGAACAGGACGTAGACCTTGGAGGGGAGAAGTGTTGCTGGTCGGACACAGGGGTCTGCAGGAGAGAGGCCTATAACACGATGGTTTTGCTGAAGGCAGATAATATATGGTCCCGGCCTGACCCTGCTGTGGCTCTTGGCTGTGTGACTCTCCCGGGCCTCGGGCCTCGGCTTTCCCTCCCTCCTGTGGGGCAGGGGATGATCACTCTTTCACTTGTTCTTGGGGGAAGCACAGAGTTTAGCAGGACTCTAAGGTTACTTTCCTGACGGGTTAGCTCTGAAGCCCTCTGTGGCTATCAATGCCTGGCAGGAGTCGGTCCTCAAGTAGCAAACACTCCAGAGAAACAGCGTTTTTGTCAATCACTTCCCTGAACCTCCATCTCCTCGCTGAAAACCGGGTCCTGATAAAACCTAACATGGCCCGGGGTGGGGTGGGGGAATGCCTGGGGACTCAGTAGGTTAAGTGTCTGCCTTCAGTTCAGGTCATGATCTCACGGTCCTGGAATTGAAACCCCTGTTGGGCTCCCTGCTCAGCTGGGAGTCTGCTGCTTCTTGTCCCTCTGCTACTCCCCCTGCTTGTGCTCTCTCCTTTCTCTGTCAAACAAAATCTTTAGAAAAAAAAAAACCTAACATGGGGCCCATTTTGAGCAACCTCCTTTCCCACCCCCACCTGAGGTGCCCCTCTGTCTTCCAACCTGGTTTTGAGTTCCTCCGTAGCTGCCATAGGCACTGACGTTATTATAGGTGCTTTATCTGTAACCCTGCACCTCCCCCACCCCCTCAGCTACCAGGAAGACCCCACTTGGACTGCTTTTTCCACTTCTGTCCTGTGCATTTCAACCAGTGCCTAGCATCTAAATATTTGTTGAATGCTAAGGGAATGGATAAGGATTAAAGGAGGTGATGTATCAATCGAGCTTAAAAAATTAAAAAAATATATTAATCACATCTAAAATATCCTCACAGCAACTTCCACATTCATGTTCGATCCGAATATCTGGGTACCATGACCTGACCAAGTTGACATGTAAACTGAGCTATCACGGTACCTATCTCATTCAGATGTGAGTTTAATCCTCATGTATAAAGCTCCTGACAAAACTGTCCCTGCACCACAGAACCAAAAAGCAATGTGATGTGTGTGTGTTTAAGTTCTTTATCAATACAATACTTTTAAAGTTGCTTGAGGGAATATAGAAAACACTTTTGAAATTTTCATTTAATCCAAAAGGAGTTGGAAATACCGAAGGTTACTTCTCCCTATAGTCTTTGAGATGACATAATTCAGTATGGCATTATATATGTTTCAAAAGTTCTACTTAAAAGCATTTTTTTTCCTGAGACTATATATATGGATGATCTCATCCTTTACATAGCAAATATTATATAATGTCCTTTACTTTCCTAAAATAAAATTCATAAGGAATATAACCTCCTTACACACATAATTTATAATAAACCAACATAATGCCCTAGATGTACTATTTAAAAAGTAACATTAAAATATATTTTAATAAGGAGACATTGAAACACTAGCTTAAAATAGAAAATATAATGAAGCAGGCAGAGGCTTGCATCTATATGTAGTCTCCACAAATGCTACAATTACAAGTAAAGATGGATATACAAATGACTCAAATTCATTAATACAGTAGCTGTTGTTAATGTTGTTTTCCAAGTTTATGTTAATTCTTGTAAAAACCCTGAATCTTACAAAGTAAAATCTTCCCTCAATTTATACAATGGTGGCATTCCTGGAAAATTCAGCATATATCAAAATCATGTGAAAAACACATTGGGCTTTTATGTAAAGCAGAATTAAATTCTTAGCTTAGATAATTATATACAGCTTTTTCACCCACATGGATGCCCAGCAGAACATTTAAAAGTCATGCAGGAGGGGGGACAATTCCTCACTCTGTGGGGGTGTCCCATACATTCCAAGACATTTCTCTTACCATCCTCAGCCCCCATCCTCTATGTGCCAGTGACTCTCACCCACCATTATGCTAACCAAAAATGTCCCTACACTTCCAAAACAACCCTGCTGAAAATCACTGACATATATAACTACTCATTTCAGCATGAATTAATGGAAATGAGACCTCTAAGTTTTTAAGAGCTAAGATTAAATGAAACAAGTCACATGCAGTACTGAGATCTTCAAGATAAATTCAAAAGGTTTATTGCACCAAATGCCACAGAAAAATGGATCAAAATAATACAAGAACAAATTTTAAGAAAAAATTTCTATACATTGACATTGATATCTATTTACCTGATCAAAAATATAAAGTCCTATCAATTTGTCTTCTGGAGCGTCAATAATAACAAATCCCAGAATTTTCTCTTTTTAAACATCACTTAAATTTAAACATATTGCAATCTTGCTCCGAAGATATATGGTCACCAAAATTTTGACATTTAAAAATTAACACTCAGAGGGGGCTGCTTGATTTAGGTAAATATTATATTAAAATATCCCTTTCCCCCACAGCACAATAAAAAACAAATGGTTCACATTTACCAAGAGAAGCTAAAGAATTTTTCAATTTAATGGTGAAAGTATGCATCAACAAAATACTTTCAAAAGTACATATTAGTGGGAAAATCCAGACATTTAAAAGAATTTTAGGGTCACTTTATATTCTTTATTTTTATGTACAACCAACTCTAATGAATAACCTAAAAAGCTACCAACTAAATTTTTTATAAAATCTCAGGACCTAATTATAAGAGCCTAAACAACAGTTTAGTATCACTTAGCAAGCGGGGACTTTCCTCCCTCCAAAAAAGTTCCTTTTGAAAAATATGGTAAGTTTAAAAAGTTGTGATGTGTAAACGGCAGTTCCATGGGATGTGAAAAGATTATAGTTACTTTTATTAAAAAACAGCACACTTCAGAAAAATGGATTGAAGCCTGTACAAAAAGCTATTTAACACTGATAAAAATAAAATACTTTGGAATTATGCACAAGTATGGAAGCTACATTTTAAATTTTCATTGTCATGTTTAAACATACACAATTATCTTTACATTCATATCACTCGTCAATCTATTAAAAATAAAACTGCAACATGCTAGAAAGAGGTCCATCACAGTAACATTTACACACTTCTGCTCTGTCATGCCTCACTAGCTTGCTTAAAAAAGCAAGATGCTACAAAAGTTACACTCAACAGGTAAGACTTAAAAGTTGAAGAAACCCTAAAGGTGGAATCCTGTCAACTGAGGTAGTTTTCTCTTTTTTTTTTTTTGTTTTGTTTTGTTTTTTTCATTTTAATTTTTTTCTTGAGGTGGGCATTGGGAGAGGGCGGGATCCCTTTCTTGCCTCTTGGGCTACGACAGAATGAAGCCACCGGGTGGTGTGTGTGGGTGTATTTGAACGCAATTCCATGAGATTTTTTTTTTTTCTTTTCCACTTTCAGGAAGAGGTTGAATTTTAAGACAAAACTTGAGTGTTATTTAAAGGAGGATTATAAAAGAGCAGCAACATTCCTGGTCTGTTTTTGTAGGCAACAGATGTGAGGATTAGGTTCCGACTAGAATCCTGAGTGTCACTGAGACAACCCCCACATGTGACCCACCTGTAGTTTTCCAATAGACGTTTTTCCGAGAGAGAGTTTTAGAACAGTAGATTAAGAGGCAAATTAAATTTTCTCAGGCTTTGAGAGGACTGGGCTAAATTTTTATGTGTGGAGTTTAGAATTAGCCATTTAAACTCAATTTCCCCCTACATGGGTCTAATTTTTAACATGCTGCTATGCATACACATTTTGAATGAAACTAGTTTTGTTTCTAGTTATTTTCTATGAATCCCTGGAAAATGGTGAATGAGGGAAAGTGCTCAAAACATGTAAACAAGGAAAGGGGAAAGAGAGATGAAGGGAATGGTCTACACCGGTACAGATGGGAATGCTGTAACATCAGCTATCATAATTTATTCACACATAACGAGAAACAAACGATGAGTGAGCCGAGCCAGAGGTGAGGTTCATTCTCTGTTTACCACACCAGCAAGCAGTGATGTCACGGAACTGGAGACTTAAAAACACCAAACTCAGATGTTAGAGGAAATAAGATAAACATAAAAAAGGACAGAAAACTTCAATCCTGTAAAAGAAAGACGTAAAATAAAAAGCAAAGCTCTTAAGAGCCTTAATGCACCCACCTACAGTTCACATCATAGAGAGAGAGCGAGAGAGGGGAAGGCAGCAGTTCTGACCTATTCCTTAAGAATTATTACACCTATTTTTCTCCATTGGTACTGCTGCTATACTCTTTCAAACAATTAACTTGCATTTGTAAAAGAATAGACAAATTTATGTAACTTGGGTGTTTAGAATCAGGATTTTATCAAATAAAAAACCTGAAGTCATTCTAACCCCTAAAAGGGAAGTTACTTCATAATCTTAGGTACAAAAGGGTACATGAGAAGGACCAGAATTAATTTCTACAACAGTGAAAGGAAATCAGAGCCTGGTTATAATCAATTGTATTCAAGATCTTCGAGGGGCTAACAATGTTCTGATGTGTGAGATTAGCGCCTGTCTTTTCACAATCCAGTTTTGAAAAGTCTTTTTCTTTACCCTGGACGTCAGTATGTGGTCTGACATGGCCAGAGTTCATGGCCAGTAAACCAAGTAAAGTTTCTTTTACATTAAGGTTTTTGAAAAAGTGAACCATGCTAATAAACAATCTTTCATTTTGGCAGATTTTATCATGGGTTGAGTTAATTTCTGGAGAGGTGTTTTGCAAAGGACATAGGGGTTAGAAGGCACAGAGATGATAATGTAACAACAGATCATTTATGGATTGTTGGTAGATGTACAAACCAATTTCTTTCATTAGTCGTCCTGAACTGTTGCAGGTTCATTTCCTGCCAGGCCCGCTGTGCCTCTGCAAGTACAAACAGTCGTTTGTATTAACTATTGTGGAAGAAAGTGGCTTCGGCTGGAAGAATTTAGCAAGAGAAACACTCTTGAGCTTATAGAAATAACTTTGGTAAATGGCCTCTCTTAAAAAGGCTGCTGAAAGCTCTAAAGTATGAGGATAAAACATATGGTATCAGACTGTGCACTCTGCTGCTCTGAACTACATCTTGATGAGATTAAGATGCTACATTGGTTCCTGGGTTTATTGCACCAACAGTCCATCTCTAACCTACCTGTGGCTGCATCTGCAACAAGGTAAACTCCAAGATGTGGAAAGAGTGGGTCCCTAAAGCACCCTCTGCTCAACGGTCGATCCTCTTTCCTGTTTTCTGCCAGGCAGTAATGCCTACAGCCACCGGAGCGGAAGATGGTACAATGTGGCTTGCTTGCTTTCACCTTCTGTAAGAAGCAAACTCTGCCCTGGACTCCAAATCCCTTGCTCTGACTGTCTTCTTAGGACAGCAAATGAAGTGTTCTCCACTTTGGAGAGCTCATGCTTAAACTCTGAAATGTTGTCCTACTGGAATGGTATGTCCGCTGGTTCCCTTGTCATTCTGCCCAAACATACAAGGTGATCTGTACCAGCAGCTTAGTGTTTACTGTAGTGTTTATATTTCCTCCTACCAAAAAGGTCACTCTCTCTGTTGATTCATGGGTAACAAAAGGCCAAAGAGTATTCACGAAAAACACAAATGATATAATGTCAAGTAAACCTAAGTCGTCCAACGAAGCATCCGCTTGAAAGCAAGAAAACAAAACAAAACAAAGCGGTGGAATGACTGTTTCTGTTTGCTCTTCTCATGCTTTTGACGTCACAGAGAGCTTACTCCTTTCATCTTCGGTTGAGAATCTGATTTTTTTTTTCTTCCAAGGAAGAACCGTCCTGAGCTTTAGCTTATAAGAGTATTTGCGCGACGTAAGGAGAATGAGTACTGGCAATAGCAGTCAACAGAGGCAGGTCGTTGGATTCAATCCTGAATAGTGAAAAAAGAAAAGAATATTAAAATAGCATGATTTTACAGGAAAGTATAACTGCTAGGTACCAAGCTTGCCAGATCCTTGCTTAAAACTATGACAAAGAGGTGGAAAGATGCTAAAACTGTTCTTTTAACACAATCTCCCAGTGACCGCCGCCTGACGATGCAGAGAAGGATGCAGGTGTGGTGTGTGTGTGTTTGTGTGTGTGTGTGTGTGTGTGTGTGTGTGTTGAGGGGGTACACAAAGCTGCTCTTCCCACAGCTGGAGTCACCCAGATGAAGCCCAGAACGTTTCTATATTCCTCGACAACGTCATTGCGTTGTACTCTAATGTCTTCTCCAGTATCTCTTCATTCTTCCAGTCAGCACTCTGGAACACATACTGAAATTCTGCACCTAGGCTAGACTCAGGCTTAGGAAAATGATGAAGGTGGGAGTTTTTTCCATAAACTTGGGAATTTGTTCAACAGGTTAGACAATTTAGATCCTCACTAAGCATCTGAGCTACAAGATTCTGAGAGCAAAGTGACACTAATAGATACTCAGTCAAGAGAATCATAGCATCAAAGGGACGCGGCTTTGGCTGCCTCTTACAGCAGAGGCGGATATAGCGTGGTCACTGGCTCAACACTGCCAAATGTCCTGAAAAAAATTAGGACTGCCTCAGTCCGTGGAATATGTCCTATTTTTTTTTCCCTTGAATTCCAAAAATGAAAATTCAAAAATAAAATTTAAAAAGGTAGCTGGCATTACTTCATGGGACTTTCTATGCTTTCTCCAGTAATGCTGCCTACAGATCTCCTTTCAGGGTAGATAAGAAGTTCTTTAGTACCTTTTGTGCTGCTGGTTCTGACTAGGAGAGGAAGGGGCAAAAGTGAGGCTGGGTGTGACCCTCACTAATAATGTACCAAGAGGACTGAGAAACGAGGAAGGTGTATAAATCCTCAAGATCCTTCTAACAGTGTTGATGGACACTTGCCAGTCAGGGGCAATGGAAAACCTGGTGAGGCAGGACTCAAGGCTGAGGCTGGTAGAGATGTGAGCAACAACTAACAACAACAGCAACAAATACACATTGCAAGTTAACTGCAAAAGCAAATGCCTCAAAAGGGAAAAACATTTTTTTGAATAAAGTATGGGGAAAAAAAAATGTATGACAGGAAATGCCAAGAGCCAAACAATACAGTAAGTCATATCCTGGGTGTGAAAGATGAAAAGTCTGACAAGAATGCAAAGGCCCGAGTCTTGAAATAATATTTTGATTAGCAGGCTTGATAAAGAATTTCAAGGTTGACACTATATACACAATATTTTCTTGCCCCAAATTAGGGGAGTCATCATCACAGGGAAGGGGGTCAATTCCCCATGGGCACAATGTCTTTTTGTTAGTTCTCTGTTGAAACATTAAGCAGAGAGTAACACAAGTCAGAATTTCTTCTCTAAGAGAAGGTATGGCCAAGCCCCAACCCTCTGGAAGATGACCTACACTGTCAATCACATGAGCACATCTCCCTTCCCAAGGGGCTTCTAATGAAGGAGGGGAAAGTACAGTCACCCAGTGGACATGTAGGTGGCCCCTGAGAGTCCAGAAAGCCTTTCTTGCCTCCTCCAGGGAGCAAAATATAAACCCAAGCTCTGCTGCATGTCTGACGGGTTGCGCCTTTGACATCTTACCGAAATGACTAGAAATGGGCAGGCAGAAAGGGATTAAATTTTTCACTTTCAAGCATAAAATAATCCAGGGAGGAGACTAACATAGACTACCACTAGCTTAGCACTCTGCATTTGTTTGCAGGTATGAAACTCCAGTATCAGAGATACGAAGAAGGAAAGCAGCAGAGGCACAAATCTCATGAACCCCACACATTTCAAGGGGGCACCAGGCCCACGGGTTCTGGGTGAGACAGGCTAAGTGGGTCAGTCAGTGGGTGCAGTGATAGGGTCAGCCCTATCACGGGGGAAACAGTGGCACTTCACAGCACTCACCCCAGTACGACACCTAATTCTTTCACATGGACTCGTGTGTGTCCACGAAGATATTCAGACAGCATCTTACTCTTCAGGTACATCTCCTGTAGTCTATCTTCAAGATGCATGATGCACTGCGAAGCCAGTAACATTCACAATGAGGGCTGGAATTCAAGTCTCTGCCAACGGTCTAAGAGCTGGAATGCTCTTAATTCATTTCTAAGCACACAGCTATAATTGCATTCCTTCCCAGTACACTTGAAAATTATAAACCACATCAAACCACTGGTAGGTAGAAGAAAAGGTTTTTTATAAAACAACAGTTTACTTTTTCTAATGACTATTAAGATTTTCATACATATATGCTAGTCTTTTTTAAAAAGCATTTTTAACAGGGCGCCTGGGTAGCTCAGTTGGTTAAGCCTGCCTTTGGCTCAGGTCATGATCTCAGGTCCCGGATCTAGCTCCGCATCAGATTCCCCACTCAGCAGGGAGCCTTCTTCTCCCTCTCCCTCTGTCTGCTGCTCCCCCTGCTTGTGCCCTTTCTCTCTCTCTCTCTGTCAAATGAATAATAAAAAAATCTTTAAAAAAAGCACTTTTAACATAGCTGAAATCATTCTGTAAATGCAATTATTTCCTACTTTTTAAAAACCTTGTAATAATCCTTTCCCCATGTTATTAATAAATCTTTATCAATGTAATTTTTATCATTAAATACTTTTTGAGAATGTGAATTACCATTATTTATGTATCCACATGGCAATCTGAGATTTTGCTACTATAAATAACTTTTTAAAGAATATCTTTGTTGTTTTCCTATAGCTCACATTATTTTGGCGAAATGCATCCTCAACAGTAGAGTAAATGGAACAAGGTTACTTTAAATCTTCATTTCTCTCAAGAGTATATTTTAACTAGGTCTTTAATAACAATAAAGAAAAGGCAATTATTCTCAGGACATCTCTAC
The DNA here is from genome assembly GCF_963455335.1 of Martes martes. Classification (NCBI taxonomy): domain Eukaryota; kingdom Metazoa; phylum Chordata; class Mammalia; order Carnivora; family Mustelidae; genus Martes; species Martes martes. The sequence goes on from NC_137889.1 coordinate 80,293,453, forward strand.
CCTTGGAATTATGTCCAACTTCATTTTTTAGAGAATAGCAACCATCTGTGTCTTTCACCAGAGGCAAATGCTTTTGCATTTGGCAGGCAGAGCCATCCAAGCATCTTCAGTAAGACACCTGATGGCTTTGGCAAGGGTAATTCCATCATACATAATTTTCTTCTAGACCATTACGCCTGTTATTTTCAAGGTAAAAAGATTAACAGATGCATTTGAAAATGTTGATCTTGACCATCTGGGCTGATCAGTGACATGAAAAAAGTATCTATTCAAGAGGCAATCTTTTCAGTTTTTCATTGGCTTAAATTCTTAAATGCACTCTGTTGAGTGGATGAAAAAACTGGTAAGTGACTAAGAGCAATAATCAAAGCAAGGAGGATTTTACCAATTTTCATGAAAATGTTCCTCCAAGTAAACAGAGTTAAGTGGTAAAAGGATCTCCTGCTAAGTTTCAGTTCCTTATGAAGTAAATACAAGGTTTTTAATAAGAGTGTTATAAAATATTAAAAAGAACTTTCATATTACATGGCATCCTTTGTTTTAAATGGTTAATTTATGGTGTTTTCATCATCCCCATGGACACTGTATGTTGTAATGTGGAAATAAAGAGAACACTGGTCTATATGGAACTTGAAATCAAATTATTCAGAATTTTTTAATAAAAGGTTTGATTATCAAATTGAACTGCTTTGTGTTCTGCCCTTCCCTTCCTGGCATTTTATTCCCGAGATGGATTTCTTCAATTTTTAACTTCTGAAATTTTAAATAGCCACTTTCTCCTTTTGAAAATACTAAAGGTTCTAATAGTCATTTAGTCGTGTTTCATTCAAGTGATTTTTTAAGGAGAATTTTAAACCGCAGACGAAATTTTCTTTGACCTCGGTTTTGTCAGGTTAAATAAGTCATTCACAGTATTAAGTGGCCAAACATACTTCTGTCAAAACGAAGTAAAAAGAATTAGCTATAGAAATTTACTGCCTGGATAACTAAGATGTCAAATGTAGCTATGTCATAAGACTTATGTATCACAGAATAAAATATGAAAGTTTGGCAAATTTTATAATAGTAAAAAATAATAAAATCGAATGTATCTGTCTTTCCTTATAGAAAAAGAGAGTTCAGACTCTACATCAGCGCGATGCAGCTTGCTACTAGGAAGAAAAAGTGCCTGCAAATATAGAACAAAAGTAAGATCATCATAACCCATAAGTGCTTCTCACATTACCCCCTTGGGACAGAGGTCCTGCAAGAGTATGCTTCAGTCTAAACCCCAAATAAATAAAAGATTTTGGTGAAAAGCTGTTGTCAGTCTTTACAGCCAGTAAAATTATTTCATGAAACTAACTATTAGCAATCACTCTAATAGTAGCTGTTTCCTGAGAACTCATGACATGTAATGCATTCCAAGTGCTTTACCTGAATCATCTAATTTCATTTTCATAACCATCTGAGATAAGCTACATCATCTCCTCAGCTTTACAGATGTAGAAACTGAGAATTTGAGAAGTCACACAGAAAGTAGTAGAGCTTGGATTTGACCCTAGACTACTGGACTCTAAAGGCCACACACGGGCCATTGCTGTGTACACTGGCTGTTGGAGTGTCTCATATTGGCAGAGTGCTTTGCCAGTTTTTTAAAAAGCAGTATCTCAGACCTAATTTTCAAAGGATTCTCACAACATGCTTGTTGAATGGGTACTATCTTCGTTTTACAAGTGAGAAAGCTGAGGTTCAGAGATGCTCAGGACCACCCACCATCACACAACTCACTGATGGCAAAGCCTATACTTCAACCCAGTTGCACTGAGGGGGTCTCCCTATCGTGACACACTTCCACAACTTAGATGACAACTACACAGTATTTCAAAGCACCTTCCTGAAGACCACAGAAGTCTTGACTTTCTGAGGAATGTGGGAAAATTACCTCAGGAAAATTATCACTCCATTTGCAATTAGTGTAGGTAATTAATATTCTGGTTCCTCCTTTGTTATTAAATAGCTCTGTATCTGTTGTGGAGGCCAGAAGGGAGGTTATGGATACCCTGGTCTGGGGGTATACTACAGAGGGCAACTGAGTGCAGGAGGGAATGAGCGGAGAAGGGCACTCTCTCACCTAGCGCAAATCCCCGAGGTCGGACAGCTCACTTAGCTTCTCCTAGCTATCTGCCCTTGAGCCTCTCTTCCACTTTTGAGACCTCTCTCCCTCCCTCTCAAAATATATTTTCTCTCAATCTCTCTGTACACACACACACACACACACACACACACACACACTATATTGAAAAGTATCTGTTTTATATATTCATTCCAATGCCGGGGGTGGGGGTAGAGCGGTTAATCATTTCCTAGGAGTTTACAGGTTCTATTTGCTGTGTTTAATATAATGTGATGAAGTCAATTTAAAACCCGATTTGAAAAGGAACAACTGATACCATCTTCTATGGGTATAATACTTCAAAACTGTCTTTATACAAATATATTCCATTTTATCTTTAACAATATTACAGGAACAGTCCCTAAACAAAAGGAACTAGGATCCCTTCAGAAACTCACTTGCTTTATGTTGGTCCGATAAAGGAGAACTAATGAGTTCTCCAAAGGAAGATTTTAAATTTCCTTTTATGTCTGATCCCTTCCCCCAAACCTTTTTTCTTTTACCATATACCTTATTCAAAAAGACTTCCATGTCACTGCGTGTTGTTTCGTGGACGAGCTATTGTTACTGAAATCTATCCCATTGGCCGGTGTTCTGTTGCATGTTCTATTTTTAGTTATGCTAATGTCCAATCATACTAAAAACAAAACATGTGGGTCTGTGATTTTATAATCAAAGTACTAGTAGAAGTGCTGTAACTATCTTTCTTTGGTGATATGAGAACAAATACTTACAAAATCAGCAGGGAGGTGAAGCTTGTAGAGCTGTAAAATGGAGTGAAGCAAACTGGACACCTGACTCGAGACCAAGACATCCTGGCCCAGTTTCATGCTGTCCGTCACCTTCCTCTGACTTGTGGCTACCTGGACACTCCACTTGTCCGTGTCTGCGATAATACAGACTGCTTCAGCGATTGGCTCGTCGAGCACTGGATGCTGGAAGACAAACACAGGGGGTCAACTCTCCACAGCACTGCCAAGTGGCACTCAGAATGTCCAGAATGTTTCTGTAATTTAACATTACCCTAACAGTTCATAAGCTGCCAGCAGGAGCTACAGAAATTGCGAGTGTTACAGGGACTAAAATAGGAGTGTCATCAAATTGTCATTTGAAATTCATGTGATAAAAATTGCATTTAAGTGGTATTTTTTTCCTTCCGCCCAGGAAGTACACTATAAATGTTGTTAATGTTCACAGAAAAGTGAAAAGATACATGCCCTCCCTACATTCCAGGATAGTAAAATTCCTTTTGAAAGACTGCACTCTCCTTTTAAAATGGAGAAAATTAGAATAAGCTGTAGGATTCTATTGCCATTTCTCCAAAACAAGCTTAGTCTGAGCAACTTAATATTCCCTTAAAGTTATAGCTTTAATCACTGAGCACTATTTACTTAGTGACCATGTGTTACATACATAAATCAACTCTAAACAACCAACTAAAATCAGATGGGGGACTAATTTATCTAGAGGAGTCCAAAAGGTCAAACGATGGCTACTGAGGAGTAATTTAAAATACAAAATTCTCAGTAACTCTGTAGTTACAGATAGAGCAGGTTGAGCACCAGTGAATTGTGACATAGGGCAAACGGGGTAAACACTGACGGGATCAAGAAAAAGGCCTTAAAAAACAAACAAACAAACAAACAAACAAATATTAATGTCCTCAAACTGATCCAAGTGTAACTACTTTATCACCAGCACCTGGAATAAGGGCACTGTGGCTCACTGGGGAGGTCATGGATGGAGGATTCTCCAAACATGAGTTACTTTAGAAGGCTGCAGATCCAGATATGATAACAAAAAGGGACAGAGATGTTGGCTCAATTATTTGAAAAGGAGAAACTTAATGGGTATAAGAAATGTTAAAAAAAAAAATCAAACGTGAAAAATGAGAATGAGTCATTTTTAAGTCACTGGATCAAAGAGAAAAGACTCAAGACAAAGGGGTCAAGGGCTGAGACAAACCGTGGGGAATCTGTGAGCCTGTTCCTTGAAGGAGGGACCTGAATCTTTTCTGCCTGAATTCTTAGCTCCTAGCACAGGACCTGGCATTTGAAAAATGTTACTAAATTAAAATGAGACAGGTTAAGTACAAGCAAATGACAGAGATGATGAGCACCCTGCATTCCCTAACACAGCATAGTATTGCTGACTTCTATGTTTGCAGATTCTAGAACAGAGAAGAACCAGCCAAACATTTACAGAAGAGTACCTTAAAAGAAATACCTGAAGCATGAGACACAGTCTCAGACTACTACATAGCTAACACATAACTCCCTGAATATATCCTCGGGGCAAACCCAATGTCTCCATCTAACCATGTCATTTAGTAGCTACTTACTTGTTTACTGAAGAATAAACACTCTTTTTTCTTTAAATAACGATTTAACCGTGTCTGCTGGGGGAGCAGCAGACAGAGTGAGAGGAGAAAAGAAGGCTGGATCCCAGGACCCTGGAATCATGACCTGAGCTGAAGGCAGATGCTTAACTGACTGAGCCACCCAGGCGCCCCAAGAACAAACACTTTCTAAAAGAAGATGGAAGTAAAGGAAAATGTAAATTAGTCAAGGCAAAAAAAGATATAAAAATATCATGAGCAACTACTTTAGTTACAATTTAAGGGGTGCCGGGGCTACTGGTAGTCCATCCCTGACCTGGTCTAAACTTCTACGGGGTCAGAGAGTTGAAGCTCAATTAAGTTCCAATGATTCTGGAGATTTCTAACGTATATCTTTGCAAAGAAAATGCAAACCCCACTAAAAAGATTTGGCTTATGATTTGGTCTATTAGTCAGTCTACAAGCTTTTACAATTTAAAGAACTCTAAGATCCAGAAGACCATGTTTGGATTCATCATAGAAACACACACCCATAAGCACCCTATGCCCTGGTATTCAATTTAAAATTCCTCTTTGGAAAGGTTCTACTTTTAAGGCACATGCAGAACTACAATATACAAAAAATTTGCATGTAGGTTTCTTTTTAATACTGACTTTTTCTTATTAGCTATATCTTAATTACAGAAGTAATTAACAGTGGGATCTGTCAGGGTGATTTTTTTTTTTTAAAAGATTTTATTTATTTACTTGACGGACAGAGATCACAAGCAGGCAGAGAGGCAGGAAGAGAGAGGGGGAAGCAGGCTCCCTGCTGAGCAGAGAGCCTGATGTGGGCTTGATCCCAGGACCCTGGGATCATGACCCGAGCCGAAGGCAGCAGCTTTAACCCACTGAGCCACACAGGTGCCCCTGTCAGGGTGATTTTTTAAGATCACAATTTTATCAAGTCCACATGTATACCAGGATCCACACAAACATATACACTGAGCAGCAGTAGTAACACACATGGAACAGTACCTTTGAGAAATTAAGTACTTTAAGAAATGCTGTAAAACCTAAGACTGAATGATTCAAACACCTATTAAAAGCCTGATCTGCTATCCTTAGGGCTTGGAGTTTGGGTGTAGAAACTAGAAAAAAAGAAATGGGCAGGAGAGGCAGGGCATGGCAACATCCTGGTGGAGACTTTGGCCTCCTGTGGATCTTAAGAAAATCAAGATACAGTATGGATAGCTACCGGCTGGGCATTAATTTTACTTAGTAAGATTCCTCTTCTTAATGTTAAAAAACCCTAGGGGCGCCTGGGTGAATCAGACTTGGGTGTCTGCCTCCAACTCAGGTCATGGGGATCAAGCCCCGCAATCAGGCTCAGCAGGAAGCCTGTTTCTCCCTCTTCCACTCCCCCCCCGGACCCCCCCCCCGTTTGTGTTCTCTCTCTTGCTGTGTCTCTCTCTGTCAAATAAACAAATCTTTAAAAACAAACAAACAAACAAACAAACCTTAAGGGGTGGGGGGCACTTTGTTAGTTTGACTAAATGTCAGAAAACCAAAAAAGGCCCCATCATATATTTACCCCTTTAAAAGTTCTCCTCCCAACCATTAGTGTCTGAGATTAAACAGGACCTCTGATGTTTGAGTTTGGAATGAAAATCTGAAGGAAATATTAAAAGTCACTTCCCTTAAAATGCTTGTTTGGTTGAAAGCTTTACCAACTTTAGGGACACTGTTATTTATCAATTTTCCTTTTCTCTCTCAAACTGAAGAGAATTAATTTCAAGGTAAGTTTCTTGTCCACAGAGTTCATTAAATTCTCTTATCAGAATGAGTCTGCAGAGGCACCTGGGTGGCTCAGTCAGTTAAGTGGCTGCCTTTGGCTCAGGTCATGATCCCAGCACCCTGGGATCAAGTCCGAAGTCAGGCTCCCTGCTCCACAGGGAGTCTGTTTCTCCCTCTGTCCCTCCTCCCACCGTCCTCTTAATGTCTCACAAATAATAAATAAAATCTTTAAGAAAATAAAAAAGAATGAGTCTGTAGTACGTTTCTACATTCTCCATAATCTGAGACTTCCAAAAGTGCTGCCCTATTCTCACCCTTACAAGTGCCCACACCCCGGTGAGCACACACCCACGACCCGGGTGGCAAGGCAGAGCTGCCAGCCCTCTTGCCCCTGCTGGCCCTCCTGCCACCCCTTCCACATGACTGCCAGCAGCCTCCATGTCTGTGCCTCCCTCAGAGACGTGATCAGACAACTGAGAAACTTCTGACAGAGACTGGAGGATGAGGGAACCCTGGAGATCAATAGAGAGCTGTAGGCGATTGTCAGGGTGGAAGCCAATCTCTGTCAGAGGAATGAAGTCTCCGCCATAAGCCAATTATCTTTTTTGCCTTGCTCTGCTCTATGGGAGTTAGAAACAGTCATTTCTTTAGTTCCACTCTGTCAATATCTCATTTATCCAATCTACTTTCCTGTACAGATTTCTCAAGATAAAGTGACAAATGAAAGGCTTTGTATTAGAGGTCTTTAAAGGTTTCTCAAATATCTTTTGGCTACCGTATTTTGTTGAATCATCAACAAATTCACAACCACTAGGAATTTGTGGGTCTGTTTTCCAGGAGTTCTAGATGTCCAGGACATTCCAATTTCAGGGTTCTGGATCAGAGCTCTGAGTACACAAAACAGACTACCTTGGCTTATATACCCAAGACTTCTGCCTAACTTGCTAACTCAAAAACCTACTCTAGCACTTATCACCCAAACACCTAAGTTCTAACTTTTCTTTTTTTTCTCTTTTAAAAAAGATTTTATTTTATTTATTTTTGCGAGAGAGAGGGGAGGGTGCACAAGCTGCAGGGAGGGGCAGAGGGAGAAGCAGACTTCCCTCCCCCTCACTGAGCAGGGAGCCCAATGTGGGACTCGATCCCAGGACCCTGGGATCATGACCTGAGCTGAAAGCAGATGCTTAACCGACTGAGACACTCAGGTGCCCAATTCAAACTTCTCCTTTTCCATACTTAAAGCTCTTTACAGTGTGGGCCACATTCACCTATACGTATTTACTTCTAGGACTAAGAATCCCCTTCTCCAGTCTGGGAGGGCTCCTGCCTCTTAGCTCAGGCTTTGCCTGGAATATTTTCCCTACTTCCTTCTAATTTTTTCAATTTTTTGGGGTCATCTGGGTGACTCAGTCGGTTAAGCGTCTGCCTTCGGCTCAGGTCATGGTCCCAGGGTCCTGGGATTGAGCCCCACATCAGGCTCCCTGCTCAGCAGGGGATCTCCTTCTCCCTCTGCCCCCCACCCCGCTCTCATGCTCTCTCTCACTCTCTCCCTCAAATAAACAAATAAAATCTTAAAAAAAAATAAATGTTGCTGAAGCAGAGGGGGGCGAGATGGGGTGTCTGAGTGATGGACAATGGAGAGGGCACAGCGAGAGAGGGAACACAAGCAGGGGGAACGGAAGAGGGAGAAGCAGGCTCCCCATTGAGCAGGGAGACTGATGAGGGGCTTGATCCCAGGACCTTGGGACCATAACCTGAGCCGAAGGCAGACGCTTAAAAGAGCAGGCCACCCAGGGTCCCCCAAATCTACATTCTTTAAAAAAAAAGTTTATTTGAGAGAGAGCATGAGCGGAAAGAGGGAGAAGCAGGCTCCCTGGCCCAACATGGGACTTTATCCCAGGACCTGGGGATCATGACCTGAGTCGAAGGCAGACACTTGACTGACTGAGCTACCCAGGTGCTCCTACAATCTACATTTTGACATTTAATCACACTGTCTTAACTTGTTCTTGATTTCACATCTGTCTTGTATACTCAGTGATTATATAAGTAACTCAAGGAAGGAAATCACATTTACTTTTTCTTCTATAGCCTCTGAAATGAACATAATAAAATGCTAGGCATGTGCTAAGTATCTAACATGTGCTGGCTCTGTTGAATAATTCTCTATGCAGATTTCTTTATTTTTGGATTCAGACTAGTTCCTATTAAGTCATCTGCACAATTATTAATTTATTTCTTTTTCATGTACCACATTTAAATGACTAACATTTCATGTAATCACCTATTTTTAACTTAATGGCAGGAAAATACCATTATCACATATATGCTTCCTATAACTACTTATTAATTCATCATGCCATTTTTCCTGTGGGACGGCCAGGAACATAGCACTGCTCTACAGACAGAAACACTGAGGACAAAAAAATGTAAGAGCTTATTAAGTATCTTGGTATGTCAGAAATAGAAACTAGTAACTCATGCAAGCGTTTCCAACTTTTAGCTCAGTGAGTCTGCCAAGCCCTCTACTTTGAAATCCTAGGACCTTGTCAGGGTGGAAATCCCTCAGGAGACAAGACTGCAAACAGTGTGAATGACAGTCTCAACTTAATGTCAAAATAGGAGAAAATACAGTTGCCTCTATTAAGATTTTGTTAAGAAACTTCCCCATCTTTACACTGTTGGCATTGCGCGATACATACTCTGAGCTGACACTTTATCAGTCCTGAGATGTCCAGCTCACATGTGTGTTGCAGACCGCAGGAGAGTGGACAGACTTCTGTACTCATAACCAGCTCCAAAATGTGCACACTGGTTATAGCGAGGTGGGTCTGATTACCAGGGACAAGCCACTGAGCAGCCTCTTTCAAACATACAGGGGCAGGTGATTTATGATTCAGGAGATTGGAAGCATCTCCCTGTATCTCTTATTTTTCTCTGAAATATTCTGAATAAAACATAAGACTCCTTGGCATCATTTTGAGTGTCAATTCCTTATTCTATATAAGATAATTCTGGTACATTCTGTAACTTTATTAAACTGAACTTGAATAAGAGGATACCACATGACAGAATGCCTTTCAAAAAGATTCTCCACCATTCTGTTACAGCACCATGACTTAGTAATACTGGCTTTCACACAGCTTCAAGTGAGGCCTTTCAGGAGTCCTATGAAGACACCGGGATGACTAATGCAGTGAGATTCAACTTCTCAGCACCTGCTCTTGGGTAAATGTCCTCAGAGCCCCCTTTTTATTCTTCTACCTCATTAGAAGTGAAGGCCCACCTGCTTCACCATATCCTCCACTGCCCTGGAGCTGAAGACCTAAGCAACGTAACACAGTTCTGGGCCAGCCCACCCCACCTCTGGATAGATGAGAGCCACATATAAGGACCGCAGCCACGTGTGGACTGCTGACCAGTTTTGTTTGGTTTTAGTAAAACCAACCAAACAAACAAAACACCAAAAAAAAAAAAAAAAAAAACAAACCCTTCATTCATCCAGAGAAATTCAGAGAAACCATTCATTCAGAGAAAAGGAGCCTGGTTATCACTCACCATTCTTAAACACTTCTTCTCGTCTATAAAATCATGCAGAATACTGTCTTTTGCTAACTGCTCAGCATCTAGACTTTCCTAACCTCACTTTTACCAAGAAACAGGACAGAGAGAAACTCCTGTGCTGGTGAGGTCAGCTCCACCTGCGGGCTAAGAAGATGCTCATCAACGATCAGCCAGAAGAATCTTGGGTTTCCTGAGAGAGTCAAGTGGTTCCCTGAACCCTCCCTGGCCCCACATGCTCACCCCTACTGACCTCCTGGTATAGACACCCCTTCCAGGAAGTCCTTCCATGCCTGTCCTGTGCCTCCCACTACAGGAGACTCTACTGTACTGTTTTTACTGCTTATTGACTTCTTTGTACTTCCCGTAACAGATTTCAATCTCCTTGAGGACACGTGCCGTATCTTCTCTTGGGCACCTTACAAGTTTTCTTTGTCTTTGATGTTCTCTATAGCTTAAGACTGGATTTGTTTGTATTTACACTTACTTGGGAGTCAGCGTGCTTATTTAATCTGAAAACTCAGTCAGTCTTTCCTCAAATATTGTTTTTCCTTGCCTTCTCTGTTCTCACTTTCTGAATATGCTATAAAATTTTCTTGTCCTAGCCTTCATGTCACAAATTCTAATTCTCTCCACAAATTCTAATTCTCTCTAATCTGCTCTGCTCTTCAACCTACCCTTGTGGGATTAAATTCTAATGGCTATAATTTTCACTTTTAGAAGTTCTTTTTAGTCCTTTTACAAATCTAAATATCACTTATCACTTCATCCCATCTCTTTATTAAAGTTCTAATTCCTTCTTTTTTATGACCATAACCGTTTTAAACAGAGTGACTTCATAGTTATTTCAGATTGTTCTGGGAGTGCTAATTGTCCAGCTTGTATTGGCTTACTCTTCCTCATCATGATTTCTTCATACATGGTTTGTAATCTCTGCACATGAGCCCATCTTATTGTGGTTATTTGTTTTATGTACTCTGTATGTCACTTGGAAACAGGCTCAATGGCAGTCACTAAATATTTTAAAGTGGAGAAGGGGGAAAGCATCTTATAAGGAAAAGTGTCTTATAAGCTGGTGGTTATGAAAGCGTCCAGTGTGGTTCCTTCCGCCAGAGTCCTAGAGGTTTCAATGCTTCTGAATTTTACATTTATTTCTTGGGCAGGGATTCCCAAGTCACTTGGGTAGAATAAATCTGGACCTCCAACCTACTCATAGAATGGGTCTTAGGCTTTGATTTCTCACGGGTGACTTTATTTTCTTCCACCCAAGTTTCCAACTTGTTTCTTTGCTGCCTCACTATTCATGGCTGAAGTTTTCTAATCCCTTTTTCATGGAAGAATAAATGTTTGGAGCTCCAGACTTTACATAAAGGGCTCAATTCCAGGTCTCAAGCTTTATATGCATATGAGACCACATCTTTCATCCTGAGTAGATCTTAGAAACCCAGCACCCAATTCCTAGGGACCTGTATCCAGATTGAAACCCCAGAAGGCCGGGGTTGTTCTGGCTTTGATTTTGATTTGTGTCTGGCACAAAAGGATTTCCACTTTTCTTCATGCACAGGTATTAGAACAACTGGGCTGGTGGGGATGGTAATACTTTCCCATCATGTCTATAGTTTTAGAGAGAGGTGCACCATTAGCAGCAGCACAACATGGTGCTGGAACTCTCCCACCTCAGACCTTGTCCATGGCTGTAAACACAGCACCTAGCACACAGTATTTTCTGATAGGAAGTAAATTTCCAAGACATGACTGTCCTTCTCTTCTCCAAAACCCATGTTCAGGCTCCTGGCCTCATTTTTGGCCAAACAAGTCAGCCAAACCACCTGACATGCCACCATCAGAGATTTCTAGTTTATATCAAACAGACTGTTAACATATGAAAATACCAGAAGAGGTAAAAATTACATGATCTTATGCTAAGTCTGTAAGCATTTCTCCACCAGAATTTATTTTCTCTTGGAAACAGGTTCAATGCCAGTTGCTGAAGGCTTAAGGGTTGTAAAGAGGTGGAGAAGAAGAGAAAAAAATCAATCATTGTGGACCAGAGACATTGCTGAGGGATCCTGAGAGGTATACCAAGGTGAGGGCTCTGGGAAGCCCAAAGACATCATGAAGACACAGGGATCTAGCAGAGGGAAGATTAAAGATTAAAGACTAAATCTGCATAGATTTAGCAGAGCGAAGGAGGAGAGGGTCTCGTGAGGTGATCTAGGAGGGGCTACAAAGGAAACATCTGACCTTCTGTGGGTTTGTGCCTGTGGCTGTCATCACCAGGCTCACCAGGCTGACACCCAAGTTCAGCCTACAACCTTGTAGATATAGTATGCAACCTTGGGCACAATTTAATTTTCAGGCCTGTCATTTGCTGAGAAAAGAAACAATTTAAAGTCCAGAAAAGGAGCTCAAGGTCAAAGAGAGTCATCAGACTAAAGCCATGTGATGATGCACAGGACTCCAAAATAAAATGCAAGAAGGTTGATAGCTTTTGTACAAAGAATGGCATAGATGTCCAAATACTTCGCACTAGTGAACACATTTAAGAAAACATGAAAATTAGCTATGTGTCTAACATTTACAAAATGCAAGAGCACTGAAGCCTGAGTGACCTATAACAAGCTTTTTACTCTCCTTTAGGTAAAGAAAATGAACACAGAGCCAAAGGAATCATGTCTAAACATACTACTCTTCCCTTCTACTTTTAAAAGACTAGCTGCCATTTCTCTTTTCTTTAGAAGAAACAGATAAACCAATCATCACAGTTTTAGCCATAAACACATATTCCTAAATCCAGGTCTGTAGGGAATAGTCAGCTAACATCACTGAGCATGTTGTAGGTGCGCACAGTGAGGAGCTGGAAGTATGAAAGAAAGGAAGTCTCCCTTCTCTGCTCCAGAGGCCGGCAGCCCTAGTGCTAGAAAAACACTGGAAACAGAACAAAGATGTGGTACAATGTGCTAAGGAGCCTGCGGGTGTAAAGTTCTACTTGGGGGCAACTCCAGCCAAGGAGTTTATATTTTAACATCTCAAAAGAATGGTAAACCATTAGAGCAAAAAGAGTAAATGATCATATTCAGGGGTTAGCAAGAGCCCTCTGTGGCACAGTACGAGATGACTAGAAGAGGAAAAACTGGACGCAAGAATTCTAGTTGGGGGGGCGCCTGGGTGGCTCAGTGGTTTAAGCCTCTGCCTTCGGCTCAGGTCATGATCTCAGGGTCCTGGGATCGAGCCCCGCATCGGGCTCTCTGCTCGGCGGGAACCTGCTTCCCCCTCTCTCTGTCTGCCTCTCTGCCTAGCTCTGATTTCTCTCTGTCAAATAAATAAAATCTTTAAAAAAAAAAAAAAAGAATTCTAGTTGGGAAGGTTAAGGGGAACTTAAATAAGACTTTATTGTAGTCACTGGAAGAAGGAGTGATTTCAGATTAGAGTTGGCAATATCCAGAGATCAATATTTCTTTTCAAATACTTAAAAAAAATCACAATTCACAATAAGAAATCCATTTAACCATCACAACCCCATGTACATGCTTATACATGTGTGAACATGTGCATCCACAAACACACACATGCATATATACACACAGATTTTTATAAAGCAGTAAGACAGTGCTGTAGGCCCATGGCACTGCCATTCTCATTTTCCATTATAGGAAAATGAAAGTGACAAGAGGTGTTCTCAGATAGCTGATCTGTCCTACATGGATGCTTCCTTTGCAACACTATTGATTTTAAGGTTGTTGTTGACTTGAGGCACCTTGATGCTGTCTGCATTACTTAAGAAATGATTTATCATTTGATGTGACTTGCTGTTCTTTTGTAGTCTCCCTGGTTGATTACACTGCATGGTTTAATTAGGTATTCATGAGCATATATCACAGCCAAGCTTTTAGCAAAGCTTCTTATCTGTGCGACTGATTTCTGCATGGTATTTCTGGAGTCAATCTGTCGCTCCTCTTAAAATTAAATGAAAGAGGCTGCAATATCCAACTGTTAACTTTGCTTTATAGATTATTCTGTAAAATGCCTGAAGCCCTGGAACACAGTTTTTTTAAAGAGCATTACAATGTGATGTTGATTTTGGGTTTGATGACCCTACCCTGCAGTTAGCCACTTGGCCTGCTCTTTGTGATTTCACAAGCAAGGAGAAGTGGATGCTTTTTAGCCCGGAATGGATGTGTATACGGGTTCTGTTCCATGATTTCCAACAGGAGTTTCCTGGGAAACTCAATTACAAAGCACTTGCACATATATTATTTTAATAGCTAACATTAGTAATGTGCCAGGCACTGTGCTGAACACATGAAATGCATTATCTCTGAGTCTTCAAACCAGACCCATATATACTGCTCATTTTAAAGAATCTGAAACTGATGATTGGAAGAGTAAAGAAACCTGCCGAGGCCAGGAAAGCCACTAAGGGGTGAGCCATGATTCAAATCAGGTTTGTCTGTCTTTAGAAGCCAAACTCTTAACCAGTGGATTATAATCTCATCTGCTCCTCTAACTATATTCTTTTGAGGCTTAGTGATACCAATTGATTTACTTGACTACCAGCAAATGAGTGGTAACACTAAGACTTGAACCCAAGGCATCAATGCTGAATCAATGCTCCTCCCCCACTACTTCATAACTTAATACCCCTAACACTGCCCTGGGCAGCAGTATTCATACCAGACAAGCACACAGGAGGAAAAAAGAGAGAAAAAGTTACTTGAGAGTCATAGGTACAGCGGGAAGCAGACTCTCTCACTCTTTCTCTCCCAGTTTAACATTTAAAGTCAAAAGGAAAACAGAGAAAGAATGCACAGTTAGATATGACAGGGGGAAAACAGTGAAACTAAATATTACTTTAGCCTAATTTAAGGCAGCTGTATAATCTACATGCTAGGAGACAGAGAAACAGTTCAAATGACAGAAAGGAGGTAGTATATGGATTAAACAAGAACACATGTTTAAATATTTAAAGACCATCACAATATTGACATAGAAAAGCCAATAATAAAAATGGAAATAAAGTTAATATATCTTTCCTTTAATGAGACCAGAATAAGGAAATGCATAAAAAGAAATTCTTAGTATTGGAAGCTCTAGAATGCAATCCCTCAATGAGAGAAGAAATTCCATGAATTTGTCCACCATGGTTATAAAAGCGCACATTTACATAAGACAGATTTTACAATCCACTCATGCACAGGTCTAGAAAATAGATCAATAACTTAAGTCAACTGTTTTTAAACAGTTAATAAAAATCCTTCACTAAAACGATTATGAATATCAAAGCCCAATGAAGTCTTGCATGAACACTAAAAATTATTAACGTCCAAAAAATAGGTTTCTGAAAGCAAGTTAAGTAAAGCAATTTATCCCAATCTCTTCTTACTCAACAAGTTATATTTCAGCTCTGTGGTCATGTATTTTTGTTCTTGGATCTTGGCTTCTTTCTCTGGGAACGTACTCAAGAATTTAAATAATTACTAGACTTTATAGAGCACTAATTCAATAAAATGTTTTTTAAAAAAACCAATTTATTTTTCAACAAATATTTGTAAATGGCAGTTGAAAGTAAGGTTATTTTTATTTAAACACTGTCACGGACCAGAGTCCCAATCTGAGAGGCAGTTTAAATGGAACACTACTCTTCAAAAGCAAAATTCATTATGATAAATGCGCCAAGTGAAATTAGAAATCTACTAATGCTAATTGGATACATTCTGAATGTATTAAATTTCCAAAGATATTTTTATGAACCCTTTGCAATTTCCTATTAACACCCATGCATGGCTGCACTTTGGATGTACCCACAATTTGACACAATATAGGTTATTACGCTTAATAACTTTCGATCTCTCAGGGTGATTGCATAGTCTAAGGAAATGAAAAAGCCTACAGTGTGAAAACACTACTTCTGAAAGGAAGGGAAAATGATATATGAAAAATCTTTAAGAGTACTAATAGAGGAAACATGGATTTGTTTTTTTTTCAAATATAAGAATTATAGAGCTCAATGGTCACAATTAAAACCTAATATACAAAAAACTGGAAACTGTCAGCCTATGGAAACTATAAAAAAAGTCATAAATGGTTTTACAAAGAAGTTCAAGGAGGGTTATCAATCAATTAATGACATTTCCATAGAGGTAAGTGAGCAAGTCCGGGGCATTTGGGCAACACGCTCCTCCCCCAACTGGTAAGATCAATGGCACTGAAACAAGGCGCCCCAGTTCACACTGGGTCTCCTGGCGCGTCTGTCAGAAGCAGAGCACAGTGCTTCATGGAGGAAGGGTCCCACAAGTAAGAACACCAATGTTCTTCTTTTTCTTTTTAAGATTTTATTTATTTATTTAAGAGAGAGTGCGAGCACAAGTGGGTGTGAGGTGGTGGGGGGTGGGGAGGAGGAAGCAGGCTCCCCGCTCAGCGTGGAGCCCAAAGCAGGGCAGGGCTCGATCCCAGGACCCTGAGATCACGACCTGAGCTGAAAGCAAGAGTGGGACACAACCAACAGAGCCACCCAGGTGCTCTACAACACCAATGTTCTTACAAATCAAACCGAAACAGAACAGAAAGAAAATACCCACAGGTTTCAGATATATGGATATAAACACATAGATTGCTGACAGAAAGAAAAGGAAAGCCTCTACTTCCCTGCCTTAATGCTACCAAATGCTACAAAATATATTCGAGTCTCTAACATCACTGAGACTTCCCTGGTTTAAAAGAACCTCCACAGCATCACACAATGAGGACACTGTTCTTATTCTAATGTCACTGACCTAGGGACCTCTGAAATGATAAACAAGGATACAGTGTACATTACAACCATGAAAATAAAATGTTATGGCATTTTTTACAAGACAAGAAAGCAACCTCATAGACTCATTCCTAGAATATCCTGGTGAGGGGTGGTATCCGACCACGAAGCAGGGTGGGGTTAGGAATGTTTGGGTATAAATGTATGCTGGACTGGTCTTCCCAGCTTCCAATCACCCGTTCCCCATTTCTTCTCCCTCCTCATTCAGGAGGGTTTATGAGGACACCTGCTTCACTATTGAGCTCTTCTTCCCATTTCACAAAAATACCTTTAGTGTGTTTAGCCTGTGTCTGAAGTATGTTTAGTCTTCACAGAGGAGATGCTCAAGGCCAAAGATAACATACATTGCCTTCTGCTCCACCTCTCAAAAAATACTTGCTGGGCAAGGAGGTAGGTAACAGGCCACATTCCAATTTTCTTAATGCAGTGAGGACTCTCCCTATTGCACAAGACACAGTATGTTTCCAATGCAAAACATCTATTTTTGCACGTCTGCCCAATAGCAGCTCAGTTAAAACCAGGCCCATCAGATTGCCATAGTTTCCTTAACTGCTCAGTTCCTGTCATGCTGCAGATAGCAGAAAAGCACTTAACAGCAGCCACAAGACAATTTTCCGGTAAGACTTGTTAATCTTTATACGGTCATCCTCATGTAGCCATCAAAGTGAACTTAATGACAAATCAGTTAAAATAAATTACTCCCAGGAACTTGTAAGGATCAAATAAAAAGTAAACCATATGTGATATCTCTTCAGTCCTCCCATGATGACACAGAATTGCCACCATCTGTGCTGTTTATTCTATTTTGCCCAGCCTGTGTGCCCTCTTGATCCACTCCCTGTCCTTCTCTGTCCTGTGCCGGCCCCAGGAGGCTGACCTCTGTGGACTTCAGGAATGCAGCATCAGTTTTGACCTTGCTATCTGGCTTCCAGCTGGGCTCAACCAATGGGAGGGACAGAAGAGCTCAGAGGCTGAAGGGAAGAGAGGGCAGGGAGCTATCCTCCACCTCCCTCAGTGCTCACCTCACCAAGTGGCCCGGCCCCTCCTCCAGCCCCAGGTCTCTACAGCTCTGGTGTCACTGCACCCCACTTATCCTTCAGGCCCAGGTGTGCTCATAGCTTCCAGCTGTTGCTAACCCCTGGGTGCTTCACCAGCCCTTGCCTGCATCCTCTAGAAACAATCCTGTAATTATACACTCTTTAGTCTAAACACCTTTTGTTGGCCAAGACCCTGGTGGACGTCTGGTTAGCAGCCAGGGGCTTCAAGCTGATCACTTACATGGACTGTGTGGACCAGATCAGCCACCAGACACTGCTTCAGCTTCTCATCGCTGCTGGTCCCATGAAGCACCAGATCAGGCATGTACGTGGGGCAATAACCTGCCAGAAGTGAGCGGCCAAAGTTTCTTACATTTGGGTTGCTGATGCTCTGAGACCTAAAACAACATTGGTCCAATAGAATACACAATTAAAAATGTACTCCCTTCTTCCATCACAACTGGAACAAAAACTCTAGTAACACAGTTAAGAAAAACAGATTCAGGGCGGTCCATTTCACCAGTCCTCCAGGAAGCGGATCGTCAACGTGGGAAAAGGAAGGGAGCTGGAAGAGAAAAAGAAAATTTTTTTTTTTGGTTGGAGGGGTAGGAAAAACAGTATTCTGATGGCTGGTTATGAGTTTGTTCTTGAAGTTCATATCAAACATCTACCAGGCAGTCTGTGTCAAGCGAGTGAAGAAAGAGAAAGTCTACTGAGGGGGGAAAGTTGACAAAAACCTGGCTTTAGGAACTCGACACATCTGCACAGGGTGGTGCCCACGACAGTGCAGAAGAACAGAAGA
Organism: Martes martes; assembly: GCF_963455335.1. Classification (NCBI taxonomy): domain Eukaryota; kingdom Metazoa; phylum Chordata; class Mammalia; order Carnivora; family Mustelidae; genus Martes; species Martes martes. The sequence goes on from NC_137889.1 coordinate 80,311,933, forward strand.
AACCTCTAATTACTGCGTTCAGTCATCACAGACCAAATAATCAACCTGATGGAGTGTTAAGGAAGAGGTGTTGTTTCCCAACCACTTCCTGCTGCTCTGATCTGCAGGAGAGAAGCCACACGGTGAGGGTAATCCACCACCTCCGATGCAAGGCATCTGCTGCCAGCCACCTCACTTTTACTCTGCTGACAGAAAATTAAAATCCCTGCTCCCCACCCTCACCCCCACTGCATCCTTTAGCTTCCCAAATGTCACAGCAGTTGTAAAGGCAACAACTTGCCTCCTCACTCAGAAAGCTCAGATGCACCAGGCCACTGATCATCCTGGAAGAAAGGCGGGCTTGAAGCTGTGTGCATCGGGTTGATGACACTGCTCATACTCTGAGGGAAAAAACCCGTTATGTGTGAAACAGCCGCTAGCAGCGCATGTGCCCATGCACGTTAAGTCAGGAAAACAGTATCAGAACCCAGTTCCCTCGGCTTCCCCTGCCGGTGTTACCTTGGCAGAGGCAGCTCCACTTCCAAGGACCCTTCAGTCCGGTCATCGTTGTGCTCTAGATTCAGCGAGGCTGAAGCACACGCTTCCTCGTCACTGTCTCCAAGTGCGCTGTCTGAGCTTTCGTTTCTGGGAATGTCTCCTTCCATCCTGAAGTTGGCCTTCCTGTCGGCATCCCCACAGGGGACATCTGCAGTGCCCGAGAAGCCAGAGTCCTGCTGTGCACACTTGCTTGGAACAGGCTGTATCAAAGGTCCTTCTGTATCCTTCAAGTGCAAACGTCTTGGTTTCTCCAGCATCCTCGTTCCAGTTCCTGGCGCACTGCCGTCAGGTGCCAGCGAGTCAGCAGACCGGCCGGGCGGCCCGGCAGCATCTGCTACCACCTCAGTTTTCATGCCTCTGTCCTCAGCAAAATCCCCCTCAAATTCACCTTCATTCCTCTCACAGGATGGACTCTGAGAACAGTGGAAATTCTTCTGGAAGCCAGGTGTGAAGGAGCACCTAGAAACCGGTGGGTCCTGAGGCATGTCAGTGGTCGTCCCGGACGTAGCCAAGGAATGGCAGCCTAATTCTGGATAATGTCTACAGGCTGTTAGCCTCTTCTCCATTTTTTTGGTGCGGCTTTCCAAGTCAGACTCTGGAGATACGGAGCTTCCAATCTGGAAAGTGACCTTTTCTAAGGGAGGTTTCTCCCAGGAATGTCTGTCAGGGCAAGGCCAGGCTGCAGACCGGTCTGCGAGTTTCTTAGGCATCTCCCTTCTCAACTCCTCACTGACAGTCTGCTGGATGATCTTCACCCCTGCCCCTTGCCCTTCACAGCTGGACAGTCTTGAAGAACCATCTCCTGGTGCCTCATTTTCACTTTCTTCCTCCCCACAAAATGTGCCCTGAGGTTCCCAAGAGCTGTCCAAAGCTGGCTCTTGGAATCCCATGCTGCAGGCCTGAGAGCTCTGCTCTGGCCTTTTGTTTCCTTCTTTGTCAGGTTTGGAACACAGGTCTCTAATGTCAGTGCCCTCTGGGGATACACCCGGCCCCTCAGGCCTGGGGCTCCTTCCCTCAGCCATAGTAAGTGGCAGGAAAGGGGGAAGGAGAGCAGGCTCACTTCTCACCGTGACCACCACATACTCAGACTCCTCTACCTCTCCCCTCTCCAAGGCTGTGGTGATGTTGCTCCCGTTTAACACCTGGTCACCTTCACCGTGATTTCCACTCCAGGTCAGCTGGTTCTCTTGCAGCTCCGAGCAACGGAGAAAGTAGGTCAGGACATAAAGTATGCGTTGGACCAAATCCTTCTGCTTCCCCACCACAACGGTGCGAGTCAGCCTCACTGGAGAGCCAATGGCTCCGTAAAGATCACCTATAGAGCAAAACAGACACAAAGTCAAAGTCATCTGGGGCAAGGCAGGTCACAGATATGTCAGCCTTTACGAGAGAAGGACAGACAACTTACACTCCCAAATTAGAGTTGCTTCTCCACAAACTGAGGCAAAAACTGGGTAATGACCATGTTTCAATGTTGCCTCTCTAATGGGAAGTGTGCCTGGAAAGGCTAAGGACCACCACTCTCGGGGCATGGGTACAGCACTGGTATACACAGCCCCTCCCTGTGCTTGTCAGGTCTTCCCAGTAGCTCACTGGACTGGCCAGCTTCCTCTAAAGCCAGCAGCCTCAACATGGGACCAAATCAAATACTGTAAAGTAGAAACTAGAATGATGAGATTTCTTTTTTTTCCCAGAAGAATCCCAGGACAATAGGCCTTGGGGTAAAATCCAAATTCAGGGATCTCTGAACAAAAGTGCAGTGAATCAATTCAAAATACTTAATGAAAAGGACAGCTCCAAATTCCCTCAATACACACACAACCACACACACATCCACACACACACACACCCCCACCCAAGGAGAATCAATCTGATTAACAAGAAATCAATTAGTCATGAAAAATGAATCTATTTTCTATTACTTCACATGACAATTCTACTGGACGAAAATATGTCCCATAAGTTATATCCTGACAAGCTGATTAAAAACTACCTAATGAACCTCAAAAATTTAGCTTAAAGGTAGAAGAAGGCCAAATAAGGGCAAATGTGTCGATGAGCCCAGCAGTATATGCTTTGCATCAAAAGTATTTAAGTGCCTACTGAAATTGTTGCATTTGATAATCTGCTTATTACATTTGATAAATTGTACATTTGATGCTTTAATAATAACATTGACCATTATAACAAAAAGCCAACATTTACTCACTGCATAGGCACAATGCTAAGTGTTTCATTTTGTTTGTCCTCTGTATAACCAGTTCTGAGCTAGAAACTGTTACGGGAATAATCAGAAGGCTGGAATAAATCAAAACTTGAAAAGACATTAAATAAAGGAAAGGATGTACATGGGTACAGGTATAAATAAGAACTCGGGAGGTTAAACTCATCTGAGGAATGCATCTAGAGAGGAGGGAATGCATTTTTATAAGGGCATATACTAGATAAAACTAACTAAATCAATAGACTAAGATAGGAAAAAGTGACGGGAACCATTAGGAAGTACCTGCTCTGGAGAGTGGTCCCTAGTGTAAGGTTACTGCTCCTGACCACATGCAAAGGGCAGGACACAACTGACTTTAAAGGATCCTGTCTATAAAAAAGACTATAGGCTATCAGAGTTTTAGCTTTGAGGCTTTTGCAGCAACTGACAACTCAAGAATTTAAAAAAATAGCTCAAGACTGTAGTCTGATGCTAGGACGAGTACTTCTGTTTGAGAAAACTTTCCTGACTGCTCATTGCTGCGTGGTGTCAGAGTCATCTCAGGAATGCATGGGGCATGCTTGCCAAATCAGTCTCATGTTAATAAAAAAGATAACTATTATATATCTGAAACCTGGTACAAAAGAATCACAAAGAAAGGCCACTAAGAATGACAATACTATTTTTTAGCAATGCAGTTAACATTACAACTCATAAATGAAAAAAAGAAAACAAGGAAAGCTATTAAAATAGAATTTATAATAATTTAAACTATATGAAGTAATGACAGCAATGTTGTGTGGAAACTGTGTTTTTATTTTAGGGTCAACTTTCATAAAATAATGCATCATTTAAATAATAGACCTATAATATTAAAGATTTACAGGATCCTGAACTGGAAGACAACTTTTTGAGTCCCTGGGCTGACAAAGCTACTAATTTCAAAGTAGATTCCTTTGTTTTCATGAGCATAATTCTGTAAAATGAAGAAGCTGCACAACAGTGAGAATAAACAACACAACTGAACTTAGAAATGGTTAAGATGGCAAATGTCTTGTTCTGGGCTTTTTTTAAAATCACAATTTAAAATATAAATTTAAGGGGTGCTTGGATGGCTCAGTTGGTTAAACATCTGCCTTCTGCTTGGGTCATGATCCCAGGGTCCTACGATCTGGGATCAAGTCCCTACATTGGGCTCCTTGCTCAGCAGGGAGCCTGCTTCTCCCTCTGTCTGCCCTGTGCGTTCTCTCTCTCTCTCTTTCACAAATTAAAAAAAAAAATTTTTTTTAATTTTTATTTATTTATTTTACAGAGAGAGACACAGCAAGAGAGGGAACACATATAAGCAGGGAGAGGAGGAGAGGAAGAGGTAGTCTCCCCCTTAGCAGGGAGCCTGATATGGGGCCGCATCCCAGGACCTTCAGATCATGACCTGAAGGCAGATGATTAATGACGGAGCCACCTAGGCACCCCAATGAATAAAATCTTAAAGAAATAAAAAAATAAAATGAAAATTGAACTTTTAAAAAGAGAGAAAATGAGAGTAAGACAGAGGGGGGGGGAAGGGGTAAAAAAGAGTATCTTTAGGTGAAAGAGAAGCTGAAGGCAGAGAGTGCAGGGAAGCAGGAAGGGCACTGGGTTGGGAGAGGAGAGACCGGAAGGGAAGGACACAAAAGGGCACCAGCAGGAAGGAGCAGGAGGGAGTGGAAGGAGTGAGGAGAGAAGAGCAGGTGGAGGAAGAGACATAGCTGGCCCAGAGAACAGAGAGGGAAGTCCAGAAAGAGGAGGGCAAGACAGAGAAAAGGGTTAGAAGGAGAAAGAGAAGAGGTGGGCAGTGGAGAGGTACAAATAACAGAGAACCTGAGAGAAGCAGAAAGAGGTGGAAGAGGTATGCAACTAAGTGAAGGGGGGACACTTACAGAGGGGGGATGAAGAGTGACAAGAAAAGGTATCGAGGAGATGGTGAAAAGACAGAAACTAGAAAGCCGAGAAACTGAGAATTTAGGAGCGCTGTAAAGAGAGGGTGGTACATGGAGAGGGGGTGGGAGAGGTGGAGAATATGGAGGCAGAAACAGACGTGGCGGGGGGGGGGGGAGAAACTGAGACAGAATTTTTAAAGGGCCACTTACTCCAAGATGACCTTCTAATAAATGTGTATATGAGTTCCCCTTACACAGAGTTTCCCCAATCCCATACGTGGTCATTTACTGTACCGGTATTATTATTTAGTTCAACCTATCTTCTAATTTCTCTCGTGAAGTATACTTTGGCTTTTGGGTTATTTAAATGGGTGTTTTAATTTCTGAGCAGGTGGGAATTTTCTCCCTATCATATATACAAATCATATATATTGATTTGTAGTCTAATTCCACTGCATTCTGAAAAATACAACTTAAACTTCAGCAGAAAATGAAAAATTTCAAACATTTTTACTTACATTAATTTAAAACAACAATCCCAGATGTTTTATGAGGAGAAAAGCTGCTTTTCATTTCCACATATTCTTGAGGTCATTAGTATCATAAAAGAGACCCGCATGGAACTCCTTCAACAGTGGTGAAAGAAAGTGGCTTTCAAACTACGCCTACCCATCCCAAGAGAGAAATGCATTTATACCAAAGCCTCACTCACCCTCTGAAAGAAACATTTTACAAAACAGTATATGTGTCACTCTGATACGTTCTACTATATTGACCCTTTTGAATGCTTTTTGACACACTAAATTGCTTCTACAACCCACCAATGGCTGGTGATCCCTTTAGAAAGCCCATGGGCAGAGGGCTCCTATGAGGCAGAGGTGGGGAGGAGCTCCCAGAGAATAAGCCAGGGAGGGTGTGAAAGGGCCCAAGCGCTGGTTGCTTCCAGCTTTTCTCCTCCCTTCCCTGGGATTGCCAGGGAGCCAGGCAGAAGTGGGCACGGCAGTGGTACCGGTCCTGGCAAGCACTCCGATAAGCCTTGGAAATAATTCAAGATAAAGTCCTTTCTATTACTTAAGAACCTGGATTAAAATTATATCCACATCATTGTATATTCCCAGAAATTTATATTTTCTTCTTTACTGTGACTTGTTATTTAATGGAAATAATAATAATTGGAAGGGCTCTCCTGTCAAATTACTGAAGCCCCTTGATTTTCTGTAATAATGGAAACTCAACCATCATTTACATTTGGCTTTACCACATGACTCTGTGCTAGGGTCTTAGCCCCTCTCACACCGCTCAACAACAGCCAAACCCCAACTGGATTGTCTAGGGGTGGGAAGGATTGGAAACTTTCGATAATACATGACTTATGGCTCAGCTGCTTAAGTGTCTGACTCTTGATTTCAGCTGAGGTCATGATCTCAGGGTCGTGAGATCAAGTTCTGTGTTGGGCTTGGAGCTCAGTGGGGAGTCTGCTTGGGATTCTCTCTCTCCCTCTCTCCCTACTTCCCCCACTCATGAGTGAGTGCACTCATGCTCCCTCTCTCAATAAGTAAATAAAATCTTTAAAAAAAATAATACATGATCTACTACATGACTGTGAGACCGCGGGAAGGGACTTTGCCTTGTTATACTGAACACAGGGAATTAATGGCTCTCAATTAGTTAAATTTAAATGAGATGCATGTCTAATTATAAATACATTTATCTAATTAAATGCAAACTGCTTAATTAGCATTGTTTTTAAATAGGTGACCCAGCAGCATGAAACACCATGTTTCCTTAATATCAACCCCCTTCCCTTTGCCACTTAATGATACTACATTTTTTCAGGACTATTGTTCCAGGGGCACCTGGGTAGCTCATGTGGTTAAGTGACTGCCTCTGGCTCAGGTCATAATCCTGGAGTCCCAGGATCAAGTCCCACATTGGGCTTCCTGCTCAGCGGGGAGTCTCCTTCTCTCTCTGACCCTTTCCCCTCTCATGCTCTCTCTTACACTCTCTCAAATAAATGAATAAAATCTTTGCGGGGCAGGGGGGAAGAGACTGTTGTTCCATAACAAGAACAACAATGCTCCATCCTCCCCAGAACTGTATAACCCAGAGTGAGGCACGCTCTGAGTTCTTTTCTGAACTCAGTACTTACTGGTTGTGTTAAATCCATTTTTAACATGTACCTATTATCCCCTATCTGTGAGACAAATTTTCTTTTTCTTATATCCAGGATACAAGAGTAAGACATCTTTATTATCTATAATGTGAGGACAATAATAATAGGTTTGGAATGAGAATCTGACTAATTAATACATGTAAAAAGCACTAGAAACAATGTTTGGCTCACAGGGTCAGCTTTCATTACTGTTATTACAACATGCTATTTTCTACTAGAGTGCACCTCCCTTGTCTGTACTTCTGAAAATGTCATTTAAACATTTCCTTAAGTGTGCTTTCCTTGAAAATACCCTCCATCCCCTAACTCTGTCTCCTGGTTCTCGTCTAAGTCAATATTCTCACCAGCAGCATAAATAACAAAAGTACTCTATATAGAACTAATTTCCACAGCAAACATTTCATCCCATTTTACAGATGAAGAAACTGAGGCACAGAGAGGTTAAGTCACTTGCTCATGGAGACTGGATTTGATTTATGCAGTCTGGCTCTGGCTCCCTTGCTCTTGACCTTCGCACTATACTGTCTCTCTCTTGTATCCTTCTACACGTTTCTATTAAAGGAGTAATCAGGATGTTGTGAGATTGTCTGAATACAAATCTGCCACCTCCATTAGGCTACTAGCTTCCCAACGCTAAGCCGTGTGTTAACTCCATATCCCTGGCATCTAGCATAAGATCTGGACCACAGTGAGTAGCAAGTATAACTTTGTCATTCTCTATGTTTGATGAGTGAGAGGTCCCAGGGTAGACCTGTTCTGCACATGAACCCAGAGAGGCCACTTTGATGTCACAAGTCCCAAATTCTATAACCAAATATGCCCAAGAATTAGGTTCCTATACCATGCTTAAGAATGAAGCTGTAAGGAAATAAACACCACTAACTCATTGTGAGGAAGCTGTGTAGAGAAAGACAAGGTTCCTAACTTAAGCTAAACTTACAAAGGCAGTAAAATTTAGTGCACTACTTTCTTTTTTCTCCTATTTTTTTTTTCCCCTATCGAGTCCATCCTTGAGAGCAGTGGTTCTCAGCCAAGGAGTGTCTTGCTGCCCAAGAACGATGTCTGGAGAAACTTTTGATGGTCATAACTCTGAAGGGGGGTTTTCACTGGAAGCTAGTGAACAGTGCTAAACATCCTACAATGCACAAGACAGACCCCCTCCCATCCCTCCTCCCCCAACCCTGCCCCAAAAGAATTATCTGGTCCAAACATCAGCGAGGCCAAGCTTAAGAAACCCTGCTCCAGGGTGAGCTGCCGCTGTAGTCTGGGAGAACCATTTGCCTGTACTGTGCTTTGGCAGAGCACAACAAAGCTCCAGCAGTGGGAAGGAGAGGAACAGACAGACTTAAACAACTAGAATCTGAGGGCCAATCTCCTATTTTCTGTCCACCCAATGACATCTCCTGCATCGCCAGGATGGAGAGCCAATATTCACAAAAAAACTGGAGCATTTTCTCCATTCCCTCCCATCAAGTCTCTGAATAGTCAAATTAGGTACTAACCCAGCTGTGCCCAGAGAGGGTTATATGGATGTGTCTTGGCCAGCGTGTTCACGGACTGAGAGGTGCGTTTCTCTGAGAAGGCTTTAATGGGAGGGTGATCAACAGGCATGACGGTCGGTACCCAGGCCAGGTGGTAGGTTAACACTGCAGTCAGTAAGGCAGCAAAAAACCTTGGAGAAATGGAAGAAAATACTACCACATGAGCCCATGCAGGAAGAAGCATGTCACGTGCAGTACATACACTGACCATGGAAGCTGCACCCGAGGCTCCAGAGTTGACACTTACTGGTTTTTGTTGATCTGTTCTATCAGAAGTGTGAATTCCTTGAGAAAGCGCTGGCATAGCTGGGTTTTTTCCAAAGTGCTGGACATCATGGTAAGCCATACAGGTTCAGCTATCCTTGGAACAGAATACAAGTTCCAGATCGTTCCTCTACAGAAGAGAAAAGGGATACACAAAACTGTCACAGCTATCATTTTGGGTGATCATAATCTCTTCATAAAGGAATAAAGAAGAAAACAATAATGTGAATCTATGCAGCCTTTAAGGGATTCAGGCAGTATATAAGTCAGGGATCAGCCAACTGTGATCTACAAGCCAAATCTGACCACCACCTTTCTTGTAAACAACATTTTATTGGGACACAGCCATGCTCATCTATTTACATATTCTCTGTCCCTGCTTTTGCATAATGGCAAAGTTGAGTAGCTACGACAGAGGCACTTTACAGAAAAGGTATACTAACCCGTGATATAAAATATTCATTTTTAAAGCAATTTATTTTCACGATACCTAGTATAGAACTTTACGACCATTTTTTAAAAAAGATTTTATTTATTTGTTCATCACAGAGAAAGAGAAAGAGTGCACATAAGCAGGGGGAGCAGCAGGCAGAGGGAGAAGCAGATGCCCCACTGAGCAGGGAGCCCAAGGCGGAACTCGATCCTAGGACTCTGGGATCATGACTTAAGCCGAAGGCAGACACTTAACTGACTGAGCCACCCACGAGTCCTGACGGCTATTCTTATAGTAAAGAAATAAAGGAAGAAAGGGAGTATATACTACATCAAAAATGTGACTAAAGGCAACTCAACACTCCCAATTTGGTGCTTTAGTTCTCTGAACCAAAGCACTCTATTCATTTCAAATGGAAAAATTATGTAAGTGGCTCTTCTTCACTATAATGTATGCCGAGTTTTTATAAGCACTAACAGAATCAAATTCTTAGAACTATAAGCTATCACCAAAACTGACTAATATGGCTCTATCACTTTACAGATTCAGAAACAGGCCTAGAGAAATTAAGTTACTTGCATAAAAGCATGAACAACAAGGTCAGGAGGACTTCAAGTCTCCCAACATCTGGTGCCAAGGGCTCTATTGTGAGGTCATGATGCACAAGTGTTTTTCCAAAGAACACACTAACTTAGCTTAGGATCTCCACTGTAGAATACATCCACTTCAAATGAAAAGAGCTGAGACATATTTTGATTTGGTTTTCTAGCTGTGTGCCTATTGCTTCTCGGCCTTTTGGCTAAGATCAAGTGTCTAGCTGTGTGCCTAAAAGAATTGAGACACAGTAGAATTCCACCTTGGCCAAAAAACATTTGGTGAGTTAGGTAGCAAGGACAAGTTACAGTCACATGGAATAGGAATTTCTTTACTAAAACTAAGGTCTCCAACTGATAACACTTTTCTTTGTCACCATTTCTGGAGAGGTAGATCACTGAAGTAAGAATAAGACTGGTCTATGAACAAGTGAGGTTCTCTAGTTCTGTACTTTCAGATTCTTGACCTCTGAAAAATTAGTACTTTCATTAAACTAGCACAACTTCACCCTATTTCTCAACTCTGTGACTTAGGTCTTGACAATCACCAGATAATGACTTATGTGTTATTTGAGTACTTTATACATATAACCCAGGATTCAAAAACTACTGGGGATTTTGCTCCAAGAAGCATTATAGAATTCACCTTAAGCATCAAAAAAGTGTTCTAAAATTCTAAGAACTACAAAAAATATTTTTATCCTTCAGCTACAGAATAACAGTTTGGCTCATTAGCTCATGACCCATTTGGAGTGTGATTCCACTCCCCATCAAGAAATTGGCTTAAAGAAATGGTGTGAGAATCCCAGCTCAGCACGGTGAAGGAGAACCCCACCCCCTACACTACACCTTCCTATCCAGATATTAGGAGCAAGGACTATAGAAAACCAGTCTCCGGAGTACAAAGATCATGGATGAGAAACTGAAAATGAAAACACACAATTGTGGTTCAGACCAGGACACTGAGGAGAGGACACTGGGTAGAAACACAGATCGTCCTGGCCGACTGGAAGATCTACATCCCTGACATAGACACTCTCTCCAGCTACCCTGTGGATAAGCAGCCCTGAACCCAGGTTTCCACATCTGTAACATGGGGCTAGTTAATCGTGCTTACTCCTAGGGCTTTTGTGAGGAGGACATGAAATAATGAACAGGCTTATAAGAGACACCTAAATATTAGTTTTCTCTATTCATCCTGTTAAAAGCAATCAAGGACTGGATGACAGGCAGCAGTGTGGATTACACAGTGGGGAGTGACCCAAACTTTTTGCTCCAGTTGGTCTGGATTTCCATCTTGGGGGAAGGAGCTACCAAAGTGAGTACTAACTGCCAGTCCCACAATTCTTCCAAGTAATGGTCTCTGGGTATCCCCAAATCCATGGCTGCCATGGCTATGGCCACTTACAAGCTATCTTCAGGGATTTGCCAGATGTTGTCAACGCACCTGAACTCTCCCAGAGCTTCCATCAGACGGCTGACGTAGAACTGGACACGCAGACTCGATTCTGCTATCTTTCTGCAGGAGATCATGGCCTACATGGAAGAAAAAACAAACCAAATTGCTCTCTGAGAAGAGATTCCTTTATAACTGTCCACTACTGGGATTTTATTAATAAAATAATATTATAATCAAGACATTCACTGTGGTAATGACTTCAGGCATCACGAAGAAGTGATCTCCTTTCCTAAAATACTATAGTATCTGATATCTGATATCAACGTGACTAAGGGTCCATTACTGTTGCAGACAATTTAACTTCTCTAAAAAAGTGATCAGATACATAAACCATGAGATGTTAACCACCTTAAAGTGCCATGATCATGTCTCTATTTGACACTAGAACTACATTCTTGTTACCTTTTCAATGGCACTCTTCAACCTGTTCATGTGAGATTCAAACAAGGGAAAATGAGAAAAAAAGAAGTCCTGGAAATTCCTTTGTGCCTCTTCTTTCTCACACAGAGAAAAGATGATGCTTATGGCAATTTTCTTCCTCCGAACTATGGCTGGATTAGAACTGCAGGTTTCTTCAGCTAGGCTGAATGTCTCATCCGTTGACCTGAAGGAAAAATAAGTTTGAAAAGTTGCCATGCCTCCAAGAATCGCATTGAGGATAAACTGTAATGCCAGGGGATGACATTCAGAAAGCGAACCCAGAACACCCAGAGTCTTAACCAAGAGTTTGTCTGCTTCCAATTCATTCTCTTCTCTAATTCTCTGTCATGATAAATGAAAAACATCAACTTACAACACGGTATTTTCTAACGCGAAAAGAAGTTTAAATAAAACCTAAAAGCTGGGACGCCTGGGTGGCTCAGTTGGTTAAGCGGCTGCCTTCGGCTCAGGTCATGATCCCAGTGTCCTGGGATCGAGTCCCACATCGGGCTCCTTGCTCAGCGGGGAGCCTGCTTCTCCCTCTGCCTCTGCCTGCCTCTCTGTCTGCCTGTGGTCACTCTCTCTGACAGATAAATAAATAAAATCTTAAAAAAAAAAAAAAACCTAAAAGTAACTTTGAATGTCCTCCTGTTAGGCTCTTAGTTTTTTTCCCTTGGATTATTTCACATCGGACTGGTGGTATTTAGAGAGCAGGGAGACACATCTGGTCACTCAAAACACAGGCCCTTTGTTTTGGTTGAGAGATACCAATAGATAGGAACATTAGAAGGGAAATGATCCTGTGGTTTTCTGTTTAACCAGTGCATCATGTTTGGAAATTTACTCATGGTTGAGGCTTACTTTCCCAAGGCTATTAAAACCATTAGATGAAGTAAGTCTGGTAAATGCTCAGATTAAGCCATTCAATTGATTTAGCTCTCTGGGAAATCCCCCAAGCAGAAAGACATATCTCTCAGCCGGGTAGTCAACTTCTCAAAAAAACTTAAGATTCTTTTGGGAGACTCTGCTTCTATGATAAGAGAATCATGAAACCAGTAAATTATGGGTATGTTCTCAATCTGTCTTAAGGGGTAAGACTCAGAAATACGGTCTAACCCTGTCTCTTACTGAACTATTCTGAAAAACCAGCACTGACTACCACATAGCTACTAATAACAAAAGTGAAAATAATTTTTTTTTTTGTACAAAGATACCAAAAGCAAAGTCCATAATACATCGCACATGAAAGTACTTTGCCTGGCACACAGGAGGTATACAATTAACTTTCTCTTTCTCACAGACTTTCACCATTTAGTCTCGGATCTCCACTGAATATGGGAGGGTACTGCTTCCTCTGTTTTCTTAACCACAAATTACCACAAAAAAATTACTTATGCTTGGCAGGACTCAAGGCCTCCATACTCCTGATCTTAAACTTATTTGCTGCTCTACTACTCACAGTCTATAACGTTACTGTGATTTTCACATATCCATAGCTTTGAAAACACGCGTACATCAGATGTTTTATGGTCAGGAAAGCCATTTTACTTTTGAAGGAAAGGAGAGAGACATCTTGTTCTAAGCTCAGAAAGGACATGCTATTGTTCTATTCTCAACTTTAAGCAAGATTCCCGAGATGGAGATGTGGATGATGAATCAGTAACAGGCTCTCACTAACAGACACGCCATGGGCTGGACATGATCTTCAGGTGCTGTTGTAAATGCTGTGCACTCTAGTAAACCATCAACTGTTTTTTATGAAAAATTCCTAGATCTTAATCATCTGCTCATCAGAAAAAAAATCTTGAGCCTCTCTTAGAATTTTAATTTCATACAGTGAAATTTCATATGGTGAATACTCATCTTCCCCAAAGTACCTGTAGTATAACTTCGTTTTTTGCACCAGTTTATTTCTATTTTATATAGGAAGTTCTGAGCTTATTTATGGCCAACATTTTCTTGCAACACTTTTTTTTTTTTTTTTTTTGGTCTGGCATCTATTTTTCTTCTTTTTCGAAAGTAAAATGACTGTTTCAGTCCATTCATCTTCAGCCAACGTGGTCCTTAATAATGAAATTGTAATAAACACTCAACCCTATGCAAGTTTATGCACCAACTCTCATAAACAATAGCTGACTCTATCTTAATGTAGCAGAGAGTGCCACCTACTGCATTTCTGAAAAACTTCCACAGCTACAACAACGTGGATAGCTCTTCCTCACTTCGCTGCATCTTTCTACCGAATTCCAAAGCAACTGAGCTTCATTCTATAGTCTCACAATACATCAGTTCACACAGTACTACGATTATATTTTTAAAATCATTCCACAATGAAAGAATGTTTCAGAATGTTTTAAAACACTTGAGTATGCAACCCAATACATCATCATCTCTTCACCCTCAAGTCACCATGTAAGGTACATAGGCCTTTCTGCAAATGTGGGAACTGAGGCAGAGTGAGTCATTAACTTGCCTCAGGAATAGAAAACTTCTCAGTAACAATGTTGGAGCTAGAACCCAGGGTTTCTGTCTTCTAAGCTAGGCTTGTTTCCGGATGTTGGAAACGAGCAGGGACCGTGCCCTGTGTCTGATCTGTCTTCTGGTCTTCACACCATCAGGTGCACCCTGCCAGCTGGAGCACTCAGAAGAAATAGCTGGGAGTGATCACGTCAGCTGGCAGGACTTCAAGTCAAGGAAAGACCCCTGCTACACACTTAAGCTTTCTCCTTACAAAAAAATCAAATAGCATTTTGCTGACACTTACGGATAAGCATTTACATGCATTACTTTTACCTCAAGATCATAAGCAAAGCAAAAACTGTGATTATTTAAGTAATCTCAAGAATTTATAATTGATATCAGGACTTATAATTTATATCAGGCTTAGTCTAATTGTTTTTGTCAGCTTTGAACTTCATCTGAATCTATGTATTATATTGGAACATAGGAAATTGCCATTTTTCTAGGTCAGAGAACAAATCTGCAGCAACTTTATACGGTTGGTTCAATATAATAATTCAAATCAAAAGCTCCTCTGAGTACTTTATACCTTGGTCCTTTAGGGTTTCTGTCGCCTCACTAAGGGATGAAATCTCTGCAGTTTCTCTTCTATTATAGGCAATACTTCCCCACCAGCTGGTAAATGCCCAAACTGGTTCCCCATCCAGTAGCCAAAATTTACCACCCGGCACAGTAGGGGGCCTGGAGACAGGAGTATCCCGTGTGGGACTAAATGTTCAGGACTGTGAAATCTTCCTTTTTACCTCCAACTCTCTTAGGAAGTTTCTGATTACTGTGGATTTTCTCTCAAAGCCAGAGGTAATCATATTTCTGGTACGTGCTATTCTTTTGTCTCACATCAAAAATTTTCCTACCTGCATACCTGCCAAAAGTAAGAGATCAGCTGCAACATCTTTAAATGAAGGGATCTTCACAGGCATAGTGATCAATTCAAAATATCAGCTGCACTTACATTCTCTGTGTGCCAGCTTCATGGGCATGAGACCCCACTCACACAGAGCCCCATTCCCAGATGGGCCCCAGGCTTGATTTAATGCTTTGCAGTTACCATCTCGGATTCTTAGTAATTTTATCTTTCAGCCTGTATTCTGGAAGTGAAATCTGATGGGACAATGAAGCATGTGAGTGAGCAGTGAAGACACCAGGCTGCAGAGTACACAGTGGGCTCAGGCCTAAGGGCATGCAACTCAGAGGCTGAGCAACTGGCTGAGCAGTTAGGCACACACCCACGTGTCTGAAAAGCCCAGGGTGCCAGGAGGCCCCAAGGCGGCAAGGCCAGGACTGGAGCCCAGACTGGTAGCTGGGACAGCAGCAGCAGAAAGAGCAGTGACCACAGCCACGGGAGAGAGGAAGGACTTGGGTAGTGGCGTGACCCACGGTGTGAGGCTAGCTTACCATCCATCACTGGAATCTGTCCCTATAGAGCATGCACAAATATTTAACTCTCTGACCCAAGCCCCAAAGACAGTAAATTATCACAAAGAGCCTACAGTGGACATTGCAATAAAACATATCCAGGAATAACCAGAATTCTTCAGTTTATCATCTCCAGTTTTGAAAACTATTGCAAAGTAAATATCTACAGGCATAGAAACAAATTAAATGTAAAGATTGTTGTACTGGACAAAAAAAAAAAACCCTACTATTTTCATATGAAGCTTCGGATAAACTATTAATAAGGAAGTCCATTCTAAAATTAATTTTCCTTGTAATTGAAGATGCAGTGATAGAATGCAAACACAGGCATTCTGAATTATATACAACTCGTGAAGACACTTTCAGTTGCTTGCAAGACCTCTATGAGTTACTCAAAATGTCAAAGGAGACATTAAAATAAGTTTGTATAAATTTACATTTAAAATTAAATTCAGCCTTACACAAAATGCATTTGTGTGAAGAATTAAATCTTTTTAGAAAAACTGTTCCACAAGAATCATCAGATCTAGATGTACTGAAATTTATATTTTGAAAGTTTATCAGAAACTTAATCCAGTGTTTTCATAATCCATAAAGTTCCAGTAAAGGTTACATCAGCAGAAAGATCTTTCTCACAAAATTGTCAAAAAAATTACTTGCCATCTTGCATTTGCTAATGTGATTAATGCTGCTTTCAATTTTATCAATTGAAAGCAAAGTTGCTAAAAACTATAAATTTTGATAACCTAACAAATGAAGATAGAAAAGAAAGCCAGAAAAGTCTTATGATGAACCAAGATATAGCATTATTTATTATATTATATAAAGTTATGATACCAAAATACTATTTCTTATAATTTATAAGTTTATGTTTTATTCATATTTCATTATTATTCTATTACATTTTGTAAGTAAAATATTTTTAAAGGAAAAGCTTTACATTTTAGTACCTTTAATAGCACTCTTCCCCACTTTTTGAACAAAGGGGTTCATTTTCATTTTTGAACCAAAGATATTTATTTTAGGTGTAAGTTTTGCAGAGATTCTTTAGTTTCCAAAGCCACATCTCAATTCAAATTAGAGTTCTGAAGAATTTTCAGAGGAGTGGATTGAAGAATGCTATTCAACTTTGGATTTAAACCTGAAGGGATGGGGCACCCGGGTGGCCCAGTCGATTAAGCGTCTGCTTTGGCTCAGGTCATGATCCCAGAGTCCTGGGATCGAGCCCCACATCGGGCTCCCCGCTCAGCAGGGAATCTGCTTCTCTCTCTCCCTCTGCCTGCTGCTCTGCCTACTTGTGCCTCTTTCTCTCTGTCAAATAAACAAATAAATAATCTTTAAAAACAAAAACCTTGAAGGGATAGAAAAACATTTTAGTAAAGAAATGTCTAAAGGGAAGGCTTCTATGACTCATCATTCTCTTTAATCACAGAAGCTGTTGTAAGGACAGTGAGGATGGTGGGATGCCCTCTCCTGACAACTGCAGTGATGGCAATGATAATGATGGCAATAATAATTGTAAATAAGTCCTACTGACCAATATTTTCTTTACTTATCTTATCCTAGCTTGACTTGACTTGCTGTATCTCATTTAACTTTCCCAACAACACTGTGAGGCTGGTACTAGTACAATGATCATAATGCTGATGAGGAAGCAACACTTTGAACACAGATTAATTCACTGTCGGTACACCTAGTGAGTGGCAGAAGTAGCACCTGTTCTCACACCAAATTCCAAGCTCCTGACCATTCCACTCAAAGCCCATCAACCACAAAGCAGTTCCTTGATGAGTGAAGCAGCTCTATTTTTCTCTCTTGGTCGAGCTTGCTAGGATTGTGAGAACAACAGAAGAGAGGCAAGCAGCCTGACACTTGCTATACACACGCCCTGACCCTCGCCTCTCAGCTTGTCCTTTAAGCACCACCTCTCCCAAAAAGAGAATCTCCAATTCCCCACCTAACAACGCAAGTGTTCTCTCCCTCCACTGAGTCCCAAAGCACTTGATGACCCCCCAACCCTGGCTTGCGGCATTTATAGTTTAACATCTTATTGCCATTATTTATGTGTGTATGGTCTACCCCACCAGTCAATAGCCTCTATCAATGGTCCCAAGATGCAGGTGTATATCTGAATCATCTTTACACCCTCACAGACCCCCTACACACGGTGATTACCAGCCGACACACTAAATCAAACAACTGACATGTGAATCTTTATAGGTACAACCTATGTTAATTCTCTTTTTAGGTTTTGGGTTATAGGGAGGAGGTGGAAGCTACTGATGTAATATCATAATAAGCCAAACTAAGTATTTTGCAAAACTACCAAACTTTAGATCTAAAATTCAACTGCAATGAAGGCAGGATATACCTCGATGCCGTCTTCATAATCAGATTCATGACCATTTCATTTAAGAATTTAAGTTTTATGAGAAGAGTATGCATGTTACAATCCTTGCGTTTATATGTTTTCAAAGACCACATTGGTGTCACAGTAAGCTGAGGAAGAGATTTATTTCAACCCTCTAACTCACGAGAGCTACATCTGGAAGGGAGCCAATTCAAAGAGAGAGGAAACTCTTTTTTTTTTTTTTTAAAGATTTTATTTATTTATTTGACAGAGAGATCACAAGTAGGCAGAGAGGCAGGCAGAGAGAAAGGGGGAAGCAGGCTCCCCACTGAGCAGAGAGCCGGACGCAGGGCTCGATCCCAGAACCCTGAGATCATGACCTGAGCCGAAGGCAGAGGCTTTAACCCACTGAGCCACCCAGGTGCCCCGAGGAAACTCCTTTTAAATTAACACCAAATCTAGCTCGTACATGGCACAATGACCCAGATGGTTCCCAGCGTCTTCCAAACCAGACTGGTTTTCAGCTTTTATATTTATTGATTTATAAAACTTCTAATTTACCCATTTTCAGCCTAAGCAGAAGCTAATCCAGCAGTCTGGGTTTTTTCCCCACTGAAAACAGGGGAGTCTTGCCAGTTTGTTTAAGCAGTCTACAACCAGCACCTTTCTGAGCAAGAGCAAACTTGTAACTCACCTCCTTGGAATGATGCCATTTTCCAAACTTGTTGTCTGACTTCGAAGCCAGCGGCGCTGGTAGCTGCTGGAAGAGGATGTAGAGGAGCTTGGAGATGGAAAAGGTGTAATCAAAAGGCTGCTTAGTGAGGCTGTGAGGAAGAAAAGTAGAAAGTTGAAAGTTGAGGTAAATGAACCCTCATGTAGCCACACAAAAACATGCGTGCCAAGTGACCTAAATTTTCCGGTTCTACCAGCCATATCCAGCAGGGGGAGACTACAACTCCTCTCTTACTAAGACTTTTGGACTGCAAAGAAAACATCCTTTAAAAAGGAAAATAAATTTAAAAAAATAGGGATTACAGACATATCAAATGCATCAATTATTAGGCCCTACATCACAAAGGCAGCATAATTATTACTCACTTAACCAGAATGCAGATTTCTGATAAAAATGGTCCACATAGCATAACTGTTTATATTGTTACCTGATAACCAATGTCATACACAGTGTTTATTTACACTATTTTCTCCTCTTAACTACTTCTTCACTCCTATTTTGAAGTGAAATCTAGGCAAGTAAGTAGTTCCTCCACAGAGTATCCTCCCTCCTATCCCCTATCTCTAAATATACAATACTGACCTTCCTTCCCTCCAGCAACCAGCTTCCTCACTAACCCTTCACCACTCCCTTGGCTGTGAAAAAGCATCCTCTAGCCTTAAATATATTTTCTGCTTGGATTACTTATTTGCCTCAGGGCCTCTCTCTGCTTCTCTCTGCTATATAGTATTAGATGCCTATGCTTGGGCTCTCAGTGTGAGCTGACCTGCCAGCCCAGACTTCTCTAACAGGCAGGGAGGGATTGGTGCCTTTCATGGTAGGCAAAGGGATTCTTACAAATCAGAGCTGCTTGACTGATGTCTACTAGTTTGGAAGAATAAAAGAAGGTGACAGACTTTTTTCCTTTTACTTTCCTCAGGCTAAGGAATTAGATATTGAAATGTCACTCAGTCCAGTGGAAAAGGAAATGGGGTCCAACTGAATGCTGGTCAACGTTTTCAGAAGCAAACCACAGGACAAAGGAAATTGAATTGAGCACACATAGTATACTATGCTTATGGATATCACTTGATAAGGCATTTCCCCATATGAAGTGTTACATTTTAATTTACACTTTTATAGGCAGATGTAAACAACCTGACTCCCTGACCTGATTTCGTAAATATGACAAGAGTTACTTGGCTGTTACTCAATTCTCAGTAAGCAAATGCTGGAGTGTGTACAATGTGCCAGGTGTTGTGCCAGGCCACTGGGATGCAATGGTGGACAAGACAGACGCATATTTGCCTGCATGGAGCTTCAAGTCTCCGTGAATAGCAGTGAACTTGCCAGGCTACAAATTAGATGCAAAATGGCTCAAGGTTCTTTCCACACCAGAGGTATATTGAGATG
Organism: Martes martes; assembly: GCF_963455335.1. Taxonomy (NCBI): domain Eukaryota; kingdom Metazoa; phylum Chordata; class Mammalia; order Carnivora; family Mustelidae; genus Martes; species Martes martes. The sequence goes on from NC_137889.1 coordinate 80,331,886, forward strand.
CTTTTCTTCTAATCTAGCCATAACATATTTCTAATCATAGCCATAACAAATTTGTTTGGAAGATCTAAATCATCTATGTACTCCTTGTATCCAGGACAGCTCCCTGGATAACTTAATAAAGCAATTAATGAATACTTAGTGAATGTATGGCACTTCTTCACTAAAGTATTGCCCAGAGGTGGCTGACCCCAACAGGCTGCCTTTGTTCTGATCTGGTTTCACCCTCTGAAGCTGAATTAAATCTCCAAAAAATCAAATCCACATTTGAAATATCAGTGGTGGGTAATTTTACTGAGAATTTTGAAGGGAGACAAAAGAGAGTTTTTCCTCAAAACCACACAAAATTACTTAATAAAAAATGCCAACTAGACATTTGTGCCCCACCCCCAAATTCTAAAAGTCCCTCATGAGGTACACAAGCTCTTCATTCCCTATTCCTAAATCTTTAGGGTCCTCTGTCTCTCTTCCTATCTTAATGCTGGTCAAATCATCTTCTTGGCAGGTGGAGGACAGGGCTGAGGGGTAGTAGTACTTGTATGATAAACATCTTTTCCCCTGTCACAGAAGCAAGATGGAAATGACTCTGAGGGCCAAATTTATTCTGGAAATTGTATGTATTTCTGTATAATTCACAGTTTAGTAAACTGAGTAAGAACCCAGGCTCCCAATTCAAATCCTGGCTCTGCCACTCACCAGCTGTAATACCTGGGCAGTTTACTTAACCTGTCAGCTTTCTCATCTGTAAAATGAGGACAGTAAAGCATCACACCTCAGGATTTTCATGAGAACTGCTATCTGCTAGTGAGTTATGAATTATTTAGTGAACCAACACCAGCATTTAAAAGAAAACAAGAGTATATTGCAATGCTAATATTAATTGATGAAATTTTTGTTATATATAAAGATGTTTGTTACTGGATCATAATATAGAATGCATTAGCATGAACTGCAGACAAAAGAAAAGTCTGAGAAGCACTGACCTATTTCATAAAGTTCCTGTGAGGATTAAACAAATCAATACACTTAGCCCAGTGGCCTACACAATAAATGCTGGCTATTGACTCCCTCTGATAAATTCTTGGAACAGGAAAACTAAGTAAGACATTTCAGAGTACTAAAACATTATTAGTTCTGATTAGTTAATCATGAAAACAACCTCGGACTTGTAATAGACACATGAAAGGGAAAGGGAAAACATTAATAAAAAAACAGAGACGAGGGGCGCCTGGGTGGCTCAGTAGGTTAAAGACTCTGCCTTCGGCTCAGGTCGTGATTCCAGGGTCCTGGGATGGAGCCCCGCATCAGGCTCTCTGCTCAGCAGGGAGCCTGCTTTCTCCTCTCTCTCTGCCTGCTTCTCTGCCTACTTGTGATCTCTGTCTGTCAAATAAATAAATAAAATCTTAAAAAAACAAACAAACAAACAAACAAAAAAACAGAGACGATATTCCTTTTTTCATTGTAAAATCCTGAATAAAAATTTGTAAGGTATACAAATGAAATACTAAGCTAAAGTGCTGGTTTAGGGCTACCCAGCACTTTCTTATTGAAAGTATTTTAGCATTATTTAATATGATTTTTACATTAACATACTACGGTATATCATTGTCAGTCATATACTCTAGGAAGCAATACAGTTGGCAACTCTCAAGTGGAATAACAGGCTTAATTTTGGCCTCTAACTCATTGTCACTTTTATGAGAAAAGGGTGGATTCAGTTATCTGTTCCATTAACATTTAATGCATTTGATGGTTGGCTAGACTCTTCTGTCTCTTCTGCAGCTTCAACAGACACCAGACTATGTGTATTTGGAAACAATCCCATCACAACAAAAAAATATACTAATGTGATGAGGCCCCTTATTTCCTCTCCAAGCTCATCATACACCACTCCCCCCTTACTATATTCCAGCCTTCTCTCTATTCCTTATACACAAAGCTCCGAAACCTGTTTCCACTCTGGGTCTCTGCACTAGCTGTTCCCATGCCTAAAATGCTCTGTGCTCTGATCTTCATGGAGCCTGTTACCACCAGCAATCCAGCCAGCTGAATATTTCTCCTTCTTCAAGAGGCCTTCCATGAGCATCTCATATGTTTTATTTTCCTCAGTGATAAGTGCTTACCTACATTTTACTGTCTATGATTTGTGTTTCCTTTATTGAATATAAACTCCACGAGATCAGGGATCATGTCCATTTGATCACTGATCTATCCCCATATCCTACAAAAATGCCTGGTACATAAGATGTTCAAGAAATTTTGCTGCATGAAGAGTGAGCAACGATTATGTGAAGAACAATGACATCTGTCTCGATCGATAATTATGACAGAAACAAAGCATTAGAAAAACAAATTTCTAGGAATTCCAAGTCTGAATTTGAGGAAAGTTTCCAGTGGTCAAAGCTATCTACACAGCATTTGGATTTTCTCTTTTCCTCTTACCTTCATTTTAAAAAATTCTTTTTTTGTTTTGTTTTATGGTGGTGGTGGACAGCAGTGGTGTAGCTCTGAACCTGAACACTTTCTCTGCATGACAGAGGGTTCTACATCCAAAAGACAGGAATGATGTTTTTTACTGTAATACTGACAGTACTTCCCTTAGAGTTTTTGCTTATTTAAACACTTAAGAAGTATAAAGTTCCTTAAAGTTTAACAGCTGTCTTCCTCAACAAAAGAATAGAAGCATTTAAAAAGGTCAATTAATAGAGCTGTGATTATTGTCTGATAGGAGAATGCCATTTTTTTGAGAATGCCATTTTTAATAAACCGAATACATTACTAGGCAAATAAAAGTTGATACATTGTAGTTACCAAATCACAGAGTAATTTTAAGACTATAAAGGGTCCTTAAAGGCATCCCAGGAACTTCAACTTTTAATAAAATTCCCACAAACTCCCCTCAATGAAAAGACAAAGAAAATATCCTCACCATGATGATTTCCAAACACCTTAATTTTTTAAAATAGACTTTATTTTTTAGAGTAGTTTTAGGTTGGAAAAAAAAAAAATGATTGGAAGGTCCGGAGATATCCCTCCATAGAGCCCCTACTCCCCTGTGATCAGCCTCATTCTTGTTACAACTGATGAACCTACACGGAAACATAATTATCACCCAGAGACCATACCTCACCTTAGGGTTCACTCTTAGTGTTGTACTCTCTATGAGTTTGGACAAATATATAATGACATGTACCCACTACTACAGTATCAATCAAAATAGTTTCAGTTCCCTAAAAATCCTCTATATTCCAACTATTCATCCCTCCCTGCCCTGTCCCCAGCTCCTAGGGACCACTGATTTTTTTACTGTTTCCACAGTGTTACCTTTTCTAGAATGTCGTACAGCTGAAATCATGAAGGACTGTAGCCTTCTCAGATTGGCTCCTTTCACTTAGTGATGTGCCTTTAAGTTTCCTCCATATCTTTTCATGATTTGATAGTTCATTACTTTTCAGCACTGAATTATACTTCATTGAAAACATCTTAAATTTTAATTCCTTACCTAGACATAAACTCTAGCCCAGCCTTTGTGATAGCTCACTCTTCACATTTATTTGCCAAATTATTTGAACTTTCGAAGTCTTTTAATCCATAATTTGCAGTCTAAGACTGAAGTGTCTGCAAAGACTTTTGGGAAGTCTAAAAAAACTCTCTTGGTTCTTTGCCCTTCCATATAAATAAGAGTTATTTTGTCTGGCTTCACAGGGGATTTTAGTTGAAATTACACTGAATTTATATTTATTTGTGAAACTTCACCTCTTTCTCTATTCATATTTATTTTCTTTGAGACATAGTTTCTTTTACTTTATTGTTTTAAACATTTTCTTAAATTTAACTTCAGTTAATTAATTTATAATATATTATTGGTTTCAGAGGTACAGGCCTGTGACTCATCAGTCTTATATAATACTCAGTGCTCATTACATCACATGCCATCCTTAACGTCCATCACCCATCCCCCACCCTTCTCCCCTCTAGCAATCCTCAGTTTGTTTCCTATGATTAAGAGTCTCTTATGGTTTATCTCCTTCTCTGGTTTAGTCTGGTTTTGTTTTGTTTTTTTTTCCTCCTCTATTACCCTATGATCCTCTGTTTTGTTTCTTAAATTCCACATATGAGTAAGATCATATGATAATTGTCTTTCTCTGATTGACTTACTTCACTTATCTTTTTTTTTTTTTTAAGATTTTATTTATTTATTTGTCAGAGAGAGAGAGAGAGAGAGCGAGTGAGCACAGGCAGACAGAGTGGCAGGCAGAGGCAGAGGGAGAAGCAGGCTCCCTGCCGAGCAAGGAGCCCAATGCGGGACTCGATCCCAGGACGCTGGGACCATGACCTGAGCCGAAGGCAGCCGCTTAACCAACTGAGCCACCCAGGCGCCCCTTCACTTATCTTTTTTTAATCAAATTTTTATATCTCTCCATAACTGTATCTTATATATATATATATATATATATATATAACTTTTTTATTCTAATTTTTCTTAAACAGGTAATAAGAATGCAAATGTAGAAAGTAAAAAGCTAAAGCAGAAGTTAGCAAATTTCTGAAACTGAAGAAGAAACATATCCATTCCAGGAGAATATCAAAGGTCTGACTTGAAATAGGAGAATTATAATGAAATGAAAAAACTGAGTTCTGTCCAAGCTACATTACAGACTGACAACTTCATATACAGAAGGCAAGGCAAAGCTCAGAGTAAAGATTTGACAGTACTGATAGAACAAGACACTTTTAAATTGAGATAGTTTCTTACACAGACTGTGGAAAGAAGAATAAAGCAAAAGTGCTAGTCCCTAGTGATCCTTGCCCCACACACCACAAAGGACAGTACTGACACAAAAGGGATCAGATGCCTGCCACACAATCTTTAGGAGACCCTGGTGCTGGGGAGCCAGCTGGAGACTAGACCTCGAGTCTCAGGTGGGCTGGGCAGAAAGCTCCAAATCTTATCTGAACCTTGGAGGTGATGAGAAACGTTTCATGACAACTTCCCAGCGGAGAGAGAGAAGTGAGTGGGGGATGACCTCCCAGCAGCTCCTTGGAGGCCTCCCATTCTCTTGTGTTCCCTGAGGAGTACAAGTTGTACTGCCAGGACTCAGATAAGCCGAGTTCAAGCCTTCGCCTGTATGTGCACGTGCAAGGTCAAGGATGCCATGGCCCAACAGCAAACAGAGCAAGACCCTCCTGGACGCTTGCCCCTCTTTACAAAGCACTGCAGCAGTTAAGTCAATAAAGAATTCAGATACAAATGGGATGTCAGTTTGCATCATTCAATGGTGACCTGTGTTGCAATCAACAGTTTGACTCCATTTTTTCACGTCCGACTGCTGATACCTTTTCAGGTTCTCCCCCCAACCCCCTTCCCTTTCTGCCTCGAATCTGGGCAAGGTGATGAGAAAGCCCAGGGGCCCTCTCCTTTGGAACCAGTGGGCAGTTCTGCCATGTGTGGAAGCCCTTACCCTGGCCCTACCCCCTAACCACCATTAAAAAACCCCAAGATCATCTCCTTTCCCTGTCTCTCAAGTCATTTGCTAACCAGCTTGCGAAGCCCACCCTGCTTTCACCAGAAAGCATCATTATGTGAATGGTAAATATTTTCATATCATCTTGGCATGTGTGTGGTGTCATCAGTTTTGATATGGAAACCGTATTTTGGGGGGGGGGTCCATTCTGTACCTGTATAGTGGCTAAAACACATGTCCTATTTGAATACTATGATTACACTGAAGGTTCATTTTAAAACACCTGAATAAAGGGGCACCTGGGTGGCTCAGTCAGTTAAGCATCTGACTTAGACACAGGTTATGATCCAGAGTCCTGGAATTGAGTTCCACAGTCAGGCTCCCTGCTCAGTGGGGAGTCTGCTTCTCCCTCTCCCTCTGCCCCTCCCCACTGTTTGCATGAGCTCCTGCTCTCTCTTTCAAATAAATAATATCTTAAAAAACATTTAAAATTTTTGGAAAAAAAAAGTATTTGAAAGTACATTATTATCAAAGTTTTTCTCATATTGACCTTCTGTTTATTCTACTTTTAAGAATGGAGGAAATGCAATTGTTCAGTAAATGAGGAAATGATTTTTCTTGTCAATGATTTGAACATTCTGATGAAGAAGAGAATCAAAGCCTGAATTAAGGTCATAGATTAAGAAGGCTCAGTGGCTCTGGTCTCAATCCTGGCCCTCCAACCCTTACTCTACTCATGTACTCGGACTTTCAAATTCTGCACCAATCCATCTCTGCAGAGCCAGTTTCCTATTTCTAAATTATAGATTTCTACTTTCTATTTCTACTCACACACCTAAATTTCTACTCACACACCTAAGGAACTTAGACACTTCTAAACTAAAGAATTATCTGAATATCTACCTCCCTGGACTGGCCTCCTGCTTTCCCTGTACTAGTTAATGCCATTATCCTCTGCTTATTTACCTGAGTTAGAAACTGGAGAGTCACCCTTGTTTCCTCCTGCGTCCTCCACATCCTGTGCCCCCTTAGTCACCGAGCCTTGCCAATCCCACCTCCTAGCATGGCTGAAATCCACCCTTCCTTTCTCCCAAGACCTTACTCAAAAATTTTTAATGGTAACCACTAAAAGAACAACCTCTCAAAAAATAATCTTCTAGATTAACATATGTGCAAAGCACACATTTAAAAATATCCAAAAGGGAATACAATGAAAATGCATTTTCCCTTCTTATCTGTCCAGGCTTGTATCCCTTCCATAGATAGTCTATGACTTGATCTCACGACCCATGAGATCATGACCTGAGCTGAAATCATGAGTCAGACACCTAATTGACTGAGCCACGTGGGTGCCCCTCTTTTTTTCTTTTTTAAAAAAGTTAGCTATTCTTGTTATTGCTTTATTTCTTATTCTGTGTGTTATAAGCTTGTAAAAAGGCACTAGAGTATTTAAAATGAAGAGTAACTTAGAAAGAAAAGTTGTATATTTTTCAAAGATGCTATTCCAAAAAAGGGAAGAGGAAAAAAACAACAACAATGGACTGTTTTTCAAAATTTTATGCTAAATCAGATAATCATTTTATACTAGCTACACACACACACACACACACACACACACACACACACACACATACACACACATACACAGTGGTGGGAAGTCCCAGTGTTTGAGAAAACTATCTTGAAAAAAAGTTAATGGGAAAAAAAACCCTAAGCCCCTTCATGCCCTGCTAAATTAGAAAGCATCACCATTCATGTATTTTAGCAATAGATACATTGGTCCAGGTTTTTCTGGAGCACCGTTTTGACGTACCACCTTGACCTCAAAAATAGAGTCAATTATGTTACATCCCTTAGCTGTCCCTGCTTATAAGATTAAATCCAAACTCTTTATCATGGGACTGGTGCCATTCAAAATTAGCCTTTCATAACCAGACTTACCTGCTGACATTCCCAACCCCACGTTCTAGTCCTGCCATTGTTCAAACATCCTAACAGTATACTCTCAAGGATCTACACCCTTGCACAAACTATTTTCAGAAATGCTCTTTTCCTAAACTCTGGTGCAGCTCTTTTCTACCTTCAAGGTGTCACTCAAGTATTACCTCTTACATGAGGCCATCACCCTGAATTCCCAGGCGAAGTGACTTACTGTTCCTCTTTGTTCCCACAATATCTTATGAGGTGGTACTTATCACACTGGATTTTAACTCTTGGTCTACACAAACTCTTCCTGAGGTCACGTGCTATACTCTACTCTTCTTCAAAAACATCCAAATTCTGGTAAAGTCTGACAACACAGGGGACTAAAAACTGCTATTCAATAAGTAAACAAATATAGCTTAATAACCAGCTAGTTAGGAATCAGTGCTATCCTTCTAACTCTTTCCCTTAATTTCAACTGTATCAAATTGGCCTTACTGTGAAAACCACCAAAATAATTCAGTTTTCTAATAACAGAGTAAACTCCCTTGGGAATTCAAAACCCTATGGCTCTTTGTATTCCCAGAGCATACTCTGCATGGAACAAGTATGCTGCTGAATGTGAAATAAGCTCCTATATCCATTCCCTCCTTTCAGGTTTGCCTGCAGGAGGGGATGCATAAGGAAGGCACTAGTGGGATAGGACAAAGACCCCCAGGTTTCTTTTCGATGGGGAACTGTAAACTCTCTTTTAAAGTTCCTTTTTATCCTGGAACAAGTTTCTCTGTATAGACAATGATTTAAAAACAAACAAACAAAAAAGCTTTTCTCAAGTTACTTCTCTACTGGACTACTGGGGGAGGGGAAAAAAAAGAACCTTAAATTATTCTTCAGACTTGAATTGTGATAATCGGAATTCTGGGAAGAATTCATGAAGCCTTTATATGGTGAAATGGTGTGAACGCTAATTTCAGAGATTCTACTGGACTGGCACATATAGCTACAAAAACTCCCCCATCTCAAGAGGTGCTGACCTCAGGGCGCCTGGGTGGCACATTCAGTTAAGCATCTGACTCTTGATTTCAGCTCAGGTCATGATCTCAGGGTGGTGAGATCAATCCCCACATCAGGCTCCGTGATCAGCCCAGAGTCTGCTTAAGACTCTCTCTCCCTTTCCCTCTGCCCCTCTGCTCCATGCTCTCTCTCGCTAAAATAAATAAATAAATCTTCCCCAAAAAGCTGACCTAAGTAACTCTGGAAATGAGTAGACATCTTTAAGACTAAAGGTAAAAGGAACTGAATATAAGCACTACACTCTAGTTAATAAAGTTGTTTCCTTCCTGGGTACAGGTTAACAATTCGGACATCACTACACACGTATACTGAAATGTACACAATTAAGTAAGTGGATGGCAGACAGTGAGACCCAGGTGTCTCACTGCTGGATTTTGGAGTTTCACATCACCAAGGGGAGGAATGATCCATGAATGAATTCCATCATCCAGGGAATGATCCATGTGGTAATGGCTTACAGATAATGGAGATATCAGTATAAACTCATGTTTTGACCTAACATACACATACATAATATTACACCCAGCAATATTATTATATATATATAAAGTTAGCATAAATTCTTATTTTTTGCTTGTCAGCTGACAGGACCTATAAAAAAAATGACATTCCAGCAGTAACGAGCATATCTAATGTCTGGATCTTAGAATCTAATTTCATTCTCCAATGAAAGAACAGGGTTCCATTCAGCAATGGCTGATTCTATGACTGGTAGGAGATATATAAGACAATGTACAAGTCTGGAGTATCTTATAGCATTAGAAAGTAAGAAGTATTAAAAGCACATATATCCATACCATGCCGATAGGGGTATATTAGAGAAACACAGAAGCCAGCAAAAAGAGCTCCAGGGTTTCCATGGCCAAAGCTGGAACAGCTTCAGCACTACTGACTGACTGAATCAAAAAATGAACAGATGAGGGGAAAGAGATGAATCTCTCACGCAGAAGAATTCCAAATACTTTATGTAGATACAGATACCCTGCTTCAAGGAAGGTGAACAGAACTCTCCACTCCTTAGGTGTGGACTACACCTAGGGACTTCCTTCCTAAGTTACAGTAAAGGGGAAATAAAGAGTAACATCACAGCAGAGAAACCGGACAAACACATGTACCCTAGTATGATGTGATGGAAACAGCCCTTTATCTCTGGGATCTTTCTTCGGAAAACCACAACCCTAGTAATCATGTGAAAAACATCAAACAAATTTGAATAGGGAACATTCTATAAAATACCTGGACACTATCCCTCAAAACTGTCAAGGTTATCAAAAATAAAGTCTGAAAAAATTGAGAGGAGCCCTAAGGACACATGATAACTAAATATAATATCGTCCTCGAACAGAAAAAAGACATTAGATAAAAACTAAGGAAATAAGTAAGACTATGGACTTTAGGTAATAATAATACATTGATATTGATTTGTGAACTGTAACAAATTCACCATACTAATGTAAGATGCTATTAATAGGGCAAACTGTGTGCAGATTATATGGGAATTCTCTGTACTCATCCTGGTTTTTTTGTAAATCTAAATCTGTTCTGAAAAATAAAATCGATTTAAAAAAATTTCCCCAACTCTCAACTCTTTAGACATGAAGTTAAAAATTATAGAAAAAAGGAATAAGCATGTTTTTAATTTCTCTACATCTTCTGCTAAGGCAGTTCAAACACCTGGAGTCCCTATTCTGTTTCAGGATGAGGACCTTGGTTCCAGCAATGTAAGGAGGGTATAAGAGATCTAAGAGAACTAACTATAGTAAGAACATAAAGAGGATTTTATCAACAAACTGCTGAACACCACCAGGGGTATAAAGCTCACACTGGTCTTTCTTTCCCACATCTGGTCAGTCCCTAGTTCCTCTCATAAGAAAACATTCAGATCTGGCTGCTCACATGAATGGAATGCCAGGAAGAAAGGCATCTGAGGGCTGGATCCAGTCCGCCACACGTAAGCACCGACCGGCTGGCTTATTCAGTGATGGAGCCATGTATCACGGGTAAAAACAGCAGGGTACCCTTGGTCTTTAGTGGAAGGCAGAAGTGGCATGTATGACATGTTCATCAGGCAAAACCCAAACACCACCAAGGCCTCTGGTTCCAGATCACTGGTTCACTACCCTTCTTCTACAGCACAGAATCTACCTCAGATCTAAACCACAAATCAAAAATCATAGCAGAATTGTGTACAAAAACAGAAACTAAGAGACCTTAAAAGCAATATTAGAAAAGCTGCAGGGTTGAAGGAATGAGAGCAAGGGGTATCCAAAATAAAATCTAGATCATCAGCCTGACTCTAGGACAGGAGAGAGGGTGACTGGCAGGCCCTGCCCCAGTCATGGATAGACCTCCTTCCACAGACACCCTTCCTCCTCTGATTTTACATTCAATATTCAGCAGGCAAACTCCCAGTAACACTAGCTCAAGGAAGCCTCCCTTTAAAAATATTCAGCAGGCAAACTCCCAGTAACACTAGCTCAAGGAAGCCTCCCTTTAAAAAAAAAAAATTTAAAAAGAAATTTCTACATTGGGGAAGGTATGTGCTATGGTGAGTGCTGTGAAGTGTGTAAACCTGGTGATTCACAGACCTGTACCCCTGGGGCTAATAATACATTATATGTTAATTAAAAATTTTAAAAATTTAAATTGAAAAAAAAGAAAGAAATTTCTCAAAGTACAAAAGTCTCCTATGAGACTCTTAGAAAAAAATGAGTTTAGAAAAAAACAAGTCCATTTTGCACACTCTTAGATGCTGTATATCAAAGTTCTAGATCTTCAGACACGTGAGAGAACCTTAGAATGTGGAGAAGGGAAAAAACCTGGAAGATGGATGGAAGATGAGGCCTGTCTTCTGTTTCCCACCTACCTCCCCATCATGGATGAGAGTTCACCCTACCAGCTAAACCAATGAAGGGAAGTACAAGTACCTGATCTGGCAATGCCACTGTCCCGGTCTTCATTCTGTCCTCTGCTCGGCATGTCAACTGGAGTGCTGTGTGCTGAGATAAAGGCAAAAGGTAAACATGCTACTGAAATGCCCAAAGAATGAGTTGTTCAAAAGCGACTGTAGTCCTTTTTACATTTCAAGGTAGGCTACTGCTGATGACTGGCCTACGTTCATAGAAAGATTAACCACAAAGCAAAATTAAATATGTAGAAAATAAGTGAAAAGAAGATAGAGTCAGGTAACTACCTGCTTTTATCCTGTTGTTAACACAAACACTTTTTGGAGTGATGCTTATTTCTAAAACAAACTGCCATGATAAACTACTCTTGCAGTTGACACAATGAACAAACATTCTCAGGCAGATACTTTCAGCCCCTTTCCTCATTATCAGTAATACTTAAATAGCACTGTATTTTCAAAATGCTTTATAATCAGTTTCATTAGTGCCTGTAGGCAACTTGAGGGAACAGAAATACTTGAATACCATTTTGTAAATTTAAAAAACATTTCTTTGTTTATAACCCACTCTCCTGGCTGATTAAAAAAAAAAAAAAACCCTACATATCCATTTTCAAATACTTCTTCCTCCACTTCTTTTCCATATATGCCCAGCATTACTGTAGTTACTGAGAAAAACTCATATCCTGGCATGAATTTTAGAAAACACACTAAAGTACTATAGACTTCAGATTCACCTAAACTATACACTCACTGAGCTGTGGGGTAGATGGCATGTTGCTATAGCAAGCTTTACAATGTATAAGAAGCCCAATGCCCTGCCTGATTATTATACTTGCCAGCTATTTTTGAAGCATGTTTATTTTCACAGTTTTAAAAAGAGCATATAAACATCTTATCCTCACTCTAAGTAGGTGGGATGGTGTCAGTTTCATGGTGCTTAGCATATTTCTGGTTACAAAGAAGAACAGAATGAAGAACACCATTTGCCATAAACGTAACCTTTCATATTAGTAGTGAAGATTCCCCACACTTGTTAATCATGCCAGACTACAGCAGACATTCCACAGCTTTAGCTAGCAAGGTCAGTTAAATCTCAGAATTTACCTACTCAGAGACACCGAGATGATTATACCTGTAAAGAACCTAGAAACTGTGTTTAAACTGCTTAAATGCTAGAGAGAGAGAGAGAGAGAAACGAGGAAGAAAAGAGAAAGAGGTCTTCCATGCTCTTATTAGGGTGACTTTTGAAGAAACTCTGTGCAGGTAAGGATGCAGGTGAACAAATGGACAAAGGTATACCATGAGAAAGGGAAACCGTTCAGAGCAGCAGAAGAGGCCCAGGAAATCAGAAAATATAATCCTCTTAGAAACACTAAGGGCTCATTTCAGATCAAAATCAGCTTACACCGGGGTATTAGCAAAGACATTTACAAAAGAGGTTCTTTGGTGGAATTTTCAAAACACCATGAACTTGGCTGCATTTGAAACTAATATCTCAAGAGCCCCTTGGATTTCTAGAGAGGTGCCAAATAGGATTTTTTTTTTTTTCTAAGAACCTGCACAGGATTTATTATTAATGTGTGTGTGGGTCACACTGTGCTCAGCATTCCACACAAACCTGCAAAGAAAGAAGCACTCCGGGTGAGCCGGAGCGGTCCTCCTTCAGCTACGCCCTGCAGCAGTTTGCTGCTGCATGCTTGCAGCAGACCTGGAGACAGAAACACACACAAGAGGGCAAACAGAGTACACACACAAAAATAAACACAGATTAAAGATAATGCAAAAAAAAAAAAACCAGCACAACAAACTCAATATAAAGCAAAACACACACCCACAATACTGGTATTCAGAAAGAGAGAGCCCAGTTACGTGGCAGATTTTACCTAGGTTACTCCCAGTACGACAAGGACCCAAATTATTCTGATTTGTGTTCAGTCTTCCCAAATTAGGATCTTGGTGGATATATTCAAAGCTGTCTTGCAAGCTAAATCCGGAGAGGGGAAGGAAGGGAGAGAGAGAGAGAAAAAAAAAAATCAAGAGACAAATAAAGCTGTTTTCTAACAAACTTTCAAACATAGACAACTTACCAGCTGCCCAGACTTTTCTTTATAAATGAATAAAGTCTCACATCTAACAAAGGAAACCAAACTTTAGGGGAATTTGCTGGAGGAAAAGACAAGAAAAGCTTTCTGGAGGCAGTCCAAACTATAAAACTAACAATGCTTTCCTAACAGTTTCACGTGATGTAATGGGGCATGGAACTCTACAAATTTTGCTCTGGTGACTGATAGCTAGGATACTGCTCTTTGCCCCTGAACTGTGCTTTAGTAACTGATACCCAAGATGTTGCCATTCATTTCAAGGATAATTTCACATAAACCTTCAAAATAAAATTCATCTTAACTCTTAGTTCTTGTTAACGTCTTGTTAACATTCTTGCTAACATCTATAAGCAATTAGGCAACTTTTTTCAGGAGGACGATAGTACAGAAATTAGGATTCCTTAGGAATTTGACTTCACAACATCTAAAAAGTTAGTTACTCATAAACAGAAATGTGAGAGAAGCAGATTTTAATAATTTACTTATTTATTAACTAGTAAAATAAATATCAAGACTTTGAGGAAGATACAGCATAGTGAGGTCAAAATCATTTTTTACTTAAATTTGAGCTCAATATTCTATTATATGGAACTAGTGTAATAACTGAAAGAGTCTAAAGAAGAATATCTCACAAGAAAAAAAAATCAATTCCCATAACTGGCTTGAGTCATGCCAGTCCAATGTTAAATGCTCAAACAAGGTAAATTCAGGGGGGCCTGGGTGGCTCAGTGGGTTAAGCGTCTGCCATCGGCTCAGGTCATGATCCCAAGGTCCTGGGATCAAGTCCAGCATCAGGCTCCTTGCTCAGTGAGAAGCCTGCTTCTTCTTCTGCCTGCTACCAACCCTGCTTGTGCTCTCTCTCTCTGGCAAATGAATACATAAAAGCTTAAAAAAAAACCAAAACCTATCAAAGTATAACAAATGTTTTGCTTTATTCAAAAATGAAGCATATGAACTATTTCTGCTTGAAAAGTTTGAAATATATGAACAAATGTACCAGCATGAGAGTTAAGTTAGACACATCAGTATTCTTAGTCTACTCAGAAGTGTAAAATTAGAGGAGGAAAAAACTCAGAGGAGTGAAGATCAGAACAGAACATGGCCCAAATAACCACGAATCCCAGAGGCTACACTGATGGCTGAAGAGACGGTGAGCACATAAGACCCATCCTGTCATACACATGCCTAGGGGCCTGGAAAAACTGATTACGTACTTCATTTAGAAATAAGTTAACAAACTAAGTAACCAACAAGTTTATTTTTTTTAAGATAAAATAATGTTGGAAAATAAACAGTCATTTGTCTTTAAGACCATCTGATAAAGTCAAAGGCCTTTTCATACTCATTATGTACAGGAAAAGGGCCACTTTTAAAATCCCTTTGTTAATGTGGCCTCTCCCCACTTCATTTCAAAAGAACTTATGGCCCTGGAAGAAGCACTTTATCCAGAAATAGCCACTTAAAAAAGTGGAGGCAAGGGGGAAAGACAGGTACAAACCCCCACACTTACTTATTTGTACTCCCACAGAAGCTGCCCATTCTAGCAGAGAAAACCTTACTAATCATCAGTTGTGGAGGAGAACTGGAAGAAAACAAAAAAAAGGGAGGGAATGCATTTTTGAATTAAAAAGCCAGTAACACCATTCCACTTCTCACAATTAGTAGAAAAAGACGCTTGAACTCACCGTATATAGTGTATCTTTAAAGTGGAGCCTTTGTAACTCATGGCGACTGAGCCAAACATCATTTCCCCTAGCATGTTGACATCAGAAGCTGGTCTGGTGTACTATCACACACGAAAGAGACCAAAATCAAAGTTAGTACGTGGCACAATGTGATGTGTAATGCAACAGAAAATAACGTTTATTGATCTATAGGTCCATTTTTAGTGTAGCAGGTAACTAAAACTGTTTCTCAAAGCAGAAACTAACCATTTTATTCCATAATAGCGATTGACTATTTTTCCCCAAATTACTACTTATGTTCATGATTTCATCTTTACGCACAATATCTCCATACAGGATCCCAGTGTCTCAGCAGGGGTCATTTTTAACCTTGTTATGAAAAACAAAGATTTTGCATTATCTCTATTTATAAACTATAAAGAGAAAGATTAAGTTCTGGAAAAAAAAAAAAAAAGAAAACAGGATAACTCTTATCTTGGTACCAAAATACATCCTGAAAAGAAACACAGTTCAATACTATTCACCTAAATAATTAACAGTGTTGAACGAAAATGCCAGTTGGCACAGGGTTTTGTGAGGGTCCAAAAGGTAACAGACAGTCTGATACCTTGAAAGTTTTACCAAAAAATATTTCAAAAATATTTGACCCCTCTAGCTTCTGACAAGTTTTTCTTGTCATCCAAAAGGGTGGCCTGAGCTACCTCTAAATTTGCCTCATCTACTCAAATTGTCCTAGGATGGCCTCTGCCTTCCTGTCAAATCCAGTGCACTTTCCAGTTTGCCTTCTTAAGCATCTCTCACAGTAGCTGATGATTTCATCTACCCCACCTTTTTTGAATCTCTTCTTTCTTAGGTCATCCCTTGAGCAGGGTTTTTTCTCAGAGGGCACTCCTACTCACCGTCTGCACTCTCAACCACTCTTGGAATTTTGGTTATTCTTTACATAGAAATACCTCCCACATCTTTATCTGTAGGCCCAGACCTATCCCTTAACTCTAGAATCCTATATCCAAATGCATTCATTCACATATCATAATATATTATTACATATCACATATAATAAGTCATATGTAACATGTATATTATCATATATGTATAATGATAATGTATAACTATGATAAGTTGCAGGCACCCCAGCACAGCTTGACCAAGACAAAAGAAGCATCTCTCTCTGACCCAGCCCACATAGCCCCAGATTCTCTGCTAATACGCTGTCCACCTAAGCAGAAACATGGGAATTGTTCTTTTTTTTTCCTTTCCTCTTTTATTTATTTATTTTTAAAATTTATTTATTTATTTTTTTAAATAAACATATAATGTATTTTTATCCCCAGGGGTACAGGTCTGTGAATAGCAAGGTTTAAACACTTCATAGCACTCACCATAGTACATACCCTCCCCAATGTCCATAACCCCACTCCGCTCTCCTGACCCCCCTCCCGCCAGCAACCCTCAGTTTGTTTTGTGAGATTAAGAGTCACTTATGGTTTGTCTCCCTCCCAATCCCATCTTGTTTCATTTATTCTTCTCCTACCCCCCAACCCCCCATGTTGCATCTCCACTTCCTCATATCAGGGAGATCATATGATAGTTGTCTTTCTCCGATTGACTTATTTCGCTAAGCATAATACCCTCTAGTTCCATCCACGTCGTCGCAGATGGCAAGATTTCATTTCTTTTGATGGCTGCATAGTATTCCATTGTGTATATATACCACACCTTCTTTATCCATTCATCTGTTGATGGACAGCTAGGTTCCTTCCATAGTTTGGCAATTGTGGACATTGCTGCTATAAACATTTGGGTGCATGTGCCCCTTCGGATCACTACGTTTGTATCTTTAGGGTAAATACCCAGTAGTGTAATTGCTGGGGCATAAGGTAGCTCTATTTCCAACTTTTTGAGGAACCTCCATGCTGTTTTCCAGAGTGGTTGCAGCAGCTTGCATTCCCACCAACAGTGTAGGGGGGTTCCCCTTTCTCCGCAGCCTCACCAGCATCATTCATTTCCTGACTTGTTAATTTTAGCCATTCTGACTGGTGTGAGGTGATATCTCGTTGTGGTTTTGATTTGTATTTCCCTGATGCCGAGTGATGTGGAGCACTTTTTCATGTGTCTGTTGGCCATCTGCATGTCTTCTTGGCAGAAATGTCTGTTCATGTCTTCTGACCATTTCTTGATTGGATTATTTGTTCTTTGGGTGTTGAGTTTGCTAAGTTCTTTATAGATTTTGGACACTAGCCCTTTATCTGTTAAGTCGTTTGCAAATATCTTCTCCCATTCTATCAGTTGTCTTTTGGTTTTGTTGACTGTTTCCTTTGCTGTGCAAAAGCTTTTGATTTTATGAAATCCCAATAGTTGATTTTTGCCCTTGCTTCCATTGCCTTTGGCGATGTTCCTAGGAAGAAGTTGCTGCGGCTGAGGTCGAAGAGGTTGCTGCCTGTGTTCTCCTCAAGGATTTTGATGGATTCCTTTCTCACATTGAGGTCCTTCATCCATTTTGAGTCTATTTTTGTGTGTGGTGTAAGGAAGTGGTCCACTTTCATTTTTCTGCATGTGGCCATCCAATTTTAGCAACACCATTTATTGAAGAGGCTGTCTTTTTTCCATTGGACATTCTTTCCTGCTTTGTCGAAAATTAGCTGACTGTAGAGTTGAGGGTCTACTTCTGGGCTCTCTATTCTGTTCCATTGATCTATGTGTCTGTTTTTGTGCCAGTACCATGCTGTCTTGATGATGACAGTTTTGTAATAGAGCTTGAAGTCCGGAATTGTGATGCCACCAACTTTGGCTTTCTTTTTCAATATTCCTTTGGCTATTCGAGGTCTTTTCTGGTTCCATATAAATTTTAGGATTATTTGTTCCATTTCTTTGAAAAAAATGGGTGGGATTTTGATAGGGATTGCATTAAATGTGTAAATTGCTTTAGGTAGTGTAGACATTTTCACAATATTTGTTCTTCCAATCCAGGAGCATGGAACATTTTTCCATTTCTTTGTGTCTTCCTCAATTACCTTCATGAGTACTTTATAGTTTTCTGAGTATAGATTCTTAGCCTCTTTGGTTAGGTTTATTCCTAGGTATCTTATAGTTTCGGGTGCAATTGTAAATGGGATTGACTCCTTAATTTCTCTTTCTTCTGTCTTGTTGTTGGTGTAGAGAAATACAACTGATTTCTGTGCATTGATTTTATATCCTGACACTTAACTAAATTCTTGTACAAGTGCTAGCAGTTTTGGAGTGGAGTCTTTTGGGTTTTCCACGTATAGTATCATATCATCTGCGAAGAGTGATAGTTTGACTTCTTCTTTGCCGATTTGGATGCCTTTAATTTCTTTTTGTTGTCTGATTGCTGAGGCTAGGACTTCTAGTACTATGTTGAATAGCAGTGGTGATAATGGACATCCCTGCCGTGTTCCTGACCTTAGCGGAAAAGCTTTCAGTTTTTCTCCATTGAGAATGATATTTGCAGTGGGTTTTTCATAGATGGCTTTGATAATATTGAGGTATGTGTCCTCTATCCCTACACTTTGAAAAGTTTTGATCAGGAAGGGATGCTGTACTTTGTCAAATGCTTTTTCAGCATCTATTGAGAGTATCATATGGTTCTTCTTTCTTTTATTAATGTGTTGTATCACATTGATTGACTTGTGGATGTTGAACCAACCTTGCAGCCCTGGAATAAATCCCACTTGGTCGTGGTGAATAATCCTTTTAATGTACTGTTGAATCCTATTGGCCAGTATTTTGGTGAGAATTTTTGCATCTGTGCTCATCAAGGATATTGGTCTGTAATTCTCTTTTTTTGATGGGATCCTTGTCTGGTTTTGGGATCAAGGTGATGCTGGCCTCATAAAATGAGTTTGGAAGTTTTCCTTCCATTTCTATTTTTGGGAACAGTTTCAGGAGAATAGGAATTAGTTCTTCTTTAAATGTTTGGTAGAATTTCCCTGCGAAGCCGTCTGGCCCTGGGCTTTTGTTTGTTTGGAGATTTTTGATGACTGTTTCAATCTCCTTACTGGTTATGGGTCTGTTCAGGTTTTCTATTTCTTCCTGGTTCAGCTGTGGTAGTTTATGTGTCTCTAGGAATGCATCCATTTCTTCCAGACTGTCAAATTTGTTGGCGTAAAGTTGCTCATAGTATGTTCTTATAATTGTTTGTATCTCTTTGGTGTTGGTTGTGATCTCTCCTCTTTCATTCATGATTTTATTTATTTGGGTCCTTTCTCTTTTCTTTTTGATAAGTCTGGCCAGGGGTTTATCAATCTTATTAATTCTTTCAAAGAACCAGCTCCTAGTTTCGTTGATTTGTTCTATTGTTTTTTTGGTTTCTATTTCATTGATTTCTGCTCTGATCTTTAGGATTTCTCTTCTCCTGCTGGGTTTAGGCTTTCTTTGTTGTTCTCTCTCCAGCTCCTTTAGGTGATGACCCCAATCTTTTGATACCGGTTGAGACCTGATTTATGACCCAGGATGTGGTCTATTCTGGAGAATGTTCCATGTGCACTAGAGAAGAATGTGTATTCTGTTGCTTTGGGATGAAATGTTCTGAATATATCCGTGATGTCCATCTGGTCCTGTGTGTCATTGAAGGCCTTTATTCCGTTGTTGATCTTTTGCTTAGATGATCTGTCCATTTCAGTGAGGGGAGTGTTAAAGTCCCCTACTGTTATTGCATTATTGTTGATGTGTTTCTTTGATTTTGATATTAATTGGTTCATATAGTTGGCTGCTCCCACGTTAGGGGCATAGATATTTAAAATTGTTAGAACTTCTTGTTGGATAGACCCTTTGAGTATGATATAGTGTCCTTCCTCATCTCTTATTATAGTCTTTGGCTGAAAATCTAATTGATCTGATATAAGGATTGCCACCCCAGCTTTCTTCTGATGTCCATTAGCATGGTACATTGTTTTCCACCCCCTCACTTTAAATCTGGAGGTGTCTTCGGGTCTAAAATGAGTTTCTTGTAGGCAACATATTGATGGGTTTTGTTTTTTTATCCATTCTGATACCCTGTGTCTTTTGATTGGGGCATTTAGCCCATTAACATTCAGGGTAACTATTGAGAGATATGAATTTAGTGCATTGTATTGCCTGTAAGGTGACTGTTACCATGTATTGTCTCTGTTCCTTTCTGATCTACTACTTTAGGGCTCTCTCTTTGCTTAGAGGACCCTTTTCAATATTTCCTGTAGGGCTGGTTTGGTGTTTGCAAATTCTTTCAGTTTTTGTTTGTCCTGGAAGCTTTTTATCTTTCCTTCTATTTTCAATGATAGCCTAGCTGGATATAGTATTCTTGGATATAGTATTCATGTTTTTCTCGTTTAGTGCTCTGAATATATCATGCCAGTTCTTTCTGGCCTGCCAGGTCTCTGTGGATAGGTCCGCTGCCAATCTAATGTTTTTACCCTTGTATGTTACAGACTTCTTTTCCCGGGCTGCTTTTAGGATTTTCTCTTCGTCGCTAAGCTTTGTAAATTTTACTATCAGGTGATGAGGTGTGGACCTATTTTTATTGATTTTGAGGGGCGTTCTTAGCATCTCCTGGATTTTGATGTTTGTTCCCTTTGCCAGATTAGGGAAATTCTCTCCAATAATTCTCTCCAATATACCTTCTGCTCCCCTCTCTTTCTTCTTCTTCTGGAATCCCAATTATTCTAATATTGTGTCGTCTTATGGTGTCACTTATCTCTCGAATTCTCCCCTCGTGGTCCAGTAGCTGTTTGTCCCTCTTTTGCTCAGCTTCTTTACTCTCTGTCATTTGTTCTTCTATATCACTAATTCTTTCTTCGGCCTCATTTATCCTAGCAGTAAGAGTCTCCATTTTGGATTGCACCTCATTAATAGCTTTTTTGATTTCAACTTGGTTAGATTTTAGTTCTTTTACTTCTCCAGAAAGGGCTTTTATCTCTCCAGAGAGGGTTTCTCTAATATCTTCCATGCCTTTTTTGAGCCCGGCTAGAACCTTGAGAATCGTCATTCTGAACTCTAGATCTGACATATTACCAATGTCTGTATTGATTAGGTCCCTAGCCTTCGGTTCTGCCTCTTGTTCTTTTATTTGTGGTGAGTTTTTCCGCCTTGTCATTTTGTCCAGATAAGAGTAGAGGAAGGAGCAAATAAAATACTAAAAGGGTGGCAAAGACCCCAGGAAAATGCGCTTTAACCAAATCAGAAGATACCCCAAATCGTGGAGGGGAGAAAGGGGATAAAAAGAAGTTCAGAAAAAAGAAAAAAAAATTAAAAAAAGAAAATAAAGAAAAAATATAAAAAAGAAAAAAATATATATATATTAGATAAACTAGTTTAAAAACGTTAAAAAAGAAAAGGGTAAAAGTTAAAAAAAATTTAGTAGAAGGAAAAAAATTAAATTAAAAAAAATTTAAATTAACCGTAAGACTAAAGAATCATGGGGAGAAAGCCATGAGTTCCGTGCTTTGCTTTCTCTTCCTTTGGAATTATGCTGCTCTCCTTGGTAGGTGAACTTGGTCTTGGCTGGATTTCTTGTCGATCTTCTGGGGGAGGGGCCTGTTGTAGTGATTCTCAAGTGTCTGTGCCCAAGGCAGAATTGCACTGCCCTTACCAGGGGCCGGGCTAAGTAATCTGCTCAGGTTCGCTTTTGGGAGTTTTGTCCCCTGAATGCTTTCCGTAGAGTTCCAGTGGACGGGAATGAAAATGGCAGCCTCCCAGTCCCGGCCCAGAGGAGCCGAGAGCTTGGGGCCCCACTCCTCAGTGCACCCTCAGAGAAAAGAGCCCAATCACTCCCATCTCCCTGGCCTCTGGCCGTGCTCTGAGCTCATCCAGCCTGTGACCAGTTCAAGGTAACCCCAAGCTGAGAGCTCACTCCTCGGCTCTGTCTCTGTAGCCGGCTTCCCCGGTCTAATACCTGCAAGCTCTATGACACTCAGACACCCCCGATCCTTCTGTGACCTTGCAGGACCTGGGGCCACGCTGACCCCACGTGGGCTTCACCCCGGTTTAGCCTCTGGAGCGATGTCCCTCAGTGAGCAGACTTTTAAAAGTCCTGATTTAGTGCTCTGTTGCTCCGCCGCTTGCCGGGAGTCGGCCCCTCCCCCCAGGGGTCTATCTTCCCGTCGCTTTGGATTCACTTCTCCACCGGCCCTACCTTTCAGAAAGTGGTCGATTTTCTGTTTCTAGAATTGCTGTTCTTCTTCTCTTCGATCTCCCGTTGGATTTGTAGGTGTTTGAAATGGTTTGATAAGCTATCTAGCTGATCTCCTGCTACCTGATGTAGTCTCAGCCTGCTACTTCTCCTCCATCTTGACTCCTCTCTCCTGGGAATTGTTCTTAACATTCTCTTCTCAATCTCTTTTTTAAACTACAAATCCATACACACACATATATACACACAAGTACATGCACACACAAATGCACATATGCACACCTACTTAGACATGTTTGCAGAGAAGGAAAGAAAAACATACATCTATCAGCCTTGTTTAACTAGGCTCCTCTCTGTTTGGTTATGGCTCACGCCAACCTCTTCTCACTCCATCCAGACAGAAACCAACTGTCTTTCACATTTTTTATTAATAACTTCTACCCACCACCTCCATTTTATAATCTGCTTGTTCCTGGGGTACAAGGTCTACATGACAATTGTAATTCTTAACGAACTGAAAATTTCACTGTATACTTTTTAAAACACAAACTGCCTCGAGACCCAGGAGCACTGTGAAATAAGGGCAAATGCATGGCCCAAATCCTGAACATGAAATTAACCAAATTGCTGCTGGCAATTTACCTGGCTTAGCTTTTCCAGCAACATGGAAAATTCCACGAGTAAAAACCAAATGTGATACATCCTCCAACAGTTTACACCCTCTCGCTCTTCAGTATTCACGGAACATTTATTCCCTTATGTCTAGTACACCAGTATTTTTCAATAACCCTAATCCCTATCCTCTACTTCCTTACACACACACAACCACACATACACACATGTGCGCTACCAGCCCTGAATCTCTCACACTCAAGTTACATCCAAAAACGGGTTCTCTTCCTCCTACCGGCAAGTGCTATTTTCTTAGGATGCCCATATACATTCCCAGAATCCTTGAAATTCTCATAACAAAACTGGAAAATCTGTGCTTCTTTATCAGGTTCTGGCAACAAAGGAAGCAAAACAAAAGGGTTTACCTCGTTAGCAATATTTCGTCCTCACTCAGTATGTATTATACTGGGTCACCTCCACTCAATTATAGTTTTTATCAAGAGACTAAAACCAAAGTGTGAAAACAGCATGGACATGAAACCTCTAAGGGCACGTTTTTGAACACTTATGCTCATGTTCCTGGAGAAGCAACCTCAAGCAGGTATTCTTCCCTGTGGAAAGTGACAGTAAGTGGCCTCAGCCCCAGGGCTATCAGGCACGGTAGGGACAGTTTTACCTGATACTTTGGGAGCTGCTCCTTGGCGTGCTGTAGTGATCCCCCGGAAGAACTGTGGGATGAGATGCTGCTACCGCCACTGCTGCCGCTGCCCTGACAGCACTTGGCTGACAGTTTAATAGGGACATCCTCTGTTTTCTGGGGTGACAGACAGGCAAGATAAGGTACTGCTAAGTGTATCGGGCTCCCACAGCCTGCGCTTCACTGGGAATTTCTTTGTTATATCACTCTGTTATGTGGTGCCTAAGTTGCAACGAAAACCAGAGGCTTTTTTCCCCTTGCTTGCAGAGTACAAAAATGTAGTTCCTGAGAGTCTGTAATACCTGGGAGGGAGGCATGATGAAGAGAGGAAACTGGCCAGAAGACAGGGCTGGTGTAGTGTGTAGTGTGACTAGTCTCAAGTAATTCAACTGTTATTTGTTTCAATTCATACCTTGAACCAGTCATCTCTGTTCGGGTTATTGAGGATCTGTTAGTACTGTGGAGAGTCATAATCTATAAAATTGACGTGGAGAAAGAAAGTGCTTCAAATTTAAAATGTTACCAGGCAAACAGAACTAAGTAAGAAAGCAAAATTGCTAATTTGGAAAGTCTGAGTTTGTATTTTTAATGACACACCTTCTCTAGCACTGCTTTAAAGGTAACAGGAGAGAAAATCATGAGGTCAAATTTGTGAAAGATGAACCAAAACTCTGAAACAGGAGCTTCTGTGAATTATACATCATGTGATGGAAAAGTGGCCTCTAAAGATTAGGGGTAACAGAAGATTATCTACTATATAGTCCCTAAATAGAGTTCACTGCTAATTTTATGACAGTGACATAGGTATAAAGATACACCTTTATTAATTTTGCCCTTCCTCCTACACCAAAATATATTACTCCCTACAGAAGAGTCCTGTGCCATCTATGATAAGTTGTTTCTATTCTGTTGGAATCTTACTTGCTTTTTTGTGTGCAGCTTTTGCTTGGAAAAACATGAATGCAACTGCAGCTTATCTAATCTCCAATATGACAGTCACACTGGTGGTCTAATGCAAATGCCTGCAGTCATGTGCTTGATACAAACTCATGACGTTTTGTGCTTGCCAAGGGAGTGGGGGGCTGAAAATGGGAAAAGGCTGTAAGGAAAACACAAACTGTGCTGGTCCATAACAGCCACTCCAGCAGTGATGGCACTCAAAATCATACTTGGTTATTCTCAGGTATCGGGCACTCCTTCAACACCCTCTTCAGCTCTAGCTGTTACTTAATACCACTTATACCAGAAACACAGCCCCTCAGAGAGCCTAAAGTGGCACTAAGTCCACACCTGCCTCACACACTGTTCGACCCCCGTGGCTGGGGTACAACATACTGAGCATCTATAATTGGAGATAATAACTGGTACAGTGAATAGAGCACTTTTCTTTTTTCTTTTTTTTTGGGGGGGGGGACTCTGTAGCCTTGGGCAAGTTACAAAACCTCTCTGAACCTAGGTGCCTTTTTGATTAAATGAGTACGTCCAGGCTCCAGTGTTATCACTGCTCTAATATACCAAAATTCCCGTTCATTTTGAAAACCAATGAGAATTTTTTCCTTCCACCTGTTACCACCATTAGGTGCCCTAGTGATGGCATGCAGGTGTTCCAACTAAACGCCTGGGTGGCTCAGTGGGTTAAAGCCTCTGCCTTTGGCTCAGGTCATGATCCCAGGGTCCTGGGATCAAGCCCCACATTGGGCTCTCTGCTCAGCGGGGAGCCTGCTTCCTCCTCTCTCTCTGCCTGTCCCTCTGCCTACTTGTGATCTCTGCCTGTCAAATAAATAAATAAAATCTTAAAATAAATATATATATATATATTTTTTAAAATATAAATAAATATAAAATATAAAATAAAATATTTTAAAATATATATATATTTAAGAAATATATATATATATACACATATGTGTGTGTGTGTGTGTGTGTGTGTGTGTGTGTGTGTGTGTATATATATATATTTTTTTTTTAAACAAACTACCTGTGCAGGGCTTCAGGGAAACAGGAAACGATGTGGAAAATCAAGGGGAAACCATGGCCTGTCCATCAAAGGGTCAAATGCTGGCTCACTATAACTTTGATACAAATCTACCATTAAAGCCTACAGGTGAATCACCTGAGAGATCCCTCCCCTTCCCGGACCCCCAACCTAACAAGCCCAACAACTACTGTAATGATTAGCTACCTGGCAGACTTCCACTTTAGAGCACTATGGAATCTACCCAGCTCAACTGCCTTTAACCAAATACGTCCTTCCTGCAGAAATGATCTTTATCAAAAACAGGAAAACAGCCCCTGGGCCCTGATGAAACAAAGACAGTGAAATAAACTATTCATTTACTTAGCTACACATTCTATGAACTGCCAGAATTTGGTCAGTATAGATAGCAAGATATTGAACATGAAAAGAATGAAAAGTCTAAATAAAGGCGACAACGTATAAGTACCCAGGGCTGATGTCCAGAAGACTCAGGAGGTCTGGACTCTATGCCTCACCTGGACACATGACCTTACCTTTCCCGTTCTGGCTACAAGGGATCAAGGGCTCTAATGTTCTCACTTTACCCATCCCAGATCTCCCCACACCCCATCCCAGAACACCATCACCCCCACCCTGCTCGCCACTAAAAACAGGAAATAAATAAAGCTTCCTTGGTCAGATGGGTTTGAGAAGCCCTCCCTTTTGAAGATAAAAGTGTATGTTAGCATACTGAAGAGCCCTACGATAAGGAAAGCTATTTAATTTTGTTTAACCTCATGCAATGTAATACCTCTTATTATCTATGAGAAATACTAGACAGAATGATCTATTAACTTCCCTTCAGGCTAACACTTTGTGAATTTTAGAGTTCTCAGTTTTCCTATTACACAGCACATGTTTGGCATCCAAATCCTACTGCATTGCAACTTTACCTCTAGTAACATTTATAGTACACTACTGAGCATCTGTCATGATTCCTTGCTAACAGTCTCACCTGTGTATATTAATAAGAATACAAATGCAGCAGGGCAGGGTGGCGCAGAGCCTTTATGTTTCTTCTGAACCATTACTGGTACTGTACAATACAGCCCAAAGAGAAGATAATGAATTAATAAATGACTGCTCAGAGAGGTGGTTAATAACATAAATAAAGAAGATGAAAGCAAATCTGCATTTCATACCTGAGTTGCCACCTCTTCAATCTTGTGAACCGCTTTAGAATCAAACAAGACTTGTCTGCCCCTCCTTTCACAGTCCTGGTAAACTATCAGGCGGATCTCATTCAGGTCAAACTCCGAACATGACCAGCTGTGGATTCAAAAGGGAGAAAGGAGTTACATTACCCACAACATTTAGAATGATCACGGAGAGTAAGTTTCCCAGCCAATGTGTCTAAGGGCATCAGAGGGCCACAAGGGTGCAGAGATTATAACCCCTTCACACTTAGGGGGCAGACAGCCTCGCCTGTGGCCTCAAAGGGGCCCTACAAATATTGCCAAATGGACATGACAAAGGTTGGGGAGACTGCTGTAAATAATAAATCACTGGAGAAAAAGCAGCTCCTTCCAAAAAATCACAAGGATGTGGAGAGAAAGCTAAATTTGGATGCCTGCATTCTGGGGATGGCATACCTGATGTATAGGAGTGTTCAAGCTTCTGTGTTACTAGCCAGGGAGCCATTTGGAGTGAGTGGGGCCTTTTCCCTTCCTCTCCCACTCACCCAGGCTCAAGTAAAATTGAGTGGAATTACATATCCTAAAATGTGGGATTTTCCTCTATTATAACTGGCTCTGATACATAAGTTTTGACAACCAGGTGCAGGGGCACCTGGGTGGTTCAGTCGGTTAAGCATTTGCCTTCAGCTCAGGTCATGATCCTAGGATCGAGGCTGGGATAAAGTCCCATATCAGGCTCCCTGATAACTGGGGAGTCTGCTTCTCCCTCCACCCCTCCCCCTGCTTATGTTCTCTCTCTCTCAAATAAATAAAATCTTAAAAAAAAAAAAAGTCAAGTGCATCACTGTAGAGAATTTGAATTGCTAACAATAATAATCAGCAATAAAGGAAGCATGGCTTAGTCCTCTTAAAAAGAAAACTACAGACCAAAAATGGTGTCATTTAAGCCAAGTCACTAAACCAGGACTTAACACCTAACTTAACAACAGTTTCAACCTTCCCTAGAGGTTAACCTGTCAGGAATTTTCTGGCCAATGTGAGGTAATCCATCACTAGGGCCTTTTCCAGGCCTAAAAGAAGATGAAGTTATGTGCCTGATAAGACCCTTGTCCTTCCTCCTTAGGGAAAATGACCTAGCCTGAAACAATCCTTTCTTTTCTTTTGCTGTTAACTCCTTGCTCCATCCTCCTTGCTGTAAAAACCGTCCATTCTGTACAACTCCTCAGAGCACCCCTGTACTTGCTGGAGGGGATGCTGCCCCACTCAGGAACTGCTTAATAGAGCCAATGAGAACTTCAAATTTACTTGGTTTAATTTTGTCCTTTAACATTCCTTAGCAAACCAAAAGTTGCTGGGATAAAACTGCTCTAAACATAAGTCTGTTCTTGAGTAATGAATGAAATGAGAACGTGAGACTATATAAAGGGTAATCATTTAAACTGCACTGCTTTGGGGCTCCTGGCTGGCTCAGGTGGTAGAGTCTGCAACTCTTGATCTCCAGGTTGTGAGTGCAGGCCCCATGCTGGGCACAGAGCTTACTTTTAAAAATTTTTTAAAATGAGTAAATATAAAACGCACTGCTTTGGATTATTTTCAGTTATTAGACTGTTAATCCACTTAACACATATTTGAGTGCCTACTATGATTCAGGCACTGTGGTCCTGATGCTAGATATTCAGCAGTTAACTAAACAGATCTGGTCCCTGCTCTCACAGAGAACATGGTTTAGCAGGGAATACTGGGCTAATAATATATGAATTACAATTAGGACAATTAAAGATTGTCCTAAGTGCATAAAGGGGAAGGAGTCTCATATTTTCAGATCTGAGAAGCAGGGAAATCCCTAAGTATTTAAGGAAGTGAAGCAGGGTTCTGGCTAACTCATTTGGTAGAACATGTGACTCTTGATCTTGGGGTCTTGAGTTTAAAGCACATGTTGGGTGTAGAGCCTAATAAGAAAGCAAAAAAACAAAAACAAAAAACAGAGGATTTAAGGGACTAACATTTAAACAGGGCTTGAAGGAGTAAGAGTTAAAGCAATAAAGCATGAGGGGCATCTAGATGGCTCAGTCAGTTAAGCATCTGCCTTTGGCTCAGGTCATGATCCCAGGGTTCTAGGATCGAGCCCCGAGTTGGGCTCCCTGCTCAGCGGAAAGTCTGCCTCTCCTTCTGCCCCTCCCTTTGCTCGCGCGCTCTCTCTCTCAAATAAATAAATAAAATCTTAAAAAAAAAAAAGAAAGAAAGAAAGTGTGAGAATGAAGAACAGGGTAGGAAGACTGGTAAACTATGGTAAACTATAACACTGATATAGAAGAGAAAGAAAAAAAAAAAAAGCAGAGAAGTAGAGCTCAAGAGGTAGGCTGGGAGGACAGGCAGGAGCCAAGATCATACCCTAAGTGCAATGAGAAGCCAAGATGAACAAACGCTGATAAGCTCAGGTCTATACTTAAAAAAAAAAAAAAAAAAAAAAAAAAAAAAAAATTCAACCTAGCTCCTTTAAGGAAAACAGAGGTGAGGGAGATCAAGACTGGAAGCAAGAAGGCCAGACAGAATTTCTTATGAGTTCAGCCCTTGTCAGGAAGGTGAGAAGCAACTGAGGTAGAGGAAGCAAACACATGGTAAGTGCTCCAAAATGTTACTAATTACTTAAGAGAATTGTTAATGGGTACAATTTAAAAAAAAACTGATACAGTGTCTGGTAGCCAACCACAAATTGTGCATTATTGGCTCTTCCCTTTTTCAGTGATAGTTAATATTGAATATATTCTTTCAAGGTAGCAGATTAGTTTTCTTAAATTCCAGCACCAAAAAATATGAAGTTCTTATAACAACCTAAGTTCTAAACTACCATGTCCAGCATCCCTTCCTCCTGATTTTGATAACATGGCCAAGTTTATTTTGGAAATCATTTTCTTCTCAGTCCACAAGTCCTCTGTGATCCAGGTCTGGCCAATCAGACCCCAGCTAGGCTGTGAAAGCCAGTCCCCACACTTCGTTGCTTGGCTGGCGGATGATACCCTACAGTTGACGGTGCCTGCTTTTTGTCATTATGAGGTGAGAACCTATCTCTAAAAATGAAGTCAGTGTGGAGGAAAGAGAGGTGAGCAATGGAGTGAGACAGATTCTTGTTGGCAGTCGAAGCTAGCTGCTTCCGAGTGAGCACTCTTCCTGAAGTTAGTTTTCTATCACTTACAACCCAAACAGTCCTGATGACTGTGCCCCAAACCACTAAATTTTAAAATTACACGAAGTCATTAATAATGCCTCTGTGGGGAGCCTGGCTGGCTCAGTCAGTACAGCATGCACCACTTGATCTTGGTGTTGTAAGTTCAAGCTGGGTGTAGGGACTACTTAAAAAAAAAATCTTTAAAAAAATAGCCTCCAATAGTACACAGGCTAAAGTTACTAAAAGTGAGAAAACAAAAAGGGTTTAATTGTCTTTTTTCTTGTTTGACCTGTTTTGCCCCAGCAATTACACTTCGCCAAAACAGCTTTCTAATTTAAGAAATTGTTCAATCTTTTTTTTTTTTGAGGGGTAACCATGACTCAAATATCAAATAATGATCATAACACCTTATTAAATGTTTCATGCTATTTTTCAAATTTTAAAAGAACGGAAATAAAGATATGGAAGGGGAAAGTACATATGTTGGATTGTCTAATTTTTTGTCCAAATACCTTAAAAAAGTATGTTTTATAAACTGTAAAGCAAACTACACTCTCCTTCCATATGAATATTTTATTTAATAGCTAATTAAATTCTTGTCAGCTGTCATTATTAATATCAGTGGAGAAAATTACAGTTGAGAAATTTGACAAAGAAAATACAGGCAGGACAAAGGAGATATAACTGAATGCTTCAAAGTAAGACAGGCCTAGGATCAAATCTCAGCTCTGCCTCCCACTGGTGTGACAGCCTTGGGCAAGTCCCCCCCCAAGCAGCACTAGCGGGGCCTGGTGTGAAGATTAAAGGAGATAATCTATGGAAATCTCCCAGCGCGCTGTCAGCTCTTTCCCCTACCATCCTCCATATATAGAGGCTTGGGTTAGTCATCATCACATGCCACATCTATCTTCTGCGTGTCCGCCTTTCCTTCAACACTCCACCAAAAGTTACTGTGGGGCTTCTGTGAGTACCAACCACGGTTCCTGGTGTTTCACTGAGGGCAACTCTGCATGACTCCAAGAAGTATGAAAAAATATGCCGTGGGCTTTTGCCTTAAGATATCTATTTGAAAGATGTTTATTCTAATCAGAACTACCTCATTTCTTTGCTTTGGTTGAAAGCAAGGAGAGAACACTGGTCCCTGGTATAATTTGTCTACTCTGTGATTGCAGCTGTCGGACTGTAGGCACAACAAAATAAGATGGTTTATCTACCTTTTCTTACTGTAAAACTTAAACAAAAGGACTTAGATGGACCCTTTTCAGTTTTAAGATTCCATGATGCTAAGATCTGCCAGGGAATGAAACCAGATCTTACTTTTGGAACTACTCAAGAGCAGGAAGAAAGTGACCAAAGTCTAAATTACTTAACCTGAAAGGTGACAAGCAACAGTTCAAAGGAGTTAAGTACAGAAAACAGAATTCTCTTCAAAATATATATAAACCCCCCCAAATAAATAAAAAAAAATAAAAAATATATATAACCCATCTGAAACTAATGATGTACTATATGTTGGCTAATGGAATTTAAATTTAAAAAGTAAAAATAAAATAAAATAAAATACATATAACCACGTGTTGTGGGTTGAATCTTGTCCCCTCAATTCCTCATTCTCACACCTGGGACTATGACGTTGTTTGGAAACAGGGTCTTTGAAGATGTAATCAGGTTAAGATGAAATCAAACTAGATTAGGATGGGCTTTAATCCAACAACTGGTGTCCTCATAAGAGGAGGGAAATCTGGACACAGACACAGAGGGAAGGTGATGGATGGTAGACAGATTGTGGAGTTACGCTGCTACAAGCCAAGGAAAGCCAAAGAAGGCTGGCACTCAGATGGGATACAGTAGGTAAGAACTGGATAAGTCCTTATCCTCAATGAATTTAAAATCTAGAAGACACAATTATATAGGAAACTACATGAAAATAAAAAGACAAAGAAGAATATAGAAAGCAAGAGGGGAAAAAAAAAAAAAACAGGAAAAAGTTCCCAGAAGCAGCAATATTTGAACCAATGAAGTTAGGAAGGATGGCAAGGATTCCACGTAAACAAGGGAGTCAGTCATTGCAGAAAAAGGGCATGGCATAAACACAAAATATCAAATGATACAAAGTCTTCGTTGGCTGGATTATGTCTTTGGCAGAAGAATCACACAGGAAAAGAGGCTAGAAAGTTTAGGACTACTTACAGAGAGCCCTGTATATTTCAAGAAAAAATTATGTAAAATGGGTGGCAGTAATAAATATGGAATCCTTTTTTTTGGTCTGGGTTAGTACTCTCAGGAAAAGAGCAAACAGGAAAAGTAATTTGCAAATTAGTTGACATTCTTATTTTATACTGAAAAAATCTTTGCTGCACAACTTGCTAAATTTAACTTCAGAGACACTCATAAAAATTTACCATTGAATTGCTATTCTGTGGTCAAGCGTATAATTTATTAAAAATACTTAAAGATTCCAATTCTTAACAGAAGCTTTAATACATCAAGCTAGCCTAAAGATATAATTTTAAGATGATTCCAAACAAATGTATCGCACCGTTACTTTACCAAAAGAAATTCCTATTGGTTATTGGCTGCAACTCTGTCTTTAAGAAAGTAGGTGATATATAAATTTTTTACTTCTTTTGTAGAAGAACTGTGTGCAATGAAAGAATAAATCCCTATAATCAGCAGTATGGCGTGGAAAGAGCACCATAAGTAACATGAACCTCAAAGCACACTCATGCATTCACTCCTTCCACACACTTTTAGGATCCAGCTTACCCAAGTACCATGGAAGATACTAGGAATAGAAATTAATTGGATGCAGTTCCTACCTCAGAAGGCTTACAACCTGATATGGGAAGGCCAATATACAAACACTTACTTACACTGTTATGGATACTGAGATTAATGTCCATATGGCTTATAGAACTTAAAGGATGAAGATGTCAAGTCCACACTGTAGGGGTAAGGGATGGATGAATGTCACAGAGGATGTGATCCTTGGGACATGAATTGGTATTCACCAGGATAAACAACTTTTAACTCTAGCTCTATCACTTTCAACCTAGGTGACTTTAGGAAAGCACTTATCTAGGGGTCACCTTCCCAAAGTGTATCTATCTGCCTTATCTGTCTCACAAGGTTGTTGGGAAAAACAGATACTAAGAATGAAAGTGCTCTTAGGCCTGCAAAGTGTAAATCAGAGATAAGTTCAGACACACAATCCTTTCACTGAGATCTTTGGGGCCAGGTGTTTAAGTAATCAGAATTTTTTATATTTTAGAAAGAATCTCATACCACATGTTATGTGATACCTCCTCCCAGGTTCCAGGTATAACCAAGTCCCAAAATAAAACAAATTAATATTACATCAGGCCAAGTTATGAATATTTATGCTGAGTGGATCAGACAGAAACTATGCATAGCCTCACAATAGTTCAGGTTAATTCCAAAAATCTTTTCAGAGATTTTAGGATTTTAGAATTGTAGGATAAGAGGTTATTGACCAATGTAATGCTTACTATGTCTTAGGGAAGGTCAAAAGGCTGGAATAAGTAACATTAAGTTCCCCAACTTTATCCCAGCTATAACCAATCCCTAACAAAGACAACCATCAAAGTTTATGTGCAAGTAAGTTGTAACTCAGGACTCGCTTCTCCCTCTCACTGAAACAGTACTATAAATGGTTGCAAGGGTCACAAGCTAAAACCATATAAGTCTTTATGTGTTCACACAGCAATAACAAAACATTATGAGTCACAAAATAGCCTGAGGTTTGGGTAGGATGTACTATGAACTATGAAGTACAGAGCAGGAAAAGACAGAATTCTTCCTTTTTTTTTTTTTCTCCCTGAGTTCAGGGGTCCTATCAAGTAAAACTGTGAAACAGGTAAAGTTCATGTATGGCCCCATGGCACCATCATACCCACCCTCCCACTATCCTAGAGCCCCCGTGGCATTGACTAAACCACAGAGCACTGTACTGGGCATCAGAATGCCTGAGTTCTAGGCAGGATCAATAGCCTATTCCCTTCATCTCGTAATCCAGAATTCCTTCCTCTAAAAAATGATGGGTTGGAGCAAAAATCATCCCTCAAGGTCTTATCCTTCCAAATCTAACACACAAGAATTCCAAATCATCTATAAAATATACACACTGTGATTTAGAACAGATGACCACAGCAAGGTAATAAGAGGAAAGCAATCGTAATGAATTGATCCACATTACTGCACGTCAGCCCTCACCTCTTCGAGCTGTACTCTATACTTTAACAAATGTGCTTCTTAATATAAATACATCTTTAATTGATAGAACTTTCAAAAGATGCTAACAAAATCTGCAGAGGAAAAGTACAAGTTCTTTTGAGGCAAGAGGGACTCTGAGGGGCCAGGTGACTATGCCACTATACCAACTAGGATACCACCCCGGCCAGATTTTGCTGTTATTATTAATAGGTTTTCCCCTTTCTTCTCCTTAAGAATTCACAGAATCTCTAAATATGGTCCATATTTTCCAAAATAGTTCCTGTAATTCATGAAAGAGTACTATGTGTTCTTTTCCGGTATCTTTAAATGAGAAGCTACCTTTACTTAAAAAAAAAAAAAAAAAGTTAGGGGGCAGGCGTGCCTGGGCTGGTTCCTCCAGAAGAGCAAGTGACTTTTTTTTTTTTTTTAAGATTTTATTTATTTATTTGACAGAGATTACAAGTAGGCAGAGAGGCAGGCGGGGGGGGGGGGGAAGCAGGCTCCCCACTGAGCAGAGCCTGATGCGGGGCTCAATCCCAGGACCCTGAGATCATGACCTGAGCCGAAGGCGGAGGCTTTAACCCACTGAGCCACCCAGGCGCCCCGCAAGTGACTTTTGATCTCAAAATCATGAGTTTGAGTCCCACATTGGGTATAGAGGTTAGTTTAAAAAAATATATATATATATATATATAAAATATATATACACATATATCTTAATCTTTGCTGTTCATCTCCATGCATGCTTTAAGTCAATATTCACTGAGCTAATTCTTTCATACTCTTGTCAGCATAACCAAAACACTCTCAACATTCATTACTATATTTCAGGATTACTGAAATGCACAAGGGCCCTGCTGAAAGCTAACTTGCAAAAACATGATTTCATATCTTTTCCTGAAAGTAAGGTTTCCCCCACCTGCCTCACCCACCCACCCAGGGAAATCATATACTAATAACAGATAAATATTTAAGACACTAGTTTGTATATTAACTCCAGACCCATTTAAATTATACACAGATAAGGTAATTCTATTCTCCTAGAGGTTTCCAAAGGTCAAAAGCATGCTTTTCTCCATAAGGCTTTTTGTTTGCAAAATGACAAAGCCAAAATCAATAGAAACGGGACCTATCTTTGGTTGTAAAATATCAGCTCTAAAAGAAACGGGTACAGGAGAGCACGTGGAGGGTGGTCAGAGCACAGCACTGTAGGGTCGGGCCATGGGGCAGAGGCAAGAATGAAAATAAGGGGGAAAAAAAGAAAGACATGGGTACAAACACACAAATTTACATATTCTTTGACCTGGCAATTTCATTTGTAGGAATTAATCCTACAGATCAATTTGCATGGGTTCAAAATGATTATGTACAAAAAGGTATTCAGTGCAGCACTGTTTGGAATGGCAAAGGACTTGAAAATGTCAACACAAGATTGTTAAATTATGGTCCATCCATACAATGGAGTACTATACAGATACAACAACAAATGAGGATGAACCTTACGTAATTATATCATAAGCCAAGACATCATTCAGGAAGAAGTACAAGATATTGCACATAGAATGTTACCATATGGGGGCACCTACGTGGCACAGTGGGTTAAGCCTCTGCCTTGGGCTCAGGTCATGATCTCAGGGTCCTGGGATCGGGTCCCACATCGGGCTCTCTCCTCGGCAGGGAGCCTGCTTCCCCCTCTCTCTCTGCCTGCCTCTCTGCCTACTTGTGATTTCTCTCTGTCAAATAAATAAATAAAATCTTAAAAAAAAAATGTTACCATCTGTATTTTTAAAAAGAAAAATAAAAAATTCTGGATTTTATTATATATGCACAGGCTATCTCTAGAAAGATGAATAATGGATTATAAGACTGGTTGTGTCTAGAACTATTTTTTTTAAGATTTATTCATTTATTTTTAGAGAGAAAGAGCAACTGCACACACTAGCAGGGGGAGAGGGAGAGGGACAGAGACTCTCCAGCAGACTCCTCTCTGGGCACGGAGCCCAATGCAGGGCTTGATCCCACAACTCTGGGATCATGACCTGAGCTGAAACCAAGTCAGACATTCAACCCACTTAGCCACCCAGGCACCCCAAGGACTATTTAATACACAGCGGTCGAAACAGCATAGAGTATAGACTCTGAAACCAGGCAGGCCGAGTTCAAGTCCTCATTCTGCCTGTTTCTAGTTATGTGATTCAGGAAGTTACCTAACCTCACTGTTCCTCAGTATCTCACTTGAAAAATGGGAATAGTAATGCCTACTCCATAAGTGTTTGAGGATTAATGCAGAGCCAGCACACAGAAAGTGTGCTGTAAGTACTAAGACATTGTATCTTTTGAATATTTAACCATATAACTGTATTATCTCTTGAAAAATTAAAAATAAATTACAAAACTGAGGCATACAATAAGAATATTCTATTTTTTTAACCCATCAGATAGTCTATTATTGCCTTAAGACAAACAACCTTAATTACTGTTTGCTTTAAAAAGCTTCTTGGTAGCTGAAGCATGAGGCTGTGGGTGAACTCCTACAGGGAAACCACCTTAATGAATTCAAGGCATTTAGATTCAGTTTCAAATATGTAGTTTGGCTTTAGACAATGACATTTATTGAGCTTTCGTGTCAGCATTCATATATCACATTTTCCTGCCCTTCTTCATCCCCTGCCTCTCCCAAGGATAGGACAAGTTTCTCTCTAAAAAGTAATCCCTCTTTCCATTTATTAAACCTATTTATGGCCTTTGAGTTTATTACTGTTCTAGTACTGCATTACATTGTTTCCTACTATATTCAATAACTGCCCTTTTTTTACTGCATAATCTCACAGAGCCTAAAGATACTACTTCAAGAAGTCTGATGTTTGGATATAGGCGGGGGAGGGCTGGTGATCAGAGTTACACAGCACACACACAAATAATTGCCTAACATTTGAGAGGTTGCCAAATACTTTACAGAATTCACCTGAGCTAACCTTCACAAATGCCCTGTAAAAGCCTGTATTTCATATTTTATACAGAAATCAGGAGACCATTAAAAAGATATAACCAGTAAGTGGCAAAGACAGGACTCAAACCAATGTTTGCTGATTCGAAATTTTGTGCTCTTCCAACTCTGAGATACCATCACCTTCCTATCAGTAGCAAACAAGTCAGGATCACAGCCTCTATGTTCCAGGACATCCCTCTGCATTTCCTTCTGAGGTATAAAAACCCCATTACACTTGAAAAATAAGAATACTGGTGATACAATCTTAAGACTGGAAAGGAGAACCCAGAAATACTGTGAATGTTAATATGTTAACATTAATATGTTAAAAAAAAAACCTGCTATCAAAGCTGTCTTAAAAGCTCACCAAAAATTAGTAGCTCATATCACAGACAAAAGATGAATCTCCCTAATATATAAAGGACCAGAAATCACTGAAGAAGGATACTCACAAACCAATGGAAACCTGAGCAATGGATACAGACAGTTCACAGAAAAAAATATATTAAGATGGTTTTTAAATAGGAAAAGATGTTAAATCTCACTCTTAGAGAAAAGCAAATTAAAGTCATACACTTATCAGATTGGCAAAATTCGAAAAATTAAGACACCTTACTCGATTAAGACAAGCAGAGGCACAAAATGGTATGACTACATTGGGGGAGCAATTCATCATAGCTATAAGAATTACAAGTATTTGTAACCTTGGACCCACCAATCCTACTTCTGGAACTAAGCAAATATAAACATGTGATTGTGGCATGTTTGCTAAGAGTGGAAGGCTGGAAACAACTGGAGAAGACACTGGTAGGGGCCAGTTGTATCATTTATTTTAAATTTACACAACAAAATACCAAGGAGCTGTGATAGAGAGTGTGCAAGGATGACAGAAAACCTGTTAGATCTCCAGAGGATATTGAAAGTCCAAACAGCAAAGAATAGATTCATGTATATAGCATGCTACCTTTTGTGTAAGAGGGAGGAATACATATTTGTATTTGTTTATTTTTATACAAAAGAAATATTAAAAAATTAGTTTACATAAATTGAATTTTAAAAGTAGAAAAGGAGAGAAAATTTCTGACTTCTGAAAGCAAAACTCACAAGAATATTCTGTTCTCCCAGGTAAAGAGCTAGATTAGTTCATCAGACATCATTGTTCCTTCCATTAGTTCTAAAATAAATTTCTAGATCTTATAGTCTACTCCTGGCCATGAAGAGGCGTGGGGATAAAGCAGACAAAATAAGGCCAGGAGCTTGCCCAGCACTTCCTAAGATTGTTTTTAAATTTATGGCCCAGATAGTTGATAAATTTGCCTGAAAATGCTCTCCCTCGTTGGGTGGAGAAGACAAGTCTTTCAAAAGACAACTGGACTGCTGTCCTAGAGAGAGACACTGGCAGTCTGGGAGTCCATAGTTGAGGAAAGATGCTGTTGGAGGCCAGAACATTTGTTAATGCACAAAAAGGCAAGTGGGTGGCCACGGGCCCTTGCAGGGAGGGGCTGTAGCCAAGGCTAGGAAGTATACATGCTGTCACACCTTCCACATGATGGTGAGGACTGTGAGGAAGTTCTGATCAATGGCAGCCAAGAGGGCTAGAGAAAAGACTCCTGCTGCTTCCTCATCCACCTGCACCAGGTAGACACCTGTGACTTCTGCCTATTGCTCCTGGCATCCAAAGTGTGATATCTTCATCCAAAAAACTGTCCACATAAAAACCTGTACAGGAATGTTTATGCAGCATTATTCATTATAGCCAAAAGGTGGGGGAGGGGGAGTCACAGGTCCATCACTGGATAAATAAAACATGGCACATCTATACAATAGAGTATTACCTGGTCATAAAAAGCAATAAAGTACTAACATATGCTAGAACATGGGTGAACCCTGAATGCATGGTAAGTGAAAGAAGTCAGTCACAAAGAACTGTATGTTGTATGGGTCCATTTACAGAAAATGTACAGAATAGGCAAATGTGCACAAAACAGATAGTAAATTACAGTTAAATCTTGTGTGGGGTATCTTCTGGGGGTAATGAAAATGTTCTGAAGTGAACAGTGGTGATGACTGCACCAATCTGTGAATACACATAAATCCACCCAAGCATATACACATATACAAGCATATACATAGATGGGTGGATTGCGTGGTATGTGAATTACATCTCCGCAAGCTGTTTCAAAAGAAAACAAGATACATTTTCTGCACACCTCCCCCATCCCACCCAAGGATGATGAGCAGTGGGAACACTCTTGCACCACTGTTGGGAAAGGATTTGAGGCAACTTCTTTGGGGAATACCTAGTAAAGCCCAATATGCAGATATTCTAAAACCTAAAAATTCCTCCTAACAATTCCACTCCACCCAGTGGAGTGGAGATATGCAGAAAAAGACAAGTGTAATACTATTCACTGCAACATTGTTTATAATAGTAAAAATCTGTTTAAAAAAATGTTCATCAATAGACTAATGGATAAATTGTAGCATGCTATACTGAATTTAGAAGTACTGAACTAGAACTAAATGAATTAGTACAAATAAATCTCAAAAACATAAATATAAACACATATATAAGCTTCTGTATATACAGTATGTACAGTTCTCTATGTACTGTATGTACAGTACAAAATTTGTTCTGTAATGTTAAATATGTGTGACCAAGTATTTTTTTTCAATACATCTTGGCCAGTAAACTAAAAATATGCAGAGGTAAATATTCAGAATGTAGTTACTTCTGGGAGGTAGAGAGGGAAAAAACCAGGCCCAGCAAGGGTTAGGCAGGAAGAAACATCTGTTCCTCTAGTGTTTTAAATTTTCTTGTTCTTAATTATATATGTGAAGGAAAAGTGGCAAAATGTTAAGATTTAAGAAAACTGGGTTGTGGGTACACATAGGATTATTGTAACATGTTCTGCATCTTCTGTAGGTTGAAATAATTCATAAGAAAACGAAAATGCAATCCCTTTGATGTTCTTCAGAAAGCTAAAAATAGAACTACCCTATGATCCAGGAATCACACTACTGGGTATTTACCCCAAAATTACAAAAAAAAAAAAAAAAATGTGAAGGGATACATGCATCCCTATGTTTACTGCAGCATTATTTACAATAGCCAAACTACCGAAGTAGCCACAGTGTCCACTGATAGATGAATGAAGATGTGGTATGTACATATACAACTGAATATTATTCAGTCATAAAAAAGAATGAAATCTTGCCATTTGCAACAACATAGCTAAGGAGTATAATGCTGACTGAAATAAGTCAGTCAGAGAAAGACAAATACCATATGATCTCACTCATACGTGGAATTTAAGAAATGAAACAAATTAGCAAAGAAAAAAAAGGAGATAGACAAACCAAGAAACAGACTCTGAACTCTAGAGAACAGACTGATGGTTACCAGAGGGGAGGAGGGAGATGGGAGAAATAGGGGATGGACATTAAAGAGTACATTTATCATGATGAAAAAATAAAATAAAATAAACGGTTAAATTGAGGGAAAGAAGAAGAAGAAGAGGAGGAGGAGGAGAGATGATGCTGGCACAGACTAGGCTGTAATAGTGGAGGTGGTAAGAAGTAGCCAGATTCTGGGTAGCATTTGCAGGTAGAGCCACTTGGAGATGCTATGGATTGGATACAGTAGGTAAGGAAGGGGGTGGGGGAAGTCAAGTCCCATAATTAGGACCATCAAGATGGAGAAGGCAGCAGGTGAGGCAAATTGTTGGATATACAAATCTGGAGGTCAGGGGAAAAAGTCTGGGCTGGCATTATAAAAGTGGGAGTTGTTGGAATATAGATGGTTTTTAAGGCCAAGGGCTGAATGAGATCACTAAGGAAGCTGAGTGTGGGTAGAAAAAAGGCCCAAGGACTGATCCTTCAAGCACACCAACATTAACAGGTCTAGATAAAAAGAGGACTCAGAAAAGATCAAAATGGAGCAATCAGGAAAGGGGAGAATGCTGGAGTAAAAAAGGAAATGCTAAATGGGTTTCTAATGAGCAAAAACAAAAACAAAAAAAGGATTTGTAAAAAATGAGCAAAACTGACTACCTAAAGGGATGGGGAAAAATAAAGAGGTGGGAACAATATATTTCAAATACATATTTTTATTGTTGTACCAAGTGAATGTACTATCTCTGAAGACATATAGACAAATTGTTTTTAAAACATTAAGGAAAAAAAACTGCACTCATACTCTTTAAAAGGTGATTCAACCTAAAGATGCTTAGTCTCCTTTGGCTCAGGTTATGGTTCTGGGGTCCTGGGATGGAGCCCTGTGTCAGGCTGCCCACTCAGCGGGGAATCTGCTTCCCCCTCTCCCTCTCTCCTGTCTGCTCACTCTCTCTCTCCCTCTCTTTCTTAAGTCAATCGATCTCAAAAAAAAAAAAAAAAAAAAAGGCGATTCAAACTACAAAAGATACTAGAGCTGGAAGGGTCTCTTTAGCTTTGCTTCAGGTTTCCAAGTAGAGGCTCAACAATCCCAATTAGGGTAACACTCCTGACTATCTTCACTCCATCTGCCCTTCCCAGGACAAAAAGAATGATTTCTGATTAATACATTTTCTTTTATCCTTTGGTATGTATCTGCCTGCACAGCACACACAAGCCAATCTGATCCTCAACTACTCAACATCAAGTTTTACAGGGGTGAACCCTTTGTGACAATGCTTATATGTGTCCTAGGCTGCTTATGACAAGGTGAGTGAATAAATCTAATTTTGAGGTTATTAGGCGGATCCTTGTTGTTATACACCCTAACCATTTTCCAAATGTAGATATATTTTGGTTTCTATCTATCTGACCAATTTCTATCTTTCAATTTTGAAATTCTATTGAGAACAGAAAAAGGGTCTCCCTCAAATTTCCTACAAGGAAAATTATCTCCCAAGGAGAATGTCAGAAATGTGAATAAAAATAAGTTTCTTTCTATGCTTTGTTAGCAGTCAAAAACTGGAAACCTAAACATCCACTAGCAGAACATACTAAGTCTTTGAGGCCATCTATTTAAGAACATACTATGAAGTAATTAAAATTTGTTCACAAAAACATTTTAATAACATGGGGGAGGGGCGCCTGGGTGGCTCAATGGGTTAAGCCTCTGCCTTCAGTTCGGGTCATGATCTCAGGGTCCTGGGCATTGGGCTCTCAGCTCAGCGGGGAGCCTGCTTCCCCTCTCTCTCTGCCTGCCTTTCTGCCTACTTGTGATCTCTGTCAAATAAATAAATAAAATCTTAAAAAAAAAATAACATGGGGGAAATGTTATAGTGGGTAAAAAAGCAGATTATATATAATCTGATTGATAGATACAATATGATTCAGTTAATATAGTACAGCTTATATCCATGTACCAAAAAAGGACTGCACAAGGGGCTCCTGGGTGGCTCAGTCAGTTAAGCTTCTGACTCTTGATTTCAGTTCAAGTCACGATGTCAGGGTTATGAGTTTGAGCCCTACGCTGGGCTCCGTGCTGAGCAGAGAGTCTGCTTGAGATTCTCTTCCTCTCTCCCTTTGCCCCTCCCCTTGCTCACTTGCTCATTCTCTAAAAAAATAAATAAAATCTAAAAAAAAAAGGACTCCAAGAAAATAAAAGTGTTAGTACTAAAATTTGTGTGATAGCATTATGAGTAACTTGAATTCTCATTTTTATATATGCTTATACCTTTCCAACTTCTATAATAAAAATATATCATTTTGATAATCAGAAAAAATATTTAAGAAAAGTCAAAATAATTTTAGTAACAATATAAAAGAAAAAGTTGGAGGAATTTAAAAAGAAAAGGTGAGAGGATTCCTGGCTGGCTCAGTTGGAAGAACATGTGACTCCTGATCTCAGGTTGTTAGTTCAAGTCCTATGTTGGGTGTAGAGACTACTTAAATAAATAAAACTTTTTAAAAAACCAAA
This sequence comes from Martes martes, assembly GCF_963455335.1. Classification (NCBI taxonomy): domain Eukaryota; kingdom Metazoa; phylum Chordata; class Mammalia; order Carnivora; family Mustelidae; genus Martes; species Martes martes. Next base: position 80,374,921 of record NC_137889.1, read on the forward strand.
TAAAATAAAAAGAAAAGGGGAAAGTAGTTAGCTTGACATAAATGCAGTCATGCTCTGGAAAATACACCTGTTAAAATATTTTTTACAATATTTCATATACTTGCAATTAACAAGTGGAATTTAAAATTAAAAACACAACATCATTTATATTAGCACACTCCTCCAATATATACAAAATCTGTAAGAGGAAAACTATAAAACTATGATAAAAGAAATGAGAGAACTAAATAAATGGAAAGATATTCCACTGTCATGGATAGGAGACTCAAGATGCCAGTTCTTCCCAACTTGATCTACAGATTCAATACAATCCCAATCAAAATTCTATCAAGTTATTCTGTGGATATAAACAAATTCATTCTAAAGCTTATATGTGGAGCTAAAGTACCCAGAATAGCCAGCACAATATTAAAGGACAATAGCAAAACTGGAAGACTACAACTACCTAACTTTAAGACCTACTATAAAATTACAGTAACCAACACAGGATGGTACTGATGCATAAAGAGACAAATAGATCAGTAGAAAAGAATAGAGAGCCCAAAAAAAGATTCACACAAATACAGTCAACTGATCTTTGACTGAAAAAAAGCACAGGTAATACAATGGAGAAAAGACGGCCTTTCCAAAAATGGTGCTGGAACAAATGGACATCGACATGCAAAAAAATGAATCTTGACACAGACCTTAAATCCTTCACACAAATGTAATTCAAAATGAATCTCAGACCTAAATGTAAAATGAAAGACTATAAAACTCTTAGAAGACAACATAGGAGAAAAACCAAGATGACCATGGGCACACATGATTAAAGAAATCATTGATAAGCTGGACTTTATTAAAATGTAAAACTTCTCAACTGTGGAGGACAAAACAAGAAAATGAGAGGATAAGCCACGGATTGGGAGAAAATATTTACAAAAGACATATTTGATAGAGGTCTGTTATCCAAAATATACAAAGGACTCACAAAACTCGACAGGAAAATGAACCACCCAATTAAAAAATGGGCAAAGATCTGAACAAATGCCCCATAAAAAATATATATATATATAGATGGCAGATGAACATATGAATGATGCTCCACATCATATGTCATTAGAGAAATACAATTAAGACAATAGTGAGATACCACTACACTCCTACTAGGATGACCAAAACGCAGAACACTGACAAAACCAAATACTGAGAAGCATGTGGAATAACATGAACCATCATTCACTGCTGGTGGGAATGCAAAATGGTACGACAACTATGGAAGTATGGTGATTTCTTACAGAACTGAACAAACTCTTATCTTACAATGCAGCAATTGCACTCCTTGATGTTTACAAAGGAGTAAAACTTCAGTCCATACAAAAACCCACACAGAGACGTTTATAGCAGCTTTATTCCTAACTGCCAAAACTTGGAAACAACCAAGCTATCCCTCAGTAGGTGAATGGATAAATAAACTGCCACCTCCAGACAACAGAATTCTTCTAGTCAGCGGTAAAGAGAAATGAGCTATCAAGCCATGAAAAGGACACGGAGGAAGCTTTAACACATACTACTATGTGAAAGAAGCCAATCTAAAAAGGCTACACACTGTATGATTCCAACCAAATGACATTCTAGAAAAGGTAAAAGTATGGAGACAGTGAAAAGATAAGTCGTTGCGGGGGGTTAGGGAGAAATGAATAGGCAGAACACAGGATTTTTAGGGCAGTGAAACTAATCAGTATTGATACTACAATGATGGGCACATTCCATCATACAATTGTTAAAACCCACAGGATGTATAACACCAAGAGTGAACCTTAATCTAAACCGTGGTGTGGAGTGACAACAATGTCTCAGTGTAGGTTCATCGCTGTAACAAACGTACCACTCTGATGCAGGATACTGATAGTAGGGGAGGCTGCACACGTGTGAAGTGGGGCAGAGAGTACAGAGGAACTCTCTGTTCTTGCTGTCAATTCTAATGTGAACCTAAAGCTGCCTAAAAAATAAAGTCTATTTAAAAGGAAAAAACTTTTTCAACTGTCAAGGGAACTTTCAAAATATAGGAACTTTCAGTAATGAGCACTAGTTTTTAAAGTTTGGGATAGGATTATTCTCTGAAGGTCATTTTGGTCTGTTACAGTCAGCTACAGAATTTCCTGTGAAGATGAAAACCAAGGACATACTATTTAAGCTTTGGATATGGCCATCAAAAATCTGTGTGTCTGTTCAGCTGAGTTACAGGCTGTCTCTCCTCAGCTTGTCCACTCAGCTGGAAAGGAGAAGGTCAGCCCTCGTACGCTGCTCTACAGAATACGCCCAATCCTTTCACATGATCTTGTTCTGCATGACAGAGGAACAAGTTCTCATAATAGTTCACACTAAGGTATCACTTTCTGCTCTGAGAGAATGTTTAAATACAAAGAAATGAGGTTCTAATAATAGGAATTGTTGTTATCAAGCAAGGGTCAATGGGAGAGAAAACAAGGAGCAGACAACCTCCCACCTGCCTCATATCGCACCATACAGCCACTAGCCCTATCTAGCAGCCCACCTTGGGCCCATTCACACTCCCTGGAAGGACCATTTACTTACTTTCTTTTTTAAAATTTTTTATTAATATATAATGTATAATTTGTTTCAGGGGTACAGATCTGTGAATCATCAGTCTTACACAATTCACAGCGCTCACCATAGCACATAACCTCCCAATGTTCACAACCCAGTCACCCTACCCCTCCCTCCAGCAGCCCTCAGTTTTGCCCCTAGGCAACATTTTTCTTTTTAGGGTGCACAGCAAGCATGATCCTGTCTCAAGATCACTGTCCTTATTTGTCTCTCTGTTGAGAATATACTTCTTCAAATATCCACATGGTTTGCTCCCTCATGTGGAAAAGATGACCACTGAAGATAGTTTTAGTTTCCTTGATTACCCAAGGTCTTCACATTTCTCCAACATCCTTGTTACTCAAGGGTCACTGATTATCACAGATAATCAGAATGTTAGAGCTGAAAGGGACCTTAGACACTACCTATGTGATGGTTCCTAGACTTGACTCATCATTAGAATTACCCCAGAAATTCTTGGTATTGGTTTGTTTTTTAATCAACAAAACTTCACCAGTTCCACTTCTACAAATTTGGTCTGAAACGGTGATCAGGAAGCTACATTTTTAAAAACAGGTCACATATTTAGTGATCACTGACCTACCACATAATTACAAATAAATAAGATTTTATTTATTTATTTGAGACAGAGAAACAGAGTACACAAGCAGGGAGGAGGATCAGTGGGAAAGGGAGAAGAAGACTCCCCTCTGAGCAGGGAGCCCAGTGCAGGGCCTGAGGCGGGGCTCGATGCCAGGACCTGAGATCATGACCGGAGGTGAAGGGAGACATTTAACCAAATAAGCCACCCAGGTGCCCCCACTTCTATTATTTTTTTGTAGAAGAGAAAGTAGAAGCACAGAGGGATGAGATGATGCTCTGAAAGACACAGTGAATTCAAGGCAGAGATGAACCCTCAGATCTTAAGATCTGAGTAGAGTGTAGAGAAGGTCCCCAGATCAAAGATGCTTCCACTATACGTGGTACTACAGTCTAGATTTTCACATTTTAGAACCAGATTTTTTTAAAAAATTAGTAAGTGAAAAAACTAGCTTAGCATTACTAAATTTTTTGTTTTTTGCCTTTGGGCAGGGTGAGGCATGCAAGTGAAAGGAAAGAGCACATCAAGAAAAAAAAGAGCATCTTAATTCACATCTGTTCTATAAAGACGTGAGAGTAGCTTGTGGTTTGTTGTTGTTGTTGTTGTTTTAATCTTTCTAAACTAGTAAGAAAAGGATAAAACTCTTTGAGATACAAACACTGATGGACGGACATATGTCTAATACCCAATAACCTTATAAACTTGGGATCCCATAAAAGGGGAAGAGAATTGCCAGGAACCTTGGTGTTTCTAGAACCCACAGACTGGATTCCCTTTGTTGAATTTTTTTTTTTTTTAATTTATTTGTCAGATAGAGAGAACGAGCAAGCACAAGCAGGGGGAGCGTTAGGCAGAGGGAAAAGCAGGCTCCGTGATGAGCAAAGAGCCTGATGCAGGATTCAATCTCAGGACCCTGGGTTCATGACCTGAGCCAAAGGCAGACACTTAACCGACTCAGCTACCCAGGCGTCCCTGCTTTGGTGAATTGTGATGGGGAGTTTAACTATATCTTAGATGGGTCACAGGTTACTGCTCTCACCAATTCCCACCAAGGCTTGCTACACCATTATTCAGCAGTTATTCAGCTTTTGTTACTGTAACAATAAAAGGACAGGGCTAAGCCACAGCCTGACTCACAACAGGAGTCATAACAGCAGAACCAGGAATCACGGACATGTGTAGCCAAGTATTCCAGCTCAGCTTATAGCTGAGTGGTAGTCGAGGGAAAAGGCTTTGGAAGCTGCCCAATGACTTGGCCTGCAGACCCCAAAGCTGGAGTATCCTTGTCTTCTGTCTGAAACACAGTCATTCTGGACATAATTAGTTATGGAAACTAACAATAAGGACTCTACCCTATTAGGTCATCAACACTTAGCAAAATGAGACTCAGACAAAAGTTTACATGAGTTGTTGGTCTACATGAAGCAAGTTCACACTTCCTTCAAAACCTCTCTACACAGGGGCTTTAGCAAGGGGTGCCTGGGTGGCTCAGTCAGTTAAGCATCTGCCTTCAGGTCAGGTTATGATCCCAGGTTCCTGGGACTGAGCCCCACATCTGGCTCTCTGCTCAGGGGGGAGGCTGCTTCTCCCTCTCCCTCTACTCCTCCTCCTGGTTGTGCTCTCTCTCACTATCTCTCCCTCTCTAATAAATAAATAAAATCTTTAACATACCACACACAGACACACACACACACACACACACACACACACACACACACACACAATCCTCTATACCAAGACTGCTCTGATTCATTCCCAAGAAGAGATGTGGCCTCAGAGGGAAAAGATGAATGTTTTTTAAAACCTAAATCAGACATAACTTTGCAGCAATACCAAGTTACCACTGCATTCCTTCATTCATTCACTCATTCTCAAATTACAGCTCTGAATCCCAAACATCAGCCAGTGGAAATAAACTCAGCAAGTCAACGAAAATTCCTACTGGCACATAAAACCAGTGAAAAGGGAAGGAATGCAGAAAGGGCAGAAGAACTTGTGACAGCAATACTCCATGCGTCTGAAAGAGTCACACCCAGCAATTTCAACCTCTCTGTGAAGCAAAGCACAAGACCATCAGCTGACTAGGGTTTGGGTTTTTCTTTTTTTTTCCTCTACCCACTTCATTCAACCTAACAGCTACATTTTCTACATAGTATCAAGGAAGAACAGCTTTCACAGTGTTTCTAAGTGAAGAACACAATGAAAAACTCTCTCCCCTTCTCTACAACCTGCATTAGACTTTAGCCCTTTTTCATTAAATTCTTCAGAATAGAATGCTTTGGTCTGTTGCCTTAGCATATCTCTCTCTAAATCTGCGACTATCTTTGTATTTCCTACTCAGTTGTTCTAACTGCTATAAATAAAGACTGGTAGTAAAATTGTGGTTGGCTTATCTCTGTGAAGCAGTTAACCAGGGAAAAGAAAATAAACCTTCGTTTCTGTACTTCTTTTCTTGTTCAGCAATTACCACAAATAATCTGAGTCTCTTTCTTTTTTGATAGAGTTGGTTCATCTAAATTGTAGACAAACCGGATATATACACTCATTAATCCTCCAGCCCTTCCTAGCCTGGTGATTCTAAAGCAGTACAAAGAGTCTCTGTTGAATCTAAATTCCAAGATATAAAACTTAAAGCACCATTGACTCTGAAGTGCTTTGTTTCAGTTCCTCTTCTGTGTGGGTAACGTATACTTCTTAAGACAAGGTTACATCAAATTTTCTCTTGCCATCAGAGAAACAGTGGTTCTCTGATAAGCTTGACAAATAATTCCAGATTTCTCACATAAACAGCCCTGTGGTCATCTAATTTGCTGGCAAAGTGAGAAAAACCAAGTCATTAACAGCTTTGCTATGGTTGGCAGCTTAGGAAAGAAGGAACTGATTATGGAAGACTATACCATACACCCAGCATCTTGTCAGTTACTGGATTTGAGGTGAGTTTTAGCGAAGAATTTGAAGTGATAAACCACTTAAAATGTTTCATCAAACTCTGCAGGTTTTGATTGGTTCTGAAATTTTGTGAAATAAATGAAACTCCAGTATCTGTCATTCTAGAGATTAAGGAGAAAAGAAGTGAAGTTAAGAAGGACAGATTTATATCCTGAAATGTTTCATTCCACATGAACTGTAATGGGAAAGATCAAAATGTTTCTTTCTGCACTGGACTGTGTCAGTTTTACACTGTGGCCAGTCACTGTTAGGTATCCAACATGACTCCTCTGTGTTTGTGGAAATCTTTCTCTTCACCTTTACAGTAACTAGAAAATCATGAGAAAGGATAGAAGAAAAACAAACAAACAAAAAAACCAAAACAAAAACCTACTTAACAGTGTAGTCAGCTAAGACCACCTAAAATTATTGATTTAAGATAACCAAGAGCAAAGAGGGAGTTGGAAGTCATACTTAACTGACTGCCACCTGACTTGGACAAACAGATAACTCGTGAACACTTTGGAGCCAGATCCTTATAGTGTAAACTCCTGTCAATAATTCACTCTACCCTTGAGACTGGCCCAAGTCCTAAAGCAATTCAGGAAACCAAATAAAACACTGCAAATAACAAATATGTTTTCAAGACCTTAGGAAGGGGAATAGAAAGTGTATAAGATCTACCAAGACAATTGGTTTGCCTAGAAAATAATTCCAGTTAATTGATGACAAGTGTATGTCATCACCATACAGAATTAAAAAAAAAAAAAAAACACCTCAGCACCAAAGAACTACATCTAAAGGAAGTCAAAATTGGAAAGGGCAATAATGGATATGAAAATTTTGTGTTAAATTGTCGTTTAGTTAAAAATGATTAAAATCCACTGAAGAATATAAAGTTCATTGAAAGTGATAAGCAGAAGCTCATACCAAAATGTTTTGAAGTTAAAAAAAAAAATCTGTGTGGCCCTGCATACCCTGCATAATATTTTCTTACATAGATGCTGTCCCCCTCACTCTGAATACCTATTTTGGACATACAGTACTGTATGAATAACAAAAATAGGGCCTACAAAAGGTCCTGATGCTACATCTTAGAATTTCAGAGGAGGAAAGGATTTTTTTAAACAATCTGAACCAACTTCATAGCCTGGAGTTGAAAGTGAGACCAGAAAAGCCAGGAGATTCCCACATGGTTACAAGGCTCTTGGGCAGCAGAGCCGGGGATCAGGATCAGAACCCAGATCCAGATCAACTGAGTACCAATCCATTACTCTTTCCTATCACTCAAATGTACTTTCTTGATAAGAGATAAAAAAAGGATACTATAAAAGGGAAATTCTTATCTGAACACTCAAATGTATTTCTCTAATGTACCACATCATTCACTACCACTTCCTCTCTATATATCTCTCTTCAATTGAGTGGACGGGCAAGTGACCCAGCACCTATACAATGATTTCTACATTTCTCCCCTAACCCTTCAATCAGCTGGGCTCTTATACTGGAATAGATTATACACCATTTTGTTAAGTTTCTACTACAGAAAGACAATGATTTTTATATGACAGAAACAATATCCTGATTTTTAATCAAGAAATGTATTGATGGGTAACGTTTATAACACTATAATTGTAACAAAACTTCTATAAAGAAAAAATAATATTTAAGTGAATTTAGAAATTTACTTTTAGACTAACCATGGGAATCAAGTTTATCTTTTAACTTTGGTTCTTCTCTACCTATCTACATTAGATTTTGGAATGAAATGCAATTCTCAAAAGAGTTTTCCTTTTCCTTGATATGCAATAAAATTCTTTACAAGTATATTTCAATTAAGAGCTATTCCTAATTAAATTAATAAATTCTTCCATCACCCTTAAACAATACAGCAAACGTAATGTTATTCTCTTTATGTAAGCTCCATTATTAAAATTAGTTCAGCACAGTACCATCCTTATGGAGATAATTTTCCAGAAGACTGGACTCTCTCCGACCACCCTGCCTCCACCTACCCTTCAAACTACGAAGTGAGAACTTCCAGCCCTGTGCCCCATCTACCAGCTGCGGTGGTACTTCAGGACAGCAACTCTTTTTCCTGATAATCTCTGTGAATAGTACTGTTCAATCTTCAACACAGGACAAGGATATAACCATTTCTTACAAGCTGGCTCCAGCAGAAGTAATGAAATTTAAGAAAGAAACCCATATGAGTAGTAGAATTGAAACAGTCAAAAAAAATAACCTTGCTGGGACACCTGAGTGGCTCAGGTGGTTAAGCATCTGCCTTCGGATGATACCAGAATCCTGGGATTTAATCCCGCATCGGGCTCCCTGCCCAGCTGGTAGACTGCTTCTCCCTCTGACTGCCGCTCTCCCTGCTTGTGCTCTCTCTCGCTCTCACACACACAAACACATGAATAAATAAAATCTTAGAAAAAAAATAACCATACCTATAACCTTTTCTACACAGAAACGGACTTGTTTCTACACACCCACCAACCACCCCATGTCCTACTAAAAGTACTCTTGAAAAACAACTTGCAGATCAATATAATTTCATCTGTTTGGTACTCAGTGATTTAAATAAAAATTTCTCTGAGACTTTAAAACAGAACTAAAGTTTCAAACCTGTTGCTGAGTTCCGTGTGATCAGCGCCCCCTCCTACCCTGGCACGTTTTCGAATCTTTGTGCATAAAAGTGCCTTGTAATTCCTCCCAGCACCAGAACCGCCATTACACACACATCTGGCTGACTCCTGCCAGACCCCTGGCCGATTTGCAGTCTTCGACGAGCCGCCACACATTTCCTGAGTGGATGAGCTTGCTTCTGGTTTATCCTGACTATCAACATGGACCTGGGACAAAAAGGTTGAAGATTCTCTGTTGTTGGAGGGATATTCCACACTGACCAGCCGTCCTAATTAATCACTGTACTGCGTATACGGTAGGTGAGGCGAGCTACTTGGCAGCAGCCTACTAATTTCCTCTTTCAAAATTTAAAAAAAAAAGAGAGAGAAAAAGGAACATTCATTTGTTACGTAAATTAAGCCTGCCAAAGTATTAGGAAGTCAAATGTATCCATCATGTTATAAAACACGCTCTCAGCAGGACCACTATAAACAGACAAATCTAAATCCCACTTCCTACTTTTGTTCCTAAGCTTGTACTCTGGTCAGCAAAAGACAAAACACTCAACAGGTTGAGCAGCTTGGTCTGACTCATTCCATCTGGGCTCCCCTGTTGGAGATTATGTAGTAGTCAATTAATTGGTCATAAGACCTATTCATATGGCTCTGGGCAAATGCGGTGACTTGCCCTCAGCTGCAAGGTTGCTCTGACATTGGCCACACCACCCTCTTTAATGGCTCTCATGTGAGCAAGTGTCAGCTGACAGATCTTACTCTGCAACCTTGCAAAACTCTGCCCATAGCAAGTGAGGGAGATGGTAGGGCTCAATGTACAGGAGGTGATGTGGGGAAGGGAGAGTATGGACACGTCCTTGCTTTACCACCAAATACCCATATGTAGATATGTAAGAAAAAATTTACATATACACATATGTAAGAAAAATAATAATAAGTGAGAAGCCATAAATACACAAACACACACACACATACATACATAAGAAAAATAAATGAGAAAAAGAAATAAATATAAATAAATGAGAAGCCATAAACTCTCTCACAATTCTTGCACTGAATTCCCAATTCCTGGACATATTCAGGATAAGAAAGCCCTGAACCAGCACACAAGGACAAAAGCAGTTCAGATTTTAATTCTGACACTAATGTACTTTATCTGTAAAATGAAATACAGCTATAGAATCAACATGATTCTTCTATAGTACTGAGTTCATGGGAAAAGTAATTTTTATTTTTCTTTAAGAAGAAATAAAAAGCATAGGTCCCTAAAATATAGGCAGATCTTAAAAACTATAAGGGATTGTCTCAATTCCTATTCCTCTTCCTTACCCTGAATTTGGCTGAAGAAAATATTAATAGATCCCCAAAATCTGACGAACCGTTGGCTGGGTCTCTAGTGTCAGGAGGATTTAAAAATGTCTTTATACATGGCAGCCAAATATTTCACCCCACAACCGTGAAAAAAATCTACTGATATTGGGGCAGAGGCCTCAATTACCTTAAGACATTATTCTCTATGTGACCCTAAAGTTCCTTTATAGCAAACCAAAAAAAGATCTTAAATACACCCTCCCCTGAGAAATAGATTGCAACACACCTACAACAAAGACTGCACTTCTCTGTGCACGTAATAAACTGATAGAGCCAAGATAAAACCAGATTAGTAGAAAATGAATTCATTTTTCCAGGAAGGGGAACACATTTTGACCTTAAAGCTTAACTGTATGGCCACCATGTGATCATGCGTTCTTCCTTTTCCCCTGTCTTTAAAATCACTTTCTCTTTTTAACAGAGAATCAGAAGCTCACTTATGCAAGCACAGTAACTCTTCCACATTTTAGGCACAGGGCAGCCGGGTGAGCTGAAAGGAAAGCCTCCTTTCGCCATCATCATGCCCACTTCATAAGCGACCCAAGTGAGACCCCAAATCAGTGTCTCTTATTCACCTAGGGTTTACCTCCTCTAAAATCACAGGAGAAATGAAAGTATAGTTTGTCAAAAAGAAAACCACATGCCTCAAAATGTGTTTCTCCGGCCAGTCCAAATCATCAAACAGGAGCTTAATAACTAACTTAACTGCAGTTTCAACCTTCCCGAGCATTCTGTCTCAACCTGTCAATCAGGAATTTTCAGATAAGCACCAATGAGGAAATCTATCAAACGGGTCCCCTCCACCACAAAGGAAGTCGAGGTAATTTGCTCAGTAAGTCCCCTGCCCTTCCTTTCTTTTCTTTTCTTATACTTATACCTTTCTTGCTCCACTCTCCTTCCTATAAAAACTTTCCATTTTGTACAGCTCCTCGGAATACCCCTCTCCATTTGCAAGGTGGGATACTGCTTGATTCATGAGTCATTAATAAAGCCAATTAGATCTTCAAATTTACTTTGTTGAATTTTACCTTTTAACATGTTCAATGTTGATGGGGTAGGATCTGTAAAAATGCCAAAATAGCTGAATTTTATAAAATGTGTAGAAATGCTCAGGGAATATATCCCATTTTTTATATGTAAAAAATAAAGTTTTAAAACTGCAATCTCTAAAAAATATTTATTTAGGAACTAATAAAAGGACATGAAATCCTTTTTATTTTTATTTTTTCTTCAGTGGGGTTAGCGGGGTAGAGGCACAGAAAGAGAGGGAGAGAGAGACTCTTAAGCAGGCTCCATGCCCAGTGCAGAGCCCAAGGCAGAGCTTCATCTCACAACCTTGAAGTAATGATCTGAGCCTAAATCAAGAGCTGGACACTTATCAGACTGAGCCAGCCAGGTACCCCATGAAACCCTTTTTTAAAATAGGTATTCTGAACAAATATTTAACCTAGTAGTTAGCCACAAAGCTGTTCAATTATCCTGATATTTTACATTTCTAAAGGCTTCAAATACTGTTATAAAATGCAAATGTTATCCCCTATCCAGATGATGTAAACATTTTAAATGATCAGAATAATAAAATACGAAAATGACAACATAGTTACAAAGAATAATTGGATGAAATAAGGGTCAAACTGCATTGAGAAGGAATTCCCTTAAACAGTAGCTAAACCCCTCCTGCATGCTTCTTTCATTCAGCCAGCCATCTTTTTTTTAAATTTATTATTTTTATTACCATATAATGTATAATTTGCCCCAGGGGTACAGGTCTGTGACTCATCGGGCTTATACATCTCACAGCGCTTACCATAGCATATACCCTCCCCAATGTCCCAATAACCCAACCACCCTCTCCCTATCCCTCCCTACCCTCCCCCCCAACCCTCAGTTTGTTTTGTGAGATTAAGAATCTCTATGGTTTGTCTCCCTCCCGATCCCATCTTATTTCCTTTTTTCCTTACCTGCACCCTAAACCCCCTGCCCTGCTTCTCAAATTCCTCATATCAGAGAGATCATGATAATTATCTTTCTCTGATTGACTTATTTCGCTCAGCGTAATACTCTCTAGTTCCATCCATGTTCAGCCAGCCATCCTTAACTAAACACTACACACCAGTCACTGTTTCTCCCTAAAATCAGTCAGCATACCTTTCGTCCACTACTTCCTTGGCTCAGTGGTGCTCACATACAGTATGCTAATAAACACAGATTGCTGGACCTACCCCCCAGGATTTCTGATTCAGCAGTTCTGAGGTGGAGTCTGAGAATGTACATTTCTAACAAGTTCTAAGGATGCTGTTGCTGCTTGTCTGGGAACCACACATTTGAGAAATACTTCTTTGGTAAAAATTTCGTCTTCCCCCTAATGACTTCCTAGGCTGGAAGATCTTTTTCTCCCTTGAATTCTTCTATGAGTTTTTTTTTAAAAGATGTACTTATTTTAGAAAAAGAGCATGTTGGGGGGGAAGGGTGGTCAGAGGGAGAACCCTCAAGCAGACTCCCCGCTGAGCAAGAAGCCCAATAACGGGTTCAATCCCAGGACCCTGAGACCATGACCTGAGCCGAAATCAAGAGTCGCATGTTTAACCAACTAAGCCACCCAGGCATCCCCCTCTATAATTTGTTTTAAACCACACTTTTTTTTTTTTTTTTTTTTTTTTAATTTATTTGACAGACAGATCACAAGTAGGCAGAGAGCCAGGCAGAGAGAAAGAGTGGAAGAAACAGGCTCCCTGCTGAGCAGAGAGCCGGACGCGGGGCTCGATCCCAGAACCCTGGGATCATGACCTGAGCCAAAGGCAGAGGCTTTAACCCACTGAGCCACCCAGGCGCCCCTAAACCACACTTTTAACACTTAACACATAACTGCTTTGCAACAGAGTAGCATGCATATCATATGATCCTAACTAGATCATAAATTCTCTCAGTGTAAAAACTGGATTTTAACATACATCTTTGCACCTCATACAGGTCTTACATTTGGTACATGCTCAACAGATAACTTTTTGACAATTTTAATATATATATTCAGTGGTATTAAACCTATATAAGAACCTACCTATACCAAGCAGTGAACTCCTTTAACAATCTGATGCTTATTTTCTGCCCAAGAGGGTGCTTGTGCTTAAACACACACACTCTCTTCCTTTCATTTATTATGGCAGAAGTTCCTTCAGAACCTTTAACATTTTGTGTTCAGTCCAATCAATGGGACTCACGCCATATGGTAACAGAAAGAAATATAAAACTCTTTAAAAGTGAAAAAGCCATTTCCTCTGTCCCTCCCCTTGATAATCCTTAATTCCACAGCTCAAAATATGATAAAATGTAACAGAGATGTATATCAAAACCACAACCACTGTACTTAAGAGAGATGTCTCTATATGACTCCAAATTTCCTTACATGTAAAAATGGGAGTTTTAAAACTTCTTCAGTAAATGAAAAAACAACTACTAATTGTATCATCACAACCATTCTTCTGAGGCATTATGAAACCACTTAAAAGCATAAAGTTAAACAAAAATCAAAATGGCTGCATTAATGTTTCAGCAAAGCTTGGTTTTGCAGTAATCTTTTCTGTCTCTTCTGCAAACCTCCCCTCTTCCCTTCTTATCCTTTTGTTTCAGGAACCCAGTCCTACCCTAAAGACAGGACAAAGTGGGCACAGTTCCTGCCAAAACCAGCTAGAGCCTGTATTTCCCTACAAAACCCCTCAGCCCCTTCCTTGGGGCAGGCTTGCACTTTTGGAAGGTCGCAGTCTGCAGCAGCCTCCTTAGCCCCGTAAAGCAATAAAGCTATTGTTCCTCTTTATCCCAAACTCTGTCTTCATGTTATATTTGGCTCCAAAGCATGGAGGTTGGCTTTCAACAATAATTAGAACAGCTTATATAGTAGCTGAGAGAAAGGTATCTTCAGATCTTTGGTGCCTCAAATTCTGTTTGTACCTCAATCTGATCTTCCTTTCTTCTCAATCTTCTGCTTCCTGAAATGGAATCATACTCATGTAGGTATCCATACTCTGACTCATTATCATGCTGGATATCCTGGTCTTAAGTACTAACTAACATACAAAATTTATCATCATCCCTAGTTGCAGTGCTACTCATGGTAGAGTTCTCTATTTCCTTCACACAGTTCAGCCATGTTTCCACATTTAGGAAAGTATCTACAGTCCCTGCCGAGCCTCCCACACTCCACCTGCAGTTCAGTACACTGACTGGAACTGCTGCTGTCACCACAGATACTTTCACAATACACATGAACTTCATCAGATGTTAGAGGGGAGGATTAGGGAAGTATGTGAGGTCACATGACAGATGTAAGGAAGGAAGACTACTGGTTCAATTTTTTTTCCCCCCCTCAACTTAGGACTCGGACTCACAACCCGGAGGTGAAGAGTCATGTGCTCTCCTGACAGAGCAAGCAGGTGGCCCTGGTTCAACTTTTTAAACTTTATATGTATTTCTTCCAATCTCATAGTCACCACTAAGTAGTCTGAGAGAAGAGCGCTAAGTTTAGGAGTCCAGAGATGGTATAAGTATCACTCAGATCATAAAAGGCCAATACCTGGTAATAAGGATACTAGTCCAATCCTTTTTTTTTTTTTTGCCATTGGCCAATCTCTAATCAACCAGAATGCTATTTCCTGTTGTGCCCAGACTCCTCTGCAAATCCTTCAATGCTGGGACCCACTGCAACCCAAAAGATCTGGTTATTGAGGAAAAATCCATTCCCATGCCTGTTTAGTGTTGGGACAATTAAAGTCAGGAAGGTTTCATTAAAGTCAGGAAGGCATTTCTGCATTCCCTTGACTTCACACTCTCCAGGTGATAAAAACGGTGATTACTGTATGTAATGAAAAATTAACTCAAAAGCCACAACTGAGAGAGATGGGTTTAAAGAGAGAAAAAAGAAAAAATGAAGGCCTGGGGCGCCTGGGTGGCTCAGTGGGTTAAGCCTCTGCATTCGGCTCAGGTCATGATCTCAGGGTCTAGGGACCAAGTCCTGCATCAGGCTCTCTCTGCTCAGCAGGGAGCCTGCTTCTCCACGCGCCCCGCCCCCCCCCAACTACACCTGCCTCTCTGCCTACTAGTAATCTCTGTCTGCCAAATAAATAAATAAAATCTTTTAAAAAGAAAAGTGAAGGCCTAACATAGTTCCCAGAAAGTCCAATTTAATTTTTCTTATCTAATGTACCTTTCTATAAAGAATCTTTCTCTGGGGTGCCTGGGTGGCTCAGTCAGTTAAGCATCCCACTTCTGATTTCCGCTCAGGTCATGATCTCAGTGTCCAGGGATGGAGGCCTGCAGCCCTGCATCAGGCTCTGAGTTCAGTGCGGAGTTGGCTTGTCCTCCCTCTGCTCCTGTCCTCCCCCCTGACCCACACACTCTCTCGCTCTATATCTCTAAAATAAATAAATAAAATCTTTTCTTTTTTTTTTTTTAAGAAAAAAAAAAAAAAGGAATCTTTCACTGCCTATTCACATTACCTTAATGAGAAAAAAAGAACAGTAAATTGAGGGGAGGGAGTGAGACAGCTCTTATAACCACAACTATTATAACCAACCCTCCTTTTATTAGGGTAATTCCCTCTCTTCCATTAAACCTTCTCCACATCCACAAACAACTGATCACAAGCCTTTTTACCAGTAGTTTTCAAAGCAAGATCCCCAGAAAGAGACACAAAAAGGTTATGAGATGCTGGCAAATACTGTTTCTTATTTGAGTGCTGATGCTGTGAATATGTAGCAAGCAAAATATGTATACTTTTCTGTCTGTATATTATAGCTCAATTTGAAGTTTTTTTTTTTTAAGATTTGTTAATTTGAGAGAAATAGTGCATGCACAAGTTGTTGGGGGGTGGGGGGCAGAGTAAGAGGGAGAAGCAGATTCCCAGCTAAGCAGGGAACCCAAACTGGGGATTGACACAGGACCCCGAGATCATGACCTGAGCTCAAAGTGGATGCTTAACCAACTCGGCCACCCAGGTGCCCCAAAGTTTAGTTTTTTTATTAAAAGTCACTCATGCCACGCTAGCACAAATGGACTAAGGCAAGGGGACGAGATAGCTTTCTTGAAGCAGTGTGCTTTTGGGGAATGGGCTTTAGAAACAGATAAACATATCCGGGGATTAAGACCAAGTCTGTCAATATTTGGTTGTTTTCAGATATGTGATCATGAACAGCTCCCAAAACCTAAGCAGCAGCCCATCCTCACAACACCAGTTTGGTATGCAATCAGAAAATACTATACCTGCCCTGATGCCATCTAAACTTAAATGACAAGCTCAGTACCCAGGAAATTTGGCAAAATGCACAATCTCAGTCACGCAAGGTAGATAATAACCAGCTAGGTTTATTAAGTGCTTATTCTACATGCGAGGCATTGTTCTCACAATGTTTCATCTGATCACAGGAAGCTGGTAGCACTAATACCTTCTTTTAACAGAGGAAGAGAAGGGAGCACAGAAAGGTTAAGGAACTGGTCCAAAGTACGCAGCTTGTCAGAGACAGAGCCAGGATGGAAGTCCAGGAATTCCTGCTCACAAGCGAGCCCCACCGCTCCTTCTCCCACTATCCTGGAGGAAGGGAGGGCACAACTGCACCTGAACATCTGAGGACTGATTTAGGAAGAGGTGAGGGAGGAAGCAGTTGAATATCACCAACTGACAAATTAAGTCAAATTCTATCTTCTACATCTTGAGTCCCACGCCACTTACAATGTTTAGATTCTCACTAACTCAGTTCTCTGTGAGGACAAGGCCTGTCATGTGCACTGTGGGTGACTAAGTCTCTTGTCAGACACCTTGCCATGAACCCTGCCCTGCTCTCTGGTAAACAATCCCTGTCCCGGAGCCAAGCACACCAGCCATCCCACAGGATGCCCACTCTGCCCTCCTCTCTTGACCCTGTCCAGTGCAATACTTTGGCTGAGAGACAGACTCCTAAGCAGAGTGATTTTTTTGATCCATACAAAGTTAGCTCAAATGTACAATAAAATCAAACAGTATTACTTCTTTGACTTAAAATGAGGAACTACCTGGGAGACAATTTAGCTTTCAGATTTAGATAAAAGTTACATGACAATTCAGGATGATCTTACAGTACATAATTATGATCCCAGATTATTTTCCATTCCTATATACCATACTTTGAAAAACAAAGCATCTGTTACCCAGCACCCAAAAGCAACTGACAGAATGAGTGAATGAGTGGCATATCTTCAAGAAATCTGTGAAACACAGAAAAATTCTTTTTTTTTTTTAAAGACTTTATTTCCTTATTTGAAAGAGAGCAAGAGGAAGAGGGAGCATGAGCAGGGGGAGTAACAGGTACAGGGAGAAGCAGGCTCCCCACTGAGCAGAAAGCCTGATATGGGACTCTATCCCAGGACCCTGGGATCATGACTTGAGCTGAAGCTAGACGCTTAACGGACTAAGCCACCCAGGGGCCCCCAGAAAATTCTATTACAAAGTTAAATAAAAAGAATGAGATACAAAATTATATATGTACTTTTGATAACAAGTGTGCCTTTAAAAAAGCAAACCTAGAAAAAAGAACAAGAAAGTAATATCAGAAGTCTTTGAATGGCAAGACTAAGAAGGCTTTTCCTTTTATTCTTCTCTACTTTGCATTTTTTTGGGTAGGTATTATTTACAAACAATGGGTAAACCTATTTTATTTTTTAAATCCTTGCTGCCAAACCAGTAACGATCAAAACAATTTGATTTCTTTATTCTATAACAATTCTGCAGGCTTTATTGTAAGGAAATTATCAGAGTCAAAACAATTTCAGACAGCTGAAAGGAAAAGCAAAGCAGTCACCCTGTAAGAATGCAGTTCTACTCACACTATTTGTCCTTCAACGTAATTGCTATCATTAAGATTTATATAGGCCAGCAAAATGTATATAGCTCTAGCTATATGCTCTTTTACAATATCTAACCAAAAACAAAACTCCCCAATTTCCCTTTATTTGGAGACTTAGTTTTAGTACCTAGCAGCAATACAATATACATAACAATGACAGGTTTTTAAGCTACACACATTGCACTTTTTTTTTTTTTTAAGTGCTATTCAAAAGGCTATCTAACCAAGTACCAGCATGCTTACAACATAGATAAGGAAAAGAAAGACGAGATTCCGGGAGCTCCTCAACCTAATAAATGAAACAGTGGCTCTGAGGATGAGAGTTAGAATAAACTGCAGCTGTACCAATTTCATATCTAAACTTTAATGTGAAAAAGAGGCGGCCAGGCCTACTAATTCAAGGTTGTAAGGCTCTGTTGTGTCAACTCCCCGCCCACGAGAAGGGTCACTGCTTGTCCTTTCGTCTCAGTAAAATGATTCACCCCTTGTGGAATCAGCTAGATAACCAGCCATTTAGATAAAAACTTACAAACTTTCATCACTTCTTTTTTTTAAGGGTCAGTATCAGACCTCAATCTACAATCCTTTCTCCTCATGCATGATTCTTGCAACTCCTCCCCATGTTTCACTGAAATTAATAACAACCACACAACTTCTTTTAAGATTTCCTAAGTTAGAAACATATTAGCAACAAAATATTACACAACTGTTAAAGTTTAACTCTGATGTCCAGCTGGGTTGTCACTAGCATTTGGACCTTAGCATAAGTATCAGCAGTCCAAACCTGCTTAAGATGCTGGAAACCAAGCTACTGGGCTGGGGCCATCGTCTCTGAAAACATTCACAGGTCTCTGATTCTCTGCAAAGCATGTGAGCAGGGCACCCAGTTACAAAGAAAAGAAGAACAGGAGTCTGACCACAACTGAGGGCGGATGGGGCCAGGGACTTGTGAGTTCCAGGGACACTGGGATGGCCCGGCCAGTCAGCCAGACTGCAGAGGGGGCGGCGCTGGCCGCAGTGGCAGTGGTTGCCTGTAGTGCAATGTGTCTGAGCTAATAAAATGGCTGAAGAGGCAAGAGAGCGCGGGCCTCCCTGGGCCCCGCCTCCAGGATGCTGCCAGGAGTCCCTCTCCACCCCCTGGGGCACAGAAATTATATATAAAGTCTTGAAATCTAGTGGGTCTTTTGAGGGGGCACCGCTGCCTGCCCCTGGGATCCTTTTTTATTTTCTGGAAAATCACTCATGAGACTGCTGTCCTCGCTGCTGAGGGCATAGGCTCCACTCCTTGTACCACCTCTGCTGCGGCCTGGGCAAGAGGAGGGGTGGGGCATGGAACCTGTAATTATTAAATATGAATTCCTTTTTTTTTTTTGAAAAAGTTACTTTGAAGAACTGTTGCAGAAATTCCAATTCAGCATATTGGCTCACTCTACCTATCTGACCAAAAATGGCTCTGTTATTGCCAGTGTTCAGTGTTCCCACTCTCCCCATCAAAACTGTCACTATTCTTACCAAATTGTATAATTCATGAGAAGCATACTAGGAAAAAATACCTAGTGGAGAACTCTCAGATATCTCCATCCCTCTTCCGTTTGGATGTATATTTATAACCTAAGGAAACTTTTCTGTTGATGATTTCAAACAAAATCAGCCTGGATTACTCCAAAACCAAGTCCTAAAATGCTGTCAGTATTGAGACACAGCAGCTCACATGCCCAAGCCACAGCTAAAGGTTCAGCCACTCTGGCTGAGCATTAAGACCCTCTGCGATAAGCCTTCTCATTGTTCTGCATGTACTTTTTAAATTTTTTTTAAAGATTTTCTTTTAATTTTTAAGTAATCTCCATGCCCAAATGGGGCCCAAACTCACAACCCAGAGATCAAGAGTTGCATGCTCTACCAACTGGGCCAGGCAGGCACCCCAGTTCCGTACCTTCTTCTATGCTTTGTTCCATTCAGGCAAACTAACCTGTGTCCCACACTAGACCGCTCTCTGAGTCTTCCTGCAGAAGAGTTTTATTGTAAAAAGGCCTTTCTCAGGGTGCCTGGGTGGCTCAGTTGTTAAGTGTCTCCCTTCGGCTTGGGTCATAATCCCAGGGTCCTGGGATCAAGCCCCACATAAGGCTCCCTGCTCACAGGGAAGCCTGCTTCTCCCTCTCCCACTCCCCCTGCTTGTGTTCCCTTTCTCGCTGAGTCTCTCTCTGTCAAATAATAAATAAAATCTTTAAAGAAAGAAAGGCCTTTCTCTCCCTCTCTCTTATATTTATAACATTTCAAAAAAATATTTTTAAACCATTTGTAATTTTTCAACAGCAGGATACAACTATCTAATAGAAGAATAAATCAGTCAATTAAATTACTATAAATGGCATTACACAAACAATACTATTATTATTATAACGATCATAGCCACTGGGATAATTCTACAATTACTATGAGTTATTCGTTAATCTGTGCTGTAATTAAATAAAACAGCAAATGGGATTAAACAAAATAAAAAGCTTATTACAGTCTTCTACAATTTATAAAGATATTTCATTACTTTTACAGAATAATTTACCAACTTGCCTTCAGTATATGCTATCTAAAGACTAAGGACTCCATTTACTTATCCTTTCAAATATTGGATGTGCCAGGTGGGCCCTGCTCAAGATGCTGATGATACAAGAAAAATGGTATTGGTGCGCTAACAGTCTCATGGCAAGATGCAGTGATGGTGTAACAGGACTACAGTGCTGTGGGCTTGGGGGTACTTATTAGAAGTACCCGAAGCACTGAGGCCTATCTCTCCACTCACCACTGGGGACAGGAAAGCTCGGAAAAGGAGCCTGTGGTGCTTCTGGCTCCGTGGTGACCCCTGCCTAAAGAGATGGCAGCCTACACCACAACCTCCACCACTACCACCCTGGTAGCGACACATACTAAAAAACGGTTGCTTAGGAGTGGATCAAAATCAATTTAAGGGAAGAGAAAGCTGGGAAATGAGAGGCTGGGAAAAGATATTCAGCTCTGAATCAGCAGACTCTCATTTCTCTGAGTCAGTTCCTCATGACAAGGCTGAGTACTAGGAACTCAGGAGATGCCAGCAACCAGATGAGCAGTCACTGTCAGATGTGTCTCTGCTGAGAGGGAGTCATACAAGGGAAAAGAACCCTGGACTAGAAGGAGAGAGCTATATCTAGTTCTGGCACAGTCATTCACTAGCCACATGACTCTGAGGAAAGATATCCAGCCTCGCTAAGCCTCAGTTTCCCCAGCTGGAAATAAATGGGTGATGGTGATATGTATTCCACCTATCTTAGAAGGATGTTAAAAATATTAAATATGAGCATGTGAAAGTCCCTCTGAAAAACTGTACAGCTTTAAGCAAATGCAGTTTTTTTAATGCACATGTCTGAAAATACTCACTGTCCTATTTGAGTTGCTACTCTCATAGATGACTATTTATACAACATGAAGCCAAGATAAATAACTTTGGCCACAGTGACATCTGGCAAATAATTTTATCCAAGAAACTCAGTCACCTCTCCATTCCCCTATCCCGAAGCATGGCCAATTCTCTGGAAGCTCCAGGCAATTAAGCCCTCTAAAATAGACTCATTGCAAAGTGCCTTGGGAGAAATAAACTCTAGAACAAATTAATGCAACAGCTAGAAAATTACATCTACAAAATAATTAGCTTTCAGATTAACATAAGGCATTCTTTCTTCCACTGATAAATTTCTTTTACACCCCCTGTGTACTTTCAATCATACCAGTTCCCTCCTAAAATACCTTTCCTCTAATTCTCCAAGTCAAATCCTCAAAATTTTTTCAGGACCCAAGCCAAGGGCCGTCTACGCCATAAAAACTTACCACAATGACCCTTTTCTGAAGATGTTTCAGTATCTATAAAGGGAAGATAAAATGGACTCTATACACAATGCTTCTGAAGGATTCTCTATGTGTTTCTTAGAGTACAGAATCTCCCAAAAACCATGGTTCAGCCTTTCCATTGGCTATACCTTAGAATGACAGTCCCTGTCCCTTATACACTGCCATGGTTATGGTGTAAAAAAGAACAGCTACAGGCCATGTACAATTCCCACAAAAGAACACATGTGTAAGTGGTGTTTATCCAAAGTAGCCACGAATCTGCATTCTTATAATAAAAAATTTCCAGATTTTAATACTTTGTCACTACTGTAACATATAAATCTCTCCTCATACCTCATCACATACAGAATGTTAGAATGTCTGTTAGGAACTTCTAAACCAATTGATGGACTTCTTGAGGACACACACACCACATCTTTACTTTCTTTTGTGTTTGACTTGTGTAGCTCAGCTAACACCGAGCAGAGAGAAGGCAACTAGTAAGCGATGCTTAAGTTAGAACTAATCTCTTTTCAGGGCTCCTGGGTGGCTCAGTATGTTAGGTGCCTGCCTTCTGCTCAGGTCATGATCTCAGGGTTTTGGGATAGAGCCCCGCATCGGGCTCTCTGCTCAGTGGGGAGCCTGCTTCCCCCTCTCTCTCTGCCTGCCTCTCTGCCTACTTGTGATCTCTCTCTCAAATAAATAAAATCTTTTTAAAAATTTTTTTAAAAATAAAAAAAGAACTAACCTCTTTTCTGTCATATTTACTAATGCTGCCTCACAAAATAGCTGTTCACCTAAATTATGGAAACAGTGACTCTCTCAGGGAAAACAAAACTCTTACACTATAGCTCAAGGTGACACAGATTCAAATGTTCCTTTGAAAAATAGTTATGCATTTAAAAATCTGACTGTATTTAATTAGTCCAAAACACAATCCAATGGTAATCCTCCTATCATTTCTTAAAGAGATTTAGTTATCTTCCATCCAGTAGAACTGTCATGAACACTGACTTTATTTATAACAGGAGAGTTTCCAAAGAAAAAGAAAAAACTTCTTAGGGGGAAGTTTTCTTAGCAGGGAGAATTTCTAGTATTCATGACAGTACTGTTTTGTTTACAAGAGCTACGTTCAGGTACATCAACAACTTCAATAGCATTACAAATACAAGTGGACCCAAAGTTTTGGCCTTTAAAAGTAGTACCATCAAACAGTCATTTTCAAATTATTCCCTGGAAATTTAAAGGGTGCAATGAAACACTGTCCATCAGAAATATATTGCAAGGGGCGCCTAGGTCGCTCAGTGGGTTGGGCCTCTGCCTTTGGCTCAGGTCATGGTCTCAGGGTCCTGGGATCGAGCCCCACATCGGGCTCTCTGCTCAGTGGGAGCCTGCTTCCCCCTCTCTCTCTGCCTACCTCTCTGCCTACTTGTGATCTCTCTCTCTGCCAATCAAATAAATAAAAAATCTTAAAAAAAAAAAAAAGAAATATGTTGCAATCCCCATGTATAATTTAAAATTTTCTAGTACCCACATTTTTAAGGTTTTATTCTTTTTTTAAATTCAAATCTGTAGAACTATTTTATTCATTTTTAAAATTAACATATAATGTATTATTTGTTTCAGGGGTACGGGTCTGTGATTCATCAGTCTTACACAATCCACAGCACTCACCATAGCACATACCCTCCCCAATGTCCATCACCCAGTCACCCCAGCCCTCCCACCCCCTACCTCTCCAGCAACCCTCAGTTTGTTTCCTGAGATTGAGTCTCTTATGGTTTGTCTCCCTCTCTGGTTTTGTCTTATTTCATTTTTCCCTTCCTTCATGATCCTCTGTCCTGTTTCTCAGATACTAAGGTTTTATTCTTAAGTAATTGCTACACCCAACGTGAGGCTCAAACTCACAACCCTGAGATCAAGAATCACATGCTCTATCAACTGAGCCAGCCAAGCACCCCTCTGGTACCCACATTTTAAAAAAGGAAAAAGAAACAGGTGAAGCGAGTTTTAACAATTTATTTTATTTAGCCAACATATACACAATCCTATCTCAACATGTAATCAGTGTAAAAATTAATGAGCTATTTTCCATTCTATTTTTCATGCTAAGTCTTTGAAAGCCAATGTGAACTTTATACTTCAAGAACATCTCAATTCAGGGGCACCTGGGTGGCTCAGTGGGTTAAATCCTCTGCCTTCTGCTCAGGTCATGATCCCAGGGTCCTGGGATCAAGCCCCACTTCGGGATCTCTGCCCAGTGGGGAGCCGGCTTCCTCCTCTCTCTCTCTCTCTCTCTCTGCCTGCCTCTCTGCCTACCTGTGATCTCTGTCAAATAAATAAATGAAATCTTAAAAAAAAAAAAAAAAGAACACCTCGATTAGCCACATTTCAAGAGTCCATGAGCCACATGTGGCTACTGAGATGAGCAGCACAGCTCTAGAAAACTCTTGAGAAGAATTACAGTGGTGGTATATGTATATAATTTGCCTCTCCTTCATTTCTAAACCCCATCAAAATGACCAAAGTGAAAAAAGACAAACCTAAGCTGGTGGCTGGTGGGAAAATTTGGAAGACTAGTGTCAGAGTCAGAGCGTCCACAGTTGTCAGTGAAACCTTACAGACAGTCAAGGGGAAGCGGGCTCACTCCCAACCCCCACGCAAACAGAACTGAGAGGAATCATTACCTCTATTTACCAAACAGTAAGTACACGCATTCGCCAATCTCAAATGCCGTAATAATGAAAATCACAGGACAAGGGAAATGAAAATTGAAGAATTTGGGGCACCAAGAGATAACAAAGAACACTCTGGAAGTATAACATCAACCTATCTCCTCTATAGAAGAAAAAGGATCTCATGACAATTAGTCAACTCTTTGGAGCAACTCTTGACCATTCACCCCATCTGTCTCCTCCTCTCCCTGAATCTAATCAACAAACGATCTTGTTGATTTTTCCTCATGTCCTTCCCATGGTACAAAGAGGGTGGGGCTTGTAAACTAAAGAAATGTATTGTACTCTGTGCAGGAAAAAACCTTGCCACTCATTTGAAACTTTGCATACGCCTCTTTATATCTGCTTTTACACCTGGCCTTTTAAGATTCCTGAATTATGTCTCAGGACTCTTGGGACCTCTGGAAACATGCACATGGTTACACCCCCTGGGCACTGAAATTATCTTTGTTAGCTCTCTGGGCTCTTTGATCACTACATCATCCCTTGGGAACTCAACATTCCTTCCCATGAATGGTCGATCCAACAACAAATGTGCTGTTTTCTGCCTTCCTTAAAAACAGCCTTGGTTTATACCCCTACCCATTTTCTAATATTGACTACAACCTACTATTCTTACAGCTATCTTACTCCCTCTGAGCCTCAACTCTGACTCTACATAATCTTCCAGTTTCTTCCTGTATCAAGCCCATTCTGGCTTACTTCTCGACCATTCAACCCTACAAATCAACACTTTGATGCCCCCCTGCCACCATTCCCTCAGTTAGAACAGCCCCTAAAACTCAGAATCAGTTGTCCATTTACCTTTTCCACTCTAAAGTTGATGAATGCTGTATAGTACTTCCACTGTACGATCGATTCTCACTATTTGCAATACTTATGTTCTATGAAGTCTCTGTGACAACTGAATTACTGAATAATAAACCATTGCTCTTAGGGGAAATAGAGGGTTAGGTTCCTACAAGCCTTGTAGCCACAATGTTTTTAATTAATCAATTGATTAATACTTAATATTGTTTTATGTGGGTTTCTACTTAAAGACACTTTAATAGATATAGTTGCTTCATTAACATTGGAATCATAGTCAATAGCACTATAACTCATCACTGAATGAAGCCTACCTAACACACAGATGGTCTCTGTAAGCACAATTCATCACAGCCTTCTTCCCTTAGGGAGACTAGACAGCACTTCAGCCCTATGCTTTGTGGCCCTTTCAAACAGCAAAAACACCAATGACAAGCACAAAGATGCAAAACAAAAACCAACCAACCAAACAAAAAAACCCCAAACTCAACACTAAATAGACTGAAAACAACAACAACAACAATACTTGTTTACAGTATGAGAGCTGACAGAAGACGGCTGTGCTGCCTGACCTGTGCTAGGAACATGCATATTAGGTGACTTCAATATGTTACTGCTCTGTGGATGTCCCTGAATGACCATAAAAGCATCACAAGTATTGACTTTGGTGATTATAAATAAATTTTAGTTAGTAGGAGAATACACAGACCTGGAATCCACGAATAATGAAGATGGACTGTACTTAGTACCTGATAGGGCTTTTTTGACCATCTCCTCTGCTGAACTGTAACCTTCCTGAAAGCAGATCATGTCTCAGTCCTTCATGTCTTCCCAGAAACTAGCACAGTGCTTGGCATACAGAAACCACTTACCCACATTCACCTTTGCTTCCTATGAGAAAAACCTTCATTTTTCTAGTCTAAGAACAAGACTAGATAGACCCTGATCGCGGAGTCTCATTGTCTCTGACCTGCTCAGGGACACTGCTCTATCAGTTCCACCACCCCACCACCACCATCTCTTGCCTCTTTTCAGCCCTTAATAATGCGCTCAAAATCATCAATTTATGTAACCTTCATTTCTTATTCTACACGATGCAGAGAACGTGTGGGAAATGAAAGACACAGGGTCATTACTGACGGTGTATGTTGTACTCTGTGCAGGAAAAAACCTTGCCACTCATTTGAAACTTTGCATAGTTTGGGAAATGAAAGACACAGGGTCATTACTGACGGCGTATGTTGACAGCTGAGGAGGCATTACCCTCTGCGAGCCTGTGGAAAGCAATGACATTCCAAAACAGAATTTCCTGAACGTAAAGTGGCCAGCTGTGACTGGTAAAATTCCTAGTACCACAAACACACCAACATGAAAACTCCTTAAATGTTCACAATGCAAAAACAAAACAAAACAAAAAACAAACCCATCTAAAGCCTAGAGTATTTATGAAGAGTAAAAGAAAGTGGGCACCTGGGTGGCTCAGTTGGTTGAGCAACTGCTTTCAGCTCAGGTCATGATCCTGGAGTCCTGGGATTGAGTCCCACCCACATGGGGCTCCCTGCTCAGCAGGGGATCTGCTTCTCCCTCTGATCTTTCTTGTCTCATGCTTGCTCTCTCATTTTCTCTCTTCCTCAAATAAATAAATAAAATCTTAAAAATAAATAAATAAAGCCAATTAGTTTAAAAAAAAAAAAAAAGAAAGAAAGAATGAAGATAAACTCCGATCAGAAAAGCCCACCTTCGGGTGCCTGGCTCAGTCGGTAAGCATTTGCCTTCAGCTTAGGTCATGATCCCAAGGTCCTGGGATAGAGCCAGGCTCCCTGCTCCACAAGAAGCATGCTTTCTCCCTCTCCCCCTCCCGCTACTTAAGTTCCCTTTCCCGCTATGTCTCTCTCTGTCAAATAAATAAATAAAATCTTTTAAAAAAAAAGAAAAGCCCACCTTCTCCTTTATTGCTGCTTGCTCCTGTAGACACACCCATCACCCTCACCGCTCACCATTCCATAGTAAGACTTTCAATAATAAACAAATTCTGATCATGATAACCTAGTTTTGATGTTTAGAAAATCATCTGCAGGTAAAATGGAAAGACAACAAGAATAAAGAAAATTCTGAGCTCAAATGAATGAGAATGACTTACACATATTTAGTATTTAATTCTCCATATGGAAGGATAAAAGCTAAGAAAGTGCTAAGTGAAAAAAAGAACTGAAAAAGAAATCTACCAAGCTTGGACACTCTAGTCAGCCATCTATTGAGCACTTTTGTAAGCCTCCCTGCCTTGACCTTTTAGTCCTAGTACACACATTACAATGGAACAGTATGCAGCAAAGCTTCAGGAACTGAACTGCTCAGGGCACGGATGTGTCTTATTCATTCTCATATTCTACCAACTCATTATATCTGAAATGCCAAAGATAATTAGTAGGTGTTTTTTTTTTTTTTTGGAGATTTTATTTATTTATTTGACAGAAAGAGATCACAAGTAGGCAGAGCAACAGGCAGAGAGAGATGGGGAAGCAGGCTCCCCACTGAGCAGAGAGCCTGATGTGGGGCTCAATCCCAGGACCCTGAGATCATGACCTGAGCTGAAGGCAGAGGTTTAACCCACTGAGCCACCCAGGCGCCCCATAAGTAGGTGTTTTTGAATGAAGATTTATTGTATAGGGTCTACAAGTTCATTCATAATTTTAGAGTTCAGAGTATCAGAAACATCATGATAAAGGGTGGCCAGAATTCCTGGCTATCCTACAAAAACCAAATTAACTACAGCCATTATCCTCATGAATAAGTGAACTAACTGCTCTTCATAACAATAACATCTTTAACATCTTAACTATGGGAAAATGTCTTCCAAGCGGTAATAGCCTACTATTTCACACAGACACATAGATAGACACACATAGACACACACATAGACACACACACACCCCCAAATACACACACCAATCCTGCTCTTTTACGGGCTCTGAGTATAGAAGAGGATGGCAGGAGACTGCTCAAATACCAAGAGGTTAAGAAGTAGTTGTTGGACAAGTACAGCTTTAAGAAGAGTAATCGGAAGTGGTTTAGACCTGTGAATACATCATGGTCCCCTCTTGCTCTGGGTGGTTCAGTGAGAGACCATCACTTCCTGGTGTAAAGAAACACACTGCTCAATTTTTTTCTGACTTTACAAATAAATAAAGAACCAATGACAAGGGATCACTGGAGATCGAGAAAGACCCTTGTCATTGGTTCTTTATTTCTTTGTAAAGTCAGAAAAGCAGAGGTTACAGTGCTCTCATCTCTTATTGGTAGACAATGGTAACACCATCAGAAGCACATATAAATGCACCTAATGAACTTCCAAGTCAGAGTCACAGTAGAAATGCTCTGAAAATTTTCATAAATTTCCCTGGACACCAATCAAATCAAAGGTTACTCCCAGTAGAAGACAATATAACAAATGGTTAATTACTTGGCTAACACAACTCAGCTGCTTACTTTGAGCCTTGTCTAGCACAGAACTTTGCTCTTACTACCTCTTACTACCTCATCTAATAGGGACTTTATTTGTTTTTAGATCTGAAAAGTGAGATGGAAAGTAATTTGCCCAAAATTGCACAGCTAGTAGGCAGAAGACACACATATACACATTCTTAACTGCTACACATCCTGCTTTGCTTTCTTTGGAAATAGTAAAATAATAAATAAATAAATAAATAATAATAAAATACCGTGAATACTGAACATATATACATTGGCTATATATAGAAAGTATTTAGAACATTGCCTGTACATAAGCTGTGCTCACTAAATTTTATTATTTTCCTTATTCTATTAGGGCAGATTAGATGCAGGAAGGCAGAACAAGCTCAAGAAACGGAACTTGTTTTTCAAATTATACTGCTGTGAAAGTCCAGTCTGGATTTACCCTTTGCTTTTTACTACTGCCCCTTGAAAATCCGGTAAAGTTTACAGCAATTAATTGTCTCATTCTTCTAGTACTTCAAATCTTTAATGCCTTTAATCAAAAGAATCCTGGCAGCAGAGCAAACCCCTTCCTCCTTCTTCCTTTTCCCCAAGTAAGACATTATTTTCACCTGGAACAACCCACCATCAGGGGACCTGCCACGACTATACCAGATGACTACTACCTCTAGAGTAGGAAAAAAAAGTCTGTTACTTTCAGCCGGAAACTATTTTACTCTTACATAAGCTTATCCTTTTACCTTGTTTTTATTCTTGACTATAAAGACAGAGCTAGTAGGAGGGAAAAGTCAAGCAGCTTTTACTGCTATGTGATAGCCATAGGCACACCTGATTGCCAACAAAGGCTGAATGCCGGGAAATCCTGTGATTTCCAGGGAGGCTGTGACAATTATTAGATTAAATCCAGACTGTGCTCAACATGAATCAGGTGTTCTCATGAGTCTAGTCTGTTCTATGTGGAACCCACTTTAACTCTTCCTAAAAAACACAGCAGCTTTTCAAGAGCCCTACCCTTATGTACAGCCTCTTCTCTAACAGAATGAACCACACTAAGCAATGAAGTGTTAACTTCCAAAACCCATAAAGAAACTGTGGCTAAACTATCATCTCCCCTGTCCTAAAATTACCCCTTATCAAGAACTCCAAATAGGAGCGTAAAGCCAGCTCAGTGAGTAGAGCACAGGACTCTTAATCTCAGGGTCATGAGTTCAAGCCCCACGTTGGGTGTGGCGCCTACTTAAAAAAATCTGAAAATTAATAAAACTGTCAAGCTTCAAATAAAAGCTTAAAGGTCTTCACAAAAGCAGAGGAAAGGAAAACTGAGGTCAAAGACATTAAGCATACCACAAGAGTTAACAGAGCCTTGCTTATTCATTTATACAAACATTTCCCAAGTGCCTATATATGTGACGGGGGCTGCATCCCAAAGTGAACAACACGAAAACGGCCTGGTCATCCCTGGTCTTTAGAGTGGGGGAGTCATGCACAGGCAATTCCAGTCCAATGGGGTAGGGTACAAAGCACAATGCTGGGTATAAGAAAGAGCACTGGAGGGTCAGGACACTATCAGTACCAGCTTCTAGCTATCAGCACTTACCAAGTCCCAGGCACTGTTCTAACATCGCAAAAGCCAACCCATTTAAATCTCATAACCACCCTGAGGTGGTTACTGTTATTCTCAGTGTACCAAGGAGAAAACAGCAGCATAGTACAGAGCTGCTCGGTAACCTGTTCAAGATCTTACACCTATTGGGGCACCTGGCTGGCTCAGTTGGTTGTGGAGATTACTTTAAACAACAACAACAACAACAACAACAAAACTTTTAAAAATAAATAAGTAAATAAAATAAAATCTTAAATAATAATAATAATAAAAAAAAAAGATCTTGCAGCTATTACGTGATGGTGTCAGGACTGGAAACATGAAGTCTGGTTCCAGAGTCCACACCCACTCCTAACCACCACAGTAGGTAGGAGTCAGTAGGTTAAGATGGAAGAGAGGAAGCGAGTTCCACGCAAAGCAATCCTTATAAAGGGAAAGCTCAAAGTTGTTTGAGGAACTGAGACAAGTTCACTTTGACTGGTGTTAAGTGTGAGGGGAAGGAAGAGCAAAGAGAAATGAGACAGGGCCAGGCATGTAAAGGAGTTTGGAGTTGATTTTTAAGACTTAACATGTCACAGTTCTGAGCACCTCAATACCAGAAAATGGCACAAATCTAATGAAAACAACACAAAGGTTCAGCACACAGAAGAAGGCAGAATTATGATCATTAAAAATAAAAAAGATGTGTGATGCCTGGGTGGCTCAGTCGGTTAAGCGGCTGCCTTCAGCTCAGGTCATGATCCCAGAGTCCTGGGGCTAAGTCCTGCATCTGGCTCCTTGCTCAATGGGGAGCCTGCTTCTCCCTCTGCCTGTTGCTCCCCCTACATGTGCATGCTCTTTCTCGCTCTCTCTCTGACAAATAAATATATAAAATCTTAAAAAAAAAAAAAGTAAAAGTAAAAAAGATACATTTTAGCTACAAATTCCTAGCAGCTTTTATTAAGTCCAAAACAAGGGAACTTGCCACACTTTTAAGACTAAAAATTGGCTAAGGCCAATGCCTCAGGTCTGTGTTCCAGATCTGGCCCTACCCATATGCGCAACTACCTCTGTGGCCTTGGCCATCGAGCCTGTATTCTATTCTATAAAATAAACACAACTGCTTTGGAAAATAAAACTCACGTAAATGTGAACTAATACAGGTAAGCCCAACTAAGTAATTACCCTTTCTCTGAAATACTGATCTTTAATACATAGCTGCACATTTAACCAATATGCATCTTTCCTCCACAATTTTTAGACAAGAAAATCATAGGGAAAATTGGCTAGGATGCGTAACTTTGGCATCCTAAAACTACAGCGTGGCTTCTTTCTGCTTTGAAACCATCACCACAACACTGCATAGGATAAATAGATCTTTCTTTGTCTTTGCCTAGGAAAAGAAATGATTCAATTAAGAGGATCTCTGGCTAATCCCACTCACAGGGGGCAGGGAGCATTCCTCACTTTCTCAACAACATCTAAGTACAAGATCCTCCAACTCCTGATGGCCCCCCTCCCAGACTACTAGGAGATGACAGCCTCCACCTCGAGACACAGGTGCTTCTATCTCAGGGGTAAAATTCAATTCAAAGACTTGGGGATGGGAACGAATTTTAAGGCCTTGAAAAGCAACACTCAGAAAATAATCTCTCCCTCTGGTGTTTCCTATCCCTATCCCACGAAGACATTACCTTATCTAAGTAAATTAAAGTGGCAAATTAAAGGAATAGCATCATAAAGAAGAAATCACAAAGAATCATAAGGAAAAGGAAACCCCAGGAGATCAAAATTGTAATACCTTTGACTCTGGTTAATTTGTCACTACTTTTTTTTTTTTTTAAAGATTTTATTTACTTAATTTGTCACTACTTTTTTAGGAAACAGGGAGCAAGAGATCTCGCAGAATAAAGGTTGCAGAGGATAACTATCAGAACCTCTCCTCTTCCCTAAGCTGCATTCTTTGGAATATGATAAAAATCACTGTCAACTCATTACCATTTGAGAACAGCTGCAATTTAGGGATAAAATAAATACTTTCAAGCTCTGGTTCGTCCACTTATTTCAAAACTGATACCTACAAAATTCAAATAGGAGAAATGAACTTCTGATAGCCCACTGAAGTTGTAATAGTAAATGATTTATGTACTAGTAAACTTAGGTTTAGTTTGGTTTTTTTTTTAACTATGTCCATGAGAAACCAAAACAAATATTCCTTTATTCACCTAAATCTCATTTGCCATTAATGTTTTCATTATGTGAACTGTATTAGTACACAGGTATTTGGCCACTTGTTTTTATGAGGATAAAATAGTGTGAAGCCAGTAAAATATTTATCTTGGACAGAGAATTGGATTCAGACCAGAAAGCAAAAGTAGGAATAAACAAACATTTCTCTGGAAAAAGAAATATAAACAGTGAACTTTTAGTGATTGTTGTGAAGACTGAACTTAACATTTTTTTTTAATATTTTATTTATTTATTTGACAGAGATCACAAGTAGAGAGGGAGGCAGAGAAAGAGGAGGAAGCAGGCTCCCCGCTGAGCAGAGAGCCCGATGCAGGGCTCAATCCCAGGACCCTGAGATCATGACCTGAGCTGAAGGCAGAGGCTTTAACCCACTGAGCCACCCAGGCGCCCCTAAACTTAACATTTTTATAACTGATATGAGTGACAGAGTGGCCAGGGATAGGGCCATCTTTATAAAAGGCACTAAACATTTTCACCAGGAAAATGCCCAACTAAAGGGAACACTCAACAGATCTTTCAGGGTTCTTTGAAAAAAGATAAGTAAGTGCCAAATGAATTTTGGTTTGAGCAAAAGTCTGGTCAGTTGAGGTAAAGATGGTGGTCAAGCTATTCTTACGACAGACCAAAGCTCTAAAAAAAGTATATTCTTACTAGAATACGTCATACATTTCTTGGCAGTAAACCTCAGAAACATAAACTGAAACTGGTATAGAAAAAATGAAATGATTTATTGAGAAGAGTCTCTGGGGTTTAAAAAAATTACATCACCTGGTAACTGAAAACAAATTATAAAAAGGGGGTAAACACAGTGAGAGGTATGGACAGGATAAACATATTTGCTGGTTAAATTCTAAGAAATGTTCCAAAAGTTTCAAAGAGGAAAATTTATATAAAAGTTTAAAAAAGAATTCTAAATAACAATAAATTATATTTCTCTTAAGTAGTGGTATTGGCTGAAAATAAACAGGTTTAAATAAATATATTTAAATATTTGCTGAGCTCCTATTAATGGACTCAGTGCTATGCTATGTACTACAGGGACATACATACAATGTTCCTTGCACTTAAGGTATAAGCTGGTAATGCTTGGATAATCAAAAAAATAAAATAAAAATAGCTAGTAGATGGCTGTCAGTGCCATAAAAAAAGAAAAGCACCAAATTCAGGAGTTCAGAGGCATGTACATTCAGGGCAATCTGCAAAGACAATCAGAAGTGGCATCTGGACAGAGTTTGGAAGTACAAACAGAACTGTGACAAAAGTTATTTTGGGGAAGGGAACAGAAAAAGAAAAGTCTTAAGAGCAAAATATGGATCTCCTGAGCCCTCTGGCAAATACCGGCTTACTACCTGCTCTGATAACCACTGCCTCATGAAGAGCACTATTTGTGGAGCACTTAAATTCAGTATGTGCAAAACCAAACATATGTACTCTCTTTCTTATTACCTGTATTTTTAAGTAGGTTCCACACCCAGCGTGGAGCCCAACTTGGGCCTGAACTCATGACCCTGAGATCAAGAGCTGGGCTAAGTTCAAGAGTCGGATGCTTAACCAACTGAGCCACCCAGGCCCCTCAGGAGAAATTACTTTTGAAAAAGTGAGTATAGGGGCACCTGGGTGGCTCAGTTGGTTAGGCATCCAACTCTTGATCTCAGCCCAGGTCTTGATCTCAGGGTCATGAGTTCGAGCTCACTGTTAGGCTTCATGGTAGGTGTGGAGCCTTTTTTTTTTTTAAAGTAAATTTATTCGTATAGCTGTCCTAGTTCCATTATTTATGCTACTATTCTCCCAGGTTACTCAGGCTCAAAACCTTGAAATTATTTTTTATATTACTACTTTAAGGGTTTTGTTTTGTTTTAAGTAACTTCTACACTCAACATTGGGCTTGAACTCACAAGCCGGTGATAAAGGGTTGTATGCTCTTCTGACTGAGCCAGCCAGGTACCCCAATTATTATACTTTTAAAAAATTATTTATTCTTTTTGTTTACAATTCACTCTCTTTAATATCCCATCCAGTTTTTCCTCTAAAATATACCTCACATAACTCCATGCATACCAGTTAGGTCCCCAAGGAAACTACATTCAGAGAAAGCAATGGAAGATCTATAAACCCTTAATTACTTGCTAAGCTTTGATGCCCAATCTCAGACTCAGGTCTCAGTAAGCTGGACTGGGCCAGGCTCTGGAAGTGGATGGGACCAGATGGAGAATTCCAGCTGTGAGGATTTTAGGCCACCCAGAGC
Organism: Martes martes; assembly: GCF_963455335.1. Taxonomy (NCBI): domain Eukaryota; kingdom Metazoa; phylum Chordata; class Mammalia; order Carnivora; family Mustelidae; genus Martes; species Martes martes. The sequence continues at coordinate 80,409,871 of NC_137889.1, forward strand.
CTAAACCAACATAGGTCAGAGGACCTCCTCCTCTGCCCTCAAAAGGTCACAGAGGACCTAATCTGATAGTGAGGAAAAACCCTTGTTGGGAATCCCAGCCAGCCAAGAAAAAGAAAAGAAGAAAAGAAGAGAAATTTGGACACTACTTGCCCCAACACATAAGGCAGAGTTGGTCAAGGCCCCATATTCCAAATATTTCTAGGATAGGAAGACAAAGGGAGTCTTCTAAACAGAGGGATGATAACTGATAGATTAACAATAATTCAGGATTTGTTTGGAAGGAGAGGAGAGACCCTGTTATTTTCTCCTTGAGGATAATTGTCGCTCCCCGACTAAAAATATCTCTGGGGTACTGGAGACCAAGTGCCTTGCACATAAAGGTTTCTAAAATAAAGAGCACAGGTCTCACATTACAGCAATACTTTAATCCCAGGGAAGATACCTACTATGGTCTGCTGATTGGACCACAGCAATTCTGACAATCATCAAGTGCTAGTTATAACACAGTTCTGAAAAGAAGCTTCCTCTTAAGCAGCTACTTAACATGCTAGTGGGTCTAGGCAAGCTCAGGAGAACTCACATTGCTACTGCTGTGTTACACACAATATTGACTCTTAGGGTCCAAGCTATAAAACTCAGTACTCACTGGAATAATCTGAAGAGCCACATAACACAGTAATCAGCTGCAAGATCAAAGTCCAACACAACCCTGGACTTGAAGGAAAGAAGACTGAAAGAAGGAAGACACAATGACGAACAAATTATAAAGTGTGGCAACTAGACTGCTTTTTAAGATTTTATTTATTGGGGCGCCTGGGTGGCTCAGTGGGTTAAAGACTCTGCCTTCGGCTTGGGTCGTGATCCCAGGGTTCTGAGATAGAGCCCTGCGTTGGGCTCTCTGCTCAGCAGGGAGCATGGTTTCCCCCCTCTCTCTCTGCCTACCTCTCTGCCTACCTGTGATCTCTGTCAAATAAATAAATAAAAAATTTTTAAAAAGATTTTATTTATTTATTTGATAGAGAGAGACACGGCATGAGAGGGAAAACAAGGAGAGGGAGTGGGAGAGGGAGAAGCAGGCTTCCCGCTGGGCAGGGAGCCCAATGCGGGGCTCAATCCCAAGACCGCAAGATCACGACCCGAGCTGAAGGCAGACACTTAACGACTGAGCCACCCAGGCGCCCCTAGACTGCTTTTTAACAGCTTTACTGGGAACACACAGAGGTTGCACACTTCTCATGGCACATTATCTAGACTGATAATCCAAGTAATTCTCAGGGTCAGGCAGCACTTCAATAAGGTAAGATTACTGGACAATTAAAAGCTTTTCCTTTCTCTAGTTTCTGAGGCAAATGCCCCTCTCTCTCTTCCCCTTTCCCCCACTTTCCATTTGTTTAAAAAAAAAAAAAATTGACTATCATGAGTAACTGAGCTAGTCCTCAAACGCAAACTCCTCTCTCTGGTGTAAGTCTGGAATTTTACGACACAGCCAAAATGGGCTCTTCACAAATGTTTGGGAAACTAATCAATACACAAAGCAGAACTATCAGGAGACTACTTAGAGAAAAAAAGATGTCCTGAGATATAAAAAGAGATATCTGGGCATGGGGGGGGGGGGAGATGACTAGGCCGAGCACAGAGGATTTTTAGGGCAGTGAAAAATACTCTCTGTGATATTATAAGGATGGATATATGCCATTTTACATTTGCCCAAACTCATAGAATGTAAAATACAAGAGTGAACCCCTAAGGTGTACTATAGACTTTGGGTGAATATAATGTGTCGATGTAGGTTCATCCTTGGTAAAAAGGTACCACTTCGGTGAGTGACGATGATAATGAGGGAGGCTCTACATGTGTCGGGGCAGGGCTGTATGAGAAATCCCTATACCTTCTCCTCAATTTTATTTAAACCTAAAACTGCTCTAAATAACTAAGGTACTTATTGAAAGAAAATAAAAAAGACAAAACAAAACAACAAAAAAACAGATAACTCTGTTTACCAAGTATGGATTCTGCCATAGGCTAGGAAGAAAGCCAAAAAGGTAGGAATATAATGTTACTGGCTTGTGATGATTTGTGGCTTTTCCCCTTGGAGAGAGAGGCCTAGGGTTGGGGAAAAGCAGGAAGACTAAGAAATACAGACACATTCTGCTTGCAGATATCATATATAGTAAAACTGTACTATCTTGGATCCCAGCACCAAAATTTAGGTCAAGGCACCGGTGCTGAGCAAGCTGTTTCACCAATCCGTTACCCAAAATCGTAGTGGCTCCCCAATGCCTTCAGAGAAGGAACTCCACTTTTTGATGAAGACAGCTACTTGCCATTTCCCTACAATTTGGAGACGGCCAAGAGATGTGATTAAGACAGGGAAGTAGCTGGAGAAGCTAGAAGAGTATTTCAGTTTCTGAGTGTTACAAGACTTACCATTTTTCAAACGTCTAAGTGCCAAGGGCTGTGTGGCACAAATGACATATATTATCTTTAGTCTTCAGAACAACCTTGCAAGAAAAGAGATTTTACATTCATTTTACAGATGAAAAAAACTCAGGGAGGGTAACATGGCATACATCGTAAGTGGGGGAGCCAGGTTTGAATTCAAGAAATGCAAACCCACAACAAAGTTCCTACTCTTTCTATTGATCCTCAAAGTAGCATAGATTGAAGACCTCTCATTGACTCTTTGGGGTCACCTAAATTAAAACTTAAAATTAGGGGCACCCAGGTGGCTCAGTAGGTTAAGTGTCTGCATTTGGCTCAGGTCATGATTCCAGGGTCCTGAGAGTCCCACATCGAGCTCCCTGCTCAGTGGGAAGCTTGCTTCTTCCTCTGCCTGCTGCCCCCGCTGCTTGTGCTCTCTCGCTATCTCTGTCTGTCAGATAAATAAAATCTTTAAAACAAACAAACAAAAAAACTTAAAATTAATAATGCTTTCAAGGCTCTGCACAATCTCATCCCAATGGATCTTGCCTCACTAGAGCATTCTTATTTCCAAAACACCAGTCCACTCATTACCCCAAGAACACACGTAAGATAAAACATCTTCACCCTCTTCATCTCTCTATAGATATTCTCCAATCAGATCTGATCCCCTCTGTAAAGCCTCCCCTAACCAGCTCAGACTAAAGAGCCCTTACTACTTGCTTTCATCTTAATCTGGCACTGGATCTGTGGCCTTGGAGTCCACCGCTCTGTATTACCACTTAGCTTTTTACACTTATTATCTATTTCTTGCACAACTAAAATGGGAAGTTCCCTAAAAATAACACTTAAGACTACATGCTTCTTTATAAACCTGACAGAATGTACCAGAATCTTAATCTCTCAGGTATCTCAAATAATAATCTGCAAAGTGGGGATACAGATCATGTATTAGTAAAGAATTCACAGGCATGGGTTTGAATTCCCAGCATCACTAGTTAACCACTCAGTAATCCCAAGCAAGCCTCAACATTTTCACCTATAAAATATTATGACTTTATAATCTGGAAATTAGCTAATAAAAATACCTATCCTCAAAGGAGAACTATGAGACATGGGTGAGAGGATATAAGTAGAAGCAACTCAGCACAGTACCCAGTACATAGTAAAGTTTTATTTTCGACTAATATTTGAGAATGGATCTCTTAAAATTCTTGAGAAGGAGATATTTACAGGCATCTTAAAAGATTTCAAATAAGCCATTTACATACATATTCTATAATATGTCTCCACTAATTAATGATGTTCACAATATGAAAATACATCTTTATAACCATAAATGGCTATTTGCCTTATAAAAGAATTTGATGTTTTCCCTAATTTTTATCTTTTACCCAATTTTATTATGGTGAAGGATAATTTTTTAAATTATCCTTAAAAATGTAAGGGCATTTACCCACAAGCTCATTACCCCATCATATCATCAGCGTTTTTCCCTTATTATATTACTGTTATATTACAAATTAATATGTTAATTATGTATTAATGATCATATATCAAAACATTAGTATAACATTAACTATATTAAAATATTTGTGACTTGATTATATTAATAAGTCATCCTAATCATTTAACTATCATATAATATCCTATGAAACTAACATCATATTTACCCGCTCTTCTGCTGTTAGACAGCTATTAAGATTCTTTTTAGATTTTATGATTGTAATGATAATGTCTAAAGAGCATCTCTATGCACTAAAGTTACTTTGCTTTTTTAAACATGTTCATACAGAGAACTTTTTTTGTAAATCACTAGGGTCAAAAAAGGGCAAGCACTATCATGTCTAGCTAGCACTGCTGAACTGAATTACAAAGGAGCTTAAAACAATAGGCAGGACCCTGGACTAGAGAAGCGATCAACAACTACCAAGAGCAAGCTAAGGCTCCAGTTGCGCCACCACCCCACCAGTCAGCATTGTTTCTTTAGGGTACCTGAAGCCACTAAGCAGCCACTGTTGTACGTTACTGGTAGGAGTATAAATAGGGGCAACATCTCTGAAGAGCAACGTAGCAGAAATTCCATTCCAGGTTCTTATCCTAGAAACATACTTCAGCTTATGCATAAGACCTCTGACCAGCAGTTCACTATCTGCAACCAAACAGCCTGGAAACAATCGAAATATCCCTCAATGGGGGACTAGTTGATATTATTGTGCTTGGCTGCACACTAAAGTTACCTGGGAAGGGTTTCATAAAGACAGACACATAGGGCCCTAACCCGGACCAATTAAATATGGATCTCTGAGAGAGTGAGCAGTTTGGGTATTTAAACCTCTCTACGTGACTTTAACGTCCAACCAGATTTAAGAACCACGGGGGTTTAAGTATTCATACATGCATTTATTCAACGGAATATTAGGTAATTATAAGCAAAAGACAGTACACAGGCAACTACCACTCTGCGCGAACAAAAGAACATTTTTTCCTTGTGTTTGCATAGAATATTTCTGGAAGGATATAAAAGAAACTATTATAATAATGGTAGCCTTTAGGAAGAGAGACTGGCCTGTGAACTGAAGGTTTCTATTTCAATGTATATCATTTTATATTGTTTCATTTTTTAATCAGGTGCATTTAAATTTTCAAAAAAATTCAAATAATTCAAATTCATTCAAAAATTCAAATAATCTTGAACAAAATAAAATCATAATTTATAGAAAAAATTTTCAAGAACATATGCCACTAAAAAATGTACAGTATCCCACAGCAAGGGCCAGGAAGCAATGTTCATAGGGTCTCCGTAAAGACCCACAATACTTGGAAAGAACCAAGTGGCTACCAGGGGTACTTCTTTGCCCTTTGGGCAGAGACAGTAGTTCCTGCTCTGCTACCTCCTTCTGCCCTAGCAACTAACTTACTCAGTGTACCATTCTAAAGCAAATAGTCATTGCCTATTATGCTTGGTCAAAATGTTTACTCATAGCTCACTTCCTCACACAGTGTAGGTCATCTTTGTATGTTAGTCTGGGTTATACACTTCTTAAAGAACATGCCAGATTTGTAACCCACGTTTAAGTTAGTTTCTCAAATGGAAGGCAGACATGATTCCATCTCTTCTCTGAAATACCCACTTCATGTAACATGCAAACATGGTCTCTGCAGGTTCAGGAGACCAATATTGTTTTTATACTTAAGTGTGCTATTATCTTAAATTTGAAAAAACCAATGAGCCAATGTTATTGTAAAACGTATTTCAGGTTTACCAAGCCACACAAGAATTAAAACAAATCTAAACAGTATAGAACAGAGTTTTACATTTATCAATACAGCTAATAATTTGAAAGGTTCACATTGTTTAAATACTTTTTCCACAGGTTATTTTCAGCAGCTGTGAGATTTTATAACTGGGTTCAGAAATATTACTTAGGTGTCTTTTTTAGTTTAGTTGTGTGGTTTCTTTTGTTTTGTTTTGTTTTTGAAGAGGAGACAGGTCCCTTTAGACTATTTATCCTATGATTTTGATACCAGAAAATTTTTCATTATAATTAATGGAAAGAAAGAAGAAACTGAGTTGTGTAAAATGAGATACCTTTAAGCAATGCCACAATGCATACCAGAAACATCAAGAAAAGAAGTTCCCTACAAAAAAAAAGCATTAATATTTCAAGAGATCAGATTCTGGAATACCAGAGAATCTTTAAGGACTGTCGGTCTTTAAAACTCTAAAATGCATTCATTCATTCATTCATTCACTCATTCAACAGGTATTTATTAAATGCAACTTCCTGCCAAGCACTGCATTAAGCACTATAGACACAATGACATGGTTAGGATTTAGAAGAAATCCCACATCAACGCTCTAACCACAGCATGTATGTTTCCTTGTTTCATTCAATTATTTTCAAATATATGCTTTAAAGTGGGAAATTTAAAAGACATTCTTATTACTATTTCTCAATCATATTTTATAAAAAGACCTTGAGAAAATGAGGATAATTAAGAGCTAACTGGTAACACACATTTTTTTTCTATAACCCTAACCCGTTTCACATGTAAGAAAAAAGAAAATGTCCAATCTTCTGGATATACCAGGGAGATAGAGTTGGCAGTATGAAGTATTTATAAGGTGTTAAAGGCAGAATAGATTAGATTGGTGATTCTGTTGCTTCTTCCTAACACATCTTAAATCAACACCTGTTTCATCTCTCGAGGAACGTGCAGGTTAACATCTAACTTGTCTTCAACTTGTGAAGAAATAGAGTTGCCATGACAACTGAATGAAAAGTTTAGTTAGAAGAATTTCTCAAATGAAATGCAAAAATCCACTCAATGCCATTTAACTGATACATGTGTACTTTTAAGCAAATTCTATTTTTCTGTTTGTCAAACTATTAAAGTAAATGTTAACCTATTCTCTGGAAAGTTTCATGGATAAAATATTAAACATATACATACATCTTTTTGTTAGAATCAGCCACAAATAAATAAAATTGGGCAATAACCATTTGACTATTAAATCTTGGCAGTGCTGCATTTAGTATTACAAGGTCTCAAGTAGTCCTAAATCAAGAAAAAGCAGACACTTGTAAGTTTACTTCTTGTTATGTTAAATTATCAGGTAAATTCATGTACATGTTTAATTTCTACTTATAGCTATTACACAACACAATCTAGGGAATATTCAAATACATGAACTGTCAATTTTTTTTAGAAAAAACATTTCCATCATAAACACACAGAGTTTAGGCTGTTTACATATGCTGCATAATCATTAACTTCCAACATGCAAACTAACCTTACGGAAACTGAAGTCCCACCAGATATGTGGTTTCTCAATCTGTCCCCCCACAGTTTTGGGGAATAAATTTCTACTGCACCTATGCCTACTCTCACATCGGGACCTTGCATGACTTGGTAGTCATTTTCAATTAGAAAACAGTGGATAATCAAACACCAGTGATCACTTATTTACAGATATATTATAACAAATACAGAAGTGCTCTTATTTATGATTTTAAAAAGTCAGGTGTAGTGATAAAATCATCTTCATAAAGCAGTATACATATTTATAACACTATGCTGGGCACAAATTCTAGAGTATAATCTATAAATGAAATAAGAGTACAGGGACAAATAACTAGAAAAATATTCTAAATATATATAAATGAAAGTCATACAGTTAAAAAGAGTAATGTGTGGGGCACCTGGGTGGCTCAGTGGGTTAAAGCCTCTGCCTTCAGCTCAGGTCATGAGATCAGGATCCTGGGATCAAGCCCTGCATTGGGCTCTCTGCTCAGCAGGGAGCCTGCTTCTTCCTCTCTCTCTGCCTGCGTCTCTGCCTACTTGTGATCTGTCTGTCAAATAAATAAATAAAATCTTTAAAAAAAAAAAAAGAGTAATGTGATAGTCAGGAATCTAGATTATCCATGCTAATACTAAAATCTTATGTAACAGAAGGAACACTCCGCTATACAACACTTACCCACAACGTTACCGTATTAATGGCGACATTTATTACATTTCATACATTGCATTATTTTGGCACAAACAGCGCAATAAGAAAAAAAATATGTAGCATGGTGTGTGAGAAGGCACATTGTCCTTTTCAGAAGTCCATTATAAAGGCAGCTGGACAGATTCTGGCTAAACACAAGTGGGATGCCAGCCCATCTCCTTCCATCCCCATCCCACCCTCCCATTCAAGCACTGGTTACAAAAGTGCCTGTGTGGCCCTAAGAAGTGAGTCATGGATGTTCCATTTACAGATGGGGTGGAGTTGAGGGAAATCACTATTACATGCCCAGTTAGCTGGAAAAGTCCATCCTGTTTTTCCTCTTTTACATAATAATCATTTTTCACAAACCTGAGATAAAGAATACTCAGTAAGTAGGAACTCACCAAATATTTCAGCACTCGGATGCAAAAGGGAAAGACTTAACTTTTACAGCCAAGGACATGACCTCATAGTGCAGGCCTAACAATTCACACTAGGCAAGGGACTTGTACAATCAGGATAAAACATTTGTTCCTTTCGCCCACACCAAGAAAAACAGTGGCTGGAGAAATAAGCACAGTGCCAGTTCCCAAATCAGATTCACCCACCAGGAGTTCACACAGACAGCCAAAGCATTTCGTGAGTGCAAAGACAATCTTTTACAACTTCCTTTGCCTAGGAAACAAAACAGCAAAGTGGCTTCCTTAAGCTGACCTCACAATTAAACCATGAGAAACACAACCTACAGCCACAATGACAAAAATCAATGCTCTCTTTAGATCTATAGACTGTGCATTAAAACACCACACGCCTGACCCATCTCTTGATACCACCTACTAAGCCAAATCACAATGTGTTAACATGACCAGCCCGCATTTCAGAACTCAAAATTATCATACATATCTTAGCTTTAAAAATATCTATTTCAAAAAATAAAAAAAAAAATAAAAAAAAAATAAAAAATAAAAATATCTATTTCAAGCCCCTTCATTTCTCCAAGTTCTCCCAAAATCTAAAAGGCTGTGTCACTTTCTAAACGTATTTCAAATAAATCTTAATTTGATCTCTCTCTCTCTGTCACCAGCTGAAGAGCTGCACATGGCTCCTAACCTGTGCTCTGAGCCATGGTAAGGATTACAGTGGAGTCCGAAGTGTGGGGGAAGCCCTGACTCTACCCAACCAGTAAAAATTGTGCATATGTACATTGCCAACAATTATCAGTATCACCAATTAAATTGGCCTCCTAAGTCTCGTAATGAACTTAGGTGTTAAGCACATTAAAATTCACAGCATATTACTTTTAATAACAGGAACTACCAGTTATTTTAATGAAGAGGAAAATTTCTATGAAGAGTTTTCATTCAAATCAGGTTTCTCCACAAATATTATCCTTAACCCATCCACCTCCATCTCACAGCGGTAGAGTAGTCCAAAGACTATTTAACATTTAAAATAATTTAAACCACAAAAGCCACACAAATTCATCAGAGCAAAATCCAAAATACCAACAAAAAACAATATACAAAAGAGTAAAATTAAATTTTCAGCCACCCCTTGGCTGCCCCTGGCTGGTGTACAATGCTGCTATCTCTCTTCCATATATGCATAGTCACACATATTTTAAAACTAATCATGTAAGTTTATATCTTGTTTTTACCTTAAAAAAAGATTTTATTTATTAATTTGTCAGAGACAGAGCAGGAGCACAAGCAGGGGGAGTGGCAGGCAAGGGAGATGCAAGCTCCCCACTGAGCAGGGAGTCTGATGCAGGACTCTATCCCAGGACCCTGGGTTCATGACCTGAGCCGAAAGCAGACACTTAACTGACTGAGCCACCCCAGCGCCCTTGTTTTCACTTTTTCTATCCAGAACTCCTTTCTGTGTGGGTATATACATACCTCTGTGTATGTATATGCCCATGTGTGCACGTATATGTGTGTGTATATATGTGTGAATATACGCATATATATATTCATATATATACACATGTATGCGCACACACACACAAACACATAAAATACTGATTTGGCTGCTGCAGAGTATCATCCATGGTGCGATGGGTATTATTTTGCTTAACAGTAGTTCTCTCATCAGCTAAATAAGACTTTTTTCTTGATAAGAAAAAAAAAACATAATTCTGAAAAACAAATACACCACACTCCTAAAAATTTTCCTGAACTCCTAGTCACCTCTATCCAGGTCTGAGTTACAGCCTGTTGGGTGTCTTAATACACTCTAAAAACTTAAGTTCTTTATTTCACCACTGACAACATCAAAGTAAAAAAAAAAAAAAAGGTAAATAAAAACATGTCACTTCAGTTCTGTCTCAAGCCTCTGAAAAATGGTTCAATTATTAATAAAGCCTCAATGTGAATAATACCGAACTCCATGACTTAAAAGTCTCTGGGTAATACTTAAAATCATGTTGCACTGCACTAGATCCTTTTCAAAAGATTTTCAAACTATTGTATTACCTCCTTACCACCTATGTAACCCTATAACATAGGATGGTGCTGTGACTTTACAAATGACAAAACAGAGAACCAGAGAAATGAAGACACTTGTCCAGGCCCATGTTGACACAGTGACTGAGGAAGGACTAAATCAATGGTCTGCTCAATTTGTCTTCTAAGTGCTTTTAACAGAACCCATTGCATTAGCTGGAACAGTCCCTTCTTTACCTCTGCCAAAAAACTCTAATAACCCCCCACAGTGTACGGCATGTTTCAGGACAAGGAGGTATGATGTAATGAGTACACCAATAAATCCAAAACCGCAGGCAAGGAAACCTCCAGGAAGTCTTTTAGAAAGTAGAAAAAAAGAAATCAAAACTACTATTAATGCCACATGTGTCACAGGTCTGACGTTATAGGAATTAAAAATGAGTATAATGAAACTACACTGTTTTTTTTTCTCCAGAACATTCTACTTCAAAAAAATCTCATTAGAAACGTGTATGTCCTGGGAGCTGGCAGTGGGAGGGGAAGAAGCACTTCTGTGTAATTTCCTTCTGTCCAAGGAGGGAATTTATATTCCTACCCTCAGTCACACTTAGTCTAAGAACAGTCAGATCTTAATGCTGTACTTAATATAAAGATTTACTCTTTATCACTGTTTCAGTTATCTTCTTGTTATAGCTTCCAATGAGTACTTTGCTGTTTATTCATCTTGGTAAATAATCTGTTATCCTTTAGATTGCAAACTGCAGTAGGCAGGACCATGAGTGTTCTACCTTGATTTGTACAGGTGGAGTACAAGGCCACAAGTACATGGGCATCAGATGCTATTTGATAATGACGATAAGTAGATTAAATTATACTAACCCTGTAACAGAGTACTTAAATTCATTCTTACAGAACAATGTGGATTAGTACTAACTAGGCCACTTGGCCTTAGATATTCAGGACTGGAGGGGAGAAGGAATGGAATCTACTTCTAGCCTTTACACCGCTGGCTACCAGGCAGCTGAAATGCTTCTACTTACTCCTCAGGTCCCAGGTGATATATCAACTTACCTCATTTAACTGGTCCAAAATAAAACAGCTGATTACCCATGATCCTTTCACCTACCTGTTCCATATATATTTTAGAAGAAGAACCGTCCACTAATTTAACAGAGACATTAAAAAAAAAAAAAAACCACCATAAGATAAAACCTCAAACTTGAACCAGACATGCAAGTCAATGGGCGTACCTTGGCTTTTAAAAATTCCTATGTGAATATGCTGACCTCAAATCCAAGGTAACAAGGAACCTAATTTTACTTCTGACTTGAGCCACTAGACAAAGTACCTCTTTTTGTTCTACTTTACCCTTCTAGAACAAAGGGTTGTTCAAATACATATTTATGTATCAACTAATTAAAAGTGAAAGTATTCTGAAAGCAAGCAAATAAAGATTATTCTCAAATTTCAAGACCATGATTTTTATAACTTTACCATGAATTGTATAACTTTAAATAGAGCTTACATTTCACAATACCATAATCATATCTTCTCCTAAACATATAAAGTCAATCTCTTTTGATTTCTTTTGTTTTCCTAGAAGGCTCTTTCCTCAAAGCAATGAAAGGGCTTTTGCTGAGATCCCAAACGAAACACACTTAAGAAGAAATCTTGACTGTGATGTTCCTCTATTTAGATGGAACACCAGAAAGCATGAAGATGTGAAAATGACCTATGAGATAAGCTACTTATACTGGACAAAAAATGTCCTCTCTAATCAATTATAGTATGTGAAAACCGGTGGAGTGAGAAGAAACAGTAAGAAGCCGAGGGAAATGCCCAGGAAATGCACAAGAGTACACAGAGCAAAACAGAGGGCAAAACTTGCGGAAAGGCTAAACTTCAGAGAATTGGAGAAAAGTTTAAAATAACTAGTGAAAGCCCATCGCGGGAACAGAAGAGATATAAAAAGGTTTTTAAAAACTCTAGAACAAATATACATATGTGTGTGTGTATATGTATGCCTTTATATATACAATATATATATAATATATATATTTATAAAAAATATATAAAGTTGATCTTATTTTTACTTGGGCTTTTCTCCAAAATATATGTTAATATATGCTACAAAACTGCCCAAAAAGTCTATCTGATTTCTCAGAAGGCTTTCATTCCCAAGATCCACAAGTTACATGCTATATTTAAATGCACTGAAAAATAAAAATTCACGTTAGGAATACTAGACTTTTAACCTAAGGGTTTTTCCTTTAACTTCTGAAAATCTATTCAACTATGAAGTGGGTTCCTAAGGGCAGCTAATCCCCTGTATAAGACATCCACTTCCCCAAAAAGCACATGCCAGCTTCTGTCTGGTAATATGGATAAAATGGATAAATTGAAGCACAAGGGAAAGAAAAGGAAATTTTCCAAGAGACTTTTCCCAGGAGGGCTACACATAATTATTTATACATAATATATTATATATATCTAAGAGTGAGACAAGGTGGAGAGAGCAGGAGGAAAGACTTGCTTGGGTATCCTTAGTTGATCTGGTGTGCACTGGTTGCTTTGTCCCCACCTTCCTGCGTCTTTCCAGACATGTGTTAGTTCACTTCTTTTTCCATGGTGACCCCTAGCAGGGACACAGCTAAAGGGCCTCAGGAGTGAAATGTTCAACTGACTGCTCCAATTCTCCCAATCTACCTCAAAAATCTACCTCAAAAAACTTGCAGGAAATCTTAAGGAGGTCAAGGAAAAAAAAAAACAAAACAGTCCTTGGCATACTTTTGTGTTCTTCATTATACACCAATGGGATGTCAGAACATTATACTGAAAATGTTCCCACAAAGCGGGAATCAATTGCCCTAATATGGCCAAGCCCTAAATATAGCCACAAATTTTTTGTTCAAATACACTCAATTAAACTTGTGGATGGAGGAAATGGTGGTGGGCAACTGGGCAGAGAGCACAGGAAACAATGACAGTGTAACTCCACTATCTCCACCAGCATTAAAATGGCTTTAAATGTCCTTGACAAGGGCTGCCAAAGTAAAGACACTAGTAACACACATGCCCTTTTTTCTCCAGGCTTTGTTCCCTTGATCAAGTCTGGGTTACTGGGAGGGAAGAAAAGAAATTCCATACCCTGGGTCTGAAGTAATTCTACCATTCTGAGAAGGGACACAACATCACTAGTACTCAAAGCAGTGAAAGGAATAGGATTCCCTACTCAAATTATAAGGATCCAGTTAGTCTAAAGGAAACATGAGAATTTAACTAGGGTAGTTGAAAGTCCTCACAATTTACCTTCCAAACAAAATCACACCCACACACAACAAAATACTGATAATTAATATTCACATAACTGCAAGAGGGGCTATGTTCTAAATGAATGGGATTCAAGATAAGCAAAATCTAGAATATAAAACTTAACCCAAAATGTATTCAAAGTTTCACTTCAAACTTTTAAAAGGTTTATTCTACCGGTTCTGGACTTGTTCCATAAACTAATTTTGCAAGACATTTTGGTCAGAAAACGTGTAGCATTGTGTCACAGCTGGAAGCAGATAATTTAAAAAATTCACTGAATAAAACTGTTAAAAGTACATAAACAAAACCTATTACATATGTGGGCTGAAAGGCAACACAGGACATTTTAAGTCACCTTCTAAAAGTTTGCTCTTGAAAGCAGAATAACATTGGGATTTTAAAGACTGGATTCCGTGGTCAGACTGCCTGGGTCAAAGGCAGGCTCTGCCACTACTGCAGTGGATCTTAGGCATGCTGTTTAAGTTCCCTGTGACTTTAAGTTTCCTCATCTGTAAAATGGGAGTTGTAATAGCACCTACCTCACAGGGTTGTTAAAGAAATAAATGAAAGAAATCAGCATAAACCATTTAAGTTGGTAAACGCTCAATAAATACTAGAAATTATTATTCAAAGGTGTGTGTTCACAAGGTCGGATCTATTAAATATATGCATCAGCGTTGTTAAATTAAACACTGAACCGTTTCATAAAAGCAGCTTACTCCCCTTTTCCATACATCAGGCGGCATCAACCTTCAAAATGATGTGGAAATTACATACTTTCACTCATCCGTCTGAAAGCCTGTCATATACAGCAAGAAAGAAGGAAGATGCCTTTTTCTTGACTGTTGCTCCTTCCTAACTTCAAAATACTGTCACGTACACAATAGGTTGAAGCTGCCCTCAAAATGACAGCTCACAGCTTTGCAGCGCCTGCAGAGGCGCCCAGGCGGCTCTGCCGGGAAGGGGTTCACCCCATTTCACCGCCAATCTCCCACCTCCACAGCGAAGGAAGCGCACGCCTGGGAATCCCAAGGAGCACAAGAGAACTCTCGGCAAGGAGGAAGGGACCCTGAGTAGTGGGGAAAGAGAGGGAGGGAAGAAGGGGAGTAAGAGAGGAAAGAACCCTCCCGGTCAAAGGGGTTTCGGAGCCACACTCGGATCAGGCGCGTCCACGATGACAAGCCCGGGACCCGGTGCCGGCGATGGGCTGCGGCGTCCCGAGCGGCCCACTCCGGATCCTTCCCTCTCCCGGCGGGCACCGAAGCCAACTCCGTTCCCGCTCCAGTCTCGCCTCCCAGCGCCCCCTCACCTAAACGCGGGTCCTTCCTTGGAAGCCCTGCCCTGGGCAGACGCCGACGCGGTGCTACCGCCGCTGCCGCTGCCCTTTTTGTTAAAGAGCTTCTGGAGCAGGGTCGGGGCCATGATGCTGCCGCCGCCGCTGCAGCTCCGGCCGTGGCGCTCGGGGGGCCGGCAGCTCAGCGCGCGGCCGGGGGCGGCGGCCGCGGCGGCGGGGCCATCGCGGCGGCGGCGGCGCGGCCGCCCAGCCTTGTGGGAGCGCGGGGCCGCTGCGGCTGAGTAACTCTGCTCCGCGTCGGGGCCGCCGGAGGCCGGTCATATGACAGAGCCGGCCCGCCGCCGCCGCCGCCTCGCGCGCTGACAGTTATCTCCTGCGGGAGGAGCCCGCAGCCCCACGGCGGCGGCGGTGGCGGCGGCGCGGGAGGAGCGCGGCCTCCCGGGCGGCGGCCATTGGCCCGGCGGCCGCCCGCCCCGGGCTCACGTAACCCCGGCGGGAGGCGAGGCCCGGATCAGGCGGTCCTGTGCTCCCGGCACGCGGGGAGCGGAGGCGGGGCGGGCGCGGGGCTTAAAGAGGCCCGAGAGGCGGGGGCGGGCGCCGCGCGGCCGGGGTGGGCTGCCGGAGGGGCTCAGCTCAGCTAGCGGCGAGAGGTGCCGGAGATGGCTGCGTTCTTTCCAAAGCGAGGGCGCAGCGGGGCCGATCTTTGTTCTTTTGAGACAAAGCCCTGAACTTGGGTCCTCGCTTTGTGCAGGTGCAAGTGCTCGTGTATAGTAAGCCCATGGCGGAGGGGGGGGGGGGTTTAAAAACATGAGGTTGCTGTTTCACAGGACTGATTCGAATCTCACGACACCCAAGGTATTGGCATGTTTCTACCATATCCAGATTAGAGCTCTCCGTTTTTTGTTTTTGTTTTTTAATTTAAACTGTTTAGTCGAATTATTTGCTCTTTAGCATCTTGGGTCACTATACTATAGTTATATAAAAAGTTGCTTGTGAAATTAAAAAACACATGGAATTTACTACATTGATTTAGAAAATTGAGAAGCTATTTCATAAAAAGAGAATGCTTTCCTAATACGTATTTAACAGTCAAGGCACATAATAATCTGATGGCAACAGCAGATAGATATTATTTGATTTGGGGAAGGGAGGAGTTAATCGTATTTGAGTTGGTTTTCCTACCCAGTCCCACCCAGCCACCATGAGAACTTCAGCCTCTGGTGTAGAACTCTCGAAACAGCCTCTGGTGGTGAAGGAACTGCCAGACTCAAAGCAGCTTCTTAATCTGCCTTATAGCTTTAGCTCCAGTTTTTCTGATGAGGAGTAATAGAGATAAAAGTTAAGATTCCAACCCTGCCTCTCCTAGCTTTCTCTCATGAGCAGTGAACAGTGACTCACCTGGATTCTCTTAGACTTGTTCAGAGGAGGACCCTTGGAAACTCAAAAAGGCAAATGTATTTCCATGAACATAAGTAATCAAAAATACCTCTTTCTGGCTTTGGTAGGAAACTGTGAATAATGATGTGCTGAAATTTCACAAAGGTAACGGAAAGAAATCCTTTCAGATTTCTACTATTAAAATGGTTGGATTAAGTGTTCATGCCAGTAAGCAATCCTTGTTTTGCACAATGGAGTATATACAGAATCCTGATGTGCAACTTCTATATCTCTCTCTATTTACTGGAAGCATCTACCTCATGGAACTGGCAGTATTGGTCAGTATCCTATCTAACAGGTAGTGGCTTCATCTGTTGTGAGTTTATTAAGACATGGTCCCAGGTCATGTTTTGGCTGGCACTTGACCACCCTCCCTTCCCCCATACTTGCTCAGAAAATGTCCTTTATTCCCCCAACTCAAGTATATTCTCTTATGCCTACAGCTTTTGTAACTGGACACTGAAGAGGAATTCGGCATTGTGTCCCTTCCCCCCCCCCCCACCTGCAAGGACTATTTCAGTTCCAGCCCCAGTCCAAGTGTGCAGAATTACCCAAAAGAGGCAATTCAAAGATCAGCCTGCCCCAGACATCACCCTCAATTTTGATCTTCACTGGGCAACTCTAAAGGGGGTGTGTGCATCTGAAACTATTAAGAACAGACTTCAGTTAGGTGAGAAAAAAAGGAACTGAAATGGTTCCCTTTCCCTTCCCTCTCTTTTTCTCCCTTTGCTTCCTCTCAACACCACATTCTTCCTCATTCTGGTTCTGGCCACACCTCTCGCTCTTAATTTTAAAAGCATACAAAAATCCTGACCAGCAAAATGTGGGGAGATTGCTGTAGCCAGCTTTCCTATCCCAGTTTCATTATTTCTCTTTTTGTCTGTTCAAGGCCTCTTCAAAAACCCCGTCTTTTGCCTGTCATCCATTGGTCACTGCCTCATCCCATAAGTTTGTCATACTCCCAGTCTCCAGCTCAGTCGTGTGGCTTGTCTCCCAATTCCATACATCTCATTTGCCTCATCCCACTCACTCCATCTTAGAAAATCTATTGGTTGGCTGTTCCTGTATGTAGCTATCAAGAGAAGGGAGTAAAGCAATATCCAGAATTCTTGGGAGATGACAGAATAACATTTAATACAGGAAAGGAGGAATTGTAAAAGGGCTTACGTACTTACCCTGTTCTGTTCTGAGTCCTGGTGACAGTTCTCTCCAGTTAGTCAATGTATGTTCTGGAAGTTGGTTTAGGAGTTTTCGCTTGTACCATTAGACTGCCTTGTACTCTGTAGCCTACCTAATATCTATTACCCCTTCTTCCGAACAGAACTCCAGTTTTGTTCAGGTGTCCATCTCTCCCCTAGGCCAGCAGGCCTCAGGTAAACTGACATTATCCCCAAAGCAGCTGAATGATCTGAGGGTAATTCCAACACATTTGCAAGGTACTGGTTCAGGAATAAGCCCGTGAGGCAAATCTAGCTAAGGAGGAAAGAAGAAAAGGAGCCAGAGAAGGAGTGATTTCTCACTCTTAATCGAGAACTATAAGGAGAGTTGTGGGTTGTTGTTGTTTCTTCCTTTGAATGTTGTTTGTCTACATGAAATTCTACAGCTATCTTACTAGCAGCCTGGGTGTGAAACCAGTTAGTTCTGGAGATGGCAGGGCAGAGAGGCGGAAACAAGCTGTGTCTTAATAATACTGTTGAGCCATAAAACATCTACCCTAAGCTGACATTCCACATTTGATGAGATAATATTTCTGTTATATGAAGCCAAAAGCAGTCTATAAGAGGGTCCTGTTTTGTGTTCTCTATTGCTTGTTATGTGAAATAAATAAACTCCTGCTTGTTGAACCCTCAGTATACCAATAATCACCAATGGACCTGCTTTATCTTTTCATATATTTTTAAAATTGTCTTTGGATTTTATTTATTTGAGAAAGAATGAGTGGGAGCGGGCAGAGGGAGAAGCAGACTCCTTGCGGAGTAGGGACTCCAATGTGGGACTCGGTCCTAGGTCCCTGGGATCATGACCTGAGCCGAAGGCAGACGCTTAACCAACTGAGCCACTCAGGGACCCTATTTTTTTCATGTTTTTAAGTCATTTTGCAAATCATTTATAAGAAGCAAAAATAAAGGATGGTAGTGAAACAATTTTAAAATAAATTTTAATAATTTAAACAGTGTGGGGTGCCTGAGTGGCTCAGTTGGTTAAGTATCTGCCTTCAGCTCAGGTCGTGATCCTAGGGTCCCAAGCTCATTGCTCAGCTGGGAGCTGCTTCTCCCTCTCTTTGCCTGCTGCTTCCCCTGCTTGTGTTCTCTCTCTCTCTCTCTCTGTCAAATAAATAAATAAATAAATAAATAAATAAATAAATAAATAAATTTTTTAAAAAAGAATTTAAATATAGCAAATTCAAGTTTTTATCTTATATTTTTCTGCAATTATAGAAACATTATCCTAAATGGGCCATTTTTGTTTTGGTTTTTTGTTTGTTTGGTTGGTTGGTTGGTTTTTTGTTTTTTTTTAAAAGACACATTTATTCAGCATCATGATCAGACTATTACATTTAGCAATCAACAACATGGGTGCAAAGAAAAAATCTACATTAAAACCCTTTGTTGGAATGCCTTACACTTTCCACAGAACAGAAACTAAAATAACCTGTTATACAATTAGTCACAAATACAGTCCTCGAGTTTTTTTGCCCATACACATGAGTATTGTCTAAAACATGTCTTCTTTGTAGCAGCTAGGCCCTGCCACCACTGTGCTTGGCTGAGTTCACAAATCTGTTGTAACCTGTAGCTTCCCTGTCACTTCTCTGGCTCTCCTCTCCTGCTAATAAGCTTTGTTTCCTGGCAGTAATTAAAACCTTCTGCCACTGCCGTAGCTGCTGCTGCTGCTGGAACCACCAGAGCTACCTTGGTTTCGTGGTTTGGTGAAGTATTGGCCTCCACCACCATAAGGGGCATAGCTTCTGCCTCCAAAATTGCCTCCTTTCATGGGTCCAAAATTTGAGGATTGATTGTTGTAATTGCCAAAATCATTATAGCTTCCGCCACCTCCAAAGTTGCTTCTATCATTACCAAATCCGTTATAGCCATCCCCACCGCCACCATATCCTCCACCACCTCGACTGCCACCAAAGCCACCTCAACCACGAAGTTTCCTCCGTGACCAAAGTTGTCATTCCCACCAAAACCACCTCCACTACCACCACCAAAGTTTCCAGAACCACTTCGACCTCTTTGGCTGAATGAAGCACTAGCCATCTCTTGCTTAGAGAGTGCTTTCCTTACTTCACAGTTGTGGCCATTCACAGTATGGTATTTTTCTTTTCCTTTTTCTTTTTTTTTCTTTTAATTTTTTTAAAGATTTTATTCACTTATCTGACAGACAGAGATCACAGGTAGGCAGAGAGACAGAGAGAGGAGGAAGCAGGCTCCCCGCCGAGCAGAGAGCCCGACGCGGGGCTCGATCCCAGGACCCCGAGACCATGACCTGAGCTTCCGAAGGCAGAGGCTTAACCCCCTGAGCCACCCAGGCGCCCCTACAGTATGGTATTTTTGAATGACAATCTTGTCTACAGAATCGTGGTCATCAGATGTTACAAAAGCAAAACCCCTCTTTTTGCCACTGCCTCGGTCAATCATGATCTCAATCACTTCGATTTTCCCATACTGTTCGAAATAATCTCTTAGATGATGTTCTTCAGTGTCTTCTTTAATGCCACCAACAAAAATCTTTTTCACAGTTAAGTGGGCACCAGGTCTTTGAGAATCTTCTCTTGAGACAGCCCTCTTTGGTTCCACAACTCTTCCATCCACCTTGTGTAGCCTTGCATTCGTGGCTGCATCCACCTCCTCCACAGTGGCATATGTGACAAACCCAAAGTCTCTGGAGTGCTTGGTGTTTGGATCTCTCATTACCACAGAGTCCGTAAGTGTTCCCCATTGCTCAAAATGGCTCCTCAGACTCTCATCGGTTGTTTCAAAGCTCAGACCTCCGTGGAAGAGCTTCCGCAGCTGTTCAGGCTCTTTGGGAGACTCTGACTTAGACATGACGTTGGTGGGAGGGGAGACTTTAATGATGCTTACTCAGCGGCGTCCATGGGCGGAAAGTGGGCCATTTTTTTTAAGTAATCTCTATGCCCATCATGGGGCTCAACCCTGAGATCAAGAGTCTCATGCTCTACCAACTGAGGCTACATACCCCAAACCATATCCTTTACATACAACTACTGATCAATGTGTATGAACCAGGAATAAAATCATCTCATAAATATTGATTCCAAATTAAAAATACATCTCTATTGTTCTAGTTTATTCTTACTTTTGTTGCTTCTTGCCCTTGAATCAACAAAAATACTTTTGAAAATATAGGTGGCTTGAAATCTTGTTGAAAAGAAGATAACCATCTTCTTAGCTATAAAATATTTTCATATTTAGATTTATAAACAACAATTAGAACTAGCAATTTAAACACATTGGACTTCCTAAACTTATATAATGTATGTCAACTGTATTTCAGTAAAACTGGAGGAAAAAAGATCTAGCAATTCAATCAGTTTTTCCTCCTACACCATGATTTCCTTCCAGTCATCTTTGCATATACATTGCCTTTAGCATTTGTTGACTTCAAACTATATCAACTATAAATGATGCAAATATCAAAAAAGATGACAAAATGCATGACATGTGTTTTGGATGACTTGGGTTCTTGTTGTAAAATATTGAATAATAAAGTCATTCCTGTTGAATAGATAGGAATACCATATTTCCTTTTTGTCTTTGAATATATATTGTTGAATTATCAATTCTTGAGTGTGAGAAAAGTTAGGATATCATCATCTAAAGACTCATTTGGGGCTGCCTCGCTGGCTCAGTTGGTAGAGCATGCGACTTTTGATCTCACAGTTTTGAATTCAAGCTCCACATTGGGTGTACAGATTACTTAAAAAACAACAAATAAAATCTCTAATAAATAAATAAATAAATGCTCATCATCTGGTATTCCACTTGTGTGATAAATTTCACCATCATCATTAAAGTCTAGTGTCTTTTTGCATTTATTTTTTTGATTTTTCTAATACTTTTGAAGTGTTTTCTTCTATCAGTTTTCTTTTCTTTGCCATTATGGAACAAAATATGAAATTTCTGAATTTTCACCAGTGATTAATAAAAGGTTTAATAAAAAACTATGAAAATCATATCTCCAGATTTTTTTATACCTTCTTACAAGATGATGCAGTGCTTTGAACAATACAATAAAATAGTAGAAAAATGATGTAATAATGATGATTTATTTTACTATTGAATCAACCTTCTAGGCAATTCCAAATTGTTTTATTATTATTTTGTCTTCTCTAGCATAGTTGGGAATAGCTGTTGAGTAATGTTGAAATAGTTCCTAGAGTGATAATATAGCAAAATGGATAAAGCTAAGGAAAATTAAGATCACTAAGATCCTGCTAATTATGAAAGATTTCAATGTACCCAAATGGTAATTGTAAAACAGAATGAGTTATTACATTTTTTAAGTACATTTCTTCTTGTTTTTTGGAAAAAATAGCAGTTTAAGTAAACTCATGAAATATCCATCCTTATAAATAGTTAGAACCTCTCAGAAAAGAAACTCAAACTCTAAAATTGGATCCAATGGACTCTGATGTGCAAAGGTTAATTCACAGTAAACTGATTCTCTGATATTTGCAGCAGAACTCAATACACTTGATAATCTTGCTATAGCAATCAGTGACCTCCATGATGCCAAAACCAGGGGACATTTTCCTGTTTTCTTTGCAATCTATATAACTGACCACTTCCTCCTTTTTGAAACCCTCATTTTTAGTACTATAGACCTCTACTAGTTTGAAACAACCTGACCAGCTCCTCCCTCAGCCTCTTCTGGAGGGTCCTCTGCTCCCCACCCTTTAAAATATGAAACTTCTCAGGGCTTCTCTTCTCCTCTCATTCATACTCTCCCTCTCCTAGGTAAACTAATCCATTCCTGTGACTTTAAATGCCATCTCTATATTGATGATACCTAACCTTTTACCTCCAATCCTAACCTCCATTCTAGATCTTTATAACCGACTATCTAATTGATATGTCCAGTTGGATAACTGACAGGCATCCCACATTGAACACTCAACCATTTCTTGTTCCAAAGCCTACTTCTCTTGCCTTTTCCCTCTTTACACGTTTATAATACCTGCCTTTACATATTTGTTTACAACAGAAACCTAGGAAGCATCCTTAACCTTTTGCTCTCTCTCCTCATCCAAAATATTTCTCACTTCCATTTTTCTCCCTGTCCATTGTTACAACCCTAGTCTAAGTCAGCATTATCTCCTGCCTACAATTGTTGTAATTGGTTACTTTCTTGCCCCATCTCAAATATATTCAACATGCAGCTGCCATAGGGATCATTTAAAAATATAAATTGTTTGTTGTCACTTCTTTGATTAGAACTTTTTAGTAGCTTCCCATTGCACTTAGTAAAATCCAAAATTCTTCACATAACCTTCCATATAATTAGGTCCTTCCCTCCCTCTCCAAACTTACCTTACATCCCCCTCCCACTCATTTACTAACCTCCTGTCACACTGGTGTATTTCCATTTCTTCTACCAGGTCTCCTCTGCCAGGAATGCTTCCACCCCTAGCTCACAATTCCCTCTGAATAATTATCTTTCAGTTCTCAATTTAATGTCACTTACTCATATTGACTGTCTGACTCACTCAGTCTCCATTCTCAGTTAAGGATACTTTTTCCCTCCTATGTTTGTTATAGCACCCTTTTCTGTTCCTTTAAAGCCCTTCTCAGGAGCACCTGAGTGGCTCAGTCAGTTAAGCATCTGCCTTCAGCTCAGGTAATGATCCTGGAGTCCTAGGATGGAGCCCCACATTGAGCTCCCTGCTCAGCGGGGAGCCTGCTTCTCACTCCCCCTCTGCCTGCCTCTGCCTCATCCCTCTGCTCCCCCTCTCTGCTTATGCTCTCTGTCTCTCTCTGTCAAATAAATAAATAAAAACTTAAAGCATTTATCACAATTTATAATTAACCAATAAATAAATATATAACACCTTTGTTTCCCACTAGACAAATAATTCCTTAGGTCAGAGGACTATGTCCTGTTGACTAATATGCCTGGCACTTGGTGTCTTCTCAAAAGTACATTTGTTGACTAAATGAATGAATGTGTGAGCCAATGAATGAATGAAGTTCATAGTCTCTACTGCATGTAAGCTCTAGACCCTCACAAAAGAATTCTCTGTAATAATCACTAAATGAGGGCGCCTGGGTGGCTCAGTTGGTTGGGCGACTGCCTTCAGCTCAGGTCGTGATCCCAGGGTCCTGGGATCGAGTCCCGCATTGGGCTCCCTGCTCCATGGGGAGTCTGCTCCCTCTGACCTTCTCCCCTCTCATGCTCTCTCTCGCTGTCTCTCTCTCAAATAAATAAATAAAATCTTTAAAAAAAAATAATCACTGAATGAGGAAAACTTCCTGAACTTTTCCCATTTACTTGCTTTGGTTGGAAAAAAGATCAGTGCTGGCCACTTTTAAGACCCCATTAGGAAACTGATCATTTATGGGGCTCACACTTTTGTTCCTAATTTCCTGGTTTAACAAAGCCTTTTTGCTTGAGCATCAGCAAAGAATCCTGCCCCAGGTGTCAGTTTTGTGTGTCTAATTTGCCTAACATTTAATAGTACCAACTGCTTTTTCTCTCATCAGCCCCTTGCACCAAAGCCCCTTCCTGAGACAAAGCGTATTGTATCAGTTAGGATGCCTTTTGCTGCAAGTAACAGAAACTCCAACCTAAATTGGAATAAACAATAAAGGGATGTTTTTTCTCAGAAAACAAAGATCCAAAGGTAGGTCAGGGTCCAAGCATGGTACATCAGAGTTCTGATTCTGCTTCTCTAGGATTCTTTTGGCTCTGTTTTCCTCTGTGTGTTGGATTCTTCTTCAGGCTGATAGCAGTATGGTCCCCTCAGCTCCTGGGATTATGTGCAGATGCAACAAAGTCCAACAAAAGATGGGGGTGGTCTCTTCCCATGTGTCTTAGTTTCTCAAAAGCTCTACAGATTTTAATCATTGGCAAGGGAAATATGGCATTACCATGATTAGCTTTTACTAATGGGGAGATTTCCTAAGTCACATATGGGGAGGGTTGTCACTGGAACAAAATCAAGGCTCTAACAAAGAGAAATGCAGAGTGGAAAAGTGACTGTTGGGTAGAAAACCAAGAGAATCAGCCACATACGCATTCATTTATACATCATAAAATGCAGGCAGGTGTATTTTCTGAGTGTTTTTCAAGAACCCACCACACCATCACTATGGATTCTTAGTCTAGCCCATGGATTTTTTTTTTTTTTTTAAGATTTTACTTATTTATTTGTCAGGGAGAAAGAGAGGCAGGCAGAGAGAAAAGCCGGCTCCCTGCTGAGCAAAGAGCCCGAAGCAGAGCTAAGTCCCATGACCTTGGGATCATGACCTGGGCTGAAAGCAGATGCTTAACTGACTGATCTACCCAGGCCTCACTAGATTATAAATTCTTTTTTTTTTTTTAAGATTTTATTTATTTATTTGACAGAGAGAGATCACAAGTAGGCAGAGAGGCAGTCAGAGAGAGAGGAGGAAGCAGGCTCCCTGCCAAGCCGAGAGCCCGATGCAGGACTCGATCCCAGGACCCTGAGATCATGACCTGAGCCAAAGGCAAAAGCCTAACCCACTGAGCCACCCAGGCACCCAGATTATGAATTCTTGATCTCCAACTCCATGCATGGAATCTGTGAGATGATAGGCACCAGATACGTGTTTTTTGTTTTTAAACAAATTACATGTAAAATTGTGGAAGACACTATTGTTTTTCAGTTTAAAAAATTGCCCACAAGATACTTCCTTCTTCTAAACTTTTTGAAAACAGTTTCTTTTCAGATCATGATTCAGAAAATACTTACCTATTTATTATTGCCTCTGAGGTATGTAAATTTGGTCTAAGCACGCAGTAAAAGCTTGTTCAGTTAATCTGTGGACTTTATTTCACCTCCATAGTTGAGGTATTGGGAAAGGTACAGAAATTTTCTCCCATACACTCATTCACACCCTAAAAGTAATGATCTACAGTGCATAAAATTTAGAAAACATAGAAAAGTACGAAGATGAATATAATAATGTGTCCATAGATAGACAGAAATAGCTACAGTTAGGGATGCTTAACTGGCTCAGTCGGTGGAGCATGAGAGGCTTTGTCTCAAAGGTGTGAGTTTGAGCCTCATGTTGGGAGTAGAGATTACTTAAAAAAATAATAATGTAAGATCTCTTTTTTTTTTTTAAATAGCTACAGTTAACATGTTTGTGATTTTTCTTCCTTCTTTCCTTTTTTTTTCTTTCTTATTCATTTGTTTGACAAGAATTTTTGTTTCAGGATCTATTGATTCCCCCAGGTTGATAATTCAACATACATCATTGTTTTTCATAAATCATTAATTTTGCATAAATTCATCAGTTCATGTATTTAAGTCAACAGTCATCCAGTATTCCAACTAAGTTCTAGCCAGTGGCCCTCAAGTGTGTGTTGCCCAAGATATACTTTAGAATTCTGCTTAAAACAGTGATTTGTCTGTGAGTATTTGGCTTCTAGCTGTCCCCCCACCACTGCTTCAAATCTCTCTAAAATGACAGCAAATGAATTAAAAAAGGCATTAGCTTACAAGGAACAATGGTAAGAAGAGGGTGAGATAATGATTACAGATTTTATTAAGTGTTTGGCCAAAGATAAGTGTTTGGTAGATGGAAAGTAGATGGAGTAGTAGTAGTTGAACAGGGACGAAGAATTCAAAACCTAAGAATGAAGATGGGGGCCAGTTTCCTTCAGAAGATCTGTAAAACCTCAGCATTTGGGACCTGCAAGGTCCCTGAAGGGGAGATCAGGTACAGGCTGAAAATAGGAGGGATAGGTTAAAGTCTACATATGAAAGAGACCCCCAGGTTCCTTTCTATACTTACCCTGCCCAGGCAGACAACTTTTGGTCAGTGGCTCAGAAATGGGGCATTAAGTGAATGCTCAGTTCCCAGAGAAAAAGAATGATGATGGAGAACAGAAAAAAACTCTCCAGACATTTACAATTGGGGGGTCCAATAAAAAGCTGGTTCATTACTAGAGCATCTACTTGTGAATTTCCCAGATCAGTACTCTACACAGGGAATTCTAATAAAATTTGAGTCTCATTCTTAAATATGAATGGCAACTGAAGAATCACTAGAAATTTGATGAATGCCTCCAACATAGTAAGAAAAGTACACAAGAAAGTGAAAGGGATCTGGAGAGAATAGAAACAATGCAAGGAGAAAAGGACTTCAAAAAACTATACTTGATTATTATCACCAAAGAGACAAAGGAATATATATTTCTAAAACAAAAATAAAAAGTGATTAAAAAAAAAAGAAAGGAAAACACATACAGAGCTCTTAAAAATAAAATCTATAGCAGTGTAAATTAAATATTCAATACAAACACTGGAGGATAGATTTGGGAAAGATGGAAAACAGAAGAGGAGAGATGAGAACATTATAGAATCTATTCAGTGACTTACTAATAAGAGTTTCAAAAAGAGAAATCAGGGGCACCTGGGTGGCTCAGTTGGTTAAGCATCTGCTTTCAGATCAGGTCATGAACCCAGGATCCTGGGATCCAGGCCTGCATTGGGCTTCTTGCTCTGCGGGGAGTCTGCTTCTCCCTCGGCCTGCCACTCCTGCCCCGCTGCCCCCCGCCCCAACTTGTGCTCTCTCTTTCCATCTCTCTCTCTCTCTTTCTCTGTCAAATAAATAAATAAAATCTTGGGGTGGGGGGGGGGAAGAAGGATCAGAGAAAACAGAGGGGAACAAATCAGAAATAATAGAAGGAAATTTACCAGATAGGACTCACCCAGAACAATGAATTTTTTTAAAGACCCACTTCGAGGCGTATCATCGTTACATTTCAGACACCTTGGATAAGGAAAAGAATTCTAGAACCTTTCAGAGAAAAAAAGATGATCACAAAAAATGGAAAGACTCAGAGCAACATTGGAATTTCTACTAACCATTCTTGATGGTAGAAGACAATAAAGCACTACCTTAAAAATTCAGAGGAAAAACTATTTTTAGCCTAGAATCCTCTACAAAACTAAACTGTAACTCAAGTAACATAGAATACACACAATTTTCATATATACAAGGTCTCAAACATTACCTCCTTTCTTGGGAAGCTGGAAGATGTATTTTAGCAAAATAGGGGATTAAAATATGAAAACAGAAGATAGAGAAGATCTTAGAAAGAAAAGCAGCAGGGAAAGTTGTAAGGTGGTAGGAAGGAATGTCACAGGGCTTCTAGAAATCAGCCAGGTCAGAGAGGAGGAGGAGGGAAGAAGGCTCCCAGAACAACTCAGAAAAATGGAATTGAAGTTTTTGAGCACGAAGAACATATTATTAATAAGTATATGGCAGAGATGCCAGAACATTGGGGGAAAATTAACAATAGGTAGATGGAAAACCAAACAAATGATAAAATGAGGCAATTATTAACTTCAGAAAAATGGAAAGCTCATACAGGAAAAGAGGTGTGATTGCAATGCATTACTTGGCTCAGTGAACAATATTTATATAGTTTCAATGAGGTAATGCTGACTATTGATTTCACAAAAAATTGTATGTAATTATATTGGGGGATAGAAGAAGAAAAATGGAGTTGGGAACCAATATTCCGTATTTATTCACAATAGCAGGAAGTTATCAGGCAAATCAAGGAACAGTGACATAAGCATATAAAGATATGGAGGAAAATTATCAGTGGAACTAGCTAGAAAGGTTGAGGGTGTTAACCTGTCATGTTGGGAGTGGGCATGGGGAAGGGTGGGGTAGGAGACTGCTGGTTTATATCATAAGCCTTGCAATACTATTTGACTTTTAAAATGATACACATGTAATGTGCTTGTGTGTGTGTGTGTGTGTGTGTGTGTGTGTTTCCTTTGACAAAAAATAGTTTATTTTGTGTGGCGCCTGGCTGGCTCAGTTGGTAGAGCATGTGACTCTTGATCTTGGCATTGTGAGTTTGAGTCCCACATCAGGTGCGATTACTTAAAAATAAAGTCTTTAAAAAAAAAACAACAACAACAGTTTAAAAACCTCCGAGTGGCAGAGTTGGTTGAGTGTCGACTCTCGGCTTCCACTCAGGTCCAGATCTCCGGGTCTTGAGATCAAGTCCTACATGGGGGCTCGGAGCTCAGTGAGGAGTCTGCTAAAGTTTCTCTCTTCCTCTCCCTCCAACCCTCCTCTCTCTTTCAAATAAATAAATCTTTAAAAAAGAGGTTATTTTTTAAAAGTCTCACCTGTGGACATTGTTAAAAATCTTATTTCTGGGCTTGATCCTATGAGAGTCCAATCCAGTGAGTCTGCACTGGGACTCAGGAATCTGAACTTTTAACTAGAAATTTGGATGCAGATCATTCATGAATGATTCTTTGAGAAATCTCACCCAGATCCCCTGAAATTATATATAAAGTTTCATAATCTCAGGAAACAAACTGAGGGTTGCTGGAGGGGAGAAGGGTGGGAGGAATGGGGTGACTGGATGATGGACACTGGGGAGGGTATGTGTTTGGTGAGTGCTGTGAATTGTGTAAGAGTAATGATGCATAGACCTGTACCCCTGAAACAAATAATACATTATATGTTGAAAAAAAAAAAAAAGAAGGTGCAGTGTTTTGGAAGAAGTCCATAATTTTTAGATTCTCTTTGATTCCTCAAACCCAAAAAAGTTAGAAAATTGCTATTCTATGTCTGCCTTCTAAGAATAATTGAGATTCCATTAATTATTTAAGGTCAAAGCATAGCTAATTATTGTTAAAGTGAATTAAACACTTCATAAAGCTCATTACATAAGCATATGTATTGAAAGCATTGGCAAAATTCTTAGTTAATGGCTTAGTATACTACCAAAGTAAATACCAGTGCATTACTACTGCAGTGAATTGAATATAAATCTAGCAGCTTGAAAAAGTTAATACAAATCCATTAGTACCTACCAGTGGTGTTGACCAAATCTATAGTTAAATTTATGCAGCTAAAAAAAATGTTTGTATATGGTCATTTAATGTTACCTATAACATTGCTATAATAACCATAGTTATAATAATATAATTATTATGTTATAT
Source organism: Martes martes (assembly GCF_963455335.1). Taxonomy (NCBI): domain Eukaryota; kingdom Metazoa; phylum Chordata; class Mammalia; order Carnivora; family Mustelidae; genus Martes; species Martes martes. Next base: position 80,439,468 of record NC_137889.1, read on the forward strand.
ATTAAGAATATTATATATTATACAGTTATTATATAATTATAATAACTACAACAGTGCTATAATAGTGCCATATAAATGGTACCAGAGTCCCAAATAGAAAATTTAATGCAGGTATTTTGGCAATCTTGTATTTTTAACAAGTTTAGTAATTTTATGGTTCAATTTTCCTCGAACTTAGGCTTTCAGCCTTTTAAAAATGGATTTTTCTCTATAAAATATTACAAGAATTCATGAGATATGATTTCGATTAAACTAGACAACAAAATATGATTTCAGATTAATTGCTGGAAGGAATTGACTTTATTTTATGTTTTTCTTTAAAGTTAATACAATAAGAGAAATGAATTTTTTAATTTTACAGACTATAAAAGGTATAAAATATTTTAAAAGATAAATCATAAAAACCATCACAAACCAGTAGCTAACAAGTTAATATTTGTTGTACAAACAATAACATACAGGATGACCATTATTAGTTATTTGAGGTGATTATGCACCAATTTGCATATCAAATGTCCCTTCTCCATATATCTAGTCATCTCTGATATTCTTAGAGGTGGCACACCATTCTTAAAAATAATAGCAGGGTCATCCATAGCATTTACTGTGTCCCAGACCTTGTTTTAAGCATTTTTGTTGTGGTTTTTCATTTAACTCTGACAGCAGCACTATGAGGGAAGTGTTATTATTATTCCCATTTTCAGATAAGAAAACTGATATTTGGGAAGCCTGGGTGGCTCAGTCAGTTAGGCATCTGACTTCAGCTCCCCTCATGATCCCAGCGCTCTGGGCCTTCCTTCCTCCAGCTCCCTCCTCAGAGGGGAGTCTGTGTCCTCTCCCTCTGCCTGCCACTCCCCCTGCTTGTGATCTCTCCGTCTCTCTTTCTCTGACAAATAAATAAATAAAATCTTTAAAAAATAAAATCCAAGTGTACAAAAAAGAGAAAATTGATTCACAAAGTTACGCAGCTGTACAGAGTCAGTAAACAGATGAGATGTGATCTGAACTCAACAACCTGGCAGTGCATCTGCTATACTCCCCTCAGGCATATTAATGTAAAACAATCACATAAACAATTACACCAATATATATAGTAACTGCTCATATATAGATTTTTTAAAAGATGCATCTTAAAAGAAAAATATCACCATGCAAAAAAATGTTTTTCATTGTTTTCACCAAACAACTAGCAACTGACATCTTGAAACCTCATGTTTCAGGGAACACATTTTCTGAAACGATGACCTAAGAATTGGTTGGAAATTTTCATTTCCGTCGTTCCTTTTCCGCTGGGTCCTTCTCTCAGTGCCTTCCGAATTTACTTGCCTCCCCTGAGCTTCTTTTTCAAGATGTGGTAGGAAGACACCTTCAGGCAACTCTTCCTCTACCAAATGCTTACTTAACATGCCTGCACTTTCCATTTCACCCCCCCTCCTCCCCATCCCCAATAAATGCTTATTCTTTGAGCTACATTTCTCAGTTGTTTTCCAGTCAAGGTGCAAATGAGAGCTAAATATCACTACATTTCATTTTTTGGAAAAAAAAATGTTAAACCATATTACATCAGTGCAACGAACTTACATCATACGAAATCTAAGCGTCCTAAGAAAGTGGTAGCTTTTCTTTAATAGCCAGAAATTTTTGCATCATTGTTTGATATTCTTGAACTAATATTTCTACTTCAGTTCTTCCGTGTGATTTTATTTATTTATTTTTTTAAGGACTTATTTATTTTAGAGAGAGAGCCAGCATGCTGGGGGAGAGACAGAAGGAGAGAGAGAATCTCTAGCAGACTCCCTGTACTCGAACCCAGGACCCTGAGATCAGGAGCTGAGCCGCCAAGAGTCGGTGGCTCTCCTGACCTAGCCACCTGGGTGCCCCATCCCACGTGATTTTATCTTAAATTAAAACAACATTTCTGTTTGAAAATCATTGATTATTTGATTGTTATACTCTATAAAAGTATTAATTGATTTTCTGGATTAATTAAAGCTCTAAATATTAAAATGCTCTATCAGTTTAATTATTAGTAGTACAAAATTTATCAATATAGCAAATTTGTAATTCTTTTTTAAAAGATTTTATTTATTTATTTGAGAGAGAGAAAGCACGAATGGGGGAAGGGTCAGAGAGAGAAGCAGACTCCCCCCATTCCCCCACAACAAGTGTTGAGCCTGACTCAGGGCTGGATCCCAGGACCCTGAGACCATGACCTGAGCCACAGTCAGATGCTCAATCAACTGAGCCACCCAGGAGCCCCAACAAATTTGCAATTCTTAAACAAGAAATTAAACTGTGCTGTAAATGCATTTTCTCAGTGACAGATGGAGCTAAATTCAATTTTATGGATAAAGATTACTCATCATGAGAATGAGACAGGTTCAACATTAATTTATGCTTTTTGTTTGTTTTTATAGTTACAAATGCTGAGAAACTTTATTTACATAAATAAGGAGATGAGAATTAAAGGAGCTTTGTTACAACATTATCATTTTTTCCATCCAAGTCTTATTTTAAAAATCATTGTGTGCTCTCATAATAAATTAGACTGGTGTTCAGCATGTGAAAAACCCTCTGTTGGAGATTAGCATTAAGTCTCAACTGTTTTTAATGAACTTTTTATTCTCTTCAATTTATCTTTTCTTTCCAGTTAATTATCATACTCTGTAATCATTATTGATTTAGAGAATATTTTGGTATCTGTCAAGGGCCAGTCCCTCACTTCTTCAAATTATTTTGGCTCATATTTACTGTTCCCAAAGGTTTTTATGATCAGCTTATCAAGTTTTAAAATTTGGGGTTAGTGTATTTATTGAAGTGCACTGAATTTTAGATTAACTTGGACATATTTGATATTGTTCCAATACCCAGTTTTCCCATCTAGGACCTCAACAAATCTCTCCATTTATGCAAGCCTTGTTTCACATCCCACAGTAAGGTTTTGTAGTTTTCTTTTCATGGGTTTCATATATTTCTTCCTGAATTTAGGATAACACAAACATTTTGACCTTTTTAAATGCATTTCTTCTTTCTTTGTCCTCCCTTTCTTTTTTCTTTCCTTGTCTTTTTCTCTTGCTATTCTGAATAAATTGGAAACTCGGACAGGATTGGGAATGGATTACTCTTCTAACCTCCTAAGTGGTTAAAGCTTCGCTAGGATGGTTGCTAAGGAGAGAAATACTTGTTGAATAAATAAATGAATGAAAGGCTTGATTCATAAACTAGAAATGCAACAGGAAGAATCTGGGGGATATTCCAGGAAAGACCTCAATAGAATTATTCTTTAAAATAGATGACAAATTATGGCTTGGCTATATCATAGGACAGATTTGACAAGCTATTTTATACATATATTTATATATATTTATATATATATAATATATTATATGAATTATATGAATGAATCCACAATAGCAGAATTTATCTACTATCTAGGTCATTTTTGTCTCTCTAATTAAAATAAATAAACATATATAATAAATATTTATCATATATAGTATATATAAATAATATATAATATATAAATATATAAATAACATATATATAATAAAGACTTATCATATATAATATATAAAAATAATATATAATATATAAATATATAAATAACATACATATATAAAATAAAGATTTATTATTTATTAATTTATTTATTTTAATTAAAGAGACAAAATGACCTAGATAGTAGATAAATTCTGCTATTGTGGATTCATTAGAGATCCAGAGGAGATAAATATATGTTTCTGACTTTCTCGGACTTTAAGAAAAATGCTAAAGTTTTTCTAGCTGTGAGGTTTTCTGAAACAGTATTGAATATCAAGGATAATTTAAACTTTTTTTTTTTTTTTAAGAAGGATGTCTGCTGCCTAAATGTCACAGACTTAACTGGTCTTTTAAATAAGGAACATTTTAAACCCAAAGACTAAGTGACATCAGGGCGGAGAAGGGATTTTTGAGGGGAGCCCTTCTGTACATTTTGTCTGTCACTTCAACCACTCACATTCAGTCTGTTGCCTGAAAAATATCATCACTGCAAACTGCTCCCATCCTCCTTTGCCTACCTGTTTCCTTGTAGACAGAGCCATGGAGCTCAGTTAGACACTGCCATGGGTTTGGAAAAGAAAAAGGGCTCAGGGCAACTGCACTTCGGGCGGGGCAAGGCATACGTATTTGAGGCTCTAGAGAGGTTGCACCAGAAGAGACCCTCTGTGTTCCGGAGTAAGAAATTTAAAGTTAATAAAACTTCTTAGGCAGCAGGAATTCATTCTGACAGCAAAGTTCCCCTGACCCCAAGACTTCAGCCACAGCTTCATGAACAGAGCCTGGGGAGTGTGGGGATAGAACTGATCTTGTTGCTGCTTCTCCTGCAGGCTCCCCTGGTGCTGTGTGGTCCCAAAGTGAAGCTGAGGAGCCACCAGAAAACCTCAGAAGCTTTCATCCAGAAGCCTGAGGCCCTGCCCTTCCTCCAGAGAGGGGGAGGGGGTCCTTTAACATGGCAGGTATTTTTCTTAGTCTTTGAAGGAATTCACTCTGCTCCTTCCCCCGTCTTTGTGTGCAGTGGCGTGGTGGGAGCAAAGAGGTGGTCTTTCTAGAAAGACCTCAGTCCTCCCTACCCAACAACAGGCAGAGCCTTGCTAACATAATCTACCCTGAAACCATCAGGATTAGTCACATTATCCCTTTATCCCCATTGACATCATCACTGCAAGAAGCCAGTGGACACCCAGGTCACCCTCCACCTTCTTTACTCCAATCCCCGTGCAGCTCTTAATCTCATTCTCCTCCCTTCTCCCATTCTCCCCTACTCTCAAAATGCATTCCCTGTGCTCACTGTGATGCTCAGTCTGTCAGCAGCAAATTTCCTAAAACTCTCAACCTGCTCTGTGAAGGTCCTCTTTCACTGTCCTGCTCTAGCTGAAATGTGAAGCTCCCCAGGAGATTACTCCCTCCCCTGTAGCCCTCTCTAGTGGTGGCCTTTATCTCTATTCTCTCTACTACATCCTACCCAACCACAGAGTGAGGGTACTCCTTGCTCCTCATTGCCATTTTCAAACTCTTCCTCCCCCCAAATCCCAGCTTTGAACCTCATGTCATCAGATATACCACCTCCTGTCCCTTATTGTCACTTGCCCTTATTTCTCAAAGAGTTTAGCAGCTGACACATGGTCGCTTTCTCCAGCTGTACTCCTAACATAATCTAGGGAATTTCAATATCCGTTTGGTCAGCTTTCAGATATACTGCATTCCTTGACCTCTTCTTCCTATAAATTTGCCTTTCCCCGTGTATCAGTCACTCACTGTGAAATCATACTGTAGACCTTGGCATTATCTGTAACAGTAATTCCTTCAGGGTCTCAATGTTGGGCATCCCTCTTGTACTACTACTCTTCTTCAGAGCCCCAACTCCAATAGCCCTCTCATCTGCAGTCCCTTGACTTTACCACCTTTCAGTTATGGGTTATACCTCATTCTCCTCAGATCCTCTCATAGACTCATTCCCTAGCATTAAATCCCTTGGTCAGTTATTAGAATCACTTCCTTGCAGGGAGTTCTAATTATTTGCTAAAATCTAGCCTTGTTCCAAAATCAGAGCACTGTAGCTAAGCAGAGAGCTGACCATACACACCACATTTCTCAGGCTTCCTTGCATTTAATTGTAGTCATAGGACAAAAATTTTGCTAATAGAATATGAGCCTAAGTAATATGTGGTACCTGCAGGCTGGACCCTTAAAACAAGGGCAATGCTTTTTCCTTACACTCTCTTTCCCCCTCTGGATAACTGGTAAAAAGTGTGCCTGCTACCCAGTTTCTAGGATTTAACTGAGGAAAAAAAGCCCTAGGTCATGAAAGAGAAATAAGGTAGAAGGCCCCTCAGACCCTAAATGATCATTTGAAGCTGAGACTCAATGGCCTGGAATGGCATTTCTGCTTAAAATTGAAATAAAATCTGCTTTAAGTCACAGAATTAATGTTGGTTTGCTTGTTACAGTAACCTAGCTCTATTCTAAACAACACAACTCGCCACTCCCTTGGTGATCTATCATTTGCTCATACTCACCTGGCAAAACCATTCATGGACGCTGCGCAGAGAAAACCCTGCTGCTTAGTCGTACTTACTTTCAAATCTTGGACACTGAATTGCATTCAGCTTTTAATGCTGCGTGGCAATCATATCATATCTCCTAGGTACACTCAGTCTCCCACTCTTCTAGATAAAGGATTCTCCTTTCTCAAACATCCAACACTTTCTTCCCATCCTCACTCTCACCTAATAACCCTGCATTCTGTTTGAGGCTTCAGAAGAGAGTTTCAACAACCTCCTATCTCTTCTTCCTATCTTCTCACATCTGTACCCACCTGCTCTGTCTTGCTCTGCCTTCTGTTACTATGGGTAAATTATCCATACTCCTTTTTTTAATTAATTTTTTATTGTGTTATGTTAGTCACCATAAAGTACATCATTAGTTTTTGATGTGGTGCTCCATGATTCATTATTTGCATATAACATGCAGTGATCCGTGCTATACATGCTCTCCTTAATACCCATCACCAGGCTTACCCATTCCCCCACCCCCTCTCCCTCCTAAAACCCTCTATTTGTTTCCCAGAGTCCATAGTCTCTCATGGTTCACCTTCCACTCCTATTTCCCCCCCTTCATTTTTCTCTTCTCCTAATGTTCTCCATGCTATTCCTTATGTTCCACAAATAAGTGAAACCATATGATAATTGACTTTTACTTCTTGACTTCTTTTACTCAGCAAAATCTCCAGTCCCATCCATGTTGATGCAAAAGATGGGTATTCGTCCTTTCTGATGGCTGAGTAATATTCCATTGAATATATGGACCACATCCTTATCCATTCATCTGTTAAAGGGCATCTTGGCTCTTTCCATAGTTTGGCTATTGTGGACATTGCTGCTATGAACATTGGGGTGCATATGGCCCTTCTTTTTACTACATCTGTATCTTTTGGGTAAATACCCAGTAGTGCAATTGCTGGGTCATAGGGCAGCTCTATTTTTAATTTTTTGAGGAACATCCACACTCTTTTCCATAATGGCTGCACCAATTTGCATTCCCACCAACAGTGTAAGAAGGTTCCTCTTTCTCCACAACTCCAACATTTGTTGTTTCTTACGTTGTCGATTTTCACTATTCTAACTGGTGTAAGGTGGTATCTCAGTGTGGTTTTGATTTGAATTTCCCTGATGGCTAATGATGATGAACACTTTTTCATGTGTCTGTTAGCCATTTGTATGTCTTCTTTGGAGAAGTGTCTGTTCATGTCTTCTGTCCATTTTTTGACTTGATTATCTATTTTTTGGGTGTTGAGTTAGAGTTCTTTATAGATCTTGGATATCAGCCCTTATTCTCTTACGCCGTACACAAAGATAAACTCTAAATGGATGAAAGACCTCAATGTGAGACAGGAATCCATCAAAATCCTAGAGGAGAACATAAGCAGTAACCTCTTTGACATTGGCCACAGCAACTTCTTTCAAGACACATCTCCAAAGGGAAGGGAAACAAAAGTGAAAATGAACTTTTGGGACTTCATCAAGATAAAAAGATAAAAAGGAAAAAGTCAACAAAACAAAGAGGCAACCCACAGAATGGGAGAAGGTATTTGCAAATGACACTACTATCCATACTTGTATTTAAGACCAATGCTTCTGCGTTTGCACCACATCTCATCCCTCCTCCCTGTTCAAAGACTTTGCCCCAGTGGTTCTCCTTTCTCTCCTGCATTATCCAATGTTCTCTCTCTGTTCCATCTGTACCACAGCATACAAATACACCTGTATTTCTTCCTTGAAATTTTTAAAAAAGATTTTCATTTATTTATTTGTCAGAGAGAGAGAGAGATGGGAGGGAGTGAGAGAGAGTGAGAGAGAGAGAGCACAAGCAGGGGGAGTGGCAGGCAGAGGGCAGAGGGAGAAGAAGGCTCCCTGCTGAGCAAGGAGCCTGATGCAGGGCTCCATCCCAGGACCCTGGGATCATGACCTGAGCCAAAGGCTGATGCTTAACTTACTGAGCCTCCCAAGTGGCCCTCCATCTTGAAATTTAAAAAAAACAAACACAACTTTTCAAGCTTCCTTCTCTTCCAGCTATCACTTCATTTCTGTTCCTGTTTAAAGCAAGAAAGCCCAAAAGAGATATCTATATTTCTTGAATTTAACTTTCATCTTACTTTCTTTTTAAAAAAATTATTTTGAAAAATTTCAAGCATATTCAAGGGCAGAGGCACAGGAGAATGAGACCTCCATATATTATTACTCAGTTTAAATAGTATAAACATTTTGCCAATTTTATGTCATCCATCCTCATTCCCTAAATTGTCTGTACTGTTTTTTCTCTTTTTTAAAATTTGAGTATTGTTGACACATAATGTTCCATTAGTTTCAGGTGTACAACATAGTGATACACCTTCTCTTTTGGCCTATTTTAGAGAAAGTTCCAGACATCATTTCATCTGTAAATACTCTAGCATATATTTTTAACAGATAATGACTAAAAAAATTACAGTCACAACACCAATTTAATATCCAACAAATCTAAATGAATGATCAGAGTTTAAATTTCCTATATTGTCTCAGAAGCATCTTTTTATAACAGATTTTCTCAAATCAGGCTCTAAACACATTATATTTGGCTGGTATGTCTTTTAAGTCTTTCTTCATCTCTAACAGTTTCCTGTCTACCCTTTTCTCCTGCCGTAAGTTTCCACATTCTGTTGTTGGCTGTTTGCATCCTCATGATGTCATCTAGCATGTTCTTCTCTCCCCTATTTCCTAGAAACTAGTAGTCATATCTTGAGGCTTGATTCTCTCCTTTTTTCAATCCATTCCAGTCACACATTCCCCCTACTACTACTATGTGTGTGTTGTCAAGTTCATTGATAACCCATATCGCTAAATCTAATGGCCCATTCTCAACCCTCTTCTTCCTTGATCCATTGGCAGTATTTGAATTGATCACTTCATCCTCCTTGATGCATTTCCTTTATTTGGCTTATAGGACACCACACTGTCATGGTATTACCTTGACTTACTTGTTGCTCCTTTTCAGTTTCTTTTGCTGGCTCCTAGTTGCCATTGTTACCTCTAAAAGCTAGAATGCTATAGGATTATTTTTTGGTTCTCTATCTGCACAAAGTCCATTGGTGATCTCATCCAATTCTCTGACTTTAAGTACCATTTTATACGTGCTAACTTTCCAATTTATAGCGTTAGCCTGAATCTCTTACAAGAAATCCAAATTCATATAGCCAACTCTTTATTCGACATAACCATTTGAGTGTCTAACAAGCACCTCAACTTGATTATGTCCATAATTTGACACCTGACCTTCCTCTAAATCTGTTCCTCTCTTAGACTTCTCTATCCCATTTGATAGGAAGTCCATCTTTCCAGTGGTTCAGGTCAAAAATATTAGAATCATTTTGGACACTTTCTTTCTCTCCACCCCAGATAGACTCTGTCAGCAAATCCCACCTATACAGTTGTCATCTTGATTCAGTCCATTGTTATCTCTTGCCTCTTACCATAGCCTCCTAACTGATCTCTGACCTACCCCTTTGTTCTTACCACAACAGTGAGAATGATCTTTTTTTTTTTTTTAAATGTGGGCCACATCAGGTCACTCCTCTGCTCAAAATTTTCCATTGATTTCCCTATTTCCTTACAGTCAAAGTTGAAGCTCTTAAAATGACCCACAAGACCCTATGTATCTTGTTCTAATACTTCTCTGACATTTCTCCCAATATTCTACCCCCCTACTCAGGCCATGCTGGCCTTCTTATTTCTTTCACATACCTTCTCTCAACTTACCTTAGCATTTGGTGTTTTGCTTGGTATGTTTTTCTCACAATATCAGTGTGGCTCACACCTTCAAAATGTAAAATGTTCTACCTTTTCAATGAGCCCTTTCCTCACCACCCTCTTTAAAATTACATTTCTCTAGAGGTAAAATTGAGGAGTCAAAGAGCATAAGCATTTGTGTTTTGATAAATATTAAAATATTACCGCATTACTTTCACCAATTATGTATGAGTATACAAGTTTCCCCCATAACCTGGCCAACTGAGGCCGTTAGCAACTTTTGAATTTTTGACAATCACAGTGTAGTTTTAATTTTCATTTCTTCTCTTATGAGAGAGTTTAAGTACCAATTTAAGAGCAATTTGTATTTCCACTTCTGAAAATTGGAAGTTCATATCCTTTGTCCACTTTTCTAACAATGTTGGTCTCTCATTTATTTGTAGAAGCTCTTTATATGCTATGGAAGTGAATACCTAGTCTGTCATATGAGTTAGAATAAAATTTTCCCAGTTTGTCATTTGTCTTTGACTTTATTTATGGTGGGTTCTTCTATGCAGGATTTTTAAAAATTGCAGTCTAATTCATCAGTATTTTCTTGTGTGGATTCTGAGTATAGTATCATACCACGAAAGGCCCTACCTACCATATCTCCCACCTGAGAGAATTTTTTTTGTCATACTTTTTTTTTTAACGTTTAAATCTTTTATCCATCTGGAATTCATTTTAGTACAGGATGTGAGATATACTTCCAATTTTATTGTTTTTCCAGATGGCCAACCATTTGTCCCAGCACCATTTATTGAATGCTCTGTTTTCTCCATTGACAAGAAATGCCACTCAGGAGATTCTTAGGCACATTTTACTGGCCATGAGCTTAGGTTGATGTAACACTGTGTTCTCTTTGTGAAACCTCTGCTGGTAGGCAGAGACCTCAGACTTGCCACTGAGCTCTGCAAACAGGTCGAACCTGTAGCATGCTGAAAGCCCACACCCAGTAAGCGCATACATAATATCTTCAAATTGTAGCTTGAAATGTTGTGAGCACATGATTCTCATATAGTTAGTTCCTCCACCCCACCCACATTCTTTCCAATAATGCCGAAAGGTGGCAGGAAATAGTCACATGGTTTTTGGTTGTTTGTTCAGTATGTGAGGAAAACCAGAACTTAATATTTGCGAGTCACTTTGAACTGTGGAGAAGAAAACTGCTATTGTAATCCTAATCCTTATGCTACCTTTTATACATCAAGTATGTTTTGTAACACAGCATTCTGGGCTTAATGAAGTTTTATTCTAAATAGTATAAGTCCTGAATCAAGCCTTGCATTGGGCAGCCTGCTCAGCTGGGAGTCTGCTTCTCCCTCTCCCTCTGCTCCCCCTCCTCCCATTAGTTCTTTCTCTCTTTCACTCACTCTCTCTCTCTCAAATAAGTAAATAAAACCTTTTAAAAAGAAATAAAAACTTTTAAAAAAATTAAAAAGAAATAAATCAACATACGGTATATAGAAAACTCATGACATATAGTAAACATGCAATACATATTAGCACTTAATATAAAATTTCAACTTAATCGTAACTATCTTGCACTAAAATAAGATACTAAGAAAAATTTAAAAATCAGCTGCTTAAAAATCTAAATACTATGAGTTTAAAAATATATGAGTTAGATTTAAACAAGAAAATTTGTCTTACTATAAATTGTAAAGGCATTTCTCTTAGTCCATGAAGTCTTACAATCTGGGTGTTATCATTTAGATTTCTCATAAAAGTATTAAGATATCTAGTAATTTGGGGCACCTGGGTGGCTCAGTGGGTTAAAGCCTCTGCCTTCAGCTCAGGTCATGATCCCAGGGTCCTGGGATCGAGCCCCACATCGGGCTCTCTGCTCAGCGGGAAGCCTGCTTCCCTTCCTCTCTCTCTGCCTGCCTCTCTGCCTACTTGTGATCTCTGTCTGTCAAATGGATAAATAAAAGTCTTAAAAAAAAATCTAGTAATTTTTTTCAAAGATTTTATTTATTTATTTGGGAGAGAGAGAGAGAGAGAATGAGCGGTGGTGGGGGGGAGAGGGAGAGGTAGAGGGAGAAGCAGGCTCCCCAAGGAGCAAGGAGCCCAATGTGGGACTCGATCCCAGGATCCCAGGATCATGACAAACGCTAAAGGCAGATGCTTAAATGACTGAGCCGCCCAGGTGTCCAAAACATCTAGTAATTTAAAAAATCTTCCCTATGCAAAAAACATGATTAGAAGGAAAGTTTTTCCATATATAAATGCAAATGTCTCCTGTTAGTCATTGAGCAATTAGAGTTTTGATAGGTAAGAGGTGTCATTTAAACTTTCAAACATTACTGGGTTTTGAAGAAGAAATGAAAATACTTAGAATTATTTATATATTCACAGTTGAGTTTGTTTATAGTTCTGGGTTTTGAGCAAATTTGGATAAACTGAGAATAAAAGGAGAATTTTCTATTTTACTTATAGATACTCAAGACTATCAGGTTGCCCTAGTTGCTTTCTCAATAAACTGTGCATCTAGATTTGTCACACTTATCAGATATTCTATATTAATATCTTGTTCTCACCCATACTTTGGTAATAATACTGTCTATGGTTTTTAATTTCTTATATGTAAATAGTTTTTAGGCTATGTTATGTATATAATATTAACATGTATCCCTCTAGACTCTAATCTTCCAGTCTGGTAAAGTATTTTCTGGAATGTAAGAAGACTTAGATCACAAGGCATCTTGCCTATGAAATTGTTAGAGATCTTCAATTTTTTTCCCAGTGTCTCAAATCTCCCTCTGTATACTATATTACGTATACATATACTGTAACGATCTGTTTCTTTTACCAAACAGGGAATTCCTTAAAAACATCAGCTCTATTTTTTATCCTTATAACTATGTGCCAGGCCTGGCAAGTATTAGGTACTCAATAATGTTTGCTGAATAGACCAGTTTTTCCTAGTAGATGTTATACTTCTAATGAAAGATTTCAGCAAAAGTTATCACTTTATTACATTTGAGTATTTTATTAACTGTGAAAGTAAACCAAATATATAGAGATTTTATCTAGTATGTCTCAAAAATCTGAATACAGAGGAATTCTGTTTTTCTCAATCAAATTCCAATTTAATAAATAATTGTGTAATAAATAATTGTGATCGAAATTCCCCATTTTAAGCTTAAAAGATTCATGGTTTTTGTTTTGTTTTGTTTATAACTGAGTGCACAGCCTTCTTCCAACAGCTTGGCCCAATGATCACTTTTAGGGGAATATTCAAGAAGCAACTGAATTTGTTGGCTATTTTTTTCTCAAGAGCAAGAAGTCACCTCATTAATGATAAAAACAAAATTGTTATTGGCAGATGTTCCCACACATCTAGATAGACAAATAGGGAAATGCTTTTTCTGATCTAGGGGGTATGTTTTGTGGTCTGAGATAGAAGCAAGTGGGACTCTGACAGTCTGGCCTGGAAGTATAGTCTTTAGCCTCTCACAGCCAGTTTCTTCCTCTGGGAAATGGGATCCAAACACTGGCCTCACTGTTTTTATAGCCAAGGTTGTCTGTTTTGGGATGATGCTCTGTAGTGAATATTTCTGGGGCTCCCAATGGACTTCCAGAATCTAAAAAGATCCACTGTTGCAAACTGAGAAAAGTCCTAACCCTCCTCTGAGAAGTTCCTCCTTAAGGTGAGCTATTCTTTCTGTGGGCAAAAATACAAACTCATTTCTTTGGTGCCCACTGGTCTGGTAGCCAGGGCGCTTACATTTTATTCTTCAATCAACAGCACAGAAATCCTTCATTTCACATTGTCGGCAGTGATCTCAATGATGCAGCTATAAGGCAGTTACTGTTAAAATCTTAGCCGGTAACAAGTGAAAGTCAGCAGGAATTGCATTAGGAACATAACTGTTAAGTCCTATGGCCTCTCTAAATATATCCATCCTTCAAATTTGAATCCAGAAATCTGTACACCTAGGTAGACAGCACCATTCTGGTCGCCTGTAAAAATGACTTAACAATATGTTCTTTGGCATGTTTGTTTTGAGGGTCAATATGAGAAAAGACGTGGGGATACTACATTCTGTGTACATTCTGTGTTTTTGGTATCATCAGGAACACCATCCATCATGTTATTTAATATTCCTCTTATAAATTAGGGGACAACCCAGAGATGGCAGACCCATTAATAACTATTTCATTTAAATTTTGAAAGCTCCTGAACAGGAAAGAGGTGGGTTTGAGAGACATCATTTGAAAGACAGAAGGGAGAACAGACAAATTGTGACAATGAATGTTACTGAGTACCTAATGCCTGTCAGATGGCTTAAATATTTCTAGCCTATGGCACTTTGGAAAAGAAAAATAAAGGGCATGTGATTTGAGTGTGGGGATTTGTAGATAAGAGTTCAAATTTGAACAGAGCAACTTTGGTGGGACAGGATATAAAACAGAGGACTCAACAACTTCCATGTGCCAACTCATCTTTTTAAAGAACTTCAAACTGTTACCACCAGTAATCAATACTTAATCTAGAATGGTTGACATTGACATTAGGATACAGAAGATAACTTATAAGATATTTAAAATTGTCTGGCATACAGTACATATTCAGTAATGTTACGTTTACTTTTAATTCTCACAAATCATTCTGCCAAAGGTACTGGATCTCACCATGGAAAATTTTTTTGTCCAAAGACATTTATGTGTCTACCAGGATTCTGTATTATACTTCCTATTTTCAGTAAGTTTAATGATATTAAAAATAATATTGATTATTGAGAATGTCGATATTATAAATTTAAGACACTAATGAACCACATTTATCCCATTAGAGAGATGACATTGATTATTAATGCTTCAGCAATGTCCCCAAAGACCTCCGTGTCACTAAATTCAGTGGGTGTTTATCAGTCCTCTTTCTACATAACCTCCCAGGTTTACCAGCCAACCTACTTTTCACTCCACCCTTCTATGTTATATCCCATGTCCAATCTATTACTTAGAACTGTTGATTTTATGCCCCCTCCCCATATGCCTTTCTCATCCATCAACTTTTATCCATCTTTATTATCATCACTTTAGTATAAGCTTGATTCACGTCTCATCACTAGTGACTGGCTCACTGCCCTCCTGACTCCATTATGGCTCCTTTTGATTTTATTCTCTGTGCTAGAGCTGAAGTAGTCTTTTAAAAATGCAAATTTTAAAGTTAACCCTATGAAAATTCCTACATTGGCTTACTTAACAGGTCACAAAAGTCTTTGTCAATCAATGGGACCTAACAGACAGACCCTCACTATATAAACTCTTCTACTTTGTAACTCTTTAGTCAGTCACCAAGATTTATACCAGCATATCTTCTATTAGCTTCTTTTGCCTTCAATTTCTGTCTCAAATAAGGGAAATTCTTGGAGATGCCAGTAGGTTGGCTCCAACTCTCTAACTTCTATGCAAAGTGATTAGAGGAAGTTTTATTATTGCTTTCATTTTCTGTGGAAAAATGTTTTTTTCTCACTTCACAGTCTGTAGTTATAGAATATCTTTCAGAAGGCACAGAAGCCTAATCCATTTTAGGATGCCAGATGAAAGCCAAGTTATGTAAGGATAAAACAAGTCCAGTATTAATGCCATAAAGAGCTCAAGGATCCTTTATATGTCATGATGTTTCTGACACGATATCTGAACTTTGTATGTTTAAAGACAGATTGTCAGGTTCTGTCTTTCTAGTACATAGGGAAGTGGCTTTGGAACCAGATCAGGCAACTTTCTTAACCTCTCCAGCACTTACCTGTCTGATAAAGTAAATAGGATAGTAAGGTTACCGCTGACACAGAGTCATTTTGAGGATTAACTAACTTAAATAAGTAAAGCACTTAGCAGATTCTGGCACATATCGATAACCAATATGTTTTAGTTATTATTATTTTTGCTTGTGATAGTCATAAAATCCATTTTAAAGAAGTCCTTTAGATTAATGTAAATTTTTTCTTTGGAGGAAGGGAATACTAAGGATTTGAACAACAGTTTTGTTAGTTCAAATCATTGTATCATTTGATTTTGTTCTATCAGATCAATACACATTTCACAACTGAAAACAGTTAAAATTAATCTATTACTACTCTTCAGGAAAGGAATACATACAAACTCTCTCCTTCCTGTGCTATTGTAAACTAATCATCAATATCCTTTTTTGATCACATCACTTCCAGGTCCCAGAAGAAGATTCTTACCATTTTGGGAGCTCTCAAGCACAAAGTTCACTGCACTATTTCTGTGGGATGACTTCTGTTGGTGTCAGAGACTCTGCTGTCCCCTGGTGGCAGCTGCTGTCTTCCATATATTCCGAATATTATTATTATATATTAATATATAATTCTGAATATATATATAAATATTAATGAATATATATATTCTGTTCAATGTCCTAGCTCAGAAAAATTATAATTATGCTTAGTCATAAATTTTAGCAGGCAGGCAGAACTTGAGAGTTGCTTTTCCATTTTGACCTAGAAGAGTAGGGATTCATAGTTAGGCCTCTCTCCTGCACGTAGTATCTCAACTCCAATGCTTCCTCTAGAAGCAGAATCATTTTGTCACCCTAAAGAGTTAGACAACAGCCTGTTGGAGTTCCAATTTTGCCGTCAGAGCCTGACTCAAGAGACATTATCCTGAAACATTCTCCCCAAATTCTGGTGTCCTTTCTGATTTCTTACCTGTGATTAATGGGTTGGGTGTTATTTCAGATTTGTCTGGGTCCTAGTTAGGATCTCGGTAATCCACAATCTATGACTGTATAAAGGTATGAACTCAGATATGTGGGACTCAGATGTGTGAGTTTTTTTCTATGACTCACACCTTAAGTTCAATTTTGAATCACCTATTCTGAAGGGTTGGCAATGCCATAATTTTGTCAGTTTCTGGTGTCTCATGTTTTTCCTCTTGGGATTGGATTTAAACCTGATAATGTCTAGTATGGCACCAAGTTTTGGTGTTGGGAACCTCTGGTTCTCAAAGTCATCTGTCTACATAGGCAGCCAATGAGAAAGCAGACATCCTACCTCAGTTTTCAGTACTCCCAAGCCTTGTTAGCTCAGAGTTCTCTTCTGCAAGCTCTCTTAAATTATGGAGGCCATTTTTCCTCTTCTATGGGAATACAGGGATATTGTTTTGCTCCCACTTCAAGTTAGGGTATAGGAAATCTTTGGTAGTCTAGTTTCCATCTACCTACTCACACCATTAATCCGTATTCTTTCTAGGGCCTGCTGCCTTCCTGAGACTGTATTTGGGAATCCAGGCACACTGTTCCCTCTGCTCTCTGATCTCATAAACCCATCTATGGAAGGTTGCTGACTTCCTAGGGAATGTGACTGGAGAACATGGTTCCAAGACTTCTCATCTCTGGGATAGTGGAAATATGCCCTGCCATTTCTTCCCCTCCTACTCTCCTCTCTCTACCATCTGTAACCCCCTCATTTTCAAGCATGGGAGATGGGTTTGTTTATTTCAATTTTACTATTATTATTTTTTGCCAGTGGAAAGTCCTGCTCTTACATGCTCTTACAGACATTTTTGTCCAAATCTCTTGCTATGCCAGGAGTATTTCTTATTCCTGTAAAGCCAAGCCTTTTGCAACTCCAAAACCTGGAATAGACTGTTTCCCCCTCTGTTTTCTTCACTGTCACATGTTTCTCTTTAAAGCAATGAGCACAGAATGCCTAGTTGCTTGTTTGGGTGGAGTAATGAGCAAAGAGATTGAGAGGGAAGATATTGGGTGCGGGATGCAATCTGTTAATATTATCCTTCCAAACTTATGGGGAGAAAACAGAAATAACAATAATGATAATGATAATAATAGAGCTCTTAGAGCAAACATTGATCCCTCCATCCAGGTGAAATTGTGTCCTTAGCCCTAAGAAATAGTGCATGCTCCTTAGTCTTTCTTTCTACACACAGTCAAGAAGACTTCAGAACGCAGAAGACCTGTTTTAAGTAAGCAGACTGACAATGGGACAGTCTGTCTTCTAGGAGGATTTATCTTTTCACTAGAGATCAGTACTAGAGTGGTTTTGAAAGGTATGATTCTGTTATTCAAGTTTGTTCTAGGAATATGACAGTTTACATACAACTGTTACATTATTGTGAGAAATCTAGACACAGTGAGAGTAACATTTAGTCTTTTACACCCAGAAACCTGTATAACAGAAAGAATCACATTGTATTTTCTGAGAATGCAGAGGATCCTCAAAGTACCTTTGCAGTTTTAACTTTTGTTGAAATACATTGATACTAGTAATTATTTTAATAAAGAATTAGCTACTTATGATTAATAATTGCTTATACTTGTTGAGTATTTACTATTTCTGATACTAAAACATCTAAATAATTCTTCACCTAATCCTCATAAGGCACCTGGCTGTGTCAGTCAGTGCAGCATGTGACACTTGATCTTGGGGCTGGGAGTTTAAGCCCCACACTGAACATAGAGCTTACTTTAAAAAAAAAATTAACAGACAAAAAAAATTTAAGAGACACATATCATTATCCTAGTTTACAGATGAGGAAACTGAGGCACAGAAAGGCTAAGTAACTTGTCCAAAGTCACAAGTTAGTATCTATTAGTGATTGAATTTGAGCCCCGGAAGCGTGATGGCACAGAAGTGCTTAACCATGTTACCTAGTTAATAACAATGATATTCCTAATAATAATAATGGTTAGGAGGTTATGGTGTAAAAGTGACAACTCTTGGACTTAATATGCTAGAGGCTAATTTTAAGCTAGTAGAGCAGAAAAAAACTTTTAATGTGAATTTATCATTTGATATTTGTGAGACAAAGTGTAAATTACCAGTTTGCAGCCCGGAAATGAGACTGGATTAGTGAGCGATTTATTTTGATTCCTATTCATCAAAGGACACAGAGGTGATATGCTGGGCTGACCTAGATCCTCAGGGAACCATAATGAATAAACACTATGGAATTCAAGGATATCAACTCATAAGGAATTAACATTTTACATTAATTTTAATGTGCTGGAATTTGAAAGGATCAGCATGAAGTGCTGATGATCTTCTCAAATTATACATAAACACACATGGAAATGAAATTTCTTATTAACATTCTTATAAAAATTCTCAAGGCCATTAACATTCTGCGTAACTCCTCATTCATTCAAAAACATTTATTGAACACCTATGGGGAACCTGGGTGGTGCAGTTGGTTATGTTGGACTTGGTTTTTTCTCAGGTCATGATCTCAGAGTCCTGAGATCCAGCAAACGGTCTCCCCCCAGCTCAGCAAGGGGTCTGCTCAAGACTCTGTCTCCCTCATCCATTCCCCCTCCTTCACCCCATACTCTTTCTCTAAAATAAATAAATAAATCTAAAAAACCCCCAACAAACCCTCATTTATTGAGCACCCACTATGTGCTGGTCACTCTTATTAGCGCATTGAATAAAGCAATGAACAAAACCAAATTCTTGTCCTCGTGGAGTTTAATCCTAATGGGAGGAGATGAATGAAATGAATAAACAATTAGAATATTACCAAGTGCTAAAGAACATACCACTTCTTTCCAAAATTAGGCTTTATCCAGAGGTGAGTCTATGTTCACATAAATAGGGAAAATGTTTACACAAATTCCCAGAACGGAAAAGTGGACTATAATACAGTTTTATCAGGAAACAAAACTCTCCCTTCTGGATGTTCGGCTTAGGGCCTTTGCCTAACCTCTATCACTTATACTCTTAATTGCAACTTGTAACAAAATGGCAGCAAATAACACGGTCACTATGGATTAGCTAACACCCGGTTGTGTTAGGCACTGTGCTAGCAATTTGCATCTTTAATTCCCAAAACGACCCACAAAGGTAAGCATTTTTATTCCTATTTTCGACAAATTGTGAGTCAGAGAAGCAGTCACACACCCGTTAGTGGCAGACCTAAGGCTGGAATGGAGAAGACCGTCTCCAAAGCCCTTCTACACTATCACGGAAAAGTGATGAAGCACATGCAAAAAGAATAAAAAGGATTGGGGCTGCAACTTCAGTACGCGGCAACAGAACAAGCGCAGTATAGAAAACTGCGGAGAACGCGCGGGCGTTCGAGCACGAAGAGATACCGTCTGGAGGCGGGGCCGGAAGTCGGGGCGCGGGTTCCGGACCTCACGCCGGAAGTGGCTCGTCAGCGCCGCCGACAGATCCTCATCTAGAAAGCCGCTTTCGGGTTGAGCTGCCGGTGGTCCACGAGGTTTTCTGAGTTCGCTCCCAAGCGCGTCTGCAATTCAAAATGTCGCACCCGTCCCCGAAAACTAAGCCTTCCAGCCCCTGTAACCCCAGAGTCTTCTTTGACGTGGACATCGGAGGGGAGCGAGGTGAGCGGAGACTGATAGTTGCGGAATGGCCCCGAGGAAGCTTCCCGGGATTCGGGGACTCCGACGGTCGTGTGCGGTTCGGGCCAGGGGCTGCTCTGTGGTGCAGAGGGGATCGCTGCACAGACTGGACTACTGGAACAAATCCAGGCTTCCGAGGCTGGGTCGAGCCAGCGCCCTTGTACCAATGCCATCGGTCCTACGGAAGTTTCTGGAAATTTCTGGTTTCGGGATTGTGGCGGCCTTTATGTTTGTCTCTCCTGATTGGGTCGTACCTCCTCGCCACCTTGCAGGATCAGGCAGGCATAAAATAAGATTATTTTATGTTTGCAGTGGGACATTAAGAAAGCTGATACGCGTTTGTTGGGTTCTAGTCACGCCGTGCCCTATGCCACGCGAGATACGTCAGCAGTTGCCAGAGTGTTTGGAAATTAAAGCGACTTTTGCGCGTTGATTTTTCTTGTCACCAATTTTTAACTTAGAGGTCCCGTCAGATTAGCGTTTTCTGTGTTTTGGCATTGGGGAAAATGAACTCTGGGTAGCGATGTGGTTGCCTAGGCTACGGCAGCACTTCGGGAGCTCCTGAGGTTTTGTGAATTAGCATATTGCTTTGTAACTGAAATACTTGTTCTAGAACAGGTTAGAATTGTTAGGTGGGCTGTGTGAACGCATGCAAACGGACACATCAGGATTCAGAGACCCCGTGGCTGATTATGGGCACACATATGCATTTATATACACATTTATTTTGTTTTGAAATTAGTGCGAGGTTTATTTTTAACCTGCCTTAGGAGTTGTCCGAAATGGAAACTTTTTCGTCTTTTGCTTCAGCCAATACGTTAGGGAGGTTGCAAAGAACACAAAAGCTACAGCTATACTCAAAACTCAGCCAACCGGAGCACTCAAAGGATATTTGATTTTCTTCTATTAGTTACTTGGTTGTTGGAATTTCTGAGTACAAGTAGAAGAAATTACTCAGAATTAAAAACCATTTGCATTTCATGGTGTCCCTTATATGGTGCTGATCTCCTGGCTTTGTATTTATGATCTTTTGTTAAGATGTAGAAAAATAATTGTTTCAAATTCATCTAGTTACATGACACTTAACATTAGACTAATTTTGAATATTAGAAAAATGACCAAACAGGAGAACTTGGTATCTCAGTCACTATACTTTTACCAATCATCCTTTTATCATTTGCTTATTTGGTTGCTTGTTTTACCTACTGATATGTTTTCATTTTTTCTTTTAGTTGGTCGAATTGTCTTAGAATTGTTTGCAGATATTGTACCCAAAACTGCAGAAAATTTTCGTGCGTTATGTACAGGAGAAAAAGGCATTGGACCCACCACTGGGAAACCTCTCCATTTCAAAGGATGCCCTTTCCATCGAAGTATGTGTAAATTTTTAAATTTGATTCTTATAAATCTGTAGCAATTAGGGAAGAAAATACTAAGTAAAGAGAAGTAAAGAGTGAAAGTTAAAAATGACTGTTAGTTTCAGGAGAATGCTGTGACATCTGAGACAACAGCTCTGTTTCATAAAGGTTGGACTGTGAACAGTGCAATTATGAGAGGGTACTAAGGTTTACTTACAGAGAAATGGACTACCTAGCTTTACCAGTGCTCTAAGCTCTTCACTCATTGGGATTAGATTGAGGAAAAAAGGGTGTGCCATGATAAAAAAGCAGACTTTAGATAGTTTGACTGCCTGGTGGCAAAAAGTTGTAACTACCACTTTTGCAGGATTGGTTGGGAATGCTTGTAGCTGATAAAGATTCAGTGTCTTGGTGTGATATTTAATTAAAAGATGACATTTCATAATGCTTATCACACCTTGTAATCCTACCTTTGTTTAGTGATTATTTGATGCTTCCCCTAATAGACTGTAGGTTCCATGAATTCAGAACTATATCTTTTCACCATCTTGTCTTCAGCATGTATAGTTACTGAGTGGGTACTCAATAAATATTTGTTTAATGAATGAATAAGTTAAAGTATAATCATGAGTAGTTCATTTATTAAAAGAAACTTAAAAAACTAATATTGATTTTAAAATGCTTAAACTGTTGATTTATATTCATGTTTAATGAAGTACTAAAATATACTAATACAGTATTTAGAAGAGTTGACACAGCAGGCCTGAGACTGCTGTCCTTGGAAAGGTTTGTTTGCAGCATGGCCATTACCTGGAGTTTAGGAACTTGGCACTGGAACCATTCCCTGAATCATAAAGGTGGTTTACTGTGCCTGGATTATTTGTACAAACACTTTGATTTATGCTGAACACCTGCTTTCCTTTTGGGAGTCTGGAATTTTGGTACATGCTAGGTGGAGAGTAACTAGATGATCCACCCGGAAAAACCTTGGGTTTACCTGGGCAACAACATTGTGCATATGTTGTAGCATTTTTTGTGCTGGGGAAAGAATGTATTCTCTGACCTTTCATGGGAGGGAGAGAGTATAAAGAAGCACATGGATTTCTCCAGACTCTTGTATCTTATCCTTTTATTAAGTAGATGTGTATCCTTACTTTATTGCTGTGATACAACCAAATGCTGAATCTCATGAATCCTAGGAAATTTCTGAACATTAAGGTTGTCTTGGGAACCTTTGACACCAAGTGATAATACTTGCTTAAGTACTCCCATTATGGTATAACAATCTACTGGGAAAAATTGGTCTTATTTAGTAGACATCAATGAGTAACACGTGTCTAGCCATATGCACAGTGAAAAACAGTTGCTGTACTTGAGGAATTAATGTTTTCTGGAAGAGACAGATCATTATGATATATGTTATAAAGTGGAGGTAGAGTCAAGATACTAGAAAAATTACGAGATCCAACTTCAGAGTCTCAGTGACAGTTATATAGGGGAGGTACCATTTGAACTAATTCTTGGAGTATTAGTGAGTGATCAGTCAGTAAAAGTAGTTTGGATCCAGGCTATGAAAAGCCTTTTAAGAGTTTGGAGTTATGGGGGTGGGTGGGGAAAGAGAGGAGAGTTATAGGACTAGAGTCATGTTTTAGGAAGTTTCTTTCTTCTTACCACATGTTCATTAGTTAACATTGCTATAGTCATCTATATTTTAGTTTCTAATAGTTGTTTTCCTTTTTTGTAGTTATTAAGAAATTTATGATTCAGGGTGGAGACTTCTCAAATCAAAATGGGACAGGTGGAGAAAGTATTTATGGTGAAAAATTTGAAGATGAAAATTTCTATTATAAGGTAAAGTAGATACAAGTGAATGTTTATTGCTAATAACAAAGGTTGTTATATGTCTGGGATACTGGTTGGATTAAGATACCAATAAATGTCTCAGGTGTGCATAGATTCTCCTTTTCTTGTAAAAGGTATCATATTTGTGAATCTGCTCTTCAACATACAAAAATTTCATCCACTGATTTTATTTGGCAAAAATATGGTGGTTATGTCAATGTGATCCAGGTTTACATACTGCACTAAAGCCAGTGAGTTTTTATGAGTGGCCACCATATGGCAAAATTGTTTCCAGGAAAAATGCTCTCATTATCAGAAGGATGGTAACTTGTGCATTTTTATGCTTGAATTTGAAGAGCAACAAAACCATCACTAATATCCAAGATGTCAGGGGATTTGCAAAGTAGCGGATATGGTTAATGTCTAAGCTCCTAAAAGACATTAGTGGAGCCTGTGCCGCCTTATCTTTATTGTCTCAAGATGTAATTGGGCATATTGCATCATTCAAGTTGTAAAAATGGACCGGTAAGTACAAAAGTGAAGTAATATCTTTGGAAATTAGGAATATGTGCAAGGTAATTGGGATAATTTGAAAAGAAAATGTTTCAGTCTTTTCAACAGTATTTATTGATTGCACCTATTATGTATTTAGTACTGTCACTGGCACTAAGGAGCTTACAGAAATGAATAGCCTTGAAAACAAGGAATTTATGATATTACAGGGAAGGCAAGATTAAAACACATGGGATAACTGGAGAATGATAATGTGTAAATAAATGCTAAATTAAGACTCTGTATATACCATAGGAGAAAGGTATGATTTATATATTCCACATTATCAGGGAAGATATTGAAGAGGAATGGGTACTGAAATTGGGCCTTGCAGGGTGGCCAAGACTTGGTTAGACAGGAATTAAAACATAGATTCCAGTTTGAATGAGGGACATAAGTAATAAAGACAAAGGCAATAGGAGGCTGAGGAAATGAAGTTAATATTCTCTTTGATACTGTGGGGAAAGCACCAAACTTTTGGAAAAGAAAAAGGGAAGCTACCTCTGAAGAGGGAAAACTAAGATTATGTGATTAGCTTTGATCAAAAGAAAGGGGGTTCTATTGAAAAGACACATAGTTTTTGCCTTCTGCAAACGTGGTAGCCCTGAAAACTGAGTTTTTTGGGTTGCAAGGGTAAAAGGCATTTTCAGTGGGAAGACTAACATGAGAGTACAATGCATGGCCCAACAAAGAATAATTTAGAAAGCCTAAGGATAAGAGTGGAAAGACGAAGAGATCTAGTTTCACAGCACCTATGAACAGATTGATGCTAAGTAGAATTTGATATCAAGATGTATGTAGCAGTTTCTTTAGGTCATTCTCTGAAGAATGGTTCTCTGAAGATTCACCTGGGATGAAAGCCCAGGTGAATGTTTGGATTCCTTTGAGATTAGGAAAGTACCTAATGAATGTCCTGCCTAAATTGACTATCCCCTTAGTGCTCCCAGTTTATTATGTGTAAAGGAAGAATCATAATGTAGGCCCATAAAAATGGGAAGACTATTGAGTTCCTTTCAGAAAAGAGAACATTCATCATAAAGGGCAAAGTATAATCATTACAGTTCCTTAATGTAGCATCTTAAAGTTGAGATATAAGTATGTCCTCAAAATGGCCAGTTTAGAAATCTAAATTGTTTGTTTCTTTATTTGGTTTCATGGTTTTTTTAAGTCTAAAAAGTGATTAAGTACCCCATGTTTGTGAATTAAAGGCTGCAGTTTATATTAAAAAAACACTACATTGTGGGGCGCCTGGGTGGCTCAGTGGGTTAAAGGCTCTGCCTTCGGCTCGGGTCATGATCCCGGGGTCCTGGGATCGAGCCCCGCGTCGGGCTCTCTGCTCAGCAGGGAGCCTGCTTTCTCCTCTCTCTCTGCCTGCCTCTCTGCCTACTTGTGATCTCTGTCTGTCAAGTGGATAAGATCTTTTAAAACAAAAACAAAAACAAAAACAAAAACCAAAAAAACCCCACTACATTGTTTGCTCTAAATGGTATTATAGTCTGTCCTACCTAGTTTTATGTGAATGGTCAGTAAAAGAGCAGTTCAGACTAGGACCTCTAACCTTGATTTTCTTTCACTGATTTGTATTTCTACAGCATGATCAGGAAGGTTTATTGAGCATGGCAAATGCAGGCTGCAATACAAATGGTTCTCAGTTCTTTATCACAACAGTCCCAACTCCTCACTTGGATGGGAAACATGTGGTATTTGGCCAAGTAATTAAAGGAATGGGTGTGGCAAGGATACTGGAAAATGTAGAAGTGAAAGGTGAAAAACCTGCCAAAGTAAGTAAAAAGTTCAGTGAAGTACACTTATTACCTTAATTACTGTCTTAAAGAGATGTAAGTAGAGGGATCAGATGATTATTAGCTGGGAAGATGTTAGGATGACTTTTGGCATAGAAGCCTGGACCTGCAACTTTATCTTGGAACTTTTCTACAGTGAGAAAGATAAGATTAGGGTAGTTTAAAAGGACATTTTTATTATTCCCACTTCAATTTTGGTGATTTTTTTGTAGGTTTCTTAACTCTTCTATACCTGCAAAACTTTGCATCAGTATGTACACTAATGCGTAGTAGGTAGAGGACAGGAAACCAAGAGTCCTTTTCAGACTCTGCTGTTTAATTGATGATTTGGCCTTGATCTTGTTATTTAAATTTTCTGGGCATGTTTCCTCATCTTGTCTAAATTATTTAGGGTTTAGACAAGATTATGTAACTCTAAAGAACCTTGTGTTCTAAATGTGAAATCACAGTGGCCACAATACTACCTAACCTAATTAGCAGGGCTGTGAGTGGGAATTGAAACTGAAACACCTGCAGGAGGTAGGCTATCACCACTGTGTGAAAGGAATAGTGGAATTGAAAGGACATGCCTCACCTAAAGAAAAGTACATAGAGAATGATAATATTTTCAATTTCTTTGAAAACTGAACTGCTGAATAGCTATAAAACACTTTCCTAAAATAGTGTCATGATATTACTTGGAATGTACGTAAAGGGCAATATAAAGGGCATTTTTGTAATTTGAGCAGATAGATGAGACTTCTGTCAGTCTCATTTGAGAAGTGATTTGGACAGTGTTGTGCATGACTTAAAGCTGTATAGCTTTTAAACCCAGATTGCTTGTTTTTAATATCATTAATATGGTAGTACACTTCTACAATTTAGGATTATTTTTACAGTTGTGCGTTATTGCAGAATGCGGAGAATTGAAGGAAGGGGATGATTGGGGGATATACCCAAAAGATGGCTCTGGTGACAGTCATCCAGACTTCCCTGAGGATGCAGATATAGATTTAAAAGATGTGAGTACTTTCAGATTGATCTAATTTTAATTATTAAAATTAGTACTAAAATTTTGAGCTACTCCTATCAATCTAAATGATAGAACCTAGCATTAAACCATATTAGTTGCTAAAATGCAACATATTTGTATTTTTTTATACAGGTAAATAAAATTTTACTAATATCTGAAGATGTAAAAAATATTGGAAATACTTTTTTCAAATCTCAGAACTGGGAAATGGCCATTAAAAAATATACAAAAGTTTTAAGGTAATAAAATATTGTTAATAAATTAATTCTAAGAGCTCGTAAATTTAATTATAAACTGAAATTCAGAGTTGTTTATTGTCTTTTTGGCAAAATTGCTTTGCAAAATAATAACCAGGTGTGTTGAAATAGTTTCATTTCTTTTGTTTCCTCCAGCTTCTTGTTTTGAAAAATTTGAAGATACAGGAAAGTTGAATGAATATATGAATCGTATATGAATATATCCATACTTTTACCTCTTTTCACTAATTTTTAACTCTTGCTATATTTGTTTTTGTAGAACATTTTGAAAGGTTACTTTATCCCCAAGTAGTTGAGCAGGTAATTCCTAAGAAACTAAAAGAGTGCTTCTACATAACCTTGATATAATTGAAACACCCTGAAAATAACATTGGCACAATAATATATCATCTAATATGTAATCCATATTCAAATTTCCCCAGATATTTCAATTTTTTTTTTTTTTTTAGTCCAGAGTCCATTATATCATTTGGTTTTATGTCTCTAGTCTGTTTTCTTTAGTAGTCTCTACATCAGGATTTTTTATTCATCGGTATCTGTGGAGTCTTAAGTCAGTTGTCTTATTGAATACCATCTATGTTTATTTGATTACTTCCTCAAGATTAGTTTGTTAAATATTTTGGCAAAAGGACTTAAATCTGTGGTGAATATTTCCTGTGATACCACATCCTGAAGGCACACGTCAGTTTGGCCTATTTTGAGTTTTGGCACTTGGTTAAAGAGGTGTCAGCCAGACACTTGTGTCATAAAGTTACCTTTTCCCTTTTGTAAATAATAAGTACTTTGTGAGATGATCCTGTGAGACTGTGTGAATATCCAGTTCCTAACCTTTCATTCAGTGGGTTTTACCATCATTGAAGATCCTTCCCTAAATCAATTACTATACTGGTCACAGAACTGAATTTCTAATTTTATCATTCATTCTAAGGTTCTTATCTTGCATTCTAATGTTTAAAAGCGCCTCCTCCCTCTCCTCACTCCTTTTTAGTATTATTATATACCTGTGGATTTTTTTTTATTAGTTCACCCTGTTATATCATTCTCTTTGATGTTCAAAGGGTTCCAAATTTGTCCAGTGGAAGCCCCCTTTCCTATATCCTTCGAACATGTTCCTATTAGTCTGTGAGCACTTGCTTGCTTTCTGGCACAAGGTGTTTCAGGTTCATCTTTTACTTAACTTTGTTTCCAGATCTGGTATTAGCAGTTTCTCCAAGGAGCCTCTGTTCTGTTTATAGGGGGATGGATTTTAGAAACCAGATTCTGAGGGCCAGGTGTGCCCAACGTTTCTGGGCCCTTTTCTGTGGGTAGAGCCAGTTGCCTCATTCAGTTCCCTCTCCTAAGGTGAAAGCCTTGGCCCAAACATACTTAGGTTGGAAAGTACATAATGGAGACCTGAGCTTTAAAAATTGGAAAGTGTTAGTAGTGCATAATTATCTTTAGATTTGGAGAATGCTGTTAAATTGGTTTCTTTGAACACTTTGGGAAAAAACAAACATAAATATTTATCTTCTTAAGAAAAATAAGATTGTGATCATTAAGAATATTAATATTAGCATTTGATGAGTTTTTTATATCAGAAATGACATAACACTTTTTGACATAGTTGAAGGAGCAGAGTATGTTTATTAATGTATTCTCCAGGTATGTGGAAGGTTCAAAGGCTGTTACTGAGCAAGCAGATAGATCGAAGCTACAACCTATAGCTTTAAGCTGTGTGCTGAATATTGGTGCTTGTAAACTGAAGATGTCAAATTGGCAGGGAGCAATTGACAGTTGTTTGGAGGTAAGTCTCTTTTGACGTCAGACTTTTTGAAGGAGTGGAATTATGATACATCAACTTGAACAAATGTATATTAATATATTTTATTACAGAGGACCAAATGAGACTTGATGAAGCATAATTTTTTTTTTTAAGATTTTATTTATTTATTTGACAGACAGATCACAAGTAGGCAAGAGAGGCAGGCAGGGAGAGAGAGGAGGAAGCAGGCTCTCCACGGAGCAGAGAGCCCGATGTGGGGCTCGATCCCAGGACCCTGGGATCATGACCCGAGCCGAAGGCAGAGGCTTTAACCCACTGAGCCACCGAGGCGCCCCTTGATGAAGCATAATTTAAAAATCATATTATCTCTAATTATTTTGGACCTTCAGTTCTTCCTGTTAATTCATTTATTTAGCTGATAACATTATGTAACTTAATAATCTATGAAGATACTTTTCCTCAGAGCACATGTATCACCTCCTTTGTTCATTGAACATACTGAGCACCTTTTGTGTGTAGGGCGTTGGAATATGGTTGCAGAGCCAGTCAGACTTGGTGTTTTTGTTAGACTTCTGTCACTAACTTTGTGATCTTGGTTAAGTCCTAATTTTAGAGTCTTAACATCTTTATATTAAATAAAATAACCCTTGCCTCACAGGATTGTTACAAAGATTATATAACATATGTAAACCATTTAGCACAGGTGTTGGGTACATGTTAAGCACCTAATAGAGATTAGGTGCTTTAATTAAAAGACTCATACTCTTAAGGAACTTTTTATTTGGCTGATGAGGGAGTATGTTTTAATTTAGGGTCATCAGGACTTGTATAGGAGAATGGGTACTGCTGGAACACACCGATGTCATTTGTCTTTATGGGGACATCCAGGAATACTAACTGATGAAACTAGATAGGTGGCAGCATTACCTCCTTAAATAGAATAATTATGACACTCTCCCTATTGCACAGTTGAAAAATTTTCCAAACTAAACTATGTATTTAGAAAGATCATCTCCAGTAATTTTTATGTATATTGCTCATTAAGCTATGCCCAGAGCAAGTAGAAATAAAATAAGATCTGGTGCATTTAGCTGGTTCAGTTGGTAGACCATGTGATTCTTCATCTTGAGGTTGTAAGTTCTATCCCCTTGTTGGGTGTCAAGATTACTTAAAATTAAAAAAAAAAAGATCCTAATTTGGTAGGATAGGTAGAATAAGGGACAAACATATATTTAGAAGAGAGCATATAACAGAGGAAAAAACTTATCCAAGGAAAAGATGGGTCTTCACTCTGGATTTCTTTCATTTTTTTTAAGTAGGCTCCACACCCACGTGGGGCTCGAACTCATGACCCTGAGATCAAGAGTAGCCTGGTCTCCTGACTGAATCAGCCATGTGCCCCAACTCTGGATTTTTTTGACCTTTGTGAACCAGATAATACACCTTTTTCAGTAAAATCTTAGTATTGTCTTTTAGAAGATGTGAAGTAAAATTATTTCTAAAATGTTTATTTCAAAGGAGAGACCTGTTCAACTTTGCTCACACCTAAAAAAACCCTGTAGGTTTCAAGTAAAAGAGTATAACAAATTTTTTATTCATAATAGTATTCTCTTAGCCCTTAGGGCCTAATCAGGAGATACAAACTATAGAATAATTTGAAAAGAGAAAGTTTAATATAAAATAAGAGGGGATTGGAATAATGAAGGGAATGGCTAATGAAGAAAATTCTAAAGAATATGGGAAAGCAGATACATACATCTCCTATATATGGAGCAGTCAATTCCCCTAGGCTAGGGTGGAACCCCCAAGGAAGAGGCTCCTCTTGACAGCCCCTAGGCTGAGAACCAGACGTCACTGGGGAGGGAGCGGCTGTGGTTTACTAGGTGGCAGAGAAGTTCATTGGCTGCCATGCTTATGGGACTCTGCTGTAGTGCTTGGGTAAGTTGCCTGTCCTGATCAGCTGTGTGCTGTTGACCAAGCTCAATGCTGGAGCCTTTGAGAAGTGCATTGCAACCTGGAAGAGAAATAGCTTTTCTTGTCTGTGTCCCTTTAGTGCCCTCTACCGACAAAATGTAACATGCCTGCTGACAGAGAGAAGAAATTTACAGGGTCCATCTAGCTCCATTATCACAAAGCAGTGAAGGGTTGATTTGGAGCTGACTGGCAATAAACTGAAATTTAGTACATATATTTAATGATATTTAGGTAAAGATACTAATTTTACAATTTTTTTTAGGCTCTTGAAATAGACCCATCCAATACCAAAGCATTGTACCGTAGAGCTCAAGGATGGCAAGGATTGAAAGAATACGATCAAGCACTGGTAAAATTTCGTTCTACATTTTAATATTTTTAGACGACCACTTTCATAAATCATATATCTAATATTTCTTTAAATGTTTTTTTCAATTAAAGGCTGATCTTAAGAAAGCTCAGGAGATAGCACCAGAAGATAAAGGTAAGTTGGTGGTGTTTACGGTAAAAGTTCATTTGTTCTTGTTGAGAATTTATCTTTATGAACCACTGTATTCTATGCCACCTAGATATTTGTTCAACAGATATTACATAATGACTCTTACTGGCACTGATCATACTGCAGTGAACAAGTCTGGTTCCTTGCCCTCAAAAGAGCTTACATTCTAGTTTTTCTTCAGAATACTGATTTTCACATACCCAAATAGTTTTCTGTCTTATTATTTGAGATCTGGTTCCTATTACTGTAATGCCACCTGAAAGTACAGCGCTAAAAGCTTCAATATTTATCATGAATTTAATGTCTGGGACCATTCCTTAAGCTGAATGAAGCCATAGCACAAGTTTTCTAGTTACTGGATATATATTTTAGGAAAGCTTTGCAAAGTTAGGACACAGATTAGTTTGTTTTTCAAATTCGCCTGCTACAAATAGTGATACGAGCTCTAGATATTAAAATATATCTTCAGTCTCTCACTGCTGAAGTGAAAGAGGCGAGGCACTTAACTGCCTTCTCTCATGGGGAGAGAGAAGGCAAATCTACATATAACTTAGACTTCTCTCAAATTGACAATCTTCTAAAATTGTTTTTGTTTATATGGTTTTTGTTTATGTGATTGTTTTGTCAGTAAAATATTCTGTTAATTGAGCTTAGTTACTGTACAGAGAAGAGTTGCATCGGTGGGGATAATTATCATACTTAAGACATTAGTTGTTGGGCATCCTAATTTTTTGGATGTTTTGAGAAATAACCCCTATTATGTATTTATTTTACAGCTATCCAGGCAGAGTTGCTGAAAGTCAAACAAAAGATAAAGGCACAGAAAGATAAAGAGAAGGCAGCTTATGCAAAAATGTTTGCCTAATAAATTGTTTTACTTAAATATGCATTGATTATTGTATAAAGGCAATAAGAAAATTTAAAGGTTTTTGTCTGTTATATATGATCCCTGATGTGTTTCCTTTGATACTTAAGTTTTCCATTGTTTACAGTTTAGGAATACTGAAAAAAGCTCACTCTTAATAAAACAGTGTTACAAAATACAGTGAGGTTTGATTTTTTTTTAAAATGGTTGTCTGCATTAATCACAAAGAATAATGGTGTCCAGCTCTAAACTCCTAAAAACACATCTTGCTGAGTAAACAGATTAAAGCTTGTTTATATACTGTTTCCCTCAATTCTTTCTTTGATGTATTTCTATGTAGTTGGTTTTGGTGGTGTTTTGTACCTATGTACAGTAGATACTCAGGGGTTGGTAAACTTTCTCCAGAAGGCCAGATATTTTAGGCTTTGTGAACCATTATCATCTGTCACAACTACTCATTTCTGCAGTTGTAGCCACAGACCATGTAAACCATTGGGTATCACTGTGTTCCAGTAAAACTATTCATGAGAAAAGTGGTGGGCTGGATGCTAACCTCTGGTCTGGACTCTATATTTATATTTGATGAATCAAATCTAGGGATTAAAGGGTAGTAGTGTATTTGCTATTGGTACTGAATCTTTGAGGAATTGTAGAGGTAAAGCTATCTCATTTGTAAAGTTTTATGTAGGAGGAATAT
This sequence comes from Martes martes, assembly GCF_963455335.1. Taxonomy (NCBI): domain Eukaryota; kingdom Metazoa; phylum Chordata; class Mammalia; order Carnivora; family Mustelidae; genus Martes; species Martes martes. The sequence goes on from NC_137889.1 coordinate 80,472,302, forward strand.
AATTTTTTATGGGACAATTTTAGGTGTAAGTATAAAATTTTTATTTCATTGGTAATTTTATGAACATTCTGATCAGTAATACGCAGTAAATATTTTGACAGCTGTTGACTTCTAAACTTTAAAGTTAGCTTGTCATACGTTTTAAAGAAACTATCAAACGTGCCTGCAAATGCAATCAGTTGCAGTTTACATTCCATTGTAAGCAGGTCCTCCACCACCTTCGGGTACCACCCAGTTAATATTTTGACTTGGGTCTTTAATATCACATGTTTTACAGTGCACGCAGTTCTGAGCATTTATCTGTAGCCGAAATCCATCACCTTGTTCCAAAGGTACAAATTCATAAACTCCTGCAAGGAAAAATAAATAATATTGTGAAGTACCTAACTATTTTAACTTTTAAAATTCAAAAGTAGAAACTGAAGTCCTGGAAACAGTAGCTACAGAAACCTTGAAGGTTTGTTTTCTGAATGTCTACCCACAAAGAATATTATGAAGATCTTGGTGTGTGCTGTTGCTATTAGTGTAAATTAAATATGAATAAAAGCAGAAGGTACATCAGTATTTGGCTGAGTTAGTCTTATTAAACAAGGGAACAACATTTAGCAATTTTTGAGTTCCAATTTTATGTGTGTGTTACAACTGAAAAGACAAATTAGATCCAATCCTTACCCCTCAAAGAATTTACAAACCAGTGTAAGGACAGATGATTTTAAGACATCAAAAGTCAAGGTCCCTGCCCTCAGAGTTTACATTCTAAATCTAGTCCCTGCAGAAAATACTGATTTTCATATATCTGCATACTATTCTACCATATCATTTGAGATCTAGTTCCTGTTATAATTCTAGTTGAAAGTTCACCTTAAAGGATACAGTATTCATGATGAATTTAATGTCTGGGACCATTTTTTGAGCTGAATGTGGCTATCCCCTAGTATTTTAGTATTTGTGTAGGAGCAGCCATGAGAAATGATTTAAGTCATGTGAACATGGAAAGAGGTATTTGGTGTTTCATAATCCTTAGTCTGAAGTAGGATAGGGAAAGGCTTTTTTTTTTTTTTTTTTAAACTTATGACCCAGAGATCAAGACCTGAACTGAGATCAAGAATCAGCCACTTACCTGACTGAGCTACCCAGGCACCCCAAGAAATGCTTTGAGAAATGTCAACTGAATTAGGCTTACCAAAAATTCCCTATTATTTTAGCATTGCTAGAGTAAGAACCATAAAAATGAGTTTTCTAATGGAAGCTGGATGTAGGGGGTCATTTACAGTTTTCATGCAATGGAAGGAGAAATTTCTTAAAATAATGGAAGCATATTTCCAACATGGTTTAACAAATACGTGTTTTTTAGGAATGGATGGAAATCACAATACTGACCTGCAGGGCAGAATCGCTGCTCTGGTCCATCATATATTGACAGATTTCTATTTACAGGAACACTGTCGTCCTTTAAGGTTAAATGTGCTGGCTGGTCATGTTCATGATTAGTACCACTCAGAGCCACAGATGACAAAAGGTCAAAACTGATCTGTCCATCGGGTTTTGGATACTCAATAGGTGTGCAGTCCTTGGCTGGCTTGAGCTGATCAGAGTCTGAACCTTGAAGAGTTTTGAGTAAGATTTTGAATAAAAATCTTACATGATACTAATGTAAAAGTACTTTCTTAAACATTTTTATGAAACGTGAAAATATTATACCAAAGAAGTAAGACTTCAGTCTCTTATAGTAATGATACATGGTAAAAGATACTGAATTTATTATTTCTCTAATAAAATGAGTTTGAAACATTAAATTCAGTTATTAATTACTTAGTGGATCCTATTCATGAGATTTAAAAAAAAACAATTTTTTTAAGTAAACCCTACCCTCAACATGAGGCTAGAACTCACGACCCCAAGATAAAGAGCTGCATGCTGTACCGAATGAGTCAGGCACCCCCCATTCATGAGTAGCATGTGTAGTTCATGATTATAATATTCATACTTAAATATGTTGGAATTACCTTTATGTTTTAGAGTCCATGGCTCCATTCCTCTAAATATCCAGTAAAAGACTCCAGTGTAAATCATCCCACCATATACGCCCAGTACTCCATGGCAGGATGGTCTTATATTTCTAACTGTATATAGCTCTTTCCACACCCATGATTTCTTTATATTGTCTTCATACTCAGTTACATGAAGTCCTTTTATTAAAAACATGAAATGTATCAAATTACACAAAGGAGTATAAAATACTTTATTATCAAGGTATTTTACTATTGAAATATCTGATGAATGAATCTTAAATAAATTTAAACAAGTGGTCGTATAAGACCCTACACTCGAAGAATCTTTCATGTACAAATGTTGGCATCTTCCAAAAAGACAGCCATTTGATATATGTTAATCGACGGTAAGGTATTTGATTTCTTAAATTCAGTATTAAAATTCAGTGAACCTGGAAAGGTTACTTAGAGTTCATGCTACCCATAAGTGAGAAGTTTTTAATAATTGATTAAATGAAACACTTCTGCCTGTTACAGGTTGAACTATGTCCTGCAAAGAGATTATCTTCAAGTCCTAACCCCCAGTTATCTCAAGATGGGTCAGAAGAGGGTCACTGTAGTTGTAATTAGATGAGGTCATACTAGATTACGGTGGGTCCTTAATCCACCAACTGGTGTCTTTATGAGATACACAGAAGAGAGAGAAGACGGAAGCAAGAGATCAGAGTTACTCTGCCACAGGCCAAGGAATGTCTGGGGCTATCAGAAAGCTGGGAGGGCAAGAAGACTAAAGACAGAAGAGAGTAACGTCCTATCAACACCTTAATTTTGAACTGTTAGTCTACAGAACTCAGGATAAATTTCTGTTGTTTTACGCTGCCCAGTTTGTGGTACTTTGTTGTGGCAGCCCTAGGAAATTTATAACAGTACCGAAACAGTGCATGCATTTAATATTTAATGGGACAAACTGGTTCTTACTTTTCACAAACTAAACTCTGGTGGCTATAAACTTTCCAGTCATTGTTTCCTGTTCCATTCCCTTTCCCTCAAGGCTTTAATCCTCTGGTCTTTGGTGATCTACTTGCTCCAGTACTGTCTATGTGCTGCTCTTAAGAGTACACGAGGTGCAAGTACAGCTTGTGGTCCCAACAAGGAAAGCTACTTGGCAAGAAAATGGGAAAACAAAGTTCCACTACTCAACAAGTACATTCCTTTTTACCTATTCTGTTCTCCATGAAGTGGCCTCTTGACTTTTCCATGCTCTACCTATCGCCCTCCTCTCCCATACCCTATGCCTCCATTTCTACAAAGAAATTTGAAGGCATAATCAAGTTTCATACTTCTACCTGGAAGAACATTTTTTATTTGGAATTCTAGGTAATTAGGTTTATTTATCAAATATCTACCGAGTTGCTACGGTGTGCCAGGGACTTGGGATTCATGGTGAACAAAGTCTCTGCTCTCTTGGGAATTTATCCAAGAGGCAGGAGACAAAGTTGGTAAGTAAATTATATGCCAACAGGGGGAAAATACTATAGAAAAACAAAACAAAAAACTGGGGCATGGGAAGGGGTGGAAGTACTCAGTGTGCGTTGCAGATTAACTGGTATGGTCCATATAAGGCCACCATGAGAGAGTGGTATTTGAGCAAAGGTGAAGGGAGTGAGGGAGTCATCCGTGAGTAAAGACCAGGAGATGGTCTTTGTAGTAAAGAAGCCAGTGTGGTTGGAATGGAGAGTAAAAAGAGATGAAATCAGAGGACTGAGAAAACTTAGGCTTTTATTTTGAGAATTACTAAAGGGCCTTCATAGATTAAGGGTTTATGGAGTCATAGGTGTTAGCTCTTACTCTCCACCAGAGCAGAAGGATCACATCTTTGCCTGTGCTTGCAAAGCCTGCAAAGGAAAAGGTGCTGCTGGATTCTGCAGTCTGCAAAGCTGTTCTGTTTTCAGACTGAAGATACATCAGTATGTATGAGTATCTTAGTGAGTATATGAGACATAAAAAATGTAACAAAGTACTGTCAAACTTGAAATGATTTCTTTTTAAAAATTTTTTTAAAAAATTTGTTTATTTAAGCAATTTCTATACCCAACATGGGGGCCCAAACTCATGACTCCGAGATCAAGAGCCACATGCCCTACCAACTGAGCCCATCAGGTGTCCCAAACTTGAAATCATTTCTAAGTAGGTGGGACATCACTGGTACTATTCTACTTTTGATGGTGAATAAAACAGAACATTGCTATAAAAATCTAATTACTGACATTAGGTCATATAGTTTTCTTTGCACAGCATACACCTGAGTGCTTTGTGAAAAGGGAAAGATCTTTTAATATCACTGAACTATGCATAAAGAAGACCTCAAGATTTTAATTGTATTTATTTTCATCCTCTCTCTATATACTAAGTGTATGTTTAAATAGCTTCTTTTTAAGTATCTCAATGAAGAACCTGACAATTTTCAATGCTTTAAATAGGACGTTCTTACCTATTGTCTTTGATTGGAGACTTTCATTAGTTAGTTGATTAAAAATAGATTCTGCTGCCAAAATTCCACTTTTCATTGCTGTATGGGTACCTTTGATCTTGGGAACATTCATGAAACCAGGACTACAACCAATCAGTAAGCCACCAGGAAAGGTGAGTTTTGGTATAGACTGAGGAAAGAAACATTCCAAGTGCATTTTTAGCTTAAACAAACAAACAGAATACTACTACAAATTATAGTCTCTTAAAGTCTTCTAAGGTTGTAGGGAAAAATGTGAAGGAAAAAATCAGAGCAAAGGCAGTGTCTTCCTCCTTTCCTCAGAACGAGGATTAGAACTATTATTTTTCTAAGACTTTTTCCTCTTCTTTTCTTCCCCCCTTCTTACCTACATGAGACAGATTTAGGACCAGGGCATTAACAAATTAAAATGTTATTATTTAAATATCCATGTCTAAAAATATTCCCTAAACCTAAACACCTATTATCTAAATTGTAATCTGCTTTTACATGCATTCTCAGTAACACATGATTTACAGAAGGTTCTCACCATGGCATCATTACAATTAGCTACTTCCTTAAAGAATATATTTTAATTAACTTAAGAATAAGCTGAATTTCCAAAATAAATTTTAAGACCATTGTTTGGACCTCAGTATATATTTCTCATGAAAAACAATGTAATAAGAGGTGGTGGTATTTTTTTGGGTTAGCCAGTAAAAGCTTATATATACCCTACAATGTAGTGACTAAATTAGATTGTTTGCATGGGAAAAGATACTCTCATCTATAGTTTGAAAAGGGAAGAAGAGAAAACCAATGCAGAGTTTTTTTTCTTCCTTCTGTAGTTTTTTTTTCTTTACGTACTTCCTAAAGTAAGCCACAGTCTTTGCTGACAAAGTGGTGGGTGGTAAGAATTTGGCTGATGGTGCTGAAAGGGGCTCAGAGGGAAGGAGGATAAACAGGGAAACCAGTGCCTCAGCTGCATGAGCAGTGAGGGATCTGTGGCCATAGCTCCCATCAATGACATAATTCTAACCCTGAGGGAGAGGCAGTGAAAAGCGAAGCTGGAGGGCAGAAAGAATGCTGGTATAAGATGGGTCAGAGTTCAAGTCCTTTCACGGTACATGTTGGGAATGAATTTATGATTATGGTTCTCAGACTGAATTCAGTATCAGAACTACCTAGATAAAAGTGTGTGAAATCAGGATCACAGAATAGATAAGACGGGGGAGGGCTTTCTGGAATATTACTAGCCGAAAAGAAATAATAGGAATTTGGATAATGACAACACTTTCCTTAAATAGGGCTGTGGCCTTGCTAACACTAGGTTTGACTCAAGAACCAGAAGACTGTGAAGTTTAATAAAAGGGCATGGATTGTTAGTACAAGTTCTTTCAAACTGGTGCATAAATCCTATGAATAAAAATCTTATGGACCAAGCAAAATGCATTTTTACATCCTGGGAGGATCCTACCCTATATCCTGCCCTATCCTATAGGGGCAGTGTTACTGGCAGCTGGGTATCTTGTTAAGGAACTATGGACTTAGGAAAAGTTGCACTGAGAAATGCACAAATAATTGGAAACCACATTAAACCACAAATAACTAGAATCCCTGCAGAAAAAGTAAGTTTTCGTACAGACTGAAAAAAAGAAAGAAAGAAAGAAAGAAAAAGTCACGTATATAGAAACCACCTCATTTATAGAGAATTGATGGTTGCCAGAGGGGAGGAGAGTGGGGGGATCGTAAAATATGTAAAGTGTATTAAGAGGTATAAACTTCCAATTATAAAGTAAGTATAATTTTAAAAATTACAGGGAAAAAAGTCATTTGTTAGCTAAAAATAAACAAAACCAAATGTTCTAAATTCTTGCTTATGGTACTTTAGAAACTTACTAGAAACAAATTTCTGAATCTGACTAATTGAAGCAGAAAATTTAAGTAAAATGTGAGTGTGTGTGTATATGTATATATGTGTGGTCACCTCTTCCCACCATTCTAAAAAATCATCTGAGATGTTGAAACACACAAGGCAGATGTTTTTAAATACAAATCTGTATATCCTATTGAATATACTGGAAACTGTACACTATACATTAAAAAGAGCAGAATTAGACTGACAGGTATTATAGAGACCGTGAAAAAGAACTGAATGGGCTTGAACACAGTTATGCAATTTAATAAATATTTGTTGCAAATGAATTACTACTCTAGAAACAAAACAACCTCCTGAGAAGTAATCTGATAGCAACAGAATTTAGGGATACTGTTATTTTAAGTTTCTAATGATTACATTTATAATTTAGCTATGATTTTACCTGACTTTATAAATTATTGTTACAGTAATAATAAAGTATTTGGAACTTCACTTTAAAGGTTAACTTCCCTCCCCCCTAATATTCTATAATCTGTTACTTTTACAATAGGATTGCCAAAAAAAAAAAAATCCAATCTATAACATGGTTCCATTTTCCTAGGTTATTAGAGACAGAAAGAATCATCTATAAAATAAAGACCAGGGAAGATAAGTAAGTTCCTTTAAGTCACTTCGTATAAATTTTAGAGCTAATTTTTTAGATCATCTTACCTAATATTTTTACAATAGTATTAACAGCTTTTATCATAGCTACCCAGGTTTTTATCTCATTCTCTATATATACTTAATACATTAACATTTTTTTATAACCGTGCTGTTTTATAGCCTGCTTTTCTTTTTATTTTTACCTAATGTCGTAGCTTTGACATCTTTTCCATGTCAATATCTGTAGATGTACCCATATTTTTAATGACTATAAAGTTCTTTGTAGACTTGAGTTACCAGTTTCTTCTTTTTTTCTGTATGTTGAATTATACACTGGATTCTTTTTTAAAATTTAAATTCAATTAATTAACATATAATGCTACATTAACATTTCATAAGAACTACTATGAACATACACTAAAATAGACAATCAAGGGCAAAGCTCGACAGAGGCCACCCAAAAGGCATGGATGTTAATTGGTAGTTGGGATAAATTAATTACCTTTGTGGAAAACTAAATCTTTGTTTCCTGGCAGCTAAGGAATAAAGGAAAATATCTTTGGATCATATAGTTTTAATTTTCTGGATAAAAGCCAACCAACCAACAAAAAGTCTATAAATTTATCTCAAGAAATCAATATATTCTTAAAACTAAATTCGTAGTGTAATTTAACTATGGTATGACACAGTCTTATAAACACTAGATGTCTTGCTAAAAGTTTCTTCCTATGAGATAAATTTCTATTCTCTATCTAAATTTATTACATTATATTTTCAATGTTTACTTTGTAAGGCAGAAATAAGAAATAAAAAGTTGGACGAGTTACCTGAAAGCCACCTTCATTCAGGGCTCTGGCTCCATATGCAATCCTTTTTCCACCCTCCAATGTTGGCTGAATGCTGGGATGGTGTTTCCACCTTTGGAACTCTCTAAATGGACTCAAATATGGATTCTGGTAGTCTAGACCAACCTTAAAATTTTTATATTTAAATTTGGTAAATTTATACAATTAGGTATTTTTATTTCAAATTATATCAAGCTAAAATGTGATCAATATTTATGAGAAAACATGTACATTAAATTTATTGTATTCAAAGTACTTAGAGAAATAGATGCAGTAACCCAAACTTAAATAAATAACTATTGAATAAAATCTGTTTGGAAAAGAAAGGGTAAACAAAAGGATACCATGTTTTTATAATTGGTCAAACTTTAAAAATTTAGAACATATTAATAAATCATTGTGCTCTGTAAATAAAAGCCCAAATTAGAAAAATATTTGTAGGTAAGTGTCTAACATTATGTTCCTACAAAAGGAGTTGTAATTACTTTTCATTAATCAGTACTCACTCTAGTAATCAACTAATAAGCTATATGTGGTACTACTGAGGCAAAAGTGAAGAAAGAGAATGTAATCATACTTAGAAAAAAGAGGACAAGAAATAGTAGAAGTTACATTTTATGAGGCATTATCAAAATGCTGAAATTGATAACCAAACTTTTTTGCTTTGAAAAAATTAAGTCACTGGAATAATTATACAAAGATGAGAAACTGAACACTTGGCTGGGTGTCAAAAAACATCAATAATGCAAAAATTTAATAATGTGTCATATACATGTCTGATTATGACATTAAATTATAAAGCTGCCCCTAACTGTAAGGTGCAGAAACCCTTATTTTTCCATTCCTTGCAATGTTCAAGACATAATTTACTGCAAAGATATAAATGGTTAAAAAGGGAGAAAATGCTTACATTTTTTAACAAATTATAGATTCAAACCCAGTGCTGATTTCATTTTTTGTGACAGCATGCCATAGTGGAAATTGGGCTTGGAAGTCACACAAACTCAGATGTGAATCCTGCTTCTGTCATTTAAAGATTTTTTTTTAAAATTTATTTATTTTGTGAGAGAGACAGAGTGAGAGAGAGCATGAGAGGGGGAGGTCAGAGGGAGAAGCAGACTCCCCATGGAGCTGGGAGCCCGATGTGGGACTCGATCCCAGGACTCTGGGACCATGACCTGACCCGAAGGCAGTTGCTTAACCAACTGAGCCACCCAGGTGCCCTGCTTCTGTCATTTAATGGGTATAATTGGAGAAGCTGTATAACTTGTTTGGACTTCAGTGTCCCGTCAGTAAAATAAGGATATACATACTTCAAAGGACTCTTACAAAACTTAGACCTCTCCGTGAAGCATAGGGCATAGTGTCTGGCATTTAGTAGCTACTATCACAAAAGCTATATGTGTTTAAAGCGATAGACCAATGCCTGTGATAACCACAAGCACTTTACCTACTGACAAAATGAGAAAGTGACCTTTAAATGAAAAGCATTTTACATGCTCCAGATTTTGTAACACTGATGATCCAAGGACTCTAACAGTACAGTTTTCCATAATTGGTCTGTAACTTACCACAAAACCAAGGGCTACCAGGGGTTCACCTTCATTTAAATGGTAGAGGAAGGAGCCTCCATAAGTATGTCTGTCCAAGGGCCAGCCAACAGTGTGATCCACTCTCCCTGGTTTCCACTTCTTTTCATCAATAATCCATAACTTAAAAAGAGAAGTCCTAGAGTATTATTTAAATTTTTTCTACTACCACAATATATCAAATTTGCCAGGTTTTTATGTCTTAGCTATGAAAATTTCAAGGGAAAAACTGCAATAAGAGAAACACAAAAAGTGTAATTCACATATCAAAGAAAATGTATCGAACAGCAGCATCATGAATTGGACTAAAAATTCGGTCAGAAAAGCTATGAACTCTTTAAGAAATTTCTTCTAGAAAATGATTAGATTTTCAAATTGGTTAAGACTTTCATGTGATTATAGGGAACACCACTGAAGAGATGAGGAAAACTTCTGCGGTGCTGGTAATGTTCTAGATCTTGATTTAGCTGGAGGTTCCATGGATATGCTCACCTTGTAAAAATTAATTAAGCTGTAACCTTAAGATCTGCTGCTTTCCAGTATATATGTCATTCTTCAATAAGACAGCTATGCTCCCCTGCACTCCCCTTTTCCCAACTGAAAAAAATTGTTCATCTATTTTCGGAATGATAAGGTTTTTTCTTCTTCTTTTTTTTTTTTTTTTTAAGATTTTATTTATTTGATGGAGAGAGAGAGAGAGCACAAGCAGGCGGAACAGCAGGCAGAGGCAGAAGGAGAAACAGGCTCCCCACTGAGCAGAGAGCCTGATGTGGGACTTGATCCCAGGACTCTGGGATCGTGACCTGAGCCTAAGGCAAATGCTTAACCGACTGAGCCACCCAGGCACCCCTGGAATGGTTAAGTTTCAAACTTTTAACAATTTCCAATAGAAACATCTAAAAATCAGATAATATTATGTTTGATGCACAACCTACCAAAACAAGCTTTTACGCACAATAAATCTAGCTATTACAGAACTGGAAATGTTCTGAGCTTTAACCCCCCAAAAATTTAAACAGAAGGGTTATAATGCATCTTTACACTCTAATAAGCCAAAGGTTTGGGAAAACAGAGATTGGATAAATTGAAAAAGATATGTAATAATTAATCTAACTAAATTTTAGGTTTCAGATCAATATACTATGGCTGAGTGTATATTTCATAAACTAAATTATCTTCTCAGTGCAATTCTGAAGAAACCATTCTTGTATGACCTGGTCACCCTACAAACAGCATAGGGGTACCATGTCAAATCTTACTAGGACAGATGGCATTACAATGAAAAGAAATTCATATCACAAATATTTTCAATTTCTAGTTTTTGATTTTAAGCAACGATTGATAAAACAATTACAACATGTAGAACCAATTTAGATAATAATGGAATTTGATCAGCAGTATTTTCTAGCCCCTTAAAAATAGCCCAAATATTTTCAGTTATGATGAACATTTAAAGTCAATGAAAAATATAGCAACTGTAAAATTACATCAATGTAGGGGCGTCTCGGTGGCTCAGTGGGTTAAAGCCTCTGCTTTCAGCTCAGGTCACGATCCCAGGGTCCTGGGATCGAGCCCCGCATCGGGCTCTCTGCTCGGCAGGGAGCCTGCTTACCCCCCTCTCTCTGCCTGCCTCTCTGCCTACTTCTGATCTCTGCCTTTCAAATAAATAAATAAAATCTTAAAAAAAAATTACATCAATGTTACAGACTACATTATAATACAAATGAGTTTAAACTCCATAGTTAAAAATTAAAATCACAAAAACAAATCAGGATACCTCCTTCAGTCCAATTCCATAGGTTTGGGGTTCACAATTGGCTCTCAAATCAAACTTCTTATATAGTTGCTTGGCTAGATGTCCATGGCAACCCTCTGCAAAAACTGTGACTTTTGCATGTAGTTCTAGTCCTCTCTCAAATGTTGTCTAAAAAATAAAAACATGTTAAATTGCAACATTTGACAATTTAAAAAATATTCACATTTTGGTCAGTTTTGAATTGAATAATGATACAGGTATAGAAGAAACAATACAAATACAAAATACTAGAAATAAAACTACTGTTGTAAGTAGAATCTAATTTAAATTTTATAATATATCCTGTGTCTTTGTTGTATTTTTCTTTTTTTTTTTACTTCCAAAGTACCTGAATGGTTAAGTGTGGTAAGAATTAAAAGCAAATAAAGCACGCTCATGCTAAAAATATTCTCTGCAAATGAAAATAAAATGAAAAGTGAAAATCCATTTCCTCCCTGCTCCTAGTTTTCTAGTTCTGAAGCAGAAAACATTATTAATAGCTTTCTTGTGAATCATGCCAGAAAATTTCCATGAATAAAAAACTATACAGAGCCTATTCATATCCTTCTAACACAAGTTAGAAGTAGAATCATACTAAGTATACTCTTTAGCTACCTGCTTTTTTCACTTTAATTTTACTTGTTCTCTATTGCTGAATGTATATTCTGAAACTGAATTTTCCAAGTGGAAAAAAAGCCACAATTGAAGTCTTTACCTCTCTTTTGCTCTCTGTATTTTGCACTTACACCTACCACAAGGCACTCAATAAAGTTACTTAATAAAGGAATGCAGAATAACCAGAAAAGTCTCTTACGAAATATATCTTTTCTGATATTTTTTTATTCATTTTATTTGCAAGTCTGTGTGTATGCAAAGACAAAAAGTAGTTTAATACTGACAGTTTTATAACGGTTTTTGCATTAGTTGAATGTAAAAGCAATATACTCCAAGAAAAGAATCCTCCCCCCCCCCCCCCCCGAGAGAGCTCATGATGGGGTGAGGGTAGGGGCAGAGGGACAATCTGGAGAGAAGGATTCCTAAGCAGGCTCCACACCCAGCACAGAGCCAACTGTTGGGCTCAATCTCAGGACCCTGAGATCATGACGTAAGCCAAAACTGAAAGTCAGACACTCAACTGACTGGGCCACCCAGGTGCCCTTAAAGCATTCATTTTTTATGTTTGAATAGATTCCCCTAATTTTTCAAACAATTCTCAATAGTGGACATTTAGGCTATTTCAGTGTGTTTCACTATTATAAAGCATTGCTTAGATGAACATACTTGGTGCTAAATATTTTCAATCTGAATGGTAAGAATTAACTCATTATTAATGTAATAAATTAATTACTTTGATTACTACAGAGTCTGAACATCTTTTACACATTTATTAGTAACTGCTATTTTTCTTGTGCAATGCTTATTAGTGTCATATATACGTATACATGTCTATTACACTTTCATACACATTCTGTAATTTCACTCAGTATCTTTTTATTTTGTTCTCGTCTGCTCACTCTTATTACACTTCACTCATCCATAAACCATGTTAACACTCTAGTACGTACAGTTTACCCAAATAAACACACATACATACTGAGATACATATACACTTAAACTTTTTTGGTTCCTGATTTGTTTTACAAAAAATAGGATCATTTAATACAATGTACCTTACTTTTCTCATTTAATAATACTTTTCTTTTATTCATCTCTATATTCCCATTGCCTAGCATAAAACTGGCACACTGTAGGTATTTATTAATATTTCTTGACTCAAAAAGGGAAAAAGTACTTAAAGCAGTCAGGGAAATGCAAATTAAAATAACAGTGACTTAGCACTGTACTTAGCAAAAATGTAAAATAAAGTTATATTTTTCAGTTACTGGACTGTGGGGGAAAAGCTTTTTTAAACATTTAATTTCAGGGGCGCCTGGGTGGCTCAGTGGTTTAAGCCTCTGCCTTTGGCTCAGGTCATGATCCCAGCATCCTGGGATGGAGCCCTGCATCGGGCTCTCTGCTCGGCAGGGAGCCTGCTTCACCCACTCTCTCTCTGCCTGCCTCTCTGCCTATCTGTGGTCTCTGTCTGTCAAATAAATAAATAAAACCTTTAAAAAAAATTTGATTTCAGTTAGTCAACATATAGTACGTCATTAGTTTTTGATGTAGTGTTCAGTTATTCATTAGTTCCGTATAACACCCATTGCTTATCACATCACGTGCCCTCCTTAATGTTCATCACCGAGTTACCCCATCCCAAACCTACCTCACTTTCCACAACCCTCAGGTTTTTTTCCCCAGAGTTAAGAGTCTCAGTTTGTCTCCTTCTTTGATTTCTTCCCATTCCATTCTCCCTCCCTTACCCTCTGATCCTCTGTGTGGTTTCTTATATTCCACACATGGATGAAACCATATGATAATTTTCTTTTTATGATTGACTTCTTTCATTGGGTGAGAAAATAAAAGATATGTCCCTTTCCTTCAGTCTAATCATGAGGCACACATTAAAGAAATACATGAATATATAAATACAAATAAATACAAATTATGACTAAGTGCTATGAAAGAAAACACAGGATGCTACGAGAGGGAATAAAAGAAGGAAATTTATGGATTGGGTGAACAGGAAAGGCTTCTTTGAAGAAATGACATTTAAGCTACGGACTCTGAAGAAAAGGTACTTAAGCATCTTTCCTTATAAGTAGTAATGATCTGGACTTTGCTCTTCTGTGAATTGCCGGTTTTTTAGATTTTGCTCATTTTTCTAAAATGCTGTCTTTTTTCTTGTTAATGTATATGTATACATTATAGGTAATCAAAAAATTTTTCCCCAATCTACAGTTTATCTACAGACCTTATAATAACTTTAGCATACAGAACTGTTTAATTTTTATACAGTTTAAAAAGGTCTGTCTCTTACGGGTTCATTATTTCTTGCCTTTATAGGATGGCTTATCCTACTTTTAAGTTGCAATTGTAATCTAGGTTTCCTTCTAATTTTTCAATTTTTTTTAAGATTTTATTTTTTCCAGAGAGTGTAAGAGACAGCAAGAGTACAAGCAGGGGGAATGGTAGGCAGAGGGAGAAGCAGGTTCCCTGCTGAGTGAGGAGCCCGGTGCAAAACTTGATTCCAGGACCCTGGAATCACAACCAGAGCCAAAGACAGATGCCTAACCGACTGAGCCACCCTGGAGTCCCTATTTTTTGTTTTAAGAAATCCTCAGAATTTTAAAAAAATAAAGGCCCAAACTCTTACTTGTTTTCAGATGGACATGCAGTTTTCCTGACACCAATTACAAAACAATTCAATCTTAATGAACTAAAATATTACTTAATATACTTCAGCTTCCTCTTAGAGGCAGTATGTCCCATAGTGTTCAAGAGGCAGGCCCCAGAGCCAGCCACACTGTTAATATTCAAACCCCAGACCCACTACTTACAGCCGTCTGACCTTGGGCAAATCAGTTAACTTCTGAAACTTAAAACTGTCCAAATCAGAATTCTTATAATCAGACGGCTATTAGATGTGGCACAGAGCTATTGAATAAGCAGTAGGATATGGGATTCTGTGACTTGGGTATTTAGAGCCATGTGACCAGATGAAGTCACTATGGAGAAAATGTAGATAGAGAAGGACTCAACACTGAGCCCTAGAGCCTCACTATTTACAGGATAGGAAGAGGATGAGCAAGCAAAGGTGACAGTAAGGAGTAAAACACAAGGAAAACCAAGAGTAGGTGTCACCAGCTAGACTGCAAGACCTGACCTTTACTGCCCACCAGCTTGTATTCACTAAACTCTCTTTCATTTTCTCTTAAGCTCTTCTTTCTGGCTTACCTTTTAAGTCTGGCAAATGAAACTCAGAGCCACCCCTCAGGTGATGGTGACTGCCCTGACAAGACCTCTCACTGGCCCAGGCCACCCAGACCTTTTGAGCTAAAGCCCCCGACTCACACCTGCACAGACAGACCATGGAGTGACCTCTGGAATGACCGGCAATTACCTCTACCTCATTATAATACTAACATCTCCACCCAAGGAGGAGCCTCAGCCTTATTTACATAATACACAATGTGTAATTAGGCATGTTTCCTTAAGGCGCATACATGGCACCTTATGCCTGTCTCTACATACAATGACAAGGCATCCCTATCTAAATATTCATCCTTACCCTAAACAAAAGGTACTCGTTCACCCTCTCTCAGGAGTAATGACCTCGGAAGCTATTCCCCATGATCTTATTTGCTGCAAATAAAGTTGACTTTGTGTGACAACTCCACCTGGTGTATCTGTGCCTCACCAAGGAGCAAACTCACATTGGTTCGGTGTAGAGAGCAAAATGCAGTCTCTCATGTCAAGCATGGCCCCGCATCAAGCAATGAGGCAAGCAGTTACGGTGCTGCAGCTAGAAGATATCGAGATACCGGAGATAACGCCAGGACCAATGTCAACTGAGACTCCTGAACTGATAACCAGCAGAACCAGAGGAGGTCTGCGGGGACCCAACACTGATGAAATCCCTTTAAAAAGAGAAGGATTTTGGCAGCAAGCTGTCCGACTCTTCAGACGTGACCCCTCTATGTCTGACCACTTAAAAAAGGCAACTGCCGCTGAAGGTTCTGCCCGATGGATCTCCGCTGACCAGAACCAAGAGCCTTCCCTGCTTGAACATCAGAAGCAGCAAGTGCCAAGAACTGACCCGGACCAGACGGAGGCTTTATCTCAACTGCACCTCCACAGACTGACTTCCCCGTTGGCTCTTAACTTCCTGCACCCTCTGTTATCTTGTTTGTTGTGTGTTCTGTCCTGCTCTGTGTGCTGTACAATTCAGTTACAAGGTGGTGTGAGAAGCCAACTGTGTCAGTGCTGCCTACTAGGATATCAAGTAAGAGAAGACCGAGAAGTGATTACTGGATTGACAAGGTGGGGGCATTTGTGACTCTGATGAGCCTTTTCAGTGAAATGGCAGGGAAGAAAGCCTAATGAGGTGTGTTTATTTAACAATAGAGAGTGGAACAACAGAATAAACACAGTCCTTGCTTCCCCCAACTCCAAACCTGTGGTACTAAAACAGTTATTTAAAAACTAAGAGTCTGGAGCTCACATCACTAAGGCTCCACTGTACTCTTCAATATTTTTGTATCTATATAAATACAATAAAGGAAAGATTTTTTTTTAAAGATTTTATTTATTTGTCAGAGAGAGAGAGAGAGAGAGAACACAAGTAGTGAGAGAGGCAGGCAGAGGGAGAAGCAGGCTCCTCTCTGAGCAAGGAGCCTGATGCAGGACTTGATCCCAGGAACCTAGGATCATGACCTGAGCTGAAGGCAGACACTTAACCGGCTAAACCACCCAGGCATCCCAGGAAAGATAAAGTTTTTATAACTACAAAGCCTCAAACACAAAAATTTACTTTTGAACAAATTTGAGAACATACAAAAAATGAAATATCAGAATAGTAGAACTTGTGTGCCTCAGTTCTGTTGTAATATTAAATATAAAAATCTTAAAAGAATAAGATACACTTTAAAATTAAATGATCACAATACAGGAAAGAATAACTATAACACAGGAAAGAATACAGGAAAAACAATATTCTTTTATCATTATGAGAAGCAGTAGTTGTTTGCAAACCTAGCTACGCACCAGAATTCTTTGGGGGCTTGTTAAAAAATAGCTTCTTGGGACTTCTCTAAGACACAGAGTCTCAAACCTCACAGAATTCTCACGAAACCAGTCAAAACTTTAGAATAACAATGAAGGAGGTAAGACTCAAGAGCTCTACCACTTGCTTATCTCTAAGCAGGAAGTAATGGGAAGCAGGAAAATTTGCTGGAGGAGACTCTACACTGGATTCCCCATTCTATTCAAGATGGCAGAGAAAATGATGAATTCTAAGTTAACAAATAATTTATTGGGGACCAGACATGACCTGGCGCTATGATAGGTACTGGAATATAACGCTTTATGATCTCTGCCCTCATGGAGCTCATGATCCAGTTGAGAAATTAAGACAATAAGCAAATAAATATGAAGTGACAAATTAATTTACTGAGATGCTAATTTATGTTTTCTTCTGTTATTATGGGAAAGCAAGGTGTTTTTTTCCTTGTTCTTTCCAAGGAATCTTACACAGTGAGAGATTCAAATCCTGAGAGCTTTTCTTTTGCAAATTCAAAAATAAAAGCTGTAAAAACCTGAAGACCATCCAGGATTATATTTGAGTGAGAGGAAATCCATCAGTTTCATATTTGCTGAAAACATATTAAAATCACATCAAAGACTCTATCAGCATTACTGACAGTAATGCAAATGATTCTTGTCCATAGCAATGAAAATTATGGAAGTGGCTATGCAGCTGACTGATGACCTACATATATGTATGTTTTTTGAATTCTCCTTGAACCAGCTGTAACATCTTACTGATTCTATCATTTATTACTGAGTGAAAGAAAATCTTTGTCACATATTTGCTTTATGTTTGTATGACTCATGTTTTTATCTTTAAAAAAATTATTCTTAAACATGTTTTATTTACTTGTCTAAATCCTTTTTAGCTCTCTATTCTTTTTTTTTTTAAGATTTTATTTATTTATTTGACAGAGAGAGATCACAAGGAGGCAGAGAGGCAGGCAGAGAGAGAGAGGGGGGAAGCAGGCTCCCTGCTGAGCAGACTGCCCAATGTGGGACTCGATCCCAGAACCCTGAGATCGTGACCTGAGCCAAAGGCAGAGACTTAACCCATGGAGCCACCCAGGTGCCCCAGCTCTATATTTTTTTTAAGAGAAGAATTCCACATTAATAATTATATTCTAACATACACTTTATTAATGTGCAATTTGTAGCAAAACGAAATCATTGCATTTAGGTTGTTTTTTTTTCATCAGTTTGTTAAGCACATAACTGTTAAAACATTTACCTTGGGTGCACCATCCTTTTGTATCCCTACATCATTAGTGGCGATTCCTTTTACACTGCTATCCTCATGAAAAAGAACCTGAAATGAAAACATATTTGGTTATCACCTTAGGACTCATAACCACCCTAAAAAGAAGCAATGAACAGCCTTCGATATTTAAGAAACTGAATATGTTCTCTGGGTTACAGAAATAATAGACTTTAAAGTGTTTAGGCAAGAAAAGAGGCATGTTTTAAAGATACTCCTTTCTAGAGCATAAAAGAAGAACACACCTCAAACAGTTGGAAATAAAAGAAATGCCACAACCTTGATGAGGAAGGAAAGGGAGAAGCTACCATGAAGTCACTAAAGAAACCAGTCAGAATAAATAAAGAGCTCTGAAGAGATCAGGTATCAAAGACAAGTATACAAACCCTGAAATCAGGGCCTCTAACAAGTGAAGACCATTAGTATTGGGTTGGAAGACAATAGTGTCAGGAAAGCTTCTGTTCAAAATGAGCTAAGATCCCAAAAAACAAAAACCAAAGAAAATGACATAACAAAACAAAACAGAAAGAGGTTCAAGACACCCTAAATGTGATTAAAGTTTATTTCTGGAGCAAGTCAGATTGGCAAAACTGGTCAAAATTGTAATTTGGAGGATGAGAAATAGCGATGATCTATAATTCTTACTGAGTTTCTGTTTCCTCTCTGGAAGACAATGCCCTTTAGATAGGAAGTACAAAATATACACTAGAATCACACAGACAGCACAGGAGTGGAAAGGTAAAGCAAGGATCAGCAGCAATGGATATGAAAAGAAAAACATAAACCTCTTGCTTCATATCCTGAAAATGAATCAAGAGTAGAATGTGGCTTTGAACTAAAACTGAAGTCCGGCTCAGAGTACAAAAACACCTGACAAACCTGACATTAATCTATTGATGATGATCTTTAAGGGACTGAGGAAAAGAAGAGAGGTATAAGAGACTGTGTGTGTGTGTGTGTGTGTGTGTGTGTGAGCGCGCACGTGTGTACACAAAAACTGAAAATCATAGATTCTACAAACCACCTACTTGTGATTTTGATACTAATCCCAGGACTAATGTCAGGGACATTTTAACCAGGAGAAATAAAAAACCCCACACTTGGGTCCAAAAACCCAAACGCATATGTGTGTGTGTCTGTGTGTGTGTGTGTATGGAAAACAAAAATTAGTATAGCAGCAAGTATAATACAGGGACCTATGTGTTTTATTTGACTTACATACTTTAAGCGTAAAAACAAATAAAAAAATTTTTTGAATTTTCCCTGGGGCCAAAACCAAAGAAAACTATCCTTCCTGTCAATTCTTTCAATCATTTCCTTTAGAAAAGTTAACTATAAACTTCTTTTTTGTCTCTCTCAGATATAGGAATGTTTTTAAAAGTCTTATTTAAGACTCTTGCCAGATCTGCATCTCAGAAATGTGTTTCCCAGAGGCCTTGTAGACATATTTGAAATCTGAACACCAAAAAGAATAGTGTCCCGTTTTCCTGTCACTACAAGAATCTGGGCTAGGTGCTTGGCTCCAGCTGTAACTTCTTGTCAAAAAGATTTAAGAAATTTTATTTTTCCTCTGGATAAAGACAAGTAACATGTATGTGATGGATTATATCTGTGTGGCTATGTAAGAGGGCAAGATTTCTTTCTGTCTTGGCAATGTCCTGGCAGACTGCCTGTGACATGCACTGCAGTCTTGGTTTAATGCTTATTAAATAATAAAAATTTTAAATAATTTATATAGGTGATTTTTCTGGGTTGGCAGGAGATTTTATTTTTAATCATTTCTCCAATAAAACTTAGTGAGAGTCAACAGTATGATATGTTTGCCAAAAGCATTATTTGGAAAGAAATAGAAGAATGGTTTCTAGAATGAAGAAAGCAAGAGCCCTGCTCTATACTAGGCTTGAAGCAGTTTTTTCATTCTGGATGCCACTTTATAAAGGGAATAAAAGGGAATGCATTCAGAGGGCACTGAGAATACTGAAGGAACTCAAAGTATATGTAACACCATGGCTGAAAGAACTGAGAATATTTAACCTAGGAAAGATAAAAACACCAGAGTGAAAGTGGAGAAGAAGAGAGAGGGGCATGATTATAATTGGAAAAGCGTCCTTGGAAGAGGGCATTGATTTGTTCTATGTAGTGTAAAACAGAATATTTATTTCATCAGAAGAAAGAGAGTGTTATCAAAAATCCAAACATCAGCTAGAGATGATCTCACCCCCGATGCTGTGCAGTTGTAAATTACACAACCACGTGATAATGTCAGGAACATTATTCAAGATCAGGAATTCAAGTACTCTTTGGATTAGATCTTTCCAAGATTCCTTCTAACCTTACAATTCTAAAATCTTATGGCTTTTCTAAAATATTTATTTCTTTACCTCTGTACCATTCTTAGTTTATATTCAAAAGAAAAAGAGATTACTTCCTATAAACATTAAAAAATACAACTGTACAAACCTCAGCAGCAGCATAGCCAGGGTATACTTCAACACCGAGGGCTTCTGCTTGTTCTCCCATCCAGCTCACTAAATGTCCCAAGCGTACAATGTAATTGCCATGATTATTCATTGGAAGACCTACAAATATAGGCTTAATTTATCAATCTGACATTTTATTGATAAAACATTTCAAAACCATAAATACTTAATTTAAGAATTCTAAACAACGTATAATTTTTGTGTAAATATACACATCATCCTATGGTCAAAATTTCATTTAAATTCTACAACTTTGGCACACAGTTCTAATTACTGAATTAAAAAGCCATTGCAATACTAAAGTAAAATTCTGGGTTGCCTTATAAGGCTATCTCAACTCTTCTAGACTGGAAGACAAAAGAACTAGGTTCTAGTCCTGTTTTGCTACAAGCTACAAGATGAAATGTGGTTCCTTCCAGGTACAGAATTCTATGATTCTACAAATACTTATCACACCTTACCTGGAAGAATTGGCACAGGAATTCTGTATTTCTCTGTTAAAATTCCAAATCTGTCTTCTGTTACAGGAGTGTTAAGTGGAGCCTAAAAACAAAAGAAGGGAAGAGAAGGAAGCTTTTAGTTCATATTTGTAATGGTAAATACAAATAATGAAAAAACTATGTCAAAAGGGAAAGTGAACTACTCTCCTCACTTTTCTTTCATTTCCTTTAGAAACTTGGAACTGCAAATCCTCTTTGTCTCTTTGAGATGTATGGGAATCTTTTTAGAACCTAAATAAGCCAGTTTTACATCCCAGAAATCTTTTGGGGGGGCCTTGGAGACATCTTGGACATGGCTTCCTGTCTCCCTGTCTCTGTGGGAGTTTAGCCTAGGTCCTTGCTCCAAGCTGTAACTTCCTGCCTGATGAAAACATAAGAGAAGTTTTATTTTTCCTTTGGATACAATTAACAGGTATGTCATGGATTCTATTTGCTCAGTTATATAAGGCTCTGAAAACCTTTTTCTATCACAACTGGTATTATATAAATAATAATTCAATAATAACTATTTTTTGTACAATAGTGAAAAAAGAAAGTTAATTAGATGTGAGTATTTCTAGTTTAAAGGAGCTTGGTATTTTAGAAAGAAGAGCACAGATAAAATTTTTGGAATTCAATTTACTCCATATAGAAATAATATAGAAATCATATAATTTTTGACATTTACAAAGTATATTCACAGGTAGTGAATATTCAAGACTTGGCAGGCGTAACATAACCCATCTTACAGAAGAAAAAGCTAAGATATGTAAAGTGTAAGATTTTAATCAAAGCCATACAAATTATGAAAGCAGTAAAATTAACATTCAGTTCTCTGCATATCATACCAGTGCCTTTTCTTCTTAGGTTATGAGAGGCCATATTCATTTATTCTTTAGAATACTTGATTAGATTATCCTCTTTGGTTTTAGATATTACAATGTCTAAGGAAATTTACATAAAACTTTATTAAGAACAATGATATCAACACCTATGGAACAACTTAGGAAATATGCTCGAAATCAACATGCTGTATTTTATTTGGTACAAATATTCTAACATCTTCTCAAGATAAGGCCTTCTTATAAATCCAGTACATAAATACAATGTATAGAAGGTATTACATGAGTACATGAGTTAATATCTTAAAATTGTAAATATAGTTGATATGATTCAATTTTTGGCCCTTTTTAAGTTAAAAAATACTTATCTATACAAATCCTCTAAGAGACAGGATTATATAAAAAGGGTTTTCTATATTCTAGTAGTTTGGAAATAGATACGATAAAGATTACATTTTGAAAAAAAACCAATTTTTCATACTCCCTTCTCCTTCCAGTCTGGGAATAATTCTTCAAAAGCACGTGGATCAAGGCAAGCCCCTGAGAGAGTATGAGCTCCTATTTGAGCAGCTTTCTCTACTAGACACACACGGATGTCCTTTTCATGTTTAGTAGCCAACTGCTTTAGACGAACAGCCGCAGAGAGTCCTGCAGGGCCTGCACCAACTATAACTACATCCGCTTCTTCTGCAAACCTCTCCATGTTCACTCCTGGGAGGAAAAAATGATTTAAAAAATACATGAAAATTCTGGGATGAATATGATCTGATAAAAATCACAAACTAGGTCACAAACACTCACTATGCTTTAGAGCATTTACAGAAATTGCCCCTCTGCTTTGCATGAGAATGATACTAAATATATTAATGTATTAATTGGATGTTCTCTTAGGTTCCATTCCAGTGTCTATCTTATTTTTGCTTCCATAAACCACTTTTGACTTTGAGATTTACTACTAAAAACTTTGCAGATATTTTCTTATCAATATCAATATGTAATAGATTTGGTGAAGCTATGAAATATTATTAGATGATTTTATACTATCATGAAAAATATTTCCACAAAATGATAAAAAGTATCTACAAAAGCTTCAACACTTCTACAGAAATTATTACTTACCTTCCCATCGCTTGTCCTTATCCCGGGGATAAATAGTATAGTGGGTAGTAATTTGAGGTACAACAGAAGTTGAAGACCATCTTGTATGACACAGAGGTAGATGATTTTTCTTAATTTTTAAGGCATGAAAGCACTGATATGCTGCACAAAAATTGGTATTTTTTCAATTAGTTTTTCTCGGAGTAGACTAAAAAACCATTTTTTTAAAAGGACAATGAAAAAATTCTAGGATTAGGAATCAGATCTGATTTCTCTTTAATTTTCTATTAATTAGCCCTAAGACCTTCATTAACCTCTTTAGATTTCAGTTTCCTCATCCAAAAAAAGGAAAGGGTCACTAGATGATCTCTAAGGTACCTAACTGATTTAAAATTGTATGACCCACATGATGTCTTATAGTGGAAAATTTGTGTTTATATTCTCACCATATCAACACTGCAGACAGTGAATGGTTAGATCTAGGCTGTTGAGCCATTATTTGTGATACGACCTGAAACAGACTGTACTATTTCCTAGATGAACAACTTAGCTTCTTCTCATAAACCAATGTTTTCAAACTATATTTAAAAAGTATCTAATAAATTTTTTCAATTTAGCTCATATCAAGCTGAACCTAAAAACAGGATAACCATAAAATTTATCAGCCAAACTATACGTTTTTAAAAAAGATTTTATTTGCCAGAGAGAGAGAGAGAGGGTGCATATGTGCACAAACAGGGGGAAGAGCAGGCAGAGGGAGAAGCAGGCTCCCTGCTGAGCAAGGAGCCTGATGGGGGACTCAATCCCAGGTCATGACTTGGGACTCAAACCCTGGTCATGACCTGAGTCAGGGGCAGACACTTAACTGAGGCACCCAGGCGTCCCTAACCTAGATACTTTCGAGAGTAATAAGGGACAGTATTAATGATTATGCTGGGACAACATGGGCAAACTAGGTTTTATGGTCAGCTTTTTAAAAAACTGACTCTCCGATATGGCAATATCTTCTGAGAGCCTTAAAAATGTACTTATTCATTAAGTTAGCAAATAGAAATAAACAGAAGTGTGGAAGGCTTTATCTGTAATAATGTTCATTAAAGCTCTTGTCCTTGAACCTTCAATTCTACCTCTTCCTTCCCCTATCTGAAGCAGAGACCATAACACACCAAACGTCACAGAAAGAATTAATTAAGTGGGAACTTTCCTATTTTCCTTGGCAACAACCTCTAATGTAATCTGTATTTGTGTCCACTCTTCATTCATTTTCTAGGTTACAACAGATATCTTTTCACTTAGAATAATGATAATAAGGCTTAGCCCTCCCAATTTCGGAGGGACATCAATCCATCTGAAGCCTTCCCTTTCACCTGCATCTTCAATTTCTGTCTCCCTTCTCTGGTACTCTTCTCCTTGATACTTTTTCCCATTACATATATATATATATATATATATATATATATAATGACAGAGACTACTCCCTTGGGAATAGCACAGATACAAAAACTTGTATTGGAGTTATAGTAATTATGAGTCTGTTTTAGGAGAAGGGATAGAATAATCAAAGGAAATGAAAGGAATAAAGAGTTCAGAAATAGAATATACATAAGGATTTTCCATATGCTAAAGATGCTATTTCTAATCAGAGCAAAGAAATGGTTACTTATTAAATGGTCAAAGATATGGAGAAATTCATTTGGAAAAAATTAAACCTTTCTCTTCCTATCAAAATGAATTCCATATGGTCTATGATTTCAATAGAAAAGTCAAAGTATAAAAGATTATGTTGATACATCCACAGATTATTCGTTTCTCCACTTTTTTTTTAAATATTTTATTTATTTGACAGAGAGAAGTCACAACTAGGCAGAGAGGTGGGCAGAGACAGAGGAGGGGATCAGAGAGCCCGATGCAGGGCTCGATCCCAGGACCCCGAGATCATGACCCGAGCTGAAGGCAGAGGCTTTAACCCACTGAGCCACCCAGGCGCCCCCGTTTCTCCACTTTTGAGTGTGGACTGCAATTAGTGACTAGCTTCCAATGAGTACAAAAGGGAAAAATATTAATTTTACAATGGAGAAATACAGAGACCCTTTAACCAAATGATTAAGTTTAACATTACTGGCAACAAGACATTTTGGTATCACATACTCCCTGATGTGATAAGAAGGGCTCTTTACTCTGTGGCATACTTCTCCAAAAGCTGTAACCTTGGTCTAAACATGAGAAATCATCAGAAAATTTCAGATGAGGGACATTCTACAAAATGCCTGGCTAGCATATATTGAAAGTAGCAAAGTCGTGAGAGACAAGAAAAGACAAAGGAACCCTCATACACAGCTGGTGGAAATGTAAAATGGTACAGCCCTTTGGAAAAACGGTACAGCCAGTTCCGCAAAACCTTAAACATAGTTTCCACAGAACTCTCTCCCAGGTATATACCTAAGATAAATGAAAACACACAAAAGCTTATATATGTATCTTCGCTGATGTATTATTCATAACAGCCAAAACATAGAAAAAGCCCAAATACCTGTTTGTGAATGGATTAAAAATGATATATTCATACAATGGAATATTATTCAGCAACAAAAAGAAATTCAGTAGTAATAAATGCTACATTATGGATGAACTTTGAAAACATTATGCTAAATGAAAGAAGCCAGCCATGAAAGACCACATATTATGATTCCATGGGTACGAACTATCCAGAATTGACTATAGAGAAAATAGATTAGTTTGTTGCCCTAGGGCTAGAGAGGTTGAAGAGTGATTGCTAATGGGTGTGAGGTTTCTTTTGAGGGTGATGAAAATGTTCTGAAATAGATTGTCATGATGGTTGCACAACTGTGTGTTTATAGTAAAAATCACTGTATATCTTAAAGGGTATGATTGTAGAGTATGTGACATATCTCAATAAAACTATTATTAAAAATAGAAGATTTACAGTCACACACAAAAAAGATTATGAGAAAATAAGAATGTGGAGCAACTGGCTCTCTCATTCATTACTGGTGGGAATGCAAAATGGTACAGCCACTTTGTAAGACAGTTTGGCATTTTTACAAAGCTAACCATATCGGGGCGCCAGGGTGGCTCAGTGGGTTGGGCCTCTGCCTTCGGCTCAGGTCGTGATCCCAGGGTCCTGGGATCGAGCCCCGCATCGGGCTCTCTGCTCAGCGGGGAGCCTGCTTCCTCCTCTTTCTCTGCCTGCCTCTCTGCCTACTTGTGATCTCTGTCTGTCAAAAAAAAAAAAAAAAAAAAAAAAGCTAACCATATCTTAACAAATGATCCAGCAGTTGTACCCCTTGGCATTTACCCAAAATGAGTTGAAAATTAATGTTCAGACCAAAACCTTCAGTCAAGCAAGATGATTAAGCTCTAGAGATCTGATGTTTAACACTGTACCTATAGTCAATAATAATGTACATTTAAAAATTTGCCAAGAGGGTCTATCTCATGTTAAGAGTTCTTATCACAGTAAAACAAAAGAAAGAAAATGTCCAGGTTAAAAAAAAAAGCCCTTCACATGAATGTGTATAGCTTTATTCATAATTGTCAAAACTTAGATGTCCTTTAATACGTGACTAGATAAACAGATACACTGAGGTGCATACATACAATGGAATACTATTTAGCGCTAAAAAGAAATGAACTATTAGACATGAAAAAACACGGAGGGAACTTAAATGCATATTGAAAGAAGCCAATATGAAAATGCCAATCTACATATTGCATGATTTCAACTATATGAGATTCGGGAAGAGGCAAAACTATGGAGACATTAAAAACATCAGTGGTTGCCAAGGGTTTAGGAAGAGGGAAGAAGGGATGAATATGTGAATTTGAATATGAATATTATATATAAATATAAGCATTATATCTGCAAATGAATAAGTTTCTAAACATGGACTGTAACAAATAGTAAAGATCAACGAAGACTTTTGCATGGATTTGAAATGTAAAATGTAATAAAATTTACATTTTAATGGACATAATGAAGAGTTAAGAAATTTTAATTATGACAGCATGCCTTACCTTTCATGACTTTATGGAAATTGTGGGGCAGCTACAATCCCCATTTACAGTAAATACATAGGAATTCAGAGGATCCCACCACCCAAGCTTTCAATCCTTCCAACATCAGTCAAGCTCTGAGACTACAATTGGATTTGAAATGAATTATGAAGTAATGGAAACCGAGCTGTGATGAAAAAAGAATTTTCTTTCTTTCTTTTTTCTGATTAAATGGAGACATATATCCTTGCATGGGCTATTCTTTAGCACTCAACTGCAGAATGAACACATTTTTAAATTTTACTGTTTCCAATAAAATAATTTTTTTAAAGCAAAAATCTGGCATCAGACATCAATAATTAAAGATTGTGATGAATACAGGAAGGGAAGAGATTTAGAGTGGCTGAACTTTTGGCTTTTAAACACTAAAAAAAAATAATCTGTTTTTGATAATCTTAGAGTGGCAAGGAAATTAATTTTCTCTACTTGCAAAGGCATACTAAAGATTATAGTATTGGGAATAATTTTTAAATTATTATTTCAAATATCCTAAGTCTTGAAAAAATGTACATTAAGACACATAAAGGTATTATAGGAGAATTTAGTTCTAGAGTTCAAATATAGCATTACCATCATTCAAGAGAATATTAAATAATTAATCATTTGTATTTTTATTATTAAGAGATATTAAAATCTTTGTCTTATGATGAATTGTAGTTTAGTGTGTAGAAGTTATCATTTGCTGCTGAAAACTGATGATTCGGTATCAGATAAAAGTAATTCTATTGCTTATACAGCTAGTTATTTTCTTGAGAATATATCTGGAACTGGGTATTTCGATTTCCACCACGGGATTAAAAAGTCACAACCTTTACTCCCTTTCTGAAAACAAATCTGACATTCCACTTTAGATATTTGAACAATTAGGCATGTTGGCTGAATTTTGGTAGAGAAGTAAGGTCAAAAAGTCCATTGAACTCATAAGATCACCATATCAAAGTCACACTGCCAACACATTTGTGTCCATCTCCTTGTTGCCAGTAGTGTTAACACAGAGCTATGAAAATGACAACGATTAAAGTATCCATGGAAAATGGAAATGCTGGGGTGCCTGGGTGGCTCAGGTGGTTGGGCGGCTGCCTTCGGCTCAGGTCATGATCCCGGGGTTCTGGGATCCAGCCCCACATTGGGCTTCCTGCTCAGCGGAAAGCCTGCTTCTCTCTCTCCCTCTGCCTGCTGCTCTGCCTACTTGTACTCTCTATCTCTACGTCAAATAAATAAAAAACCTTAAAAAAAAATCTTCTAAAAAAAAGAAAGAAAATGGAAATGCTAATTTTGGTGGAATGTAATTAACGCTTGGCCCAAGAATGATTTCAGCTAAATTAGGCAGTAGGGCAGATACCATCTTACTACTTTGATATTTCACAAAACATAAAGTGTATCTACACATTAGGTGTAGTAATACACGCCCAAGTATCAGGAACTTTAAATAAAATTCGAATTTAACATATGGTGGCCAAATCTGACAATTTCTATGTGCATGAAATGTACATAATAAGAACATCCTTGAATTTGCAATATGTATACTTGCTTATTCTATAACCAAAAATTAATTTAAAGAAACTAAACCAAAAAACTAAACCAAATGTGACAAAATGCAAGATCCTGTAGTGAATCTTTTTGAATGCTTAAACCCTTTTTAAAAAGTAAAGCAAAACAAAGACCACCCAACTGCATTATTTTTACTTAAGAGGAAGAAAAGGTAATGAGGTATTTTCACAAGTCATTGTGATGGTTCTAGGAGCACCCACAACATGATAAGCCTCTAAAGTTAATTTTAGACAATGTAGAAAAACTCCTGGCTCCAGATATAAACTGGTGACTTGGGCCACGCATATGGATGTTAATCATGATGTGACAGATCAAACTTCAAATTCTTAATGGACTGGGATGGATGGCTGCAAAGACGAAAGTCAGGACACGACCAAGAAGAAAAACTGTGCAAATATTATTTTATCCATTTCCAACAATGCAACAGAAAACACCAGAGCTTTGGGATAAGAATTAGGACCAGATTTGAAAGGTTCAGTTCGCAGTCCACGGGAGGGCTGTGTTAAGTTTCCTCCGCCCGTGACCTTTAGCCTAGTTGTCAGTTCTTCCAATTGGGACAGCTCTATGGGGAGGAATCTAGGGTCCACTGCCAGGTATGGACGGCGTGACCTTGGCCCGAGTTTAACCTGAGGACTCCAGGAGAGCAGGTGAAGAGAGGCAGGTGTCTAGAGCCTCCCCAGCTGTAGCCCTGCCCGTTTTGCCCTAACTCCTCGACCTTCCTCTAATTATCCCCGCCCGGAGTTCCCTCTCACCCGGGCAGGACAGCTTGGCTAGCCGCACCAACATATTCTCTGGTCCCAGGACCGTCGGTGGGACACAACGGAAGGGCTGTCAGTAGTTCACTGCGGGTGCTGGACCTCTAGGCCGCGGGGGGCGCCATCACCTGCCGAGAATGACCAACACCTCCGCCGAAGTTTGCCTCTCAGTTCTGCCCAATGCTTTGGCTTCGCGGTGTTCCCGCCTCTTTCTTGCTCTGCGCCGGCGCCGCACAAGACGCTACGGCCGGCAGAGACATCCGGGTCACGTAAAGAAAGAGGAAAAGGAAAGGGACTCCAAGTCCCAGCACGATCCCGGCTTCAGGCTGAGGATTGGTTCTCCGTTTGCGTCTCACCAAGGCGTGGTGAGGACGCGGGAGCGCAGCTGAGAGAAACCCACAGATCCTGTGGTACACGCGTGCGCATCAAAAGTAGTGGGCGGTGTAGCGGCGCATACAGCATTCTGGGAGTTGTAGTCCTCTATTCAAGCGCCTTCTGAGCCTGACCGGAGGTTTGCGCCGGAGCGATGTACCGCCCAAGGTGATTGGCTGTCCCGAAAACATGACCTAGTATTCGCGGACTTGGGCAGAGACCCGCAAGGAGACCGGGCGGGACTTCAGGAGGGAGGGGGCGGGGCTTCTGGGTGTTGGGCGCGAGCAGTTTGAAAGGCGGTTGGTGTCGGTTCGGCTGCTAAGGTCCGATTTTGCAGCCCCAGCCCTGCTCAATGGCAGATCCTGAGGAGCTGCGGATTTCTTCGCCGCCCCCGCGGCCCCCATCCTCTCCCTCGTCTTCAGACGCCTCGTCAGCGTCTTCCCCCGGCGTTCCAGTGAGTTTGGGCTGGCCAGTTCCGAGCAGGAGCAGCGGCCGAACGGTGGACCCTCTGGAGGAAGTGGAGCTACAGATTGGAGACGTGAGTGTCGCTCGACGGGTCCCGGGGCCGCGCCGCCACTCGGCCCTTGTTGATAGATCGTTGCTGTGCAAGGGAGGGAAGGACCAGGAATCCGCATCTCGCCCTTCTGCCCCCAAGGCTGTGGGCTGGGGGGTGGGCTAAGTAAACCGGAGACCCGAGGTCCCGTGTCCACCATCCCCGAGAACTCCGTGTTTAGAATTGGTGTTGAGGAATAAGGGGTTGTCCCTCCACCACTACCCCTCCCCCCGCCCCACCTTCCCCACCCCTCGCTGTTTTCTTTTTGTCTCGCCTTCTGGTTTCAATCATCCTCCGTAACCTGAAACCACAGAGCTCTGCTGCGCGGACGTGTGCTGGCGATGTCTGCCCTCTATTCCTCCTCGTCTGCTGGTGCTTAGGATCAGGCTGTGATTTCTTTCCTTGGGTCTTAAGATCCCGCTGCTCTAGTTGGCCACCTGCCAAAGCCAGCCGGCAATGCTATTAATCGCCTGTCTCAGGCTTGCTTTGCGCTGGACCCAGTTTGGAGGGGTTACTTAACCGCGTCTGTAGTCCAGATTGGTTTCATCAACGGCCAGGTCCGAGACCTCCCTGTGATTGCTAGAGGGCACACTGTGGTTTCTGTTGAGTCTCGAATTCCACTGACACACACACACCCACCCCCAGCGGAGTTTCAGTAAATAAGAACTCTTGGCTGAGTCGAGTGAATGAGGTATGTAGGATGTAATACTCCTAGGAGAACTTTGTGGAATAGACACTCCTGTGCAGATTGGAAACTGCGGAATGAACTCGATTATCTCTCGTTGCTTAATAAGTTATTATTATTAGTATTTTTAAAGATGTATGAAGGGCTGATACAGCTTCAGTATTTGCTGAAGGAGACTGGTATCAAGAGAATACGTTGAGTGGACTGCTGATAGGTTATCTAGGAACAGTGTAATTTTATATTCTAGGTGAAGAAAACATTTGCATAAGAAGTGAATTCCACGAAGAGATGGATATTTTTTGTATGCTGCTTTGGTTTGTTTTGATTTTGTTGATGTAATTTGTCCGTTCAGAGTATCTGTTCTTTGATCTGTACATTTTCATGGTCTAAATAGTGTTCACAAGTAAAATTAGTGGGACAATGCCCTTGTTACCTAAATATCAGTGAGCTGTTTGTCATGAAGTAAGTCCCTCAGATGCTTCTGGTACTTAGTGTCAGGGGGTCCAAGTCCTCTTTTTGAGCTAAATGAGTCTAGTGAATTTCTTCCTTTTTTTTTCTTTTAAAGATTTAATTTTTTTTTTTTTAAAGCAATTTCTACACCCACCGTGGGTCTTGAACTCAACAACGCTGAGATCAAAAGTAGCTTGCTTTCTATGATTGACCCAGCCAGGCTCCCCTGGTGTATTTTCAATT
Source organism: Martes martes (assembly GCF_963455335.1). Classification (NCBI taxonomy): domain Eukaryota; kingdom Metazoa; phylum Chordata; class Mammalia; order Carnivora; family Mustelidae; genus Martes; species Martes martes. The sequence continues at coordinate 80,504,059 of NC_137889.1, forward strand.
AAGAAAAAAGTACTGAAAAAAACCCAAAAAAACCCCCCCAAAAACCAAAAAAAAAAAAAAAAGAAAAAAGTACTGACTTGTTATGTCCGGTGCATAATGGGTATCTCTCCAGCAGACATTTCTTCAAAGCTTACTGACTTGTTGTGTCTGGTGCATAATGGGTATCTCTCCAGCAGACATATTTCTTCAAAGCTTACTTTAAGGAATTTCATAGGTTCCCTGAAGAAGCTAGTGTTTAGTTTGAAGATTTTTTGCATTTATGGAAAATAAGTTGGGCATGGGAGTCAGGGTTTTAAGCTATTTTTAGACTATAAAATGAGATGAAAATCTGAAAGATAAACATATTATTTGACTTTCTCTCCCTCTGTCTTTTTTTAAAATTTCAGGCAGCATTTTCATTAACCAAACTTCTTGAAGCCACATCTGCAGTATCAGCTCAAGTGGAAGAGCTTGCCTTCAAATGTACAGAAAATGCACGTTTCCTTAAAACATGGCGGGACCTCTTGAAAGAAGGCTATGATTCTTTGAAGCCTGACAACTGATTTGGCTGTGTAATAATTTGATATTTGATATTTGCACACGTACCATAACTATATGGTTGTCTCCAGCAGTTCTGTATATTCAGAATGAAATCTTGGTTTTCTCACTTTTGTGAAAGCAGAATAATGATTCTGTTTTTCATGCTGGATGATATTTATCTTTAAGTACTTTCTGTCCTCTAAACTTTGAAAGTCTACTTTATGAAAGTTAATTTCATCAGTAGATAACGTTAATAATGCTACAGTGTTACCAATAGAAAAAAACATGTAGGTCATTATTCTGTTTGATTTCTAAGATGTCAGAAATGCCAGCGTTTGAAGTTGAACTTCATTTTGTGGACCAAGGGAAGTAACTTTAAGGTTACCAGTGTTGGCCCAGCTCCACCACGCCAAGTTCCCTGGAACTAATGATTGTGTCTTACTTACTTCTTTATCCCCAGCACCTAGAACAATGACAGTGTCACACAACAACTAGCAAATGTTTGTTGAATAAAAGAGTTGACAATACAGTTAAAAGCTGTTTTTTTTCACATGAAAATTATAATTGTTTTTCTAAAAATATTTGAATTAGAACGTCACAGACTTTTTAGGAAGACATTCTTTTCTTTATAGGAATTTGCAATTTAACTGATAACTTTTAAAATTATATGATAAATATTTTTTATTCTTTATGATGCTTTATAAAAAGATTTTACTTCAGAAAATGAAAGCCTGTCTGGAAAGAATATATATATATATAAATTTTTTTTCCCTTTTTATTTCTCAGGTTAATTGGTATGTGATGTTGTATGTTTGTTCTCTTTAAAGTGCCTTATCAAAATTATGGGTCTGTATTACTGCTTTTTGAACTTTGCACATAATAATTCTAAATTCTAAATACAATCATTCTAAAGATGCTTTGTTTTTAATGCATCAAATTTAAATGATGTGATTGGTTTCATATTATTTGACTTTAATGACCGTGTTCTACTTTACTTGTCTTTACTTATCTTAGGTTGTTCTATCACTTTTTGCTGGTTTATGTCATATATGTCAGTGATTAAGCCAACTAATTCTCCATAACTTGTAGGCATCTTTGATATGGTATCTTAATTTTTTTGTAGATGTGGAGATGGTATGGGACTATACTCTAAAGCTGTACAGTGGGGACAAATGGATGGACAAAGAATAGTATTGTTTAGTATATTATATTAGGTCATAGTTCTTTATTAATTTTTTTAAGTTAAAGATAGCATATGAGGTGTGTTTCTACCAAAGAGATACTTATTTTGATATTAGAAAAATATTTTTCTTATATGTCATCAAAATTGCAATTTTCAGAATATACAGAAATAAACATGTTCAAAGCAGATTTTAATTCATTTCTTTGGGTTCATTATTTTAAAACCTTTACTGAAATATTTAAAACATAAGAGTAAATTATTAGAGGACATATTCCCACCGTGCAGATTTAATAAATGTTAGCATTTGGTTATACTTTCTTCAAATCTGTTTGTTTGTAAATGTTAGTTACATTTGAAAGTTTTGTTACCTCTTTGATCCCATCCCTTCGTCTCTCCCCAGAGGTAACTGTTGTTCTACAAGTGGTATGTCCTAGTTTGTGTTCTTATATTTTTAATGCATATGTATGTTTTCAAAGCAGTACGAAATACTGTTTCATGTATGTGGTAGCTAGCCTCCAGATGGCCACAACAGTCCACCTCCTGGTGTTTATGCCCTTGTATGGTCTCACACGTTAAGTAGTGCTGACTTGTGTAACTATTGGGAGATTCAGGAAATGCAGTGTGTGATTTCTGAGGCCATAGCTGTGTCCATTTTTCCATTATTGTTTTTTCCCTTATCAATTTGTAGGTATTATGTATTTTGAATACTAACTAATGATCTGTTATCTGTGTTTTAACTATCTTTTGTAGTTTGTGATTCATCTTCATATTTGATTGTGGAGTTTTCATAAATAAAGGTTTTTAATGAAATCTTACTAGTTTTTCCTAATAGTGCTTTCTGGGTCCTGTTTTGAAAGGATACTCTCCTTTACATCTTTCCAAAAGTTAAAACATTTTTGTTTTTAATGTTTAGGTGCTTAATCCATCTGAATTTTGCTTATGGTGTGATTTTGGGATCTTATTTATTTTTGCATGTGTCTTGGTGTTCCTCCAAGTATCAGTATTTTCAAATGTTATCTCTGTCATTCAAATACCATATAAATGCTTGGTTCTGAGATCATTCTAATCTGATCTATTTGTTAACCCTATGCTAAGATTCCCTGTAACCTCTGTTATAGCTTTATCATAAGTATGATCTGTAGTACTTTGATTTTGGTGTGTGTGACTTCCTCCTCCAACCATGTATATATTTTTTTATGTTGGGAAAAAAAAATCATGTTAGTTCATTTCTAATTTTGTTGAATTGTGGTCAGCTGAGGTTAACCCCTGATTTTAGGCAGTGAGCTTTCTGTGGACACTTACTTTTTTCCTCAGCACTAAAACTCAGCTGCTAGTGTTAAGAGTCTGGTAGGCCCAGAGCTCAGCTTTGTTTACAGTTTCTGTTGCCATGTGTGGCCCGCAGAGAAGTTCATCTTATTTTTAAGAGTTGCTTTTTGGAAAAACATCCTTTTTTTAGGGGTGCCTGGGTGGCTTAGTGGGTTAAGCCTCTGCCTTCAGCTCATGTCACGATCTCAAGGTCCTGGGATCGAGCCCCACATAGGGCTCTCTGCTCAGCAGGGAGCCTGCCCCCCCCCCACCTCTCTGCCTACTTGTGATCTCTCTGTCTAATAAATAAAATCTTAAAAAAAAAAAATCCCCCCCCTTATTTCTAAAGCATCCCTCCCTTTTTTTTTTTCCTCTGCTTCATGGGAGGGGTTGGGCAAGGCTTCAGAACAAACATTTTTGGGGGGTCTGGGTGGTTCCGTCTGTTGAGCATCTGCCTTCGGCTCAGGTCATGATCCCAGAGTCCTGGGATAGAGCTCCCCGTAAGGCTCCCTGCTCAGCAGGGAGTCTGCTTCTCCCTCTATCCTTCCCCCCCTTGCTTGTGCTTGCTCCCTCTCTGTCAAATAAATTTTTTTTTAAAAACCCCATATTTTCTTAGAGACTCAAATTTTTTCTTAGTAGCTCATTACCAGCTCTATATAAACCTCAGAGGAAAACAGTATTTTGACTAATATAATTAAAAGATTTAAAAGGCCATAGTCAATATGATCAAAAAATTTTTAAAAGATTTTATTTATTTATTTGACAGAGCCAGAGAGAGAGAGCAAGAGCACAGGCAGGGGGAGCAGCAAATTCCGCTGAGCAGAGAGCCCAACAAGGAGCTTGATCCCAGAACTCTTGGATCATGACCTGAGCCAAAGGCAGAAGCTGAACCAACTGAGCCACCCAAGCACCCAGTATAATGAAATTTTTAATATTAAAGACAATGTGTTTCAAAACTTCTGAGTATGAAATATCTGTCAGGTACTATGCTAGGAGCTTTGTAAGCATTATTTCATATTAGCTTTTTGAGGAAAGTGATACTATTCCTATCTACAGAAACAGAATAGGAAACAGGCTGAGATGAAATGATTTTCCTGTGGGTCTCTTAAACCAAAATTAATATGCCTATCTTTACCATACCTAGCCACCTAACTCTTGGTTAGACCTATTAATATTCAAGCTCACTTTGTTTACTTTCCCCCCCATGATGGTTTATTTTATGTGTCAACTGGGTCACAGGATATCCAGATTTTTGGTCAAACCTTGGTGCTCCTTTGAGGGTATTCTCAGATGAGATTAACAAATTGGTAGATTGGGTAAAGCAGATAGCCCTTGGTAAAGTGGGTTAAGCATTCAACCAGTTGGAGCCCTGAGTAGAACAAAAGGCTGCTCCTCCCCTGAGTAATACCATTGTACCTGATGGCCTTGAAAAAGTGGCTCATCTTGCCTGATGAGCTTTGAACGAGGACACTGGCTTTTCTTAGTTCTACAGTATCTTCTGGCCTTTGGATTTGAATTGGGACATCAGTTCTACAGATTTTGGATTTGCCAGACTCCATAATCATGTGGGACAATTTCTTACAACAAATCTCTTTATAAATATATAGATTCTGTTTCTCTGGAGAATTCTGACTAACACACCATTTAAAAATGGAACTGAACACATTTGTCCATTCAGTCACCCATCATAGAATACTGGTGGTTATAACTATAATATACAATTTTTTCCCTTAGATTAATTTGGGAGCTCTAAATACCTATACACATCACTTGAGCAAATTACAACTGGAGGTATAGAAACTTGTTAGAAGGTTATTGCAAATATAGTTGATGAGACGTGATGTTGGCCCAAACTTAGGTATTAGGAAATAGGATAAAGAGAAGTAGACAGATTTAAGAGCTGTTTATTACGTAGAATAAAGGTAGTGCTAGGTGATTTTGATATGGTGGATAAAGGAGAAGGAAGAGCCAAAGGATGACTCAGAGATTTCTAGGTTAGGTTGTTGGTACCATTCACCCAGATAGGGTCTGAAAGAGATGCAGATGTCAGAGTCAGGGTCCATATTAATGACATTAAAAAACCAGTGAGATACCCAAGTGTTAATGTCTAGGGACATTTGTACGTATAAGTGACTAATTTAGGAAAGAAAATAAGCTCAAGGCAAAAATGTGGGAATCATCAGTATATACATAGTAATTGAAACCACAGATTTTAAAGTAGGTAAGACTGCCAGGCTGTAGATAAGAAAAGGATTTAAAACAGAGTAAATGAGGTTTCTAGTGAAGGGTTTTCTCTTTAAAAGAGGAGTACATTAGTAAAAATTAAATAGATTTTTGAAGTGTCTTACCTAGAGTGCTTCACTCCATCACACTGAAGTATCAATTCATTTACTACTTAGTTTATTAAGCAATGAAATGCATGGACCTCACCATTCTGGCTGCATATATCCCTTTCCCATTTGTTGTTTTCCTTCAATTTTATCAGTGTCTAAATTGCTAAAAGCCAGTAAATAAGTAATTTCCTTGTGAGAGATTATGTATTAGCTGGATGTAATAGGAGCCCATAAACTAAAAATAGAAAAAAAAGAGTTGAGGTCTTTCTGATATTTATTTTTACATTTTAAAACACTTTAGTTTAACTTAGAGGATTGATTTGACCTAGAGCATAGTCCATGAGTTTTGGACTAAAGTTATTTTTGTAAAAGAGAAAACCATGACTTGTATCTGCATTAATTTAGTGCTTCTAATGTAACCTCCGTTTAAGTTAGTAGGAAATAGTTACACGGTATGCTAGTAATTACTTACCCAATTACATTAAGTGGAAGTTACTCTATTTGGGAGGCGGAAAGATGGAAGAAGTAAGTAGACTGAATAGACAAACCAAGTTGTCCATAGAAAATTATTTGAAAATATTTTATTTTTTATTTTATTTTATTTTATTTTTTTTAAAGGTTTTATTTATTTGTCAGAGAGAGAGAGGGAGAGAGAGAGAGAGCGAGCACAGGTAGAGGCAGAGGGAGAAGCAGGCTCCCCGCCAAGCAAAGAGCCCAATGTGGGACTCGATCCCAGAATGCTGGGATCATGACCTGAGCCGAAGGCAGCTGCTTAACCAACTGAGCCACCCAGGCGTCCCTATTTGAAAATATTTTAAATGCTAAAAAGTAATTTTGAGGTGTATATTTTGGAAATTCACTGGGTTTCTAAGACCCATAAACATAGGTTACAATTATAATTTTCGTAGGATTATATTTTATGTAGTCTTCATGATTATTGTTTTTTTCTTTTTTTTCTTTTCTTTCTTTTTTTGTGCGGGGGGGGGTGGGTGGGGGGAGAGCATGTGGAGGTAGAGAGAGGGGCGGAGCAAGAGGGAGAAAGAAAATCTTAAGCTGACTCCATGCCCAGCTCAGAGTTCCATATAGGCTTAACCTGGGGCTGGATCTCACAACCCTGAGATCATGACCCTGAGATCATGACCTGAGCTGAAATCAAGAGTCAGACACTTAACTGACTGAGCCACCCAGGCGCCCCTGCTTTTTTCTTTTGCAGAAATTCTTTTTTAGAAAAATACTTTTTGGGGTGACTCAGTCGGTTGAGTGTCTGACTCTTGGTTTCACTCAGGTCATGATCTCTGGGTTGAACCCCAGGTAGGGTTCCCCCTACTCAGCAGGGAGTCTGCTTGTCCCTATCCCTTTCCCGCCCCTTCTGCCGAGCCGTGCTCCCTAACCCAATTTGTGAGCAAGCATTCATGTTTGCACTCTCTCTCTCAAATAAATAAAATCTTTAAAAAAAAGAAAAATATTTTCCTATTATTTACTAGTAATAAGACTTCTTAAGAAAAATAAAAAAAAACTGTAGGCAATTAACTTTCAAAAGAAATATATACAATTTTTTATTCAATAAATATATTTTTGATTCCAGTATTTTCATGTTTCAAACATTTTTGGTGTATTTAAAAGTACCTGAAAACATTTTATTCCTATTTAAAGATAGGAATTTAAATTCCTATTTAAAGATTGTGAGAGCAAAAAATTCCAATAGCTCAGTCAGAGACCAGAACAATAACTAGCTAAAAAGTTAATATCTCATGAACTGGCTGGCCATGCAAAAGGAAGGTAAGTCCATCTCTTGATAACAACTACTTCCTCTTTGAAGTAAAACATGTACATGCAGACCTTTCCTTCCTTAACTTCCTGAATCAGTGCATTCTAGCTCTTCTTCCTTTTCCCTCTTAACTGCTTTATTGAGATCTAATTCACACACCATAAAATTCATCCATTGAAAGTGTACAATTCAACGGCTTAGCATATTCATGCAGGTTGTTTACTGGAAGTGGAAACATACAGTATTTGTCCTTTTGTGTCTGGCTTCTTTCATACTCATCATATTGTAGATGATGTGTCAGAACTTCTTTCTTATAAATGGCTGAATAATACTCCATTGTATGCATATACCACACTTTGTTATTATTAGTTATTACTTGATGCGCGCTTGGGTTGTTTCCATCTTTCAGCTACTGTAAATAACTGACACAATGAGCGTTTGCATACAAGTACCTGTTTGAGTTTTGTTTTCTATTCTTTTGGGTTTAACCCAGGTTGAAACTGCTGGATCACATGGTAATTCTATGATCAGCTTTTGAAGAACAACCGAATTGTTTTCTACAGCAGCTGCATCATTTTACATTCCAATGAGCAATGCAGAAGGGTTTCAATCTCCACATCCTGGTCAATAATTTTTTTGTTGTTGTTATTTTAATTACAGCCTTTCTAGTATGTGTCAAGTGTAATCTATCTCATTGCAGTTTTAGTTTTCATTTTTCTAATGATTACGGATGTTGAGCAACTTTTCAAGTGTTTATTGGCCACTTGTGTATCTTGTTTGTAGAAATGTCTTTCTAAGTCCTTTGCCCACTTAAATTGGATTGTTTATCTTGTTGAGTTGTAGGAGTTCTTTATATATTCTGGGTATTAACTCTTTCTCAGATATATGATTTTCAAATATTTCCTTCCATTATGTAGATTGTCTTTTTATCTCTTTTTTAAAAAAGGTTTTATTTTTAAGTAATTCTCTGTACCCAACGTGGGGCTTGGACTTATAACCCCAAGATCAAGAGTCACGTGGTCCACCTACTGAGCCAGTCAGTCAGGTGCCCTGTCTTTTTACTTTCTTGATAACATTCTCTGGTGCACAAAGTTTTTAATTTAGATGAAGTCCAATTTATTGATTTTTTCCTTTCATTACTTAGGCTTTTGTTGTCACACCTTAGGATCCATTGCTAAATCCAAGATTTTGAAGATTAACGCAAATGTTTTCTTCTAAGAGGTTTGCCTTATATTTAGGTTGTTGATAAATTTTGAGTTAATTTTTGTATATGGTGTAAGGTAGGGGTCCAACTTCAATCTCTTGCATGTGAATATCCAGTTGTCCCAGCATCATTTGTTGAAGAGGCAATTCTTTCTTCATTTGATTGTTTTGGTATCTTTGCTGAAAATCAATTGACAGTAAATGTGAGGATGTATAGAGAAGTGCTATTTTGAGTTTACATCCGAACATCTTTTTTCAGAGTAATTTTGTGTATTACCTCTCAAGTAGACAGGGACTTCAAGAAAGGTAAGAGGAATTCTTAAAACAAGTATCTATTTTGCAAATAATCAGACATTTTCTCATTCCTCATTTTTCATTATATTAGTATTTCAAAACCTTAAACCTTTATTTACAAGTGTCCATGATTTTTGTGTTTGCTGATGTGTATGACAGACAAAGCTCTACCTTAAACTAAGTACTGCAGATGGCCTTTGTATATTCTGTTGTGGCTACACATAATTTAACATTGCAAATTGAAAAGGTTCTATACTGTGCACTTCCAGAAATTTACTGCAGTGTTACGTGCATAAGGGGTCCTCAATAAATGCGTGGTAAAAGAATGAATAAATCTTTCTGAAGTAGATTTCCCTTAATTTCCTATGCAAAATATGTACTAGTATATACATATTATTGATATAATTTATTTCCCTTTATACGGGCCCCCATCACTTTGATTTTTTCCCAAACAACCTTATGTCCATGTAATGGCGTTGTCTTAGCCATTATAAATTATTAATTTTGTGGCATTCACTTTATACTAATGAATCCATCGTGAAACATCCCACAATATTCCCTGTGTAGCAATGGATTTCAGAGTCAGTTATGAATAGGAATTGAGTCTAGTTGATTGAGAAATTAGTGACAGTTCACAGGGGTCTGTGAAAAGAGCTGGCTTTATTAACTCAGGCGGCATCTCCTGCAGTGGCCACATTTCTACCCAGATGAACGATGGAGCATATGTTTTCTGACTTCCTTTGCTGTCAACAGATTTTCTTTGTCTGTAGTTATACCAAAACTGATGGATCATTTCTTTGAACGGTCTTGTGGTCAGAGTATACAGAATTGGGTTCAAAGCACTGTTGATAGGCAGAATAAAGATCACTACCCAAGAGGTTATGGTACCTAGAAGAGAAAAATGCAGTAGTTTGAGTGTTCATGGATGTTTACAAGGTATAGAAATCCCTTTTCCTTGTTTCCCCCCCAAACCCCTTTTTGAGTCTTAATTTCTTCCCTTTGATGTCACACAATTAAATAACCAAGTCTAATGTGTTTCCAGGATGTCTTTCCAGGGTGCCAGTGTTTGAGGGGAGTGCTGGTGCTGCAAAAAAACAGGGTTCTTCGCTAAGTAGCTTTTCTTGAATAATCAATAAAAGTATTCCATTAGGTAGAAACATTTTCTACCAAGTGATTATATATTATTGTGATATGATTCCATTTTAGGAAAAACAGTATCATTTGGCATTCAAATCATACTTTTACAATATTTTAATTGCTGGGTAGTACATACAGTATTTATCAAAATATATAGATTTCTTTTCTGCTATCTCTTTGGTTTTAAAAATAGGTATGCATTTTTAGGCTTTTGACTAGATGTTTATTTTGGTAAAAACATTGCTGGCTAAACTTATCTTAAAAATTACTGTAGTACAGAGGTAACTACCAATAACTCAGATTTGTTCTTATAATTTAATTAATGCTCTTTTCTCTCTTTGTTGCTTATAAAATGTAAGATACTATTATCACCAACCATGGGATAAAACAAAATTAAAATTGTATATTTATAATTTTAAAAAATGTGACTACATACTGCACTCACAATTAATAGCATTTTGCACATTTTTTTATTGTGGTAAAATATACATAACATAAAATTTACCATTCTAATAATTTTTAAGTGTGCTGTTCAGTGGCAGTAAGTACACTCATAGTGTTGTGCAGTCATCACCACCATCCACCTCCAGAACTTTTTCATCCTCCCCGGTGGAAACTACATACCTTTTAAACAATAACTCTTCACCCCTTCTCCTCCCAACCCCTGATGACACACTCACAAACTTTCTTTCTCTATGAATTCGACTACTAGAGTAGTCGAATACAGTGGAATCATACAATATTTTCCTTTCATGATTAGCTTATTGCACTTAGTATGAAGTCTTCAAGGTCCATTCATGTCTTACCATACTTCAGAATTTCCTCCCTTTATAAGGCTGAGTAATAATTCATTGTGTGTGTACAACAAACTTTATTTATCCATGTGTCCACTGATGGACACTTGTATTACTTCCAGCTTTTGGCTATCGTGAATAATGCTGCTATGAACATGAGTGTACCAGTGTCTGTTTGAGTTCTTGCTTTTAATTACTTTAATTCCCAGAATTGGAATTGCCGGGACATATGGTATTTCTATGTTTAATTTTTTGAGGAACCACCATGCTGTTCTCTGTAGCAGCTATGCTATTTTACATTCCTACCAGTAATGCACAAGAGCTCCAATTTCCCCAGATCCTCACCGATTTGTGGTATTTTCCATGTTTTTGATAGTAGCTATCCTAATGAGTATGATGTACAATATTTTTAAATACTAGGAATGCATCTTCAATCATCTCTCACACTCTGGGATAATGTTGTCTAAATTGCTCTGTATTCTGGGAGGAAAAATGTCTTATGTTCTCAAAAAAAATGAAGTTAAAAAAAAAGAAAAAAATGAAGTAAATATTTCATAATCATTTTTACCTGTTTGGTTTTCTTAAGCATGGCATTATCAGAATTACAAAACATAGAGTGTTATTTATTTGAGTCATTACTTTGTTTCAATGGTAATTGGAAAAATTGTGTTTTAGGCATTTACAGAAATAACTGAACAGCTGCCTCCCAGTAAACTTTCAATTGATGAACAGAGCCTGAAGTGCATACAATTCTAACTTAAAATTCTTAAAATGAGTTGGTGTTAAGAATCTTAATTTTGCTTCTTAGAGGAACACTGCAGAGACAGATTTATTATTTTTTTACAGAAAGAAAAAAAAAAGTTGTACCTGGTATTTCTACCTGAAGTAATGAAAGAAATTTCAGTACAAAAATGGGTATCCAGCATAACGCATCAGTAAATACAATAAAGAAAAAACGTTTGGCAAGGATCATCTCTTTTTTAACTTGATTCCGTATTTCAGTTGCTGTTATGGCACTTTGATGCACGCTGTAAAACATGCTTCCGTAGGAAAAAACTATGATGATAAACGCCGCCAGGTTAACACCTGTTTTAGAACACAAAGATTATTACTGATGTATATGAGCAGACTTTCAAAACAAACATACATACTCTTAGCTGTGTGAACATGAACATGTTTTTTTTTTCATACGGATCACTAAAGTACACAAAAATGAATTTTTCAAAAAACTGAAGTAATGTTGAACTGATGAGGAATGAGGGAATTTTAATTTAAAAATGGCATATTAAAATGAGATTATAGTGATTCAGTGAATATCCTGGGTCTTTTAAATTAATCATTATAGTTTTTTAAAATAATTCAATTAGTTTGTTATACTTTGAGACTGTGTATATATTTATATATAAAATATATATTTTATAATATATATATTTTTTCTTTAACTTCCCTCTGAGAATAATACAAGCAAAACTCTTGTATGTCTATTTTCAAGGCAAAGATTTATGTGGCTATTTTCAGTTTGTTCATATTATAAGTGCAAAGAGTTAAAATATGTTTTATTTAGTATTAGGGTGACTGCATGAAATACAAGTATTTACCATTTTGTCATTAAGGAGCATATTGGAATTTATATGATAAAGTGGTAATTCATGGGAAAAAAAAATCTCTTTAGGGTTTTTCTGACAGAATCCATCCCTGATGTCAATGAGAAAAACTGGTTAGAAGATATGAAATAAAAGTCTTTAAAAAAAGAAAAAAAGGAGCCTGGGTGCCTCAGTTGGTTAAGCGTCTGCCTTCAGCTTAGGTCATGATCCCAGGGTCCTAGGATTGAGTCCCACATCTGGCTCCTTGCTTGGCAGGGAGCCTGCTTCTCCCTCTGCCTGCTCTGCCTGCCACTTCCCCTGCTTTGCACGCACTCTCTCTGACAAATAAGTAAATAAAATCTTAAAAAAAATGACCTGAAATAAAAATTTATAAACATCAGAAGAAATAATGAGATTGACATTATGATTTATTCTAGTAATTGAATAAAAGGGCTTATAATACAGAGTTTCTCACCAAGAAAAATTGTCACTGAATAAATCTGGGCTCCAGTACTTCCAGTATCTTCTGAATGAAGAGGGAAACACACTCCATTGGTGCCATAGTAGTTTTTGAAAAATTCCTTATTGGTCAATGGAATGAGAGCCACTATAAACCCAGTAATCCAAATGAGAATCAGAACTGTAATTGTTCTGCATTTTCTAGGTCTTAAACACCTAAAAGGATAGACAATGCAGATATATTTTTCCAGTGTCAGAAATGTTAGAAGTAACACTGATACTTCAGTGGACAGAATGGCCAAAGATCCCACAAGCTGACAGTGAATACTCTCCATCCACAGCTGTGCGTGCTTGTTGTATTCTCCACGAAATTTGAGGTCAAAGGCTCCAATCAGAAACAGATATATTCCCATGAGGCAGTCAGCACCTATAGGATCAGGAGAAGATGTTGCAAATTTAGAGAAATAAATAGGTATAATGGAATTAACAATAAGTGGTAGTATTTTCAGTATGAGCAAAAAATATCTAATTTACTTCCACTTGGGAGGAGGTACTTTTTATTCTAGCAGTTCGTTTATGGGTAAGGACCTCTTCAGAAGCTCTCTTCAATAACCACTCTTATAGCATCCTCTATAGCTAATTACATAATCATGTCCTTTTTTTTTTTTTTTTTTTTTGAAATTTTCAGGTCTGTGTGAGTAGGGATTTGTCTATTTTGTTTTCCATTCTGGTCTCGTTACCTAGAGGCATTGAATAAATGGATAAAATGTAATTATGTTGAGGGGCACCTGGGTAGCATCTGCCTTCGGCTCAGGTCGTGATCCCGGGATCCTGGGATTGAGCCTGGAGTTGGGCTCCTTGCTCAACGAGGAGGCTGCTTCTCCCTCTGCCTGCCACTCTGCCTGCCACTCCCCCTGCCTGTGCTCACTCTCTCTGAAATAAATAAAATCTTCAAAAAATGCAATTATGTTGAGCCTTTGATTAGGGACCAATATGGGGATGTTATTTTTCGGGTCATATCTTCTGTTTAAATATGGTCCTAGGTTAACAAGCTAAGGATATCATCCAAAATTCTAGGGAAAATAATTCAGAAGTTGTTGTGGTAGACTAATGACTATGAATTTTGGGGTCTACAATTTAGAAGATATGAACAATTAAGAAGTGCTCCATAGGCGCACTTGGGGTGGCTCAGTCAGTTAAGCCTCTGCCTTCAGCTCAGGTCATGATCCCTGGGTCATAAGATGGAGCACCACATGGGGCTCCCTGCTCACCGGGGAGCCTGCTTCTCCCTCTCTCCCATCACTCCCCCTGCTTGTGCTCTCTCTCTCTTTCTCTCATATAAATAAGTAAAATCTTAACCAAAAAATAAGGGCTCTATAGTCAATATAATTTTGAAGGGCTTGAGTTATTTACCCAGAGCTGGTCTAAGCAAATCTGTTCTGATTCTCTCTTCCCATTTTTACATCTTTCACTGTTTCATTTTAGGCTCTCCCATCCCCAGAATCAGTTGTCAGTGTGATGCCCTATCTGGTGATTTTGCTTTTTAAGCACATATTTCATATCCGAGAGTAGGTGAGATTTTTTTACTACACAGGGATTCTACACAAAGTTTCTGAAATCACATCACTGTATAAATGATGAGGCTGGTCCTTATCCTTGAACACTGAAGTTATACTCTAGCCTTCCCCAGAGAATTGAGCATACTCAAAATTTTGTAATTTTGTAACCAGTTTCTGACTTCTATTTCCTAGGTAGCTTGCAATGAATAAAACAATAAGACAATAGACTTTGAATGAGCCTGGACACTTACACATAAAGCAAAACATCGTGTAGGTTGATACTTGCTGGAGAAAGTATGGCTATATAACAGGCCATGTGACCCACACTATAAACAGCCTGACCACTGGTTTCTTACTTTTTTTTCTTCGTAGTCCTCATTTAACACAGTACTTTGCAATCACATTTCAAAAACTTAAAAATTTTAATACTACCTGAAAACATTTTCTTATTCAAATATCTCAAATTACGAGTGGAAGAGATTTTCATAGCTCAGAGACCGGGAACCCAGCTAACAGGTAAGTCAATATCTAGGATCCAGAGTTGCAAACAAAAACGTAAATACAACCCTGGATGTAAAAATGTGACTATGAAAAGTTGTCATTTTATTCATAGTAAAAGAGTTTACATGCTTTAATAAAACATGCCTTCAGAGAAGAAAACTAATGAACGAGAGCTTCTTTACAAGACAAAACTAATAAACAAGAGCTTCATTAATCTGTGTAAGGTAACTGAATTTTTCCATTTTAAAAACTTTTCTTCTCACCAGAGTCATTTTATTTTCATTACAGTGAATATGAAAACAACATAGAAGCAAAAAAGAGGAAAATGTAAAATCTCACATTTCTACCACTCTGTTTCCTTATTTTCTAATAGCAGTGCTCTTATGTATTTCAAAACTATAATTCCTCTTCAATCAGGAAATACTCACAGCAGAGAGAAATGATTGACATGGCATGTAGCTTGTTCTCAGACCTGATATAAGGTCTCATACAGATGACAAAGATGTTTCCAAAGCATGTAACTGCAGATACAACCCAGACAAACACTCTCTGAATAATGTTTGCCAAGAGGTTTTCTAGAGATGAGATCCCATCAGTGTTTGGTTTGCAGCTGCGAACATGGGGTGCAAACCCACAGTACTGGAATTTCTTAAAATATCTGATGCACAAAGAGAAAGTAAAATAAGATTTCGAATTTAATTCAGTGTCACAATACATTCAAATTTCTTTTCTACATCTTATCAGGAGGAAGAAAACATCTTAATATGAGGCTCACAGGAAGGTAAAACACTAAGGATACTAAAGGTTGAAATTTTAATTCTTGCGAACTTGGTTTCACTGCAAAAGAATGTGTGGGTCAGAGCAGCAAAGAGGCACCACGAATATACAAGTGTTAGACATGCCTTGAAACATAAGTAAACCATCAGCATGGGATCGAGAGAATTAATCCATCTAAGGAAACTTTTATTGGATTTTTAGTGTTTATGTGCTCCTCTTGTTGCTCCAACTAATCCCGCTTCTCAGCCCTCAGGGGAGGAGAGAGCCAAATGTTTTCTCCTCTGGCTTCCATGGCTTTTCTACTACAGAAGTCATTATGGGAGCTGTGTCTGTTCACATGCTTATCTCTCGACCAGAGTTTGGTACATAATAAGGTGTTCAATAAATATTTGTTGAGTTAGTTTTTTCATCAATAGAGAGACCTGTTTTATTGATACAGACACTACCCAGATAATCAGTAATTGCTACTGTATTACCAGCAACACCTACACCATTGACTGAGCATCTTCTTGGTATCAGGAATCAATTCTCAAGTCAACTCCATGCGTTAGATAACAGTACCACCATAGGAAGAGATGAATCTTCAGTGAAGGCAAATTATTTACTACGAAATTTTCTAATAAATGTAGAAATTGAAGTTCAAATTAGATGTATTTTCCTCTAAAGCCATGTATTCTGGCAAAACCCATAAATGATCTTTATAGTATAGAGAGCTGTTGTAATAACACAAGATAAAATCTTGACAATTACAGTATATTGTCCTGTTGTTTAACTCTTGCTGCCTGAATCCCTTAGATCTGATATGGTTTCTGCCCAATTCAAGTCTGTTCCTTGAGTTGTTTCTTGGGTTTTATGAGCTAATCATTTTCTCCCAATAAACTGTATTTGGCTTACATTCGTCCGAGTGCTTTGTGTTGTGTTTCTATAAAAGTTCTTCTTTTATACTTCTATACTTATACTTCTATAAAAGTTTCTATAAAAGAAACTTTTATAAGCATCCTCTCTGAAGAGTTATGGAAAACAAAAAGAATGTCCTGCGTTAGACTTAAAGTATAAGCAAAATTATAGAGGGGTGTTGGCGGACATGACACTTTCTAAATTGTTGAGACTTAATTACCCTGGCATTGAGATCAATCTAACATCTGCTGTAAGACTGCCCTCAATTAAAGAAAGATGTTTCCAAAGCAAAGAATCAATGGCACCATAATACACACTGTTTGAATAAAAGATTTTTCAAAAGATTTTTCAAAGTTTGCCATTTTATCCATACCCATTTGCTTCAATCATATCCTGCCATTGGCGGCATTTTTTCCTGAGGAGTATTTCTCCATGCTTTCCTCCATTTACAGCAATTAATTATTTACAATTATTTTGTGTTGTTTATATAAGTTCCTATTTCTTCATCTGGTAGCACTTATACCATGAGTGCAAATTACTAGCTCATCAGGCAAACACCCCTACTTATGAATGGTATCAGTGCTAAGGAGAGCTTATAAGACTGAGTGCCTTCCCTCCACCCTCATGTTCTCTGACATTTAAAAAATCACCTTTGATTCTACTAAGCCTTGGAACGCTAAAAATCATCCCACCCAATAGCAACACTTTAGGAATAATAAATCAGACAAATGAGTCACCAGATAATTTGATAGATTGGATGCTTTGGGTATGGATGTATTAGCACAGTGCACGAGGAAACATAAAAGATGGAAATCAGGGTGAAAAACAAGAAAAACATCTGCTTACATGTGAGAGAGATTCAGTAGAGGTCTAAACATCCTTTGTTGGATATTTGAAATTTCAATTCCTTCTAGGCTGCTAAAAATATCAAATTAATCATCAAAATAACATATATTACAAGAGTGTAATAAAATGAGTTTTTGTGAGGGACAGTTTAACAAAATGCTGTCCGTTAACACTGACTGTGAACCAAACATTCATACTCAGCCTGCCCTATGCACTTACTTCCCAATTCCTTTTTGATTCTGGCATTTATACACAAATATCTCCTCTATTTGAATTTTTTTGATCCTTATAGATCATAACCTATGCTTTGTGCATAGTAACTACTCAATAAGGGTTTGTGGAATAAATGAACACACATTATCTTTCAGACAATATTACAAAAGCAGAGAGATTTGAAATTTTTCTAGTAATTTTTAAATAATATATTTTTTCTAATAAGATGTCATTTTACTGAGGGTACATTTAAATTAAATGAACTGAACTTATCTTTTAAAGGCAATTCTTAGACTATTACAGATTTGTGTGTGTGTGTGTGTGTGTGTGTGTGTGGTGTGAGTACTGATTTACATAATCCAGAATATTGCGTCTTTGGGATAAAGGTGGCTATAATAAATTTTTAGATACCAGTACTAATGGAGAAATGAATATGCAGAGTTGCCTTCAGAAAATCAAAGCAAACAATCCAATATAAGCTCCGGGTGATTATAGAAAAATATAAAATCATTACCTGATTTTTAGTTTATAAATATGTAAGGTAAAACTATCTGTTTATAGCCTAGTGAGCACCCATACCATTCTGCAGTGTTTAACTCATATCCTGAGAATAAAGCCTCTGATTTGAAAGATTCTACAAATCTAATTTTATAGACTTTATTAGCTATTAGTGTACAAAATAGCAATTTCATCATAAAATTATCCCCATAGGTATATACTTACAGAGACTTGAGTTTGACAAGATAATCAAATTGATCTGCTTGAATTTTCTGGATTGGGTTGTAGGAAAGATTCCTGTTTTTTTTTTAAAAAAAGGCAGCAATAGGTCATTTCTAGAAACTTCTTAAGTAAAGAGAAAGTATATCTGTTGACTGGATTACTTTTAAACATTAACATAAAAGTGTAGGAGCAGCACTTGCCTTACAGAGTTCATTAAATATTTAAATGAATTAATGGAAATAAAACACCTAGAATTGTGCCTGGCTTTTTTTTAAAATTTTTTTTATTTTAATAAACATATAATGTATTTTTATCCCCAGGGGTACAGGTCTGTGAATCGCCAGGTTTACACATTTCAAAGCACTCATCATAGCCAATACCCTCCCCAATGTCCATTGTGCCTGGCTTTTAATTAGCACTATGATTTTGTTAGTCATGGGGGAACTAAGACAATATAAGAACAAAAGTGGACTTGTCAAGAAATGGCTCCACCATGGAAGCAGTAGAGGTCTCAGCAAGAAACCACACATACCTCACCTTTTGCCTAGGATCTCATTGAGTTGAATGAAAAACAATTTCATTTTGTCAAATTTGAATTAATGGAATCACCCTGAATGGTTTTTACAATAAATCTTATGCCAAAGAGTGACATTTGTGCTAATGATTTGTGAGGCATGAAATGGAAAGTAAAAGGCTATACCTGGGAACAAAGAGAGAGAGATAGAGATCAGAGAGACAGTGTCGCTCAATTTTGATGGAAAAATTTTCTGAGTCTTTGTTAAAAACAAACAAACAAACAAACAAACAACACCTTGAGACAAGAATCATTGATTAAAGGGAGCTTCTCAGGGCAAATTCTCTCTGAGAAACTTATTCTAGGTTAGATTTTTAGTTAAGTGGGGGATCTTCTGGGAGGCAGTGATTGTAGAAGGAGAGAGAGGATGAATGAAAAGGAAAGTTGAGTTGTATGAAAGAAACGAAGTTGACTTAACAGTCTAAGACTAGAAGGAAACTATCTGAACACAACACAAGCCATATATGGAAAGCACACAACTAACATCATCCTCAATGGTGAAAGACAAAAAGCTTTTCCTCCAAAATCAGTAACAAGACCAGGAGGACCACTTTTGCTTCTATTCAACATAGTACTGGAAGTCTAGCCAGAGTAATTAGGTAAAGAAAAAAAAAAGCATTTAAATTCGAAAGGGAGAAGTAAAATTATCTCTGTTCACATATGACATGATACTATGTGTAGAAAACCCTAAAGATTTCTCTCTCTCTCTCACACACACATACACAAAGCTGTTAGAACTTATAACTAAATGCAGCAAAGTTGCCAAATATAAAACCACTACACAAAAACTGAATGCGTTTTTATACACTAACAATGAACAAGCCAAAAAGGAAATTTGAAACACAATTCCATTTACAATTGCATCAACAGAATCAAATATTAAGGAATAAACTTAACCAAGGAAGTTAAAGACTTGTGTTTGAAAAGAAAATGTTGCCGAAAGAAATTTGAAAAGACACCATTAAATGGAAAGACGTTGTATGTTTATGGATTAGAAGACTTAGTGTTGTCAAGATGTCAAACTCCCTGGGCCACCTGGGTGGCACAGTTGGTTTGTTGATTAAGCATCCGACTCTTGGTTTTGGCTCAGGTCTTGATCTCAGGGTGTGATCTTGGCCTTATGGAATCGAGCCCCGTGTCTGGCTCCACACTGAGCTCAGAGTCTGCTTAAGATTCTCTCCTTCTCCCCCTGCCCTCCCCTCCACTCCTGTGCTCTCTCTCTAAAATAAATAAATACATATTTTAAAAAAATGTCAATACTCCCCAAAGTGACCCACTGATTCTGTGCAATCTTTATCATAGTCCTAATATTTTTTGGCATAGAGAGAAAAATCCATTCTGAAATTTGCTTGGAATCTCAAGGGAGCTTGAATAGCTAAAACAATTTTGAAAAAGAAGAACAAAGTTGGCTTCACACTTCCCCAATTTCAAAACTTATTACAAAGCCATGGTGATCAAAACAGGGTAGTACTGTTATAAAGACGAGTATAGAGACCAGTAGAATAGGATAGACAGCACAGGAATAAACCCTTGTATATATGGTGCCAAGACCATTCAATGGAGAAAAGGACAGTCTTTTCAACAAATGGAGCTGGGAAAACCAGATTGCTCCCACATACAAAAGAATGAACTTAGAATTTACCTTACCTCATGTATAAAATTAACTCAAAATGGATCAAAGATCTAAATATAGAAGTTAGGACTAGAAAACTCTTAGAAGAAAAAAAAGACATAGGGGAAAAACTTCAGGGCACTGGATTAAGCAATGACTTCTTGTATACCACACCAAAAGCATAGGCAATGACAACAACAAAATAGAAAAATTTGACTACATGTAAATTAAAAACTTACGTATGTCAAAGGAGACTATCAACCCACTGTAAGGGCAATTTACAGAATAGAAGAAAATATTTGCAAATCATATATCTGAAAAGGATTTACTATCTAAAATATATAAAGAATTCCTACAATTCAACAACAAAAACAAACCCAATTTTAAAAAAGGGCAAAAGACTTGAATAGACACTTCCCCAAAGAAGATACATGGCCAGTAAGCCCATGAAAAGATGTTCAACATCACTAACCATTAGGGAAATGCAAATCAAAACCACAATGACATTTCACATCTATTAGGATAAATATTACCCAAAAAAGAGAAAAGAACAAGTGTTGTTGAAGATGTAGAGAAATTGGAACACTTGTGCACTGCTAGTGGTAATGTAAAATGGTGTAGGTACTTGGGAATCGGTGTGCTACTTCCTAAAAAAAATTAAAATGGAATTATCATATGATCCAGCAATTTTATTTCTGGGCTATACACTGAAAAGATTTGAAAGAATGGTCTCAAATGGATATTTGTACACCCATGCTCATAGCAGCATATATGTGTATATGTATATATATGTGTATATTATATTTTCAAAGAAATTACAAAGAATTTGTAAAATAGCAAATTTCAGAAATGGATTTTTCTCTATATATACATATTCTCTATACATATGTATACATATGTATATGTCATATATATGCATATATACACATATGTATCTCTATATATACACATACAATGAATTACTATTTAGAACAATATTGTTATGAATTAATGCTATTATTCAGAATAATATCCAGAAGTTCTGACGCATGCTACAAAACATATGCACCTTGAGGACATTATGCTAAGTGAAATAAGCCAGTCACAAAAGGTCAACTATTGAATGATTCCATCTATATGGGGTACCTAGAATAGTCAAATTAATAGATACAGATAGATACATCACCTCAGGGGAGGTGATGGGGAGATATTGTTTAATAGGTATGGAGTTTCAGTTTGGGAGAATGAAAAAGTTCTGGAGATGGAAGGTGGTGATGGTAGTACAGCATGAATGTACTTAATGCCACTGAACTGCACGTTTAAAAATGGTTAAAGTGCTAAATTTTGAGTTACATATATTAAACTTAAAAAATAAAAGACATTAAAACAAGTGAAATGACAAAATTAGTATCAGTCTTACAGTTGTGAGAGCTCCTTCAGATCTTTAAATAGTTGCGGTGGAAGGTTTTCAATCTTATTACTTCCTAAATCCCTAGGGAAACAATTGCAACCATGTCATATTAGTTTCTTAAGACTTTGTTCATTGTTCTGTACTATGTTAGGAAATGATTCTACAACTTTTTAACAGTGCTATTAGTGAGGTACATTAATTACCAGAAGTCTAAAAGTTTTAGAAAAGCAAGTGAAATGGGAAAATATAAAAATAATTTATCCCATTTCATCACTTCTTCAGAGGCAAATGCTTGATGGTATTTGATCTTGTTTCAATTTTCTAATTTAATTTAATTAATATACGTGTTGTGCCTCTTTTCCTCTTCCCTTCATTCCCTTCTTCCTTTTGTATTAGAGTAGGAATATGATTTGGAGACTTAATTTTTGCACAGTTCTACCCCAAGTTATTCAAGGGTTGACTATAGTTTGCAAACTTTAGCAAAATCCAATAGAGGAAATTAACAGTAAAATATAAAATAATTGTCTGAAGGACATGTATTTCATCCATCGCTCAACATATATTTTATTCTGACAATCAGCTACTATGTGCTTAGGCCACAAAGCTTTGGTTTATAAGAGAGTTGTTTTAATGCCCTTTGGAACTGGGTCATTGATCTTAAAAAAAGGACAGTATAAACAGTTGATTTAACTTATGTCTCTCTTCCATTATTATAGGTTGGGATGTTATCCAAGAACGTCTAATATCTTTGTGGATCCAACATTATCTTTTATTTCTGGAATTAGCAAATATGTCTTTTATCTTATGGTCTCTGAATCCTAACTCTCTAAGGAACATAAAAACAATGTGCTGTTCCTTTCTAGCAGTGGGACAGAGTGATGTAGGATATATTTTATTTATTAATTTTACCCTGACTTTATTATTTCTTTATAGCTATGTTTCCTTTATCTCATTTCCCTCAAATAGTTATTACATATATATACACATATGTATTTATGTATATTTTTGTAAGCTATCTAAGGTCATTTATGGCTCAAAGTATATACAAATAATGGTTAGAAAAGAGATAAATATTTCTCAAATGTATAGAAGCAAATATGTGTAACAAGTATGAACTAAAAGAGTAGAAGGAGAAGTCTTATCAAACTTACAACTCATCGAGCTTCTGGAGAGGTGCAAAAGTATTTTCATTTAGGTGATTAATTTTGTTTTTCCTCATTACCCTGAAAGTAAAAAAAGAAAAAAATATGTTGTGGCTCCTTGAGGTAAGTGATAAATGAGTTTTTGGAAAGAAGATTAATAGCCTGAAAAAAAAAAAGATAATTATATATAGTGCATTTTCACATCAAGTATTTTGTAGTACAGTAACTTACCCAGTCTAATTTTAGTTTTAAATTTCTCAAATCTTTTAATGATGATAAAAATAAAATATTATTCAAATTTTTAAGTAAAGTAGGGAAGAACTCTGCAAGGGAAATAGTGAAAAGTGAACTCTTGAGACTACAGACTGATTTCTTGCAACAGAGAGCACATTTAATCTGCCTAGCTCCTCTCTCTAACAGAATGCCCTGAGCGCAGGTGCATAGCAGCACTCATGCATCTGGTGGGTGATGCAACTTGGGGCGGAGTTGTCTAACGAAGTCTAATCTTAACTGGACCAATTCAGAAGATCTCTAGTTTGAGATGTTGAACCAGGATGTACGTAATTCTTTTTTTTTTTTTTTTTTTTAAGATTCATTTATTTGACACAGAGAGACAGCCCAAGCAGGAGGAGTGGGAGAGGGAGAAGCAGGCTCCCAGCTCAGCAGACACCCCAATCTGGGCTCAGTCCCAGGACCCTGAGATCATGACCTGAGCCAAAGGCAGATGCTTAACTGACTGAGCCACCCAGGAGCCCCACAGACTGTATGTAGTTCTTGACGAGTTCATTTCTGCACTGATCTCATATATTATGAGTCAGCATAAAGGAGTAACTCATGGAAAAGTTTTAAAAGCCTGATGCCTGGGTGGCTCAGTTGGTTAAGCCTCTGCCTTCTGTTCAGGTCATGATCCCGGGGTCCTGGAATCCAGTCCTATATGGAATCTTTGCCCAGCAGGGAGCCTGCTTCTCTCTCTGTCTGCCACCGCCTCCCCCTCCCGGCTTGTGTTCGCTCTCTCTCTCTCTGACAAATAAATAAGATCTTAAAAAATGTCTCAAAATGTTTCCAATTCTCTAAATGTGTGATGTGCTCAGAGCTTGGCCTTGTTTCATCCTGAAGCATTTATTTTCTCTCAGCTCTCCCAACATTACCACCAGCCAGCATCTCTAGACCAGAAAAGCACAAGCAACTGCCAAGATGAAACTCACAGATGATTTCCTCACACAGAAGCTTCTTTAAAAACATATAAAAGTAGAACAGCAAAGAAGTTGCAAGTTTTGGTCTATGTCCTTCAGGTGCCACTTGGTTTCTTTCCAGCAGTTAGTAAGAACTGTTTTGCATGACTGACATGAGGCATCCTGCACCTAAAGACTGCTGAGCTCATCGTGTAAGAATTCAGACATCTCAGGGGCTTGAACCCATTGGAATGTGGGATGATATTGGAAAAAAAATTTTTTGTATCAGGGATAGCTATTGCGTTGCCTGTACACAGAGGTCCTAGTATTATGGTTTCTAGCATGGATTTCAAGATGGATTCTGGGATGGTTTCTAGACAGATTCTACTTTGGTGGATTTCAAACTTTGCCCATGGTAACTTCTCTTAAAAACATTGGGCTTAACATACATCCACAAAACCCAAGATTTAAAAAACAGTACGTTTAACCATCTGAATTGCATTCTGATATTTCAATTCAATTCAATTCAATTCAGCTTTGTTTCATTAGATAAGCTAGTCAGAAGATATCGTATTGCTTTCATCACCCACTTGTGAGTTTCAACCCACAGTTGGAAAAACACTATTCTGAAAAAATAACCCGTAAATGAGGCAATTGTGTTTTTAAACTGAAAGAAGCTCCATCATCCTTCCATCATGCTTTTCCATGGAAAAAGCAGTGTGACTTTAAAATAGAGCAGAAAGGGGCGCCTGGGTGGCTCAGTGGGTTAAGCCGCTGCCTTCGGCTCAGGTCATGATCTCAGGGTCCTGGGATCAAGTCCCGCATCGGGCTCTCTGCTCAGCAGGGAGCCTGCTTCTCCCCCGCCGCCTTCTCTCTGCCTGCCTCTCTGCCTACTTGTGATCTCTCTCTGTCAAATAAATGGATAAAATCTTTAAAAAAAAAAAAAATAGAGCAGAAAGACATAGGAGAAATTATACTCAATAACATTCTAAAATTTATCCTGGTGTCTTCAATTATATCTTCAGGAGTGTAGACATTCTGCCACATTTAAAAAAAAAATTTCGTTGTAATTAAATTTTTCCCACAATCTTTACAGTCATAATTTGCAAAGGGCAAACATTCTTACAGATGAAGACTAATTTAGTGTTTCTCAAACTGAGATCCAAGGAGAGATTTTAGGTGGTCAATGAAAATTTCTTTCCATTAAAATGGGTATTACCTAAGTTTGAGAAAGACAGGTCTCATATAATACATAACTGTTGTGATGATCCATGCATGTTGTGAATCTTGATCAAGCTTGGTGTGAACTTCAATAATTTTGCCAATGCGCTTTGGTTTCAGAAAACTTTAAGTCATAAGTGAACATTTGTCATAATTACTGCGCATGTTTATGCTAACTTATGTTCACATAAATGATTAAATTTGTTTGTAAAGAGATATAATATCAATTCAAAAGGATAAAACTCTACTTACAAAACAGTTAAATTACTGCAGGAAATAAAAGTCAAATTTCTTAAATTATGGATATGGTTGCCTTCAAAGTCCCTGAAACATAAAGACAAAAACAATAAAGCTAAATTTTAATCATAGAAATAAATTGGTCAAGAACTATTTGCTTTCTAATAAAATATCTTTTTTCACATACTGTTTATTTCATATAGAGTCCCACACGTAGCCACTTACATAAGAGCTAAAATAATACATATATGTAATGCTTCTTTTTTTGTGTTTATAGTAAAACTGTTTTGAGTCATATCTGTATCATATGCTCATATGAGTATGTATGTTACCTTGAGAAATGTGAAGCTAATGAGAAGTCAAATTAAAAAATTTGTTATGATGGGGCACCTGGGGGGCTCAGTGGGTTAAAGCCTCTGCCTTCGGTTCAGGTCATGATCCCAGAGTCATGGGATCAAGCCCCGCATTGGGCTCTCTGCTTGGCAGGGAGACTGCTTCCTCCTCTCTCGCTGCCTGCCTCTCTGCCTACTTGTGATCTCTGTCTGTCAAATAAATAAAATCTTTTAAAAAAATAAAAAAAGTTTTTATGATAAATATCCACTTCCTTACCAGATATTTAGTAGTGATATGTGTTAAACATCTCTCTATACCACCCCCTTGTGATATATTTAAAAAACTCCCATCTCCTTATAAAACAACAGCAGGGGCACCTGAGTGGCTAGTGGGTTAATCCTCTGCCTTCGCTTCAGGTCATGATCTCAGAGTCCTGGGATCGAGCCCTGCGTTGGGCTCTCTGATCATCAGGGAGCCTGGTTCCCCACCCCCCCCAACCCCTTGCCTGTCTCTCTGCCTACTTGTGATCTCTATGTGTTAAATAAATAAATAAAATCTTTAAGAAACAACAACAACCACCCAAAACGATCTGTCTAGAGTTACCAGTGGCATTTCTCTAAGTGTTGTGACCCTATTTGCTATGTCTGCAGAAGATTCTATTATTGCTGCAGAAGCTTCTGCTGCCAAAACAGAATTTCACCTCTACCTCCCTTGCCTAAACACAACCTAGGAAAATTCTCAATAATCTTTTACCGCCCAAAACACCACTGTTTGTTTTATTATATTGCCACACAGGCCATGCTGTCTTTGGCTTTCCAACTTCCAGTTCAGAGAGATGCTCCTAGACCCTGCTTATGCTCCCTTGCTGTGTGATGCTGTCACCAGCAGGAGTCTGGTCTGAGAAGTAAAACATGCCAAAAATGTATGTTTGAGTGTCTCTTCTTTATGGTGATCATGAAGGCATTCTTTTATTGTATCTCTTTTATCTTATCATTAGGTTTATGGTGGAAGTTTGTAGAACAGAGAGCTAGCGGAGCTTAGGGATATGCTTTCAAGAGCAGGTCTTTAAATCTCTTCGGTCTACCCCAATACTTAGTTTCCTGGTAACCAATAATATAGAGCCATTGAAGTTCAAGAACAATTGCAACTAAAGTATACAAGCTGAAGTGTGACACAGGTATTAAAACCTTCCAGGCAAACATGGGTAACACTGAAAGAGGTACCTATATTCTGCTGGCTAGGCTGTATCTGGGATACTTCTATTTTGGGCATTGCAATAAAAATAGACTTTGACAAATCAAGACATATTGAACAATCTGGGAGACCAGGATGTAAGGGGCCTAGAAATCAAGTCAATTGAGTAAAAGGGTGTATTTGTATAAGAAAAGTGCAAAATAAGAGAGCTATATTTGAAGTCAGGCTGTAGAAGATATCCTAAGGTTTTTCTATGTTGTATCAGGTTGCAACATTAGATTTACTGGATGAAGGACACAAAATATTTCAAATTTCAGCTCAAAATCTAGTGTCCAGAGAATAGCTTATTATTGCTACAGATATGTAACAGAAGCAATATATCATAATTCAAGAATTTTGTAGACAGGATTTCTGTACTATATGGAATATTGTATTAAGTCTTAAATCTTGATTCTAGATCATCCTTTGAAAGAAAAAATTCTACTATCCTATTAAATTGGAAACTAAGTACTTATAGTACTTCTTTTTTTGGTCATTAGTTTTGGTCAAAGCTTCTGGTCTCTCACAATATATACTGTCATTGACAGAGACTGTCCACTTCTTTCCTCTTTAGTTGCTGTTACCATGAAACTACCACCAGGTGGTGATACTTCCTTAAGCCTCACAAAGTATCCTTGGGTGAGTAGATTTATTTTTCTTGTTACCTACTATTACGGCATCTTTTTTTTTTTTTATTAAGCTGACAAAAATATTTGTTAGTATTAGTTTACTAATTTGTAAAAAGCAGTAAGAGGCACACCTCGAGGCATCAGGACTTTGATTAAATTCTCAGTTTAGTTTAATTTTGAGTTCATTTTTAACCTTTATTTGGAAATTTGTTTTGGCTTTCTTCCTAAAATGAGAGGTTTTAGTCCTTGATACACAGGAACCCAGTTTGAGGCATAAACTTGAAAATCTGGTTCTTTAAGCTGAAGAACAACAATAACAATACCAATAATCTTGCCTGTTTCTTCTCAGCTTCCTCACCTACCCCTAGTGGTGTTCTAAACACGCAAATCTCCTTAACCTCTGCTTCCTCATCATACTTCTGAAAGATTTCCAGCTCCTATTTCAAGGAGAAAATTGAGGGGATGAGGCAGGGAAAAGCCCCTGACCTTCTACTCAACATCTACACACTTACCTGTACATACACCTGGTCTCCTAGTCTCAAGAAGAAGAGGATAACCCTTGTCCTGTTTCAAGCTAGTTTCTCCATCAATTTTCTTGAGTTTGACTTAAGTATGTGTATGTCCTAAAACACATGGTCAGTTTTGGTGAATGTTCTTTGGCTCTTGTTTGCTTTCAGGTTTATATCCGTTAGAATTAGGTGCAGGTACGTCTAGCACGCACCCAACCATAAGAACATAAATACATAACTACAGTTTGGTAGTCCGGGGATAGCATGGTATTTTTATGAAGTTGTTTCATGTTCACTTTTTACATGCCCTTGTCTTCATGGTCCAGGATGATGCTAAAGCTTGAGCCATCATATCCATGTTTTCTGGATAAGGAAAGAGAGGAGGAGCCTGCCTATTTCACCTCAGGGAGGTTTCCCAGAAGTTCCACACTATACTTCTTCCACCTTCTTCAGTGGAGCTTGGTCATGTGGTTATAGGAAGATGCAGGAAAGTCTGGGAAAATTGTATTTTTGCTGGGCACACTGCTGTCCCAAATAGATCAGTTCTGTTACTGAAAAGAGACACTGCAATTTGATATACATAAATTGGAGTTGGGCCATTAGTTATGTTATTTAGTTCTTCAAATCCCTTTTGGTTACTATATGAATTATTTGGTGCATATGTATTTATAATGTAATATCTTTTGTGAGAAATTGCACACTATAGCATTTGAATGTTCTTCTTAGTGTTGTTTATTGCAAATTGGCCAGAATTTTACCTATTTAGATTAAAAAAATGATGTCTGCTTTTTGTTTTGTTTTGTTTTGCATCTACATGGAATACTGTAGACCAGCCTTTTGTTTTTTATCTTTCTTAATCACTTAGTTATAGTTGTATATTTTTTTCTGTGTAAATAGCACTGAATTAGGCTTTGGTTTGTGAGCCAACTTGACGATCTCTTTTCTTTTTAAAAAGTAAGTTAAGCTTGCTTAAGTGTACTGATATGACTAATATATCTGACTTTAGTCTGCTATTTAAAAATATTACTATATGGTTTTTATAGGTTAAAAAAACTCTCAATAAATTAAAAAAACTTTCTTTTAATCTTTAGAAAGGTTTGTATATTCTATTGGTTATCTTTATAATTATAACATACCCAATACACTGTACCTTCTCTTTCTTAGAGAATAACAATACTTACTAATTTCCTGTTATAATTTATATTATAAGCAATGATAAAATGAGTATAGATTGTACTTCTTTATGCTCCTCTACTTTTCTCCCACCATATGATTTTGATCAGTTGTAAGTTTTTTATAATGTTCATCTTAGGAATATCAGATACCTACGTACTGGTGGATTTGTTGGTTTTAAGTGATGTCTTTTGACTCCAAGTTATTTTTCTTTATAGTTCTATGGTTATCACTTTATTTATTTTGAAACTGTTTTTCATCTAAGATTAGTATGTCTTCTTGATGAACATACTCCCTTATCATTGTGTGATATCCCTCTTTATCCCTGGTTATAGTCCCTTTTCTAAAGTCTATTTTTTCAATATTATTTTATAGATGATAAAGTTCCTTCTCATCCATACGAAGGAATCAATGTTGTTTTGTGTCTTTCCATATCCTAAGCATCTTGTTGGAATAGAATCATGATATATGTACTCTTTGGTGGCTTTTCTTTAGAATTCATATTATGTTCTTAAAACTGAGCCGTGTTGATTGAAGTAGGGTTAGTCCATTCATTCTAAATGCTGTGTGTGCATTGCATTTTATTTTTCCATCTGGGCCCACGTCTTCCAGCACCTTGCTCCATAATGTATCTTCATTATTTTCTATAGTTTCAAATTCTTCGTATTAGTTTCTCCTGCCCATAATTATAAACCTGCTTCCTCTCCCATCAAAATAAGTTTAATTTACTGTCTTGATTTTTGGTTCACCTTTGGCTATTGCCCCATCTGTTCATGTGGTGTATTTATTACTTATATTTCCAACTTTTTGAATTTCCAAACTTCTATTGTGGTGTCTACAGTTTTTATTTTTTGCTTTGAAACAATGATAGTAAAGGTTTTAATCTGCTGTCTGTCGCATATCTGGCAAGCATATTATCCGGGGCTGTCATATGATTTTATTTTATGCATATTTTTCCAGTAAATCAGTTAAATAATTTTTTCTTTACCAACACATGAAACAGGTTTTTCAGTTTATACTTTGCTAAATGAAAGTTCATGTGCAAGATAAAGGAAGGTATTGTGATTAATTTTAGCAGAAATGAATATTTATAAAGCAAAAATTATTATTATTAGCGTTAAAATTGGGATAATACTGTCAGGAATGCATATGAAATGACTTGTTTGGATAGCTAAACTTTAAAGATAGTAACTTTAGTGATGAAATTGTAAATGTCCTCTTCTTTACTAATAAATCTTTTTTTATTTTAAATTTATGTATTTATTGTATTCTGAGGGGGAGGGAGAGAGAGCGCTGGCATGTGGGAGCAGGGGGAGCAGCAGAGGGGGAGGGAAGGGAGAAGTAGAGAGAATCTTGAGCAGACCCCACACTGAGAATGGATCCCAACCTGGGGTTCGATCTCAAAACCCTGAGATCATGACCTGAGCTGAAACCAAGAGTTGGATGCTTAACCTAGGGTGCCTGAGTGGCTCAACTGATTAAGACTCTGACTCTTGATTTCAGTTCAGGTGGTGATTTCATGGTGGTGGGATCAAGCCTCATATGGGGCTGCTAATTCAGCAGACAGTCTGCTTGGGATTCTCTCTCCCTCTCTCACTGCCCCTCCCTCCACTTGCACACATGCTCTCTCTCTCTGAATAAATAGATCTTAAAAAAAAAAAAAAAAGTTGGATGTTTACTAGACTGAGCCACACAGGTGCCCCTTTAGTAATAAATCTTAATCATTTAAAGATTTATCTGAGGGGTGCCTGGGTCGCTCAGTCAGTTAAGCATCTGGCTTCGTATCAGGTCATGATCCTGAGGTCCTGGGATCTGGCACTCTATGCGGCTCCCTGCTCTGCTTCTCCCTGTGAGCGCCCTCCCCGACAGTGCCCACTCCCTCACCATCCCATCCCTCCCACCCCACATGATCCATCTCTCTCAAATACCTAAAAATCTTTTAAAAAATGAAGTTTTATCTGAGATGCATATTAGGCTGCCTTTTTAAAAGCACAAGAAATGTTTATTAATGTATTGCATAATATCTCCTACATTTGCTTCTGGTCTCAGCACATGACTTTTTAATTGCTAATTTACTTATGTAAATATTAATCAATTTTGCTTTATTACTAAGGTTGGATTACTGAGCATGTAATAACTGTTTAATGTCTTCATTTGAAATAAAATTTAATTACAACAAAGGATATTGAACTTAATTTACCCTTTTTTTGAATACTTTACCTTGTCAACAAGGGAGGGTACTATGCTGTCATACCAAAATGCCCTTTGGACTCAGTAATGATTCTGGGGATGTTTGTCTTCTTCTAAATGGCTTGAGTTATTATGTCTGCTTTTTATAGCACTTCCCACTCCTGCTTTATTATCAGGTTGATTGTTGTCACTTCACACTAATGTTTTGAACTTATCTTTTCACTCTAATTTTTTTCTAATTTATTTTTTATTTTTGTAAAGATTTTACTTATTTGTTTGACAGACAGAGATCACAAGTAGGCAGAGAGGCAGGCAGAGAGAGGGGGGGAAGCAGTCTCCCTGCTGAGCAGAGAGCCCGATGCGGGGCTCAATCCCAGGACCCTAAGATCCTGACCTGAGCCGAGGGCAGAGGGAAAGAGTACAAGCAGGGGGAGCAGCAGGCAGAGGGAGAAGCAGGATCCCCACTGAGGAAAGAGCCCAATGTGGGACTCTACCCCAGGACTCTGGGATCAGGACCTGAGCCAAAGGCAGATGCTCAACTGAGCCATCCAGGTGTCCTTTTCCCCTCAACTTTTTTTTTTTTTTTTTTAAAGATTTTATTTATTTATTTGACAGACAGAGATCACAAGTAGGCAGAGAGGCAGGCAGAGAGAGAGGAGAAAGCAGGCTCTCCACGGAGCAGAGAGCCCGATGCGGGGCTCGATCCCAGGACCCTGGGATCATGACCCGAGCCGAAGGCAGAGGCTTTTAACCCACTGAGCCACCCGGGCGCCCCTTCCCCTCAACTTTTAATCTGGCTCTTCTACTCTGCTGTGAGCTTAGAAATCAAGCAAAAAACAAAGCTTCTGAGAATTTACTACAAAATGAGAGAGAAAGTTTTCATATAATACTGTACATGTGGTTTATTGAACTTTTAAATAGTTATTTTGGTTACTTGTTTCTTCATTTTTTACCTGCATGTTAAGTAGGCAAATTTACTGGGTAATTGAGCTCTGAACAGGTAGAATGATACTTATTACCATAAGCAAAGTTACTGTGTAAACATTTCCATGAGATATATTCTATTGTGATTAGACTTCAAAAATAAATTCTAAGTATCATATTCTCATTAGGCAGAATTTAGAAATGAGACTAAAGTGACTTAGTCTTTCTGTACCAAATCAATAGGTGAAAATCGATGACAGAAGGAAGGAAGAGATGTTTACAGCTACTGTGACATCCCTTCTGTCCTTCTTCTTCCTGCCTCCAATTTTTTTGTGTGTGCGTGTGAGGTGTTTTATCTTGGCAAGAGTCTAGAAGAGTTAATTTGGATAATGGGCATGTTTAATAACAAAATCATACTAAAGTAATTTGAGGAAATGTGATATGACATTAACAATCTATCACTTTTTTTTTTTAGATTTTTTAATTTATTTATTTATTCGACAGACAGAGATCACAAGTAGGCAGAGAGGCAGAGAGAGAGAGAGAGAGAGAGGGAAGCAGGCTCCCCGCTGAGCAGAGAGCCCAGTGCGGGGCTCGATCCCAGGAGCCTGGGATCATGACCTGAGCCGAAGGCAGAGGCTTTAACCCACTGAGCCACCCAGGCGCCCCAACAATCTATCACTTTTAAAAACCCAATATCCAAATTGAACTAGGCAAAACCAGGAAAGTTAGTAACTTATTTAAGAAAAAGTTCTTCAACTTACAGCCAATGCAGTCTTGGCATGTGCTGGCAAAGAGGTTTGTCTGGCAAATGGGTGAGGACATTATTCATCAATGCTCTGAAAAAGAAAAGGAAGAAATGAAGTCACGTTTTTCTGGTTCTTCTCTCATCTTAAGTCAAACAAGGTATTATCATTATTCTTTATAAAACGACAAAAACCTATTACGTTAGTTGTCTTCTCTCTCTTTTTTTCTCTGTAAGTCTTGTTATATTTAAGTGATTGCTTGTTAGTAATAAAATTCGACAAATGATAGTTGTCATATGGAAGAAGCAGCCAAGTTAGTAACTGAAGGAAAGCCTGTTCCCATCAAAAGTGGGTAGTGAGAAGAAATTGACTTTCTATTAATGTTATTTTTCTTTACCAAGATTAATATGGGCAGTAATGGTGTACTTGAGAATATTTCAATAAAATATGGAAGTAAGGCTGTATTTAGTTTTGATGGGCTGATATCCTAGAAGACAGAAGACCTTATAAGATTATTAAAACTATAAAATAGCCATTAGAATATGATTAAGAGATGGTTTGTAGTTGTAAAGGCCTTTTTGGGGATTTAACAATTCCATATTTAATGCTGTTAAACTTAAAGCAGAATTTTTATTCACATCTTTTCCTTCAATTGAAATATTTGCTTTAATTTTTAGTACTTACAAGAGAATAAGAGAATTTAGTCCATAAAATGTTAGTGGGGAAATTCGACTGAGGTGATTATCTTCAATTATCCTGCCAGCCAGAAGAAAAAATTGATTCATTTATATATTTAGAATATAATAACTAATACTATAAAATGCCATGTAAATTAAACATACAGCCATTCTAGTCTGTGGAGATCTTCAAAAACACCCGGCTTCAAGAAAGTTATTCTGTTATGGCTGAGATACCTGAGAAAAGAGAAATGACCACAAGAAATGTGTTACCTTCTTTTTTCTTGATTTTTTTTTTTTTAAGATTTTATTTTTCAGTAACGTCTACACCCAATGTGGGACTCGAACTTACAATCCTGAGATCAAGAGTTGCATGCTCTACTGACTGAGCCATCCAGGTGCCCCAAATGTGTTACTTTCTTGATATCTTATAATAAGGAAAGGAAAAACAATAGTCATCCATCTTAGATTTTCTTATATGCTATTCTTATCACACCCTTTGCCTTCTTTGGGGTCTCTAAAAGGACTTGGTCACTTACCTTTTCATGTGTAGGTTTTAGTTCCCCTATAATCAATCAACCAATCAATCAATCACACTCTATTCATTCACCTATGACTTTACTCATCAAATTGTTTTGCACACCTACTCTGTGGCACTGTGCTAGGTGTATCATCCCTTTCTTTGAGGGGCTTTGAGTCTAGAGGGAAGGCAGAATACGAAGAGGTTATTATACCAACGTGGGGAAAAGAGAGAAGTGCGCAAGGTATGGTTGTTCTGACATTACGCGGACAGCACTTAGCTTTGTTGGGGGTGGGGACTGCAGGGCACAGAGGAGTCAGGACACAGAAGCTGTTACTAAAAGGGACACAACTGGATGGACAGAGATTTGGATGAAAATGTCATTTGCAAAGCAAGAATGGGTAGGAGTTCATATAGCCAGAGGAGATCGCTTATGCAAAAGCAAGAAGTCTGAGGGAGAGACTAACAAGGGAAGGGATCACCAGGTATCTCAGTGCAGCCCCACCATGAAAGGGGCTGGGAAGAGAGACAGGGAGTGAACCTGGGAGGCAGGCGGGGGTCTGTTCTAGAAAAAAAGGACATTGCATGCCTTACCAAAGAGTTTGACCCCACTTTACCTACCCAACTTTACTTCTAACCCTACTGCAGAGTGAACCAACTCTGTTCTGTTACGTTGCTCTCGCCCTCTCGCCATGTTTATTTCTACCTCAGTCTCTTTAGCACAGCAATGTGCTGCTCTCTCTGCTGTCAGTTCAAGTCCTGGCTTTGCTACTTATTAATACTGTGACCTTAAGGAAGCAGTTAACTTCTGAAAGCCTCAGTTTTCCCAACTCTAACATGGAGGTAATATTAGTATCTACTTTATTAGGTTGTGGTAACGTTTGAGGCAATGCATGTCATAAGCACTCAGCATATATTGTTTATGACAACAGCACCTCTGTTCATGCCTACCATTCTGATTTCTCTTCTTTTTCCTCTCTGCCTTTGATTCATATGCTAGTTTTAGTTGAAATTTTACTTCCAACGGATACATGGACCACACTGATTTCTCTCTTTTCTGACAATTTTTAGAGTTGGCATGTTATAAAATTTCTCCTGCCAGTAGTCTCCCCTGTCCCTACCAGGTTTGACTTTTCTTAGGGATAACAAGAGATGACGTCCTGTATTAGAGCCACTTCTTTCCCTCCCTTGTAAACCTGGAGCCCCATTTAGTCACAGGAAGGGTAAAGAATAGCTACAACACTTCCTCACGACCACCTCAGGGCTTGCTCTCTCTCTCTCTATCTATTTATTTATTTATATTTATTCATTATTTATTTACTTTTTTTTTTCCTTTCAAGATTTTATTTTAATTCAAGTTAGTCAACATACAGTGTAATATTAGTTTCAGGGGGTAGAATTTATTGATTCATCACTTGCATATAACACCCAGTGTTCATCCCAACCATTGCCTCCTTAACACCCATCACCCACTCACCCCCTCCCCTCCAGCCACCCTCAGTTCCCTATAGTTAAGAGTGTCTTATGGTTTGCCTCCCTCTCTGGTTTTATCTTATTTTATTTTCCCCTCCCTTTTCCTCTGTTCATCTGTTTTGTTTTGTAAATTCCACGTATGAGTGAAATCATATGGTACTTTTCTTTCTCTGACTGACTTATTTCCCTCAGCATAATACTCTCTAGTTTCATCCATGTCATTGCAAATGGCAAGATTTCATTCTTTCTGATGGTTCAGTAATAATCCATTGTGTGTGTGTGTGTGTGTGTGTGTGTGTGTGTGTGTGTGTATTAACATTTTCTTTATCCACGCATCCTTTGGTAGACATTTGGGCTCTTTCCATATTTTGACTATTGTGAATAGTGATGCTGTAAACACTGGGGTACATGTGCCTCAGGGGTCTCCTTTAAAAGCCAATAGCAATCCCCTAGATACAAGGCATTTGACTCCCTCCCACATCTTATACTCATCTGTTTAGCCCAGTCCTGTCTGTTTTCCCGAGTCATCCCTCACTACTCTAGATCCCAAATGGTCACTCATTTCAGTGAATCTTTTTTTTTAAGATTTTATTTTATTTATTTTAGAGAGAGAGAGAGTAAGTGCACGCACAATCAGGAGGAGGGGCATAGGGAAAGGGAGAGAATCTCGAGCAGACTCTGCTCTGAGTGCAGAGCCCGATGATGCCAGGATCAATCCCATGACCTGAGATCATGACCTTTGCCAAAACGAAGAATCAGATACTTAACTGACTGAGCTGCCCAGACACCCCTTTCAGTGAATCTTAGTAGCAGTTTTGGTCTGAACAACACAGGTTTAGGATTTAATTAAGTAACCTCTTTTATCATTTTCTAATTATTTTGCATATAACTGATTTATCACAAAACTGGTTTTGTTTCCCCACCCTGGATTATAAGCTTCCAGAGTGCAAGAGGATGCCTCTCTCTAGCGGTAGCATAGCCCTTTGCCTGAAACTTTAGGGTGTAAGCTGCTGGAAGGCAGTCTGTCTGACTTATCTTCTATGCCACCTCCCCATGGTGTCTAGCTGAAAAATTTACACACTGCAATGGCTAATGAATATTTATGGATGAATGAAAAGGAGGAATCTAATGATTATCGCTGATAATCTAGAAGTGTGTGACATCTTTAATATCCAAACAATATTCCAGTGCTATGAATAACTATGGAAGGAGATGGCGGACCCTTTAAAATTTGTGGTACTATTCTTCACATCCGTGGAACTCTAAACCAAGCCTGGACTATTGTTCACATCCACTGAACATTAAACCAAGCAGATGTGGTTTACTAAGTTTTAAACAGATTCATGGGGCATTAGAGAGAAAGATAGTCAGGAGTCTAATGGGAATGAATCCAGTATTGACTTTGGGTGATTTGCCAAGAGAGTAAAGAACAGGGATGGGATAGAAGGGAAGATGATTTGTCAAAAGTGGTTACTTTTAAGACTTTGAGTCTCCAGGACCCTTCTTTCATTTTGCTAGTAAAATAATTGGACAGCCTTTCCTCAATCCCAGACCCTCATGCCACAAACTAGGAATCTGGCTGGAATGAGTTTCTTGGATTAGGATTTTAAAAAGGTGGTGTAAGATAGAAAGCAAGGGGGGCAGAAATAGAAATATAGGAAGTTGTTTCATTTGAAACCCAAGAGGGAGATAAACCATAAGAGAATCTTAATCTCAGGAAACAAACTGAGGGTTGCTGGAGGGGAGGGGAGGAAGGAGGGATGGGGTGGTTGGCTGATGAACACTGGGGAGGTTATGTGCTATGGTGAGTGCTGTGAATTGTGTAAGACTGATGAATCACAGACCTGTACCCCTGAAACAAATTACACATTATATGTTAATAAAAAAAGAATTAAAAGAAAAAAAAAAAGAAAAAATACAGGAAGTTGTTGATTTAAGCGATTTTTGGTTATATTTCCATGCTATTAATTCTTACAGGAGGTTAGGTTCAGCTGCTTAGTAAAACTCAATGAAATGAACTTTGAGAAAGCCAATTTTAAAAAGCTTTGCTTTTAACTATAATGAAATACCATTTCATACCCATTAAGATGGCTGTTAAAAAAAAAAAATCCCCAAGCAACAAACTCCCAGACAATAAAAAGTATTGATGAAGATGTGAAGAAATAAGGACTACTGGAGTCAGGACTCAAGCATGGTCCTGTCTGAGCTGGAACCCCCCAGGGACTGGGCTGTGCCCACCCTTCCCTTGCTGTGGGCAGGAGGGCTGCCACGCAATGGGCAAACTGCAGGACTGGTGAACTGATTGCACAGGTACTTACAGTTTAGTAAGACTGTAGAGTCCTCGGAATGCATAGATGGGTATGGATCTAATCTTATTGTTTTGCAGACACCTGTGAAGATAATTATTAAAAAAAATGACACAGTT
This sequence comes from Martes martes, assembly GCF_963455335.1. Lineage (NCBI taxonomy): Eukaryota > Metazoa > Chordata > Mammalia > Carnivora > Mustelidae > Martes > Martes martes. The sequence continues at coordinate 80,542,330 of NC_137889.1, forward strand.
TCAGTTTTGCAAGACGTAAAGAGCTCTTTGGGTGGGTGGTGGTTCTCCTAGCACAATGGGAATGCACTTAATGGATCACTGAATACACTCTTGTAATTGGTTAAGATGGTGCATTTTACACACTACTTATTTTACCATAATAAACATTTTTTATTTATTTTAATTATTTTTTATTTTTTATGAATTTATTTTTTAAAAGATCTTATTTATTTATTTGACAGAGAGAGAGCACAAGCAGAGGGAGCAGCAGGCAGAGGGAGAAGCAGACTCCCTGCTGAGCAGGGAGCCCCACACCAGACTAGATCCCGGGACCCAGGTATCACAACCTAAGTGAAGGCAGCCACTTAACTGACTGAGCCACCCAGTTACCCCTAAACCTCTTTTTTTAATTAAAAAAAGGTAGACCTAACGATAATTGAGTGAAACTAGATATCATGTCATTTTGTTTTGCTGTTAACTTCATGTATGATTAGGCAAACTTTACTTAGAAATTCTAGTTATAAAGATGAACATGTAATAGTTAAAAATTTAATATTTGAATCTTCCTTAAGTAAAACTTTAAGGCATAGTAAGGCACTCAGTAATCCAACAGGCCCAGAAATCAGACTTTTTAACATTTCCTGCTATAATAGAAAGATCCGTGTTTAGTATAACGCTGGCAAAAGTACAAGTATGTGACATCTTTAAGGTCCTGGATCATATTCCATGTTAATCACAAATCTGCCCAACAAGTTAGCTTTAATTTTAATTATTTTATTTTATTTTTTTAATTTATTTCACAGACGGAGATCACAAGTAGGCAGAGGCAGGCAGAGAGAGAGAGAGAGGAAGGGAAGCAGGCTCCCCGTTGAGCAGAGAGCCTGACACGGGGCTCAATCCCAGGACTCTGGGATCATGACCTGAGCCGAAGGCAGAGGCTTTAACCCACCGAGCCACCCAGGCGCCCCTAGCTTTAATTTTATTAATTGGACACCCCAAGCCTTGCTCCAAAAGTGCTTGATGAAGCTTAGAAGGAGTATTTATGGCAAAAGAAAAAAAAGAAATAAAAAGACTCAGGACTAGAAGAATAGAAATTAGACTGGCAGGTCAAGACAAGAATGCAATCTTAAATAGTTAACTAGTCATCCAGGATGATTGGCCTCAGGTTAACTGGAGGTCAAAGGAAACAGATATCAGAACCCAAGCAATTACATCAAATGCACCCTTGCAAAGCTTTGTCCCTCTGCATGTACTGGCCCCAGGTTGTAGGAAATGACAAATAAGGGCTTCAAGCCTGACTTCTTGTTCTGAATACAGGTCACCATTGTCCTTTAGGGAGTTCTGAAGCTTATATATATATTTTTATAAATACAAGGAGGAATAAGGTAGAAACCAATATGAACACATTTTTTAAGAGATTTATTTGTTTATTTTAGAGAGAAAGACAGACAGGGAGCACAGGGTAGGGGGCAGAGGGAGGGAGAGAGAATCTCCAGCAGATTCCCGGCTGAGCGCAGAGCCCAGCTCAGGCTTGAGCTCACAACCTTGAGATTGTGACTTGAGCCACAATCAAGAGTCGGACACAGGGCACCTGAGTGGCTCAGTCAGTTAAGTGTCTGCTCCGTCTTCAACTCAGGTCATGATCCTGAAGTCCAAGAATCAAGCCCTGCACCAAGCTCCTTGCTCAGCACGGAGTCTGCTTCTCCCTCTGACCCTTCCCCCTCTCATGCCCTCTCTCTCAAATAAATAAATAAAATCTTAAAAAAAAAAAAAAGAGTCAGAGACTTAATCAGGCACCCTCAGTATGAACAAATTCTTAGTTGATTAGAAATTTTGACTAAAGGAGATTCCCTATTTCTCCAACATGTAAGAAAACCTAACTTTGATTATAAAAATATTATTAAATTTACTATGGACTTAACAATTTCACAGAACATATTGTGATTTCAATTACAAAATAGGGAATGCTAATACGCAGAGAAGCTTACGCATGTATTTATTTGTTTCTAAGTATTTTCGTGATTAATGATTAATAGAACGTATTGCATGAAGGTTGAGTGAAGCTATATCTCTAATAATCAAGTAGAATTTTTTTTTGTAACTAGGCTATTTTGATCTATTAATTAAAACAATTTGGCTGTTCAAGAAGTAATTTGGGACGCCTGGCTGGCTCAGTCAGTAGAGCACATGACTTGATCTTGGGGTTGTGGGTGTGAGCCCCACGTTGTGTAGAGATTACTTAAAAATAAAATCTTAAAAAAATTAGTTCAATGTTTATTATGTAAAAATGCTAAACTACTGTGTTACATAGACCTGAATTTTGATATTTAAAATTGGAGTACTAACTCCTTTTAAACATGTGGACATAAGGTGGTGCTACAGATCAGAAAAATTCCCCAGCCTCCCCAAATCAGAAAATAGAATACAGAAGCATTCTCTTGAAATATTTACATAAGGCCAAATTCTGAAAAGCTCTTCTCTCGATTGTTAAACATCCAGTAGTTTTGAATGTCATTTTTAGTGAAATTTTTATTTTTAAATACGAAACATACTTTTTTGCAGGTTATCTGGGTTTTGAGTACCTTTCATCGAATGGAATAGATTAATTTTTATTCTGATTTTGTTCTACTTCTGTTATCTTAAAGAAGAACGTACAGATATATATACAACTATGTGTGAGGTTTCTTCAGTGTAAGACCAGAACTAAAACCGACATAGGTATGAAAATGAATCTAGGAATTCTCGGATGTTTTCTAGAGACCATGATTCAGGCTGAGGATATTTAACCCAACAGTTCAAGTATGATAAGATTTAGTCACAGAGTTGGACGAATAACAGGTAAGCACAACCTGCGCCATTATGGATTTTTGGAGTATACATGAAAATGCTGAACTGATGGGAATCTAGCAAGTCAGATACTACATGAATCGAAAATAAAAAACTGCATGGCAGATATGAAAATGGAATTAAGTCCCCCAAACAACATGCTCTGGGGTTTCCAACCACCATGACTTGCTCTCTTAGGTGGAGAACGAATTTGCAAACATATGGAAGAAAATTCTTCACAGGCTAGTGTGTGCCAGGAGAACTCATATCTTGCATGCTCCAGTTTCTTTGGGAATAAGTGTGATTTTTCTAGAATGACTTCTAGAACTCCTCAATAAAAAGTTACCTGGTAATCTCTAGCTAACAGCTAAATAATTTTCCGAGGACGGATTGGACTTAAGCGGCGATATAGTGTTGGTCTGTGCAGAGGTGGGAAAAGACAGGCCAAAATGATGTGTTAATTTTAACACGGGGAGTTAAATTTTTTCTTACAGTTTTTGAAGATTATGGTACTTCTTGAAGCCATCAGGAGGAAGCTTTCGTATTAAGTTCCACTGCAGTGACCTGAAATAAATGTAAATTGTGGTTCTTAAAGTGTTTCTTTCTTTACTTTTAAACTACAACAGTTTACAGAACAGTGTAAATAATTACAAGCTTGATTTAGTGTAGTACCAACTTTCAGGAAACATTTTATTTCATGGTGTTACTCTCATATCCACAGTACCATTTGAACTAAATCTAACTGTTAGTTTTGTATTATTAAAGATATTTGTCTTAAATTTAGGCTACAACATTGTAATTCTAACAAAACACAAAAATAATGTAACTGGGAAAATAATTATCAGTTCATTTTCCTTTTTTCTTTTTATTTAACAGACACTAGAAACCATCTTGGTTTTGAAGTGACAATAAAAATACTGTTTTCTGTTTAAAGAACATATAAGAGCTTAAGTAATTTTATATTCTTCAATATTTCATTGCTCACATTCCATGACTTTTACTTCCTTTTAAAATTAATTATGAAGGCAACTGTCAATTGGTAAGTACAACTGAACACTCTTTATTCAATAAGTGATTTCATTTCAATTTCTAGGAAATTGTATAGAAAGATTTCCCCTTGAATCACAATTTGATATGTAGTTTGGCACAAACTAGGTGCACATAGTTGTGGTTGTACTGGAAAAGACCTAAACCTTTAATGTCTTAAAGAAAAGCAGTGTAAGGCAGTAGGAACAAAATTAAAGAAGCAAAAAACCAAACCAAATGTACAAACACCCAAACTGTTGCAGCTGGAGTCCCTTGCAAGAACCATACATAATATTTCCTTGTCAATCTCTTTAACTGTGAAAGCATCGATTTGTACTAGATGACCTGTAATAATATGGTGCAATTGTTACTGTCTTTAGATAATACGATGGAGCAGATGTTTCTTGTTAAGTGAGCAATAGATTATATTGTCTCTAGGTTGACCACTGTGGGATAAACACTTGGAGATGCCCGACGGGCAAAAAGGACTTGGTTACAACAGCATCATACAGTAGGCGCTACCAATGTTAGTTGTTATATTGGTTTGGACCAGTGTTGCTTAAATTTGATAGTGAAAACTTCTTAAAGCAAAATAGTTTCTCAGACTCCCTCAGAACACAGCTTTGGAACCTAATTTGAGAAATGTTATTTTATAGTCTAGGAGACCATGTATTATCAATGGGGATGTTATTGCTCCGAAGTGTGAAAACTGGTTCTTAAGGAGGGAGAAAAAAATCTCATTTTACCTTTTTAAATGGATGGAGAACGGGTATACATAAACAGATAGAGAGGAGTCTATGTATAATATTAAAATTTCACAGGAGGGGACAAATAGAAAAAAAAATGTCTAAAAGAGCTTGGAGGGTAGTAATGAAAAGAAAAAGAAAAACTTAAGTTCTGGACTGTACGTAACAGTCATTAGTGGTTTTTTAATGAATGAATGCCAAAGGCTGATTAACTACGAACTCTCTTTTGAAATCGTAGCTGCCGGGCTATCTCTAAACGTTCGTTCATTTCTTATGTTAGCTAATTGAGAATTCCTGTCCTCCTAATCCTTCTCACTTGGCTTGGATCTTCAGTTCTTCTTTATATCCTGTAGTACATGTTTCTGTTGTATAAAAACAAATGGTTGAATATTTGAGTTTGATTTAAAAATATTGATAAAAGCTTAGTGTGTTTTCAAAAATGTGTTCATTCATTCAGGCATTCATTCATTTTCTCAATGTCTGTTGAATGCCTTCCATTTATACTTCGGGGGAAAAAAGGATAATGTCACGGCTCTTAAGAAGCTTATACTCTATTTGGGTGACAAAGAACATATTTTGTCTATATATAGAGGGTTTCTTTGGATGATAACTTTAGTTTTATAGCCTAGGGCTAAAAAGGCTCTCATCTTGTTTTATTTTTTATTTATTTTCATGTGACTTCATTTCAAAAACGGTGTTCAGGGTTTATGGTATCTGCTGGGAACTTTGGAGGATATATAGAAAAACTCCATTGAGCTTCGGGCACTTCCTTTTTTCTGGTAGAGAAGATTAAGACTCCGATCACTATAGCACAAGGAAGAATGATGTGCTTCAAAGAGACACGAGTGGGGTTCTATGAGAGAATGCAGGAAGAAGAGGTGAATTGCACGTGAGTGGAAAGGTTACACTGGAGGGAAGGAAGTCTCATTTAAGGATTCCTAAATTATGTTTCTTAGAAAGTTGGTTTTTTATTGATAGTGCCTAGGATTTATAGGCGACTTCTTTCTAAATGATGTCAAATATTTTAACACATAGCATTCTCCATATTTTCATAATACCATGTTGAAATGGAAGTGTTATTCTTACTGAATAGGACAAGCCAAAAAAACTTTTTAATATGATAAATTTTTGTGTTTTAAAAATGTAATATTCCAAGTCCAATTCTTTACAAAGTGGTGTGTGTGTGCAAAAGAGAGAAACTACCTAGTTTAATTATTATTGCCAAAGTTAGCTATAGTTTTGATAAAGTTCTTACAATTAGATTGTGTAGTTTAGTGATTAAATTCCAGGATCTTTCAGTCAGCCCTCACACAGTCAAAACTAATGTTTAGGAAGCCCAAACAAGACATAAATCATCATATTTATCTGTTCGTCTCTTTTGTTCAATTGCATTTATGTGAAATGTCTTAAAAATTCCCACTCCAATAAATATTACTGAGATTATTGGTTTCTTTGATACTTACATATGATTTAGTCTATTTCCAACATTTCCCTATGAGAGTTCCAATTCAAAATATGGAATGAGCTCTGTAATAAAATTTGATATTTACTCTTTTAATGTATTTGCTGTAAAGCCTACAGTTCCTTTCTCTGTGGAATTGAACGAAGACTGGGGCGAGTTGTGACGCTGAGTTGGAGTTAACGTTTACTGCAGAGTAAAGTAGAAATGGACAACCTGAATCAAGCTGCTCAAACCAAAGCACAAGAAATTGCTATTTTTTAACAAAAAATAAAGCGTTACAGACACAGACTCCTGAGCTTTATTTCTACATCTCCGAATGCCTGTAGAGAATTTCTATTGACTGATCTGTTAACCCAAAGTTGGAAAAGGCATCAGAGATTGGAGTCCTAATCTTTCCCACTTACTGTCACCAAGTCCCCCATCCTCCCAGCACTCTATTACTCGGGATGGAAAGCCTGAAATCATCTTGGACATTTCTTTCTCCTTTGCTTTCCTGTAGCCCATCGTCATGAGGAGCTATCCCATCCCAGTTTTTTTCTCTATACCAAGGACTGAAAGTTGGTGGCCCACAGGACTGCACACACCTCTTTATGAATGTATGTATGAATGTTCTGAGCCAGTACATTTTAACTTGAATGCCTTTGGGTATTCTTTAAAGACATGTGCTCTCTGGTTAGTCATTTCCTATTTTCTTCCATTCCCCAGTTCTCTCCTTCTCTTCCTTTCTTATGCAAAGGTTAGTTAATTTGTGGAAGAACAGATTCAGTTCTTACTTGTAGGAAAGGGAAAAATGAGACTGGCAGCCTCAGCGTATTCTTTGACTGACTTTCTGGTAATATGATACGAACAGTGGGGGTGATAAATGTTTCTCTTTGAAAATAGAATCAAATCATCTCAATTTTTACACCAAGCAGGTCCAGTCATGATTTAAATCATGGAAACTCTCCACAGACCCTCAGATTATTATTTTATTCTAGTAAAATATTATTATTGTTTTCTATTAAGACGAATTAGTATGAAAAAGAGCTATGGTGACTTGAGGTTAGGCTAGAATGCCAGCCTTAGTTCAGGCGGGACTGTCAGCTCCTTTGGGGAAAACAAGTCTTTGTGGTTTAACCTGTTTGATGTTTTTTCAGTCTCATAACCTGTTTGATGTTTTTAGCTCATTATCAATTTGGATAAATTCTTCAGGTCACCATTGATTGAGTAAAGCCTCCCAGATTTTGTTAATTTAACGGCATCCTGGCTGACAGAGACTGAGCTCTAGCTCTCTCTGCTCCTTATATGTCAAGCATATGAGTTGCCACGTTATGTGGTTTGGGTTGGCAAAGGCAGGACTTGCCGATATTTGTAAACTTAAGAATTACTCCTTTTCTGTCTTCATGTACTCAAAAGTCAGAGCCATATGGCATTAAAACATCTGGTTGAAACAAAAAACTCAGCAAAAACATCAGATTAAAATATCTTCCCTCCACTGATTTCTTTTGAAAAGTTTTAGCCAAATGTGTGTGACTATGTTGCTAAAGTTTGCTGAATTCAAATTAGTACTGGATCAGCAAACCACTTATTATGAGGATAAGTTTCTTTTACATACAGAAGTTTGAGTTATTTGGGCGGGGGCAGACATCAACATCTCTGAGTCAAATGTGATTCAGAAGAGTTAGATTTTAAATGTCAAGTAAGTTCTGGGAATATTTTATCCCATTTATTTCACTTGTCTTCTTTTTTTATTTAGAGATAAGAGTGTTTCCAACAAAGTCTAAAAGAGCTCTTTCAATAAATGTCAGTTCTTGTAATAAGAAAGCTCTATATAATAGTTTAACCGGCAGTCTTTTTTCTTTAGTAGCACACAAATGATGACATCTTTTGTTTAGATCAAATATGATAATACTAAATATTAAATGGGATTATTATGAAGGTCTACATAAGTTAATATATCTAAATACTCCATAGGATTATTATGAGGGACTAAGTAAATTAATATGTAGAATAATTTAGAGTGGAACCTAGCATTTAATAAATGTAAAATAAATAGCAGCAATCATTATAATTGACCGAGAACAATGACATCATCTTTGAATAAAAATGCATTAATAATGACAAGGCCTTAATTATGATACAATTTTACAGGTGCTATTCTGGCTGTCAGGATGAAGCCATTCTTTTCTACTTACATTACAGTCACATTTGAAGAAACTGATGGAACAGCTCGTAAATTGGTCTCATCACAGTCAACCTCTAAACCTCGGCAAAGACATTGCATGGGCACAGAACCGACCACTGAATAAGAAGGAAGTTGTAAGGAATGGGGATAGTGAGGGACCAGGAAGAGGAGGGTAATGGAAAGAAAGAAATGAAAAGCTATGAGAAAATTATTTAGTACAAAAGTATGTTTTACCCAAGCAATATGGGCAATGCTTTAAATTAAGGTTACAAAGTTTGCTTTTAATTTAATGTTAAAATGATGCTACAACATTAAGATAAAACAGACACATTTACCAGCCCATGCATTTCTGTAAATAGCAGACTGCTCTTTTCCATTTGTTGCAAAATGAGTGACGTCATCTGCTTTTACTCACCCAAGGTGAGTGGTTATGTTCAGAGGTGACATGATAGTGTGTGATGGGCTTTAATGTCCATATTAAAGCTGCTATTTAAGACTAAAGTATTAATAGCATAATCAAACTCTTAATGGAAGACTAAGTTATTTTTAACTGGTGAGAAAGAGAACTAAACATGAACCATAGTGTTGGTAGAATTCTTTTTTTGTTTTTTCCTGGAAAATTCAGGAGTTCTTTAAAGGATTTTTTTTTAAAATGATCTTCTTTTGGCTTATGTAGGGATGTAAAGATGTCTAAAAATGTCATTTATGGGAGTGAACTTTTTTTATGCATAGCCAACCATTCTACTCTCACTGCTAATGTTGGGGAGAGGGAGAATTGGATGTTTGCCTTTGGCCATCTTGTGGGGCTGCAGTCATAGTTTTAAAGATGTGATCCCATAGTTCTAAAGTCTATTAGAGACTTGCAATGATGTGTTCATATAGCTCAATAGTAGAATAAGATTGTTATTCAGTATAATAGAGTGTGATTCCTGTCTCTGTGGGGAATGGTTGATGAACGAGAGTTACGAGAAATGCTTTCCCTCTACATTTACTTTGAAACCCTGACCTGAATAGCAGAGGTTACAGACTCATGTCTACAGGGCACTGGCAAAATAGGTGTTGGCCTTATCCAGATGTCCCAGTGGACCTGCTTCTCCTGTTGCCATATTAGGATAGGAACATGTGTAGCCAAGTCAACCAACTTTCTCAAAGAAGCCAGAAATACGTTGTGTTGATAATTACCTATTTGAATAATGAGAATTGCCCACTCAAAATATTTTAAAACATCACAGAACAAACAAAACTTTCTATGAGAATTTTCTGCTGGTAGGCTTCCAGTTTATGATCTTTACAGTCAAGCTTCCACAGAGCAGAAAAGTGTCTAATGGTAAAGAAGAGATTTCTATGACAAAGCTGGTGGATGACTGTTAATGAGCACAGTTGGGTAGCAAGTGGGAGACTTTGACCTAGTAAATATCCCTTTGCTCAGCTATGGGGTGACAGGTGTTCTTCCTCTCCTCCCAAATAACTCTCCTGACTATTTTTCAGGGTTATAAGAGGTCAAAATCATAACTTAGGATTTGTGTTTTTTGTAAACCGAGTCTCCGCCAAGAACTTTTAAACAGTTTTATGGTTATAAGTAACCATTTGGCTACGGATCTCTGAAGCTGAAAACTGATTCTGTCTCCAAGTTATAAGCCACGTCTAACATGAGTGTTGTGGGGAAAGAAGGGTGTGGATTGGGAGAGAGGATGAAGGGTGTGAGAGTGAGACTAGGAAGGGTAAAAATGGAGGGAGTGAAATTAACATTACTTTCAATGTGTTTTTTCTGTTTATATTGATGGAGTTAAGATAATTCATATATGTTGATTAACAGGGTTACCTGTAATAAGGAAAAATGAAAAAATAACACCTAAATATCCAACATCAAAAGAATGATTAAGCACATTATTTCACTTAAAAATATATTATATAGTATTTTCAAAAACAGCTTGTAACAGCATGATACCTGATTATACTAAAATGCTAAGTGAAAATATGATAAAAATGGTTTGTACAGGAAATTTCAACAATGTTAAAATAAAAAAAGATGAATAATGCACAAGCAAGTTAATTTCGGTAGCCTCTGAGTGGTGAAATTATGGTTGAGTAAACAAACAATTCTAAATCTTTGTACTTTCTATATCCCTCAAGTTTAAACTTTAATAATACATTGGTTAATGATAGATATATTTTCCAAGATATTGTTCTTGAGAGGTGACTTTATAAAAGCCAATTCTTCACACTCTTTCACCTAGCCAAAAATTATTATAAGCCATTCTCAGTTTAATTTCCAATAAATCCTTATAATAATCATTTACATAAGGTAGTACAAAAGGAACTTAAAGTTTCACCTCCAAATTTACACTACTCTTTCCATTCTGTTTCATACTGCTTTTATGCTTGCAAAAGACATTTAGTTATTTATTACCACCACATCCTGAACTAACTTTATAAGAACTCGAATTGAAAATTATATATTTGTTTTTTACTAAAAACTGATAATAAAATTTTTTTTTGGTATATCATTTACTGTGTAGCTCCATTCTTCCTATGTAGTTATACTTAAGGACACACTTCTCCCAGAGTTCAGAATTAGGCAAAAAGTTATCTCTCTTGCTGACTTGATCTGTGTTTTCCCTCATTTGTTTGTCTTTGCTTTACAAGCCAGGCTATAAAAGTTATGTAACCCATTATCTTCCTTCTTTAGCCTGATGACTACAAAATTCAGAACTAAGCTTTGGACACAGATACTAAACTTTTCTCAGTGAGGATTTCCTTATATAATTTTTCTTCCCATTTCCTTTCCCATTCATTGTTGAATTTTTGTCTTATATGTTATATTAATGACTTAAGTCTGTTAGCAGCCAGATTTTTATTGTAAACTGCATAAAATCCATTTAGAAATAAGGAGATATAGAAAGATTCAATTAAAATTTAAGAAATGAAAATTTCTTAATTTTTAAATTTAAGATATGAAAAGAAAAGGCAATACAATAAAACAAGGAAAAAAACCCTATGTTTTGAGATAACATGGCATAATCCTTTAATTTTTTTGTGTTGTATTAGCAGGTAAATTACACCTGTCACATTTTTTCTTTCCCAAAAGGTTTTAGGGATCAAATATTTGGTCTCTGTGAGAAAATGTGAGGCTGAGGCAGATTGCTGAGTAGCCTGTGTGTTTACAGGATGGATGTACACTCCTTTAAATGGGGGACTGTTAGTATTTTTTATTAATCTCTTTTGAATATTGAAGACAAAAAAATTAAACCTTTTTAAAAAAGCTTGACTTTATAATTTGTGAACATAAAGGAAAAATTATAGTAAGGGCCCCCCTCCCCCTCACTATTTAACCAAGGTTTTGTAAAACTAGGACCAAAATTATAGCTCCAAGGCACAAAATTACATTTCCATAATTTATTAAAGGAGTTATTAAAAATTTAAAAATTTAAAGTTATTAAAATTAAATTAAATTAAATTAAAATTTAAAATTTAAAATTTAAAATTTAAAATTAAATTAAAATTTAAAAATTAAAAGTTATTAAAAATTTATTAAAAGGAGTTGTTTACAAGGTCTTCCTGTTCCAAAGTATCACAGTCAGTCCTGAGGTTGTACCCTCCCACCACTCTGTCAGTGTTTTTGGAGGTTTTCAGTATGTGACTAAGCATAGCAGGTTATAATTAATGAGGATTTTTGTAGTTCTAAAGTAGTTTAGACTCCAGAAGCTTTTTCACTTGCAGACATTAAAATGCGAACAGCTTCTCTGTTCTTCCTTTTCTACAATTTCCCATGTATCAGAGCCTATGATTGTGAAAAAGGGACATAAAGTAGTAATCCTGGCTGATGGACATTAATTTTGTTCACAATATCTAGCATGATATATTGCTTTCATACTTAAGATCCTTGAGTCACTTTTAAACAAAATCCCCAAATTAAGGCTGCATGTCTAATAGAGTTTGCTGTTAGAAGACTATAGCTAACCTTTTCAAACACATATGTTGGATCCAACTTTTAAAAGCATGGTATCTTTTTATGAACTCATGGAAAAGGAGACTCAATCCTTTTGATTACTTACAGCATTCCAATGTTTGTGTCTCAAAGGGATATGGGGAAGTCATTCTGTAGTAACTGGCAAAATACTTGTCAAATTGCAAAGACCATCCATTGTTGTCTCCTGAAATAAAAACCAGAGAGCAGAAAAGTTTAAGAAAACAGAAAAAATCTAGTGTGTTGGGAAAAATAGTTCTTCTCTTTAAAAGAAACAAGAGATTCTCAGACTTAGTAAGATAAACATCATCTGGGATCTTGTTGACAAAAGTAAATTTCTGGCTCCCCCACCTAGAGGTCCTGATTTTATAGGTCAGAGATGGGTCCCCAGGTCTCCACTATGGGCACTGTAGGTGCCTCTTCTGTAGGTGAGTCTTCTGTAAGTAGTATTTGAACCACATTTAAAGAAACAGTACTTTCTTAAGTATTGAAATACAGCACACTGTTCCTAGAATATTAGTTATGATTCCTTCAATCTTCTTTTGTCATTTAAATTGATGTTGGAGGTGTGTTGACATGGATAGACAGTCATGACTGTTAAAGAAAAGAAGAAAAAAATAACATGCTCAGCATGATTGCATTCCCTTTTTTTTTTTTTTTTAAGGGCACTATGGTGTCATGGATGGTTTTAAGAGGAATTCTCCTCTGGGGGAGGAGGGGGGAAAGGAGCAAGATGGTGGAGGAGTATGAGACCTAAATATCATCAAGTCCCAGGAGTTCAGATAGATAGTTATCAAACCATTCTGAACACCTACAAACTCAACAGGAGATCAAAGAGAAGAAGAGTGGCAATTCTAGGAACAGAAAAGCAATCACTTTCTGGAAGGTAGGACATGGGGAGAGGCGATATACAGGAAGATAGACTACAGGGGGAGGGGCTGGCTCCCTGGAAGCGGTGGAGCAGTGGAGCACAAAATCAGAACTTTTAGAAGTCTGCTCCACGGAGGGATGTCGCTCCAGAGGCTAAGCCGGGGGTACAGCCCTTGTGGGGACAGTGTGGTCTCATGACACGTGGGGTCACAAAAACACCAGGGGTGTCTGAGTGTGGCAGAGCTCCCAGGTATCAAAGCAGGGAATCCAGCTGCAGAGACAGAGCTGAGGAATGGGCTCTCAGCTCGGGGTTACCTTAAACCCTGATCTGAGGCAAAGTCAGGCCACTGCTCTTCAGGCAGAGACCATACAAGTGGCAGATCCAGGGAGACCACTTCCTTCCTCCTATGGGAGGAGTGGCAAGGGAACACGCTGCAGGAATCTGCTGGGTTTGAAAACTCCAAATGGGGCTGTATGCCACAGATAGAAACACTCGGTCACAGGCTGGGTGAGCACCGAGTGCTGCTGGAGACATGGGAGACAGGAGGGATTGACTGCTTTTCTCTGAGGGTGCACTGAGGAGTGGGACCCCAAGCTATGGGCTCCCCTGGGTCAGAGATTCATTATTATTATTATTCTCCTCCAAAGCTGTATGGAAAGTATTCAGGGAATAAAAGCTACCAAGAGCAAAATCTGAGCATAGTACTTAACCTGGCCCCTGGCAAGGGCAGTGCAATTCCTCCTTGGGCAAAGAAATTTGAGAATCACTGCAACAGGCCCCTCCCTGAGAAGATTAATAAGAACATCCAGCCAAGACCAAGTTCACCAATCAATGAGAACTGCAAAACTTCAGAGTTATGGGAATACAGCACATAGAATTCATGGCCTTTTCCCCATGATTCTTTAGTCTTTCAAAGTTGAATTTTTAAAATTTTTAATTTTTTTCTTATTCTATTTACAATTTTTTTCCACTTTCCTATTTTAATATTTTAACTATTTTATCTTATCAATTCCTTTTTAAAAAATCTTTTAAAAATTTTATTGTTATAGTCATAGTCTATCCCTTCATTGTATTTAACCTTATTTTTTATATACATATAGGTTTTTCTTTCTGTAAAATATTGGGATACAGTTTCTTCTAATAGATCAAAATATACCCTAAATCAAGCACATGGCTTTGTTTTAGTCTCCAGCCTATCACACTCTTCCCTCTTTTTTTTTTTTTCAACCAACTTCTTATCTTATCAATTCCTGTTATAGAATTCTTTAAAAAATTTCATCTTTGCACTCCTATTCCATCCCTTCATCGTGTTTACCCTTATTTTTGAATATATATATAAGTTTTTCTTTCTTTAAAATTTGGGGAGGCAGTCTCTTCTAGGAGACCAAAATACACCCAAAATCAAGTGTGTGGCCCTGTTCTATTCACCAGTCTATGTATGGCCCTGTTCTATTCACTATTTTTTTTCTCCTTTCTTCTCCCCTCAGTTTCGGGTCTCTTCTGATTTGGATATTGTATATTTTTCTGGGATCATTGTTACCTTTTTAGTATCTTCTTCTCTCATCTATTCTTATCTGGATAGAGTGACAAGGTGGAAAAACTCACCTAAAAAAAAAAACAAAAAACAACAACAACAAAAAAAAAAAACACCAGGAGGAAGTACTGATGGCTAGGGACCTATTCAATATAGACATTAACAAGATGTCAGAACTAGAGTTCAGAATGACAATTATCAAGGTGCTAGATAGGCTCAAAAAGAGCATGGAAGATACTAGAGAATTCCTTTCTGGAGAAGTATAGTCCCTTTCCGGAGAAATAAAAGAACTAAAATCTAATCAAGTTGAAATCAAAAAAGCTTTTAATGAGGTGCAATAAAAAAATGGAGGCTCTTGGGGCGCCTGGGTGGCTCAGTGGGTTAAGCCTCTGCCTTCGGCTCAGGTTATGGTCTCAGGGTCCTGGGATTGAGCCACACATTGGGCTCTCTGCTCAGAAGGGAGCCTGCTTCCCCCTGTGTCTCTGCCTGCCTCTCTGCCTACTTGTGATCTCTCTGTCAAATAAATAAAATCTTAAAAAAAAAAATGGAGGCTCTTACTGCTAGGATAAATGAGGCAGAAGAGAGAATTAGTGATATAGACCAAAGCATGGAGCATAAAGAAGCTGAGGAAAAGAGAGATAAACAACTACTAGACCATGAAGGGAGAACTAGAGAGATAAATGATACCATAAGATGAAACAATATTAGAATAATTGGGATCCCTGAAGAAGAAGAAAGAGAGAGAGGGGCAGAAGGTATATTGGAGCAAGTTATAGTAGAGAATTTCCCTAATTTGGCAAAAGGAATAGACATCGAAATCCAGGAGACACAGAGAAGCCCCCTCAAAATCAAGAAAAGTGGGTCAAGACCCTGTCATCTAATAGTAAAACTTAAAAGTCTCAGTGACAAAGAGAAAATCCTGAAAGTAGTTTGGGACAAGAGATCTGTAACATAAAACTGTAGAACTATTAGATTGGGAGCAGACCTATCCACAGAGACCTGGCAGGCCAGAAAGGACTGGCATGATATATTCAGAGCACTAAATGAGAAAAATATGCAGCCAGGAATACTATATCCAGGTAGGACATCACTGAAAATGGAAGGAGAAATAAAAAGCTTCCAGGACAAACAAAAATTAGAAGAATTTTTAATTCTTTTACAGTCCTACAGAAAATATTGAAATGGGTCCTTTAAGCAAAGAGAGAGCCTAAAAGTAACAGACCAGAAAGGAACAGAGGCTATATACAGTAACAGTCACCTTACAGGCAATAGAATGGCACTAAATTCATATCTTTCAATAGTTACCCTGAATGTAAATGGTCTAAATGCCCCAATCAAAAAAAAAACCCAGGGTATCAGAATGGATAAAAAAAAATAAGACCCATCGATATGCTGTCTGCAAGAAACTCATTTTAGACCCAAAGATACCTCCAGATTTAAAGTGAGGGGGTGGAAAACAATTTACCACACTAATGGACATCAAAAGAATGCTGGTGTGGCAATCCTTATATCAGGTAAAGTAGATTTTAGGCCAAAGACTATAATAAGAGGTGAGGAAAGACACTATATCATACTTAAAGGGTCTGTCCAACAAGAAGGTCTAATAATTTTTAATAACTATGCCCCTAACATGGGAGCAGCCAATTATATAAATCAATTAATAACAAAATCAAAGAAATGCATTGACAAGAAAATAATAATGGTAGGGGACTTTAACACCCACTTATTGAAATGGACAGATCATCTAAGTAAAAGATCAACAAGGAAATAAAGGCTTTAAAGGACACACTGGACCAGATGGACATCACAGATATATTCAGAACATTCCATCCCACAGCAACAGAATACACATTTTTCTCTAGTCCACATGGAACATTCTCCAGAATAGATCACATCCTGGGTCACAAATCAGGTCTCGACCAGTACCAAAAGATTGGGATCATTCCCTGCATATTCTCGGACCACAATGCTCTGAAGCTAGAACCCACTCACAAGAGGAAAGTTGGAAAGAACTCAAATACATGGAGGCTAAAGAGCATTCTACTAAAGAATGAATGGGTCAACCGGGAAATTAAAGAAGAATTGAAAAAATTCATGGAAACAGATGATTATGAAAACTCAACTGTTCAAAATGTTTGGGACACAGCAAAGGTGGTCCTGAGAGGAAAGTATACAGCAATACAAACATTTCTCAAGAAATAAGAAAGGTTTCAAGTACACAGCCTAACCCTACACCTAAAGGAGCTGGAAAAAGAACAGCAAAGAAAGCCTAAACCCAGCAGGAGAAGAGAAATCATAAAGATCAGAGCAGAAATCAATGAAATCGAAACCAAAAGGAGAGTAGAACAAAGCAACGAAACTAGGAGCTGGTTCTTTGAAAGAATTAATAAGATTGATAAACCCCTGGCCAGACTTAACAAAAAGAAAAGAGAAAGGACCCAAATTAATAAAATCAGGAATGAAAGAGAAGAGATCACAACCAACACCAGAGAAATACAAACAATTATAAGTACATATTATGAGCAACTATACACCAGCAAGTTTGATAATCTGGAAAAAATGGATGCATTCCTAGAGACATATAAATTACCACAACTGAACCAGGAAGACATAGAAAACCTGAATAGACCCATAACCAGTAAGGAGATTGAAGCAGTCATCAAAAATCTCTCAACAAACAAGATCCCAGGGCCAGAGGGCTTCCCAGGGAACGTCTACCAAACATTTAAAGAAAAACTAATACCTGTTCTCTTGAAACTGTTCCAAAAAATAGAAATGGAAGGAAAACTTCCTAACTCATTTTATGAGCCAGCATTACCTTGATCCCCAAACCAAAGATCCCATCAAAAAAGAAAATTACAGACCAATATCCTTGATGAACAGGGATGCAAAAATTCTCACCAAAATACTAGCAATTGGATCCAATAGTACATTAAAAGGATTATTTACCACGAACAAGTGGGATTTATTCCTGGGCTGCAAGGTTGGTTCAACATCCACAAATCAATCAATGTGATACAATACATTAATAAAAGAAAGAACAAGAACCATATGATACTCTCAATTGACGCTGAAAAAGCATTTGACAAAGTACAGCATCCTTTCTTGATCAAAACTCTTCAAAGTGTAGGGATAGAGGGTACATACCTCAATATCATCAAAGCCATCTATGAAAAACCTACAGTGAATATCATTCTCAATGGGGAAAAACTGAGAGCTTTTTCCCTAAGGTCAGGAACATGGCATGGATGTCCACGATCATCACTGGTATTCAACGTAGTACTAGAAGTCCTAGTCTCAGCAATCAGACAACAAAAAGAAATAAAAGTAATCTGATTTGGCAGAGAAGAAGTCAAACTCTCACTCTTTGCAGATGATACGATACTTTATGTGGAAAACCCAAAAGACTGCACTCCAAAACTGCTAGAACTCAAACAGGAATTCAGTAAAGTGTCAGGATATAAAATCAGTGCACAGAAATCAATTGCATTTCTATACAACACAGCAAGACAGAAGAAAGAGAAATTAAGGAGTTGATCCCATTTACAATTGCACCCAAATACATAAGATACTTAGGAATAAACCTAACCAGAGATGCAAAGAATCTGTACTCAGAAAACTATAAAGTACTCATGAAAGAAATTGAGGAAGACACAAAGAAATGGAAAAAATGTTCCATGCTCATGGATTGGAAGAACAAATACTGTGAAAATGTCTATGCTACCTAGAACAATCTACACATTTAATGCAATCCTTATCAAAATACCATCAATTTTTTTTCAAAGAAATGGAACAAATAATCCTAAAATTTATATGGAACCAGAAAAGACCCTGAATAGCCAGAGGAATGTTGAAAAAGAAAACCAAAGTTGACAGCATCACAATTCCAGACTTCAAACTCTATTACAAAGCTGTCATCATCAAGACAGTATGGTACTGGCACAAAAACAGACAAATAGATGGAACAGAATGGAACAGAATAGAGAGCCCAGAAATAGACCCTCAACTCTATGGTCCACTAATCTTTGACAAAGCAGGAAAGAATGTCCAATGGAAAAAAGACAGCCTCTTCAATAAATGGTGTTGGGAAAATTTGACAGCCACATCCAGAAGAATGAACTGGACCATTTCCTTATATCACACACAAAAATAGACTTTGAATGGATGAAAGACCTCAATGTGAGACTGGAATCCATCAAATTCCTTGAGGAGGACACAGATAGCAACCTCTTCGACCTGAGCCACAACAACTTCTTCCTAGAAACATTGCCAAAGGCAAGGCAAGCAAGGGAAAAAATGAACTATTGGGACTTCATCAAGATCAAAAGCTTTTGCCCAGCAAAGGAAATGGTCAACAAAACCAAAAGACAACCAACAGAATGGGAGAAGATATTTGCAAATGACATATCAGATAAAGGGCTAATGTCCAAAATCTATAAAGAACTTATCAAACTCAACATCCAAAGAACAAATAATCGAATCAAGAAATGGGCAGAAGACATGAACAGACATTTCTGCAAAGAAGACATCCCAATGACCAACAGACACATGAAAAAGTGCTCCACATCACTCAGCATCAGGGAAATACAAATCAAAATCACAGTGAGATACCACCTCACACCAGTCAAATGGTTAAAATTAACAAGTCAGGACATGATAGATATTGGTGAGGATGCAAGCTGGAGCAGCCACTCAGGAAAACAGCATGGAAGCTCCTCAAAAAGTTGAAAATAGAGCAACTGTACAACCTAGCAATCACACTACTAGGTATTTACCCTAAAGATACAAATGTAGTGATCCAAAGGGGCATATGCACTCGAATGTTTATAGCAGCAATGTCCACAATAGCCAAACTATGGAAAGAACCTAGATGTCCATCAACAGATAACTGGATAAAGAAGAAGTGGTATATATATATACTGTATAGTATTCCATTATATGGAAAAAATATATATATATAATGGAATACTATACAGCCATCAAAAAACGAAATCTTGCCATTTGCAACGACTTGAATGGAACTAGAGGGTATTATGCTAAGTGAAATTAGTTAATCAGAGAAAGACAATTATCATATAGTCTCTCTGATTTGAGGAATTTGAGAGGCAGGGTGGGGGGGTCGCGGGGGTTAGGGAAGGAAAAAAATGAAACATGATGGGACCAGGGAGGGAGAAAAACCATAAGAGACTCTTTTTTTTTTTTTTTTAAAGATTTATTTATTTGACAGAGATTATAAGTAGGCAGAGAGGCAGGCAGAGAGAGAGAGGAGGAAGCAGGCTTCCTGATGAGCAGAGAGCCCGATGCAGGGCTCGATCCCAGGACCCTGGGATCATGACCTGAGCCAAAGGCAGAGGCTTTAACCCACTGAACCACCCAGGCAGCCCCATAAGAGACTCTTAATCTCAGGAAACAAACTGAGGGTTTCTGGGTTTGGGTGGGAGGGATAGTGTGGCTGGGTTATGGACATTGGGGAGGGTATGTGCTATGGTGAGTGCTGTGAATTTTGTAAGACTGATGATTCACAGATCTCTACTCCTGCAAATAATACATTATATGTTAATAAAAATAAATAAATGAATAAATAAATTAAAAAAATAAAAGGTAGGGGCACCTGGGTGGCTCAGTGGGTTAAAGCCTCTGCCTTCGGCTCGGATCATGATCCCGGGGTCCTGGGATCGAGCCCCGCATCGGGCTCTCTGTTTAGCAGGGAGCTTGCTTCCCTTCCTCTCTCTGCCTGCCTCTCTGCCTACTTGTGGTCTCTGTCTGTCAAATAAATAAATAAATAAAATCTTTAAAAAAAAAGTAAAAAAAAATTGAAAAAAGACAAATTCTCCTCTGAATGCTTACATATTTTCTCATCTAGATTTTCCAATTTTGATATTAAACTCCTGTATCATTTAAAAACCCTCAAAATAGTAAAAGTATTTTTCTTGTGAGAAAGAAAGAAAATAATTTTTGTTCACAGAATTCCTTATGACCTTTTAGTTATTTTTATACATAAGGGAAAATGAAACCAATCACATGATAAAATAGACTATGAATGGGGGTGTAGGGACAGCTTCTCTGGAGGTCTTTGCAGATGGCACAAGCCTTCACCCTACTGGGAGAGTTCAAGTGTGATCCTTTCCAGAGGTTCTAAAATTTTTTGGTAATGTTGCCAGGACTCTTTAAGGATGCATAAACATATGAGTGGATGATAAAAACTATAAAGTTTATCCTGTTTTTATAAACTAGTGTTAAATCTAGCTTTGATTTTTTTTTTTTTTTAAGATTTCACTTATTCATTTGAGAGAGAGAGAGAGAGACAGAGATAGCGACAAAGATAGAGAGAGCAGGAGTGGGGAGGAAAGGGAGAAGCAGGCTCCTTGCTGAGCAGAGTCCAACTCTGGGTTTGGTCCCAAGATCCTGGAATTATGACCTGAGCAGAAGGCAGATGCTTAACTGACTTGAGCCACACAGGTGTCCCAAATCTAGCACTAATTTTATAAATTATTTCTACCATAGATGTGTAATTCAAATCTGAGACTTGAATGCAGATATTAGAACTTTATAGAGTTGCATGGATTTGATGACATTGTCTAGATCATATCCACGGTTCCAGCTCTGATCCGAGGATTTCCAAATTATAGCTCCAGCCTGCACTTTTTCTACTCTGATAATACGTGCTCGGTTTACTACGGGCATCTCAAATGCAACATTTCTAAAATGCAACTCATTATATTTTTCTATATAATCTTGTTACTGCTCCTAAATTGTCTGGATTGGTGACTGGTCTCCACAATCTATCACACTGCCTGAAGCTGAAAGGTTAAATTTCTGGGAATTTGCTCATGTCTGATGAAATATAATTCGTATGATTTCCCCTCTTCTCCCAGTAATTTTTTTATTTTTTCACACTCATTAATGTCTCCATGAAGATCATCTTTGGAAAAGGAAATGCATAATACCATAAATGCTATTTATACTTATAAAATTAGACTTCCTTTTATAAAGAAATCCCAGGAAAAGTGAAAAATTGGAGAAGTTATTTAAAAATTGTTTTTAAAATATTCTCCTTCCTTTAGCATGCTTCGTTAGTTTTAAAACTCTTTTGTCTAAAAACTCTTTATTTTGTCTGACTTTATTTATTAATTTTATTTATTAATATGTAATTGTAATATACAATTATATATTATATATTATATATAGTTAACATATAATTATAATATATATTTTAAAAATATATAATTATTATATAAAATAATTTATTTGTTAAGAATATAATTATTTATTTATTTAAAACTATTTTGTCTGATTTTTTTTTTGTCTGATTTGTCTGACTTCAAAATAAATGTAGCAAAGTAATAGAATCGTATCTCAATTCAGAGGGAGATAAGTGATGGCCCTTAAGTTTATCAACCATGGACTTCAGCATGAGAGCCCAGCTTGGTACCAGTAACTAGGTGGCCAGGAACAACATCTTACAAACAGCAAATACCAGCCATCAAATACCAAGGAACCAGTTCACGGTGCCTCCCCAGCCTCTCACATCATGAGGATGACATTTCAGGCAGAGAAACAGGAAGAAGGGAGGAAATTGGAAAGATTGAGCTTGTATAGACAAAGAGAGACAAGTTATTGAGACCAGGGTGGATTTTGTGCAGTTTGCTCCTCCTCTTTCTATAGTGGGTTTAGAATGCGTTTGTGTTCTTTAGAAGTTGGTAACTCAAATCTATGTTTTCCAGAACTCAAGCAGCTAAGGTTCTTGTTACAGATAAGTTTCTACCACTTGGATGCATGCAAGTGAGACTGGAAGTTTGAGATACCAGTCCTGTGGGTATCTAGCATGAGTTGGCGCAGTTACTGAAGCCAGGCTCAGCGTTCATTTTTCACAGGTAAAGAGATGACTAGCACTAGTGACATACTAGTGACTAGTGGCAACAGCAGCAGATGCTTCCTGATCTTGAACTTGCAATG
The DNA here is from genome assembly GCF_963455335.1 of Martes martes. Classification (NCBI taxonomy): domain Eukaryota; kingdom Metazoa; phylum Chordata; class Mammalia; order Carnivora; family Mustelidae; genus Martes; species Martes martes. The sequence continues at coordinate 80,564,861 of NC_137889.1, forward strand.
ATCGTGGTTTTTTCCCCATTCCTGACTCTTGGTTCTATAGCCTTTACAACAACTCTATGAACACCTTCTTACTTGTATGAAATCTCTTTTTCTTAAGGGCTCCCCCTGCAAACCCCAATCTAGAGTGGTTTCTGTTTCCTTCTCCCAGAGGGGATTGCGGATAACAGACTCTCAAGGATGGAAACATTGAATTGATGATCTGACCTGGTTGGTTTTGAAGATAAAGGCAATACTGTTGCTATCAGAAAATAGGACTCTCAAAGGTTATGGCACACTGTGACAAAGAAGTTACTTAAATGATCACTTATGGCTTCTTCATGACATGCTTCTTAGAAGGCTACACTCTGGCATAGTGGTTGTTATGATAAATCATTAGAATGAAACTGGGGAATTTCAAGGGTTGTGTAATAAGATAGCTCTGGAGATGTCCTGGAGATATTAATGCAAGGAAATGAGAAGCCCAGAGTTTAACACTATCAGTTCGAAAAAGTTCAAAGAATCAGGGATCTTCCATGACCACTCTAAGATAATCTTATCTCTTGTGATCTCAGAGTTGATGTAACTTCAAATCAGAAAGAATCTGACGCAACGGGTTACCAAGGCTACAGTAGAAGCCCAATTCATGTGTTGTTATCTCCTTTAAGTGAACATCAGGACACTGATTTGGAAGGAGAGAGACCCTGTGAACTGTAAAAGGACATTTAAATGTGTTGAGTTGAATTTGAATACTCTAAATCCCAACCCCATGCAACCTCTCCCATCAGCATAAGCAGCTCCCATCCTCTGTCCCATGAGTTTGACCGTAGTTGGAGACACGTTAGTTACTTTACTTGAGGTAAACAACTTGTGATGTCTCTCCAGGTCCCACATTTTGAGCATTCTTCTTTGACTCCAAGCCTATTATAAACACACCACAGAAGCCAAGCACAAGTTGGACTTAGAAAATGAAGATTGACATACCAAAAGATTTTGCTTGGGAGCAAATGGGAGAGTTGCTGACGCCCACTCTTATAGCCTTACTGGGAATTTTCTAAGTATATGATTTCTGTTTAACATACCTATAATGGGAATTGTTTTGTGTGTTAACCCCTGATAGATACAGAGACCGTTTGAATTATTGGATTAAAATATGGTTTAAGTGTGAGTGGACATTTACAGCATTTGGGGAGCTTAAGTGGAACCTCATGAGTGAGGCCAAAGCAGTGCATTTTTTCTGAAACTCTGAGCTTCAGTGTAGTTGACTTTTGTGGTTTTGCTACAGAAATGATGACACTTTTCAACATTTTTCTGCATCTCCCATATGGGTTCTGGGGACAGGATCAGGAGCCTTACAAAACATACTACTCTTCTGGGCTTCAGAACTATTTATATTGCTTCTCAGCCTTTTGGCTAAGATTAAGTGCAGAATTTTCTATTCGTTTCCTTGGCTGTCAGGTTTTGGTTTGTGACATTGTCTTATCCCCTTTTCCTGGTCTGGCTGTGTTTGTTGTCTTTTTGGCAAGTTTTTACTTTTAAACACTTGGTTCATATCTTTAGGTACAAGAAAGGAAAATTCTGTGAGAGATTTGATTCGCCCATTTTATTTTATTTTTCTCTAAAAATTTAAAAAGGATTTTACTTATTTATTTGTCAGAGAGAGAGAGAGAGAGAGAGAGAGTGCAAACAGGGGGAACAGCAGGCAGAAGGAGGAGCAGGCTCCTAGCTGAGCAAGAAGCCCGTTGCGGAAGTTGATTCCAGGATCCTGGGATCATGACCTGAGCTGAAGGAAGACGCTTAATTGACTGAGCCACTCGGGTATCCCTTGATTCCCCCATTTTAGCAGAGAAATTGAGTATTAGCACTTAGCACTGAGAAAACTTGTACTTAGCAATTACCTTAGGTACTTTATTTTGTCCGTATAACTCTCTTTGATCATTATTGTCATCTCCATTTACAGATGGAAAACTGTTTAGAGAAGTTGAAGTGTAACAGATTATTAAAAATTACTAAGGAGTTAAAATAATAAAATTATTTTCAGATTCTCTTTTCTAGGCCAAATACATGATTTATCAGTTGATAGTCTACCTATAGAATTTCAACTTTTGTGTGGTGTCAGCTTTAAATACCTAGTTATTACCGTTTATTACCTATTTTTCTGTTTTCTATTTCATTTCCTTCATTGAGGCTCTTACATCAGAATTGTATGAACTATAAAAAAATTCATTAAGGGGCGCCTGGGTGGCTCAGTGGGTTAAAGCCTCTGCCTTCTGCTCAGGTCATGATCCCAGGGTCCTGGGATCAAGCCCTGCGTCCGGCTCTCTGCTCGGCGGGGAGCCTGCTTCCTCCTCTCTCTCTGCCTGCCTCTCTGCCTACTTGTGATCTCTGTCTGTTAAATAAATAAATAAAATCTTTAAAAAAAAATTCATTAAAATAACAACCAGAAATAGTCATCAACTGGAATCTACGTCCATTGCTATTGTTACTTATGGAATCAGCGAAAGCATTGTAAATCATTAAAATATTACTAAAAATTAATTTAAAAACAAATTAATTTTCACATGATTTTTTTTACATATTTATAAATGTTATGGATAAAACAAGTAAGATAAATCATTTGGCTCTGGATATGTTGAGGCAGTAATTATTTTTATAAGCAAGTTTGTTGTGTATCTACAGAGCAAGGGAGGCAGTGGTTTGCAAAGGTCTGAAGACTTTCTCCTTGCAGCCTGCCAGCGCCTTGTTGGCTTTGGAGGAGGAGGATTTACACACCCCATGTTCATGTTCATTTTCCTGCCACGTGCACCCAGACCTGAGAAAACAGCCATGGAAATCAGGTGAGGTGATAGCATTGCAGAACACAGGGCTGTTTATGTGGTTAGTGTTTCACTGCTGTGAGGAAATTTATGAGATCAGGGGGTTGGGTGAGTGCCAGTAGCTGTTGATTTTCGTTCCCTCTGGTTCTTTTGTTTTGTTTTGTTTAAGATTTTATTTATTTATTTGACAGAGATCACAAGTAAGCAGGGAGGCAGGTAGAGAGAGAGGGGGAAGCAGGCTCCCTGCCGAGCAGGGAGCCCGATGGAGGGCTTGATCTCAGGACCCTGAGATCATGACCTGAGCCAAAGGCAGAGGCTTTAACCCACTGAGCCACCCAGGTGCCCCTTGTTCCCTCTGGTTCTTATCAAGCCCTGTATTGAACTGAACTTTAACAAATGAACTATTTCAATGTGCTGCTTTTTTTACTATTAACTGATAGCACAGTGCTTAAAATCCCGGGCTTGGGGCCCTGGGCTAATCCTTTGTCCCTCACCACTGCTCTCTATTTAAGAGGTTCACTGTATATGGCCTTGGTTGCAACATTTTGGTCAAACAAATTCACATAGTGTAGTTATTTATGCTGTTTCTCTTTTCCCGTTTCCTTCCTTCCTTCCTTCCTTCCTTCCTTCCTTCCTTCCATCCTTCCTTCCTTCCTTCTTTCCTTCCTTCCTTTCTAGATTTATTTATTTGGGGTGCCTGGGTGGCTCAGTTAGTTAACATCTGCCTTCAGCCCAGGTCATGATCCTGTTGGGATGGGATCAAGCCCCACACTGGGCTCACTGTTCAGTGGGGAACCTGTTTCTCCCTCTACCTCTGTTGCTCCCCTTGCTTGTGCTCGCTCACTCTGTCTCTCTCTCTCTGACAAATAAATAAAAAAAATCTTGAAAAAAAGAGATTATTTATTCTAGAGAGAGAAGAGAGAGAGAGAGAGAGGTGGGAGTGGGGGCAGGGAAGGGCAGGGGTAGGGATAGAGAGAATCTCAAACAGGCTGTCTTTGAGTGCGGAGCCCAATCCCATTACCCTGAGATCATGACCTGAGCAGAAACCAAGAGCTGGAACTTTAACTGACTGAGCAACCCAGGAGCCCCTCTTTTCTTTTTCTTAATCCTATTCCTCTTCTCTTAATCCTATTCCTCTTTCTACCTTATTGTAACTCAACACAACACAAACACATATATGTACACACAGAATGAAAAAAAAAGAAAAAAGAGGAGAGGAGAGGTGATATCAGGATAGATGTTGGGAATTTTAGAATGCAGAAAGAAACAGGACAAAACTGCTTATACTTCCCCAAGATAGAACATATCTTTTCCAGGGAGATCTCTTTTTCAACAGCAACATCTTCAAACACACAAGCTTTTTAGTAATTAGCTTTTACCTTCCTTTCCGCCTTCCTAAAGCATTTGCTTCTTCCCACCCATTACTTCCTCCCACCAGAAGGCAGGAACATAGAACATAGGAATTGTAGCCAAAATTGCAAAGTTGGAAATTTAACATTTTTAAGAAAACAGCTTTTGGTATATGTGTTTCTATATTTTAATTCCTTCATTTTTAAGGATGTCTGGGGCAGTGAGCAGAATGGTTTTTCATACTTGAGTAATGATCCCACTGAAGTTTGATTCTCTGATTTCTCTTGAGGTACTGCAGGGTAGTGTAATGAACACTGTCCCCAGAGAACACTGTGGTAGGGGTTATGGGTCCCTATGTGTTGGTATTGCTGCATGAGTAGCATTGATGACAGATATATATGTTTACAAAAAAGTGATTTTTCTACTAAAAAAAATGATGTAATGGTGCTAGTGTTAAAAAGGAGACACCAGGCCCCAAATAGTATCACTGGTGCTAATCCCCCCATCAGCAAATGGAAGACTTAATACTTAACCTAAATGCAGTCTGAACGCCCCAGGAATGTGACCTTGAACCAGCCAACCTGAAATTTCCGGGTCAGCGCTAGGATGTAATCTGCTGATAAACCCCTTCTGTTTCTCTTAGGAGGGCACCCTTGCCTAAAACAATGCATTCTTTGTTAATAATTTCCTTTTTTTGGTTCCCTCTATGCCTTTAGAAACATTTTCTTTTCTTTTTTTTTCTTTTTTAAGATTTAAGATTTTATTTATTTAGTTGAGAAAGAGAGAAAACAGGAGCAGAGGAGAGCAGCAGAGGGAGGGGGCAGGAGGGAGGGGGAGGGGAACCTGAGGTGGGGGGGCAGGGAGAAGTGGACTCCCCTGAGCAGGCAGCCTGATGTGGGGCTGGAGGTGGGGCTGGATATGGGGCTGGACACAGGGCTGGACACAGGGCTGGTTATGGGGCTCCATCCCAGGACCCTGGGGATCATGACCTGAGCCAAAGGCAGATGCTTAACGATGGAGCCACCCAGGCGCCCCTAGAAACATTTCCTTTTCTACAGCTCAACAGAGCTTCTTTCTACCTATGAGTTTGGATGCTGCTTGATTCATGAATCATTAAATAAAGCCAATTTGATACATTTATTCAGTTGAATATTTGTTATTTAACATAGTGTGGATAAAAAGTAATGACACAGACCAAGAAAAATCGGGTGGCACATGCTGCCTGGGCTCAGTAGATATTTGCTGAGTGAATGAATGAATGAATGAATGAGGTTCTATCCTCAAACACACTTCAGAGAAATCCCAGTCTCTTCTTCTACAATAAAATTTGGGAACTGGGGTATTTACTGAAAACACAGTTTTCCAAGCTTTTCTACTGGACATTCTAATTTATCTGGTCAGTATGGGGTCTAGGGATCTGTACTTTCCATAGGTGTCCCAGGTGAGTCTTAGAGCAAGTTTTGGGAGAACTGCATTAGGAAATTCACCCCAGTCAGCTAGAACCCTTCCCATATGCAGTGGAGCACTGCTAGATTTACTAACAGAAAAATCCTGTCCTTCAGAGGAAGTATAGGTCCCTCATTTAAGGGCCCTTTGCTTCTATCTGTCTTATTACACTAACTGTAATCTGCTTCATACTATGCTTATTTATATGTGTATTTTATCTCCTTATGAGAGTATAGTAGGAAATAATCTTACAAACTTCACACATTTTTAAATATACTTCAGTGACCTTAGAGGTACTTTTAACATATTTAAAATGTGGTATAGGAAATATTAAAACATTATTTCACTTGCACCAGGTATTTGTTATAATTTAGTTTTATGGAAAAACTAAATTATAGTTTTTATAGATTACACATTAGTTAGAATTCCCAACAAAGGCACCTCCCCGCCCGTGCTCTCAGATTCTCCTGGCACTGGCATGGGGTGCTGGACAGGGGTGGGGGTTCAAGGGATGAGGTCTGGATGCTAATCAAAAGGTCCAAGTTTCTTTTCTTTCTTCTCTCTCTTTTTGAAAATACGTTTTTATTTATTTTAAGTAGGCTCCATCCCCAAAGTGGGGCTTGAACTCATGACCCCGAGATCAAGAGTCACATACCAACTGGGCAAGCCCCAGGTCAAGTTTCTTGAATACATTAATTTGCTATGGTGTTGTGTTAGGCTTCCCTCAAGTAATTTCCTGGGATTCTCCATGAGAAGAGAGCTCTGTGGTGAAATATGTTTGGAAATGCTGTGTCTTATATTGGCATTTAGGATTAATAGTGCGTGTTGGCATGAGGAAAGGAGAAGGCAGGCATTAAAGAAATATCTTGAATTTTGTTGAATTCTTGTTATAAGATGCCATACATTTTGGAAAGTGTTTGCTTTTGCATTTGCACAAGAAAGAGTATGCCTAGATCACTGGTTTTCAAAATGTAGTTCCAGGACCAGCAGCATCAGCATCACTTACGGACTTGGAAGAAAGGGAAATTCTTGAGCCTCATTCCGGAGGTATTGAATCCGAAATTGGAGATGGGGCTGAGTCCTGTAGGTTTTAACAAGCCTGATCTGCTGAAGTTTGAAAACCACTGCTCTGCACTCATTAATCACTTTCTAGGTGTTCCAAATACGGCAATAAAATTGTCTGTACATTGGGAAGTGAATCATTTCAAAATGTTAGTGAGTGTGATGTTCATCTGCTGTGTTTGTTAACAATGCAGATTTCTGGACTCACCTACAAGGTCAGCATTTCAGGGGGTGGAGCTCAGAACTCTCACGCCTCTCACCAGCCCTCGGGGACAGTGCTGCCGTTAGTTCTGAGAGCTGGCTTCCCAGAGTTCCCACAGATTTGCAGGAGCCACTCCTGGGTACCTTTGATATTTGGATTTTGAATAATCAAAAGTTAAGTGACTTGAGTCTGAGAGGAGGCCAGCACAAGGAGGATATAAGGATGCTGCGGTGAACAGTCTTCCTCTTTTATTAAAATGAAGGCGTGGGGCGCCTGGGTGGCTCAGTGGGTTAAAGTCTCTGCCTTCGGCTTAGGTCATGATCCCAGGGTCCTGGAATGGGGCCCAGCGTTGGGCTCTCTGCTTGGCGGGGATCCTGCTTCCTCCTCTCTCTTTCTCTCTCTCTGCCTGCCTCTCTGCCTACTTGTGATCTCTCTCTGTCAAATAAATAAATAAAATCTTAAAAAAAAAAGAATGCGTAAGTACTATGGGTTACAGAACATACCTGCTGATTGATGAATGAATGAATAATTTTAAAGTCTGGATTTACATAAAGTAGAGCATTCTGGATTCTTAGACATTTACTCAATTCTCAGCATCCATTCTTGGGACATAAGGAGAATCTTTTTCTCAGAAAGTAATGATCCCCAATGTAAATGTGCCCTGGGCCATTAGAATAAACCTTTGGATGCTGGCTGGCCAGGCAGAGCAGTTCTCCCAGCTAACTATGTGACAATTGTAGTTTGCTGGGCAGAATGCATTAACCTCTTTGTAGGACCTTAATGTCTTTGGAGGCAACTCTGAAGAAATTAAGGGGTGTGACGTTATCCTGGGCCTATTTTAAAGGAAATTAATGCCACTGAAGAAACTGTCCTTTGTGACCTATCTACTAGGAAGTGTCCTGAGATGGAGGTCTTGGTGAAGCTAACCCAAACAGTGCTAAGCATTGTTGGATAAACAAACTTGAGGTTAAATTGAGGTTTGTCAGGACACCTGGGTGGCTCAGTCAGTTAAGTGTCTGCCTTCAGCTCAGGTCAACATTCCAGGGCCATGGGATCAAGTCCTGTGTCGGGTTCCTTGCTCAGCAGGGAACCTGCTTCCTCTTTTGCCTGCCGCTCCCCTTGCTTGTGCTCTTTCTGTTCTCTTTCTCTGGCAAATAAATAAAATATTAAAAAAAATTGAGGTTTGTGGAGCAAAGGGGGGAAAAAAAGAGAGGGGCAAACCACGAAACAGACCCTTGACTCTAGAGAACAACTGATGGTTCCCAGAGGGAGGTGGGGGGATGGGTGGAATAGGTGATGGGGATTCAGGAGGGCACTTGTTGTGATGGGCACTGGGTATTGTATGGAAGTGTTGAATCGCAGGTGTTGTATACCTGAAACTAATACTACACTGTATGCTAACTAACTAGAATTTAAACAAAAGCTTAAAAAAATAAACTGAGGTTTGTCTGTACGGAAAAGTCAAAGGTTCAGTTACTTAGGTATTTCCAATGTTATTTTCAGAATAAGAAACAGAAAACCAGGGGCGCCTGGGTGGCTCAGTGGGTTAAAGCCTCTGCCTTTGGCTCGGGTCATGATCCCAGGGTCCTGGGATCGAGCCCCACGTTGGGCTCTCTGCTCAGCAGGGAGCCTGCTTCCTCCTCTCTTTCTCTCTCTCTCTCTGCCTGCCTCTCCACCTACTTGTGATCTCTGTCAAATAAATAAAATCTTAAAAAAAAAAAAGAAACAGAAAACCAGGTATTCTTGAACATACAATGCATGGTTATGGATTAACACATACTCATGACCCATGTCACTTTTTCTCTTGCGTTTTTAACCTTAAAAAAGGTTAGCCACCAACTTTACATGGAATATTCTAAAATGAGCTAAGTTCTACATGCCTGGCATTGCCATCATTTTGACAACTGGATGAAGAGCTGTATTTAGGAAATGAAGGAATATTTGATGTTCCAGAATTTTCCATTCAGGCCCAATTAAAAATTAAAGGAGTCCTTGAATATACTTTAAACATTCTTAAAAAATTTTTAAAAATTTAAAAATATATGTCATCACCATCACACTCATAAATAAATACTGTGTATCTAATTCTCATAAGTTAGGAAGCACCACCCCAGTGACAGGAAAATATTAACAAAGTTTTTCCTCCCTTGAATTTTTTGCATTCTCTGTCCTTTTTCCTACGGCAGGCAGCTAAATTTTTCCACTTTCATTACCTTGGGGAAAGGACAAGCAGAAGCTTTCAGATAACAAAAGGAGTCAAATTCTAATCTTTCAATTTTCAAAGGCCTATATTTGAGTGTTGAGATTTGGAAAAACAAAAAAAGAAGGATGGCATTTGCTGATCCTCATCTGCACAAGATACCTGGACCAGAGAGGGAGAGAATGGAAGGGTCTTCTTACCCTCACTTTTCCCTACGCAGCAGAAGCTGGGGGAAACCAGAAACTCTTTACCTTCAGTACGTCTGCAAAGACCTTATTTCCAAATAGGGTCACATTCTGAGGTTGTAGGTGGACATAAATTTTTAGCAGTTACTAGCCTACTATAATACGCAAAATGTATTAGAAGAGATTTCTATTTCCCCTGTGGATTATAGGAATACTAACATGGAAACAGAATAGCAAATGTCTTCACCCTTTTTCCTGTAGACATCCTTGTCCTCTGCTAAAGTGAGGAATGTTCAAAGAAAGAGTCTACAGAGGGGCGGCATCAGAACTCGGGTCTTCATGGTAGAGTAATTCAACTGGGCTCCAACAGGGGGATGAGGTGGGTGGACATAACTTCGATGGGGAGTCCTCTTTGTATGACCATCTGCTTATAATACAAAAGAAGGAAAGCAAGCAAATTTCTAATCTGGAAATGCAGAGTGCTTTTTAAATAAGAATGTAGAGGTAGTGAATAAATGCTATAGTATCTGAGAATTTTATTCTACTTTAATATGTAATTTTTACTACTGAGTTAGCACTCCACTTAAAATGGACATAAATGATTTCTCAGTGAGGGTCCTCACCTTTTTGTAATCCAATTCCCTCAGTATTTACCCAGATGTATTCTCCCAAGTGTCTGAGAGTTTTAGCTGAAAAAGTGAAAGGTCCCTCATTTTTTGGTTTGTCATTCTTGCAACAAATACTGCTCTAATGATTCCTTAAGACTTTTTCATTTCGTTTTGTTTTTTTGGTCTCTAGCCTGTTTGATTGCATCTGTGACAGTTCTAAGAAAAATGGGTTAGTGATACATGGCAAAAGCATATGAAAATTGTATGAGAATTATATCAAATGGTATAACTCAGGGGAAAAATTATTCATTTCCATTTTGAAGTTTATCAGTCAGGTTCAAAGTTATTATAAAAGTGGTGCAATTGATTTTTACAAATGTATGACAAATGTTTTGTTCCCTGTGTCCAGGAGCTCTAAAAAATAGTAAATATTTCCTTGAAAGATATATCAAACAAGAGACTGAGAAAAAAAGGGGGGGGGCGCTGGTGCTTGGTTGGCTCGGTTATTAAGCAGCTGTCTTTGGCTCAGGTCATGATCCCGGGGTTCTGGGATCTATCTCCATATAGGGCTCCCTGCTTTTCCCTCTCAGCTTCCCCGTGCTTGTGTTTTTGCCCTTGTTATCTCTCTCTGTTATAAATAAAAATAAAATATTAAAAAAAAATTGTATTGCCTAAATATTTTAGGAAGAAATGGATTTTTGTGAATGCAATGGGAAATTTTAAATCTATTGCTTTTGTTCACATTGTGTCCATGAAAAATGTTCAGTCAGTAGATGTGTTATACTTTTTATACTGAGACATTTAATTTTATTTTTGTATTTAGTAAACTATTCCGTTATCAAGAAATTATTTTTTAAAAGAAAACTGGGAATTCAATAGTCAAATCAGAGTGCTTCTTTAAAACGCCTGTGATAATACGAATGTTGTATTTTTTTTCCTAAATATATTTAGTTCATATTCCAGCTCAATACGTGGGGAATCAGTTTAATTTATTTAGTGGTGCTTCTTCTTCTTTTTTTTTTTTTTTGTGACTGCTAAATTTTATTACTACTATTTTGATTGGACTTACTTTTCCTCTTTAATAATTATCATTGGTGTCAATGTTAAATAGTTTAGAGGCATATTTTTGGATATATTTTAAAAGATCTAATTAAGGAAAAGTCACCCCCTTCCATTACAAGAAGATTTTTTATTTGACAATATACTGTTAAGTCATAAATGATCCCCCTGAAAAAAATTTTTAGCTGTGGGTTTTTCTTTTGCTTATATGTTAAAATACTGTATTTTATGTGATCATAAATATACTTAATGCTGTTTATTAAAATATGCATGAGTTTTACATATTCTGAAAACCAGCTTTCTGACTTAATTTAATTAGCATTAAACAGAATATAAACATGAATATCTTAAAAACTAACAGCCAGGGGAACACAAATTATCCAGATACTATAAAATGAGAAGGAAAAAAAAACGCACGGCTGGTGAAAGGAATTCAGGATTAAGATGCAAAAGAAATAACTGCATTTCATCATTTTTATCACCAGGGTCCTAAAGGTGGTTGTAAAATTCTGTTACCTTTCCTGGGATGTTTCAGCTTACTCACTCATGGACAGCAACAGCACGTCAGCTGACCATTATTGAGGTTTTGACCAGAGTTCAATTTTTTTTTTGTATTTCTTTTTTAAAAAATATTTTATTTATTTATTTGACAGAGAGAGAGATCACCAGCAGGCAGAACATCAGGCAGAGAGAGAGGGGGAAGCAGGTTCTCCGCTGAACAGAGAGCCCGATGCGGGGCTTGATCCCAAGACCCTGAGATCACGACCTGGGCCAAAGGCAGAGGCTTAATCCACTGAGCCACCCAGGTGCCCCCTTTTTTGGTATTTCTAGATGACTGCAACCAAAACAGTGTTAGAGTTTCTTATGGAAATGAACACATTTGGTAATAATGATAATGGAGTTTGTTAGCAAGTGAGCACGCTGGCATAGTATATGGAAACCTTGATTCTAGTTTATTTCTACTGATGCTACTATTTCACATGCATTCCTTATTTTCTGCTCACTTGGGCGTAGGTCAGTGGTTCTCAAAATGTGGTTAGTGTGCATCAGAATGACTTGAAGAACTTGAAGAAACATTGAGCCACTGGCAGAGTTTCTGATTCAATCAGGCTGCGCTGGGGTCTGAGAACTTACATTCCTAACAACTTCATGGCTAATGCTGAGGGGTTTGGTCCAGAACAACACTGGGAGATCTGCTGGTCTAGAAGAATTTCCGGAGAGATATATTTCTGATATAATATCGGGAATAGTTTAACATAGTATTTGTTACATAGATATGTTTTCATAAGAAGAGATTATGATTTCACCCATATTTCCAAAACTGGACTTAAGGGTTTTCAGATGTTGCCAATGGTGAAAAAAGGAAGTTTTAAAATAGCGTACTCTTTTTGGTCTAATAAAAACATTTTAATATGAATTTCTTTTCAAATGTCACTTGTATTTTTGGTAATTAGTATTTTTGATTAAACAAAATTCTGTTCATTTTCATATGCCAAGATTAAGGTCTTTATATACACCTACAGCTAGAACTTGAGTTATTTCATCTGTGACCCGAATATTTTATTTTTATGAATGAGTTCCCTGGTCATGTCAGAGGTCCTTAAGAAAACAAATTAGCAAAACTTTCAGCACAGATTGTTTATACTATTTTAACTTGCTTCACACTTCCCTTCATACACAGAGATGAGGATTTCCCTGTTTTGAAGTCTAATCAAATATAAACAATTCCTGGGATTGAATTAAAAAGATGTAAACTCCAGAGTAACTACTGAATAAAGGGGTCAATAATCTGATCTGTACAGACCGATTTCCTGATATATATATATATATATATATATGTGATATATATATATGTAATATATATATATGTAAGTGAATTGCATATATGTATATGCAATTCACTTACTTTTCACAACAAATTTACATTATTCCAATCTCACAAATAAGGAAAATGGGACTGAGCCAAAAAATGATATGCTCAGGTAACAACAGATAGAAAGAGGCACTTCTAGGATCTGAGCATGAAATTTCTGATGCCTGGCTGAGAATCTTTCAACAATTCGGTTTCTTTTATTTTTTTTTATTATTTATTTATTTATTTTTAAAAAAGATTTTATTTATTTATTTGCAGACAGAGATCACAAGTAGGCAGAGAGGCAGGCAGAGAGAGAGGGAGAAGTAGGTTCCCTGCAGAGCAGAGAGCCGGATGTGGGGCCCAATCCCAGACCCTGGGGTCATGACCTGAGCTGAAAGCAGAGGCTTTAACCCACTGAGCCACCCAGGCGCCCTTCTGTTTCTATTTAAAGAGAAATCAAAGAAGGTAAAGAATATTCGTTATTGTTGTTGTGATTATTTTTGTAAACTACTGACAATACAATAATTTTACGTGAGTGAATTTGGAGTGCTAATTGGGGGAAATTGAATCCAACTCAGGATTAAATAATTTTGTGGGAGAATCTGTTTTAGTCAATGGCAGGGATTAGGAATCTTTTTTGCTTTTTAAAAACTAAAACCTTTTGCAAAGCTGATATTGTGGATACTGTTTTCATTGAAAGCCTACATGTGCACAAATATACAGCATTTTATAGTTTCCAGGGAATTCACAGAACCCTCTGAAGATTTTCTTGAACCTCAGAGTCTACTGACCATAAAATATAAGCCACCATTCTGGGATACACAGCCCAAAGGTGCAGTAGGAGTAGCAGGTAACTATTGAGTACTACATAGAAATTAAAAGCAGAGCATCTGGGTGGCTCAGTTGATTAAGCAGCTGCCTTTAGCTCAGGTTATGATCCTAGGGTCCTGGGATCAAGTCCCATATGAGGCTCCTTGCTCAGTGGGGAGCCTGCTTCTCCCCTGCCTTCCCCTACTTGCACTCTCTCTCTCTCTCTTTCTGTGTCAAATAAATAAATAAAATCTTAATAAAAGAATAAAAGCATCTGCTTGGGGTTTATACTTTGGAGGTAAAGATATTAAAATCTTTTTAACAACCAGTTTATAAACTCAATGAAGTGAACTAAATGATAATTAAAGCCCAATTTATGAATATTGTGATGAACTTGGTTTGAGATAGAAAAGAATAGAGAAAAAGAGGAACATGAAATAGAAAGGGATGTTGAGAGAGAGTGAAAAAAGGGATGGGGACAGTTTGGGGGGCAGAATAGAAGTGGGGAGACACATGGAAATGAGGAGATGGAAGGAGAGAGCATGGCCCTCAGATCCTCAGAGAGCTGAAAAAACACTGGGAGGAAGAAAAAGTCAAAGAAGTGGAAAAAGAAGAAATCATGTTGCATAGATAAGTCTCCAACCCAATTTTTGTTCTGATTGATACTGTTTTCATAAGCGTTAAGCCCAAGCTTGTCATCAGAATTCAAATTCTATGTATAAAGAAATAGGCCTTAATATTTTCCCTGTTACCAGGATAATTAATCAGGATGACTAACACAATTAAGATGCAAATATACAAATCTACACAGTTAACACCCCCCCCCATGCAAATAAACTATAATTACATTTTCAGGAGATGTGGGAAATTTTATCCACCTCCTGACTATCCCATAATCAATAGGATGAATGCGCACCCCCCCACCCACACATGCACATACACATCTACTTATATAAACATATAACTACAAAAGCAAGCGTATGGAAAAATATCATTCCTTCAAATATGAGCTGCTGTTTTAATAAGTAAGTAGACAAACCATGGGTATTCCTAGAAATACTTAAATTGTTTAACTAACAGGACTTCCTAAAGTCATCAGGTGGGGCTTCTGAGAGTTAGTATCAGTGCTTGCGGTGTGGGGGATGGGGGGTAATAATAGCACGTGTAGTAGAATTTGCAGAAATTGCTTCCCTCCTTATGCCCAAGACCCTGGCAGTGTGACTTTGCAGTTCTTCTCAGCAGGGGGAGGCGTCCATTTCACCCCTTGAAACGCGGTCGACCTTGTGACTGGCTTTGGCAAAGACGTGGAGCGAGTGTGCCATTTTTGAGCCTAGGTGTCAAGAGGGCTTGTATGCTTCCAGTTCGCTGCTGGGAGCCATGTCTCTATCGCGAGAACAAGCTTGGCTTAGCCTGCGGGAGAACTACTCTGGAGCTGAGTCACTTTGGTTATCTCAGCCGAGGTCCCAGGCATGACGACAAAGCTGATCCAGAGATAACCGCAGATGCTTGAGAAAGTCCAACTGAGCTGAGACCTGCGGGGCTAATCGCCTCTGCGCGCAGCTTGGGTTGTTGACCCACAGAATGGCCAGCTAAATAAATGATTACTTCTTATGTCACTAAGTATGTAAAAGTAACAGCTTGCTGATACACAACTTAACATTTACGGAACGCTAATTATGTGTCAAGGACGGGGCTGAGCATCCTATATACAAGATCTCATTGAATCTTTCGAAGACTGGGTGGACACAGATACTTCTATCATTCTCATTTCACAGAGAAGAAAACAGCCCTTTTCACCCTCTTTGTATGGAGAAATGAAACCCAGATCTCCTGAACCTGATCTCCACACTCCAGTGTCGTAGTGCCTCCATCTGAATTTGCTGGATGGTAAATCCTGAAAAACTTGAGTAACTAAGTATTATTACTCTGAGGATTGTTACTTTTGTTATTTGGTTTCTTTAAATTTGACACTAAAGCAAGAGCTCCCAAGCTTTATTTCACTGAGAAACTACTTTTGGTGGCGAATTTCCTGTCCCTCCAAGTTCTTTCCTGCTTCCTACCGACGTTTCCGTTGGTGGCAAGCTCTTAAACCACTCTCTCTATCTGAACTGCTCCAAGCTTGAGAGGAAAGTGTCTGGCAATGGGCAGCACACTTCTTTTTTATTTTTCTTAAATTTGTTCAGTATTCAGGTATTTTAACAAGATAGGATATGTATTTTATATTATATATTAAAATATATACTTACATATATTTTATATTAATATATTCTTATATATAATATATATTTATATATATTTTATATTTATATGTTTAAAAAATATATATATTTTCAAAAAAGAAAACACATAAGTATAGCCACCCAAATCAAAGGCAATTTTAGCTTAAGCTCACCAGTTCAGAAAGTGTGTTTTGAGTTAACCTCCACCACCTAGAGACTATGTTCCAAAGTAAGAAGTTTAACTCCTTCAAAGTGGTGCCTGAAGAAGTCTCTACTACTTGTGGGAGTGAAAGCTTCAAGTCCTCTTCAGTGTATTACTTATGCAGCATTTAAAATTATTATGCATGTCTTTATCCTCCAAAACCAGCACCTTATTTCTCCATGAGTGAGAAATCTCATTATTTTACATAATTAACCAAAGCTCATTTTCCTGGTGAGTCAAATCCAGCCAACCGAAGTTCTTTTATTAATTTGTGTTTTTGAGGGTTCAGAAATTTGAACAAAATTCTTACCAAAAGCCAAGTTTTCCAGATATTCTAGCTGGCCAGAAGCCCTACATGTTGGTCTTATGAGATTATAAATATGATTGTTGGTTAAATAATAAGTAAACTGGATTTATGGTTTGTTCTTTTCTAGGAGGTCTCGTTTATCCTTCAGAACTGTGGTGAGCAAAAGATAACAAAGGACAATAGCTGTGAACACTTAATTAGCACCTGCTGTATGCCTGCTTTCTTCTAATCCCTCATATATAATCTTCCCAAATTCTCTTGGTGTAGGATCAGTTTCCAAACCCTTTTCTAACACGAGAAAACGGAGGCAAACAGAGGCTAAAACACATTCTCAAGACTTTATCACTGGTTCCTGCTGTACCCGGGTTCAAACCCGGAAGTCTGGCCCTAGAGCCCATATTCTCAGTTTCTACACCCTTCTGCCGGTAAGGCGCTAACTGGTCCAGTTTGCGGGTTAAAAACCCTAACCATGGTGCACAGTCACCACTTTCCTGAAATCCTGGCTGTGAGACTAATACGTGGAAAAGAATGGATATTCTAAGCTAATAAAAGAAAGGGAAGATTTCATTAAGTGACGCCTATTTTGTACTTCGATTTAGTTTTCTCGTTCCCCTTCTCTCTTCTCGTTTTGAGAGGTCTCAGCGACTTCACCTTCGGGGCTTCCGCCCAGGGTCCTGCGGTGACTATGGGCGCTTCACTCACCGCAGTTGTCCTCATCCGCCTGGTTGCCGCAGTCGTCCACACCATTGCAATGAAGCAGCTGAGGCAGGCACTTGGTGATATTCCCACAGGGGAAATAGCCGAGGGAGCACTTGACATCCTGCCCACTCCCGGGAACCACTGATGAGGAACGAGGAGAGAAGGTTAATACAAAAACATGTAAAAGAGCGGTTTCCTCCGGTATCCTAAAACTTGTGGTCTCATTCTGGCAGGTATAGCCCTCTATATGGGAGCCCCACATTGCTTACTAGCCTGACGCCAACTATTTTCCAAGAACCTCCATGCTATCGGGACGTTCTTTCCCATGTCCGCAGAAGATGCCAGGATTCTCCTTTCTTTGCCTTTTCTCATTTCTCATGCTGTTTCCCAAGTGGAATGTCCACCCCCAGCCCCACCCTCCTCTTCTTCCTTCTCCCACCTCAATCCTTTTCCCATGAAATGTCTGCCATATTTTACAGTTTTATTCAATTCCCTTCTTCTTTTTCAAAAATCTCTCAGCCAGTCGTTTAAAAAATTAGGAATTTATTGAGTTCTTACCCAGAATCAAGGTTGGTCTGGTACTAGAGGAAGAAGACATAAAGAATATCAGGAAAGTACATGAGCCTGCTCTCTCACGGATTAGGTAATTCCTATGTGTGAGGCTCTGTGCAAGATTTTGCGCAAACCTCATTGAATGAAATGAATTTCCTGTCCTTTCCATATGGGCTTTTTTCACTTAGTAATATGCACTTAAGGGTCCTCTATGTCTTTTTATGTCTTCCTATGACTTTTATGACTTTAGTAACTTGCACTTAAGGGTCCTCTATGTCTCTTGTACTGAATAATATTCCTTTGTCTGAATGTACCCACGGAAGGACATCTTGGTTGCTTCCAAATTTTGACAATTATGAATGAAGTTGCTATAAATATCCACATGTGGGTTTTCTGTGGATATAAGTTAACTATACCACTTTAAAACCTCAGATTTATATAAACTTTAAAGATTATTGGTGACTCCAAATGCAATTCTGGTGCTTATTATTCTTATCAAGTTTGTACATGCTTGGAACTTTCTAGAATACTGTCAATTATAAGAAATAAGAACAGAATAGTTTGAACTGTCAATAACATTTATTTTTTAAAAAAAGTATTTGTAATCTGTCATCAAGACATGAAAAGAATAAAGGTGTGTATTTTCTTTGTAAGACGCAGCAGAACATTTTAATAATGACAAGTGACATTTTTTATAGAGAAGAAATCTAGCTATGTCAGGTTTTGACTGTACTCAGTTGTTTCAGAGCATATCATTTGAAGGAGGAAATAGTTAAATCTATGTAATAATGAGCTATGTTGTAAATAGTTTTCTCACTTGTGAAGTTATTTTAAAATTATCAATATTTTTTCAACATATTGATTTAAATGAAGTCAAAGGATTTGTAAACCATGGGATGTCACTGGTAAAACACCACACACTTCAGAGACTTCAAGTATATATAAAATAAGGTTAATCTGTGTTGATACTGACTTTTGATATCTCTATTAATTTCTTAAGAACAAAATTTAAAATTCAAGTGTTTCAGGGACACCTGGCTGGATCAGTTGGTAGAGCATGAGACTTTTGATCTAGGGTTCATGGGTTTGAGCCCCACATTGGATATATAGTTTACTTAAAAAAAATAAAAATCAAGGGTTTCAGAAAAATTCTTTGATGACTTGTCAGCCTTGAGCCACAGTTACTGTTTGAAAATGTTTTAACTAGACATACCTGCCTGTGATTTCATGCTGCTATTTTGGACCCTGAGATCATGACCTGAGCTGAAAGCAGGTGCTTAACCGACAGAGCCACCCAGATGCCCCCAGTCCATTTATTTTAAAAAATAATTTCTATCTTAAATGATGACTGCCAACAACTATTTAAGATATTTGAAGACAAAACAAAAATATAAGTCATAGCAGAGGATTGTTAAATACATGGGGCAATTTCAGAACTATATATTCACATATGTATGTTGAACAATAGTCTGTATAATTTGATCTTATTTATATTAAAAAAGGCTATATAATATTTGTGTTTATTAAATGCTGATGTATTCACAGCAAACTGTCAACAGTGGTCATCTTTGGGAAATGGGACCAATAATTGCAGGACAAACAGGAGATTTTACTCTGCAGTTTACATCTTCAAGAAAATTTGGACTTGTTTTTTTAAAGTGAGTACTCCTTTTTTAAATATCTTTTTTTTTTAAGATTTTATATATTTATTTGACAGACAGAGATCACAAGTAGGCAGAGAGGCAGGCAGAGAGAGTGAGAGGGGGAAGCATGCTCCCTGCTGAGCAGAAAGCCCCATGCGGGGCTCGATCCCAGGACCCTGGGATCACGACCTGAGCCGAAGGCAGAGTCTTTAACCCACTGAGCCACCCAGGTGCCCCATAAAGTGAGTACTCCTTTAATAATAAAAATATTCTGAAGTTATTCACAGGCAATTTGAATGTGTGAAAATTTGGTTTCTTAGCCATAGATCAAAGCATCTCATTTGTAATAGTAGTTAGCTCTCTTTAGACCTTTTGAAACGAGTAGCATGGGATCAGTGGTTCTCAATCAAGAATGATTTGTTCAGGATGCCTGGGTGGCTCAGTTGGTTAAGCCGCTGCCTTCGGCTCAGGTCATGATCCCAGGGTCCTGGGATTGAGTCCCGCATCGGGCTCCTTGCTCGGCAGGGAGCCTGCTTCTCTCGCTGCCTCTGCCTGCCTCTCTGCCTGCTTGTGTGTATTCTCTCTCTCTCTCTCTCTGGCAAATAAATAAAATCTTAAAAATAAAAAAAAAAAAAAAGAATGATTTGTTCACTGTACCCCAGGGATCAAATGGATCAAATTTTTATTTTTTATCATCATGACTTGGGCATCTAATAAAGTCCAGGGATGCTGGTAAATATCTCACAATGCATAGGCAGTCTCTCCAAAACAAAGATTTATCTGTCCTAATGTCAGTAGTGCCCAGGTTGAGAAACCCAGGACTCAGCATTGTTGAAGAATCAATGGGAAAGCACTCCATGCTTGCAGACTACTAATACATGAGCTCACTTGCAGAACAGGCAATCGATTACTTGATTAATACTCAGTGGCTGTTCATCTTCTAGTGGAGACTTTCCAGTTGATTTTAAGAGATTTTAGAAGTAGATGGACATTGCCAAATAGAGGGTCGAGTATAGCTGTTGTATCTTTGGATTAATGTTGTTTTGACAATTGGGAAAGAGGCTGCACCTTATTATGTCCACTAATGCCAGGGAGGACTTTCATAGTAGTTAGAAGGAATAATTTCTTAACTACAAGGATTATTAAACAATAGATTGGGTTACTAAGATGGTCTCTGAAGGTTCTGAAAAACTGGATAGATGATTTAAGTATATTCTGCCAAAAGTAAAAAAAAAAATCAGCCACAAAACATTTTCAGGCCTCTTGAACTAGTTACATGTATCTATGAATAATGAAACAGATGTTTAAAAGAAGGTATTATTTAAAAGGACATTTTGGACCTCAAATTTGAGAGTTTGAAATGTGTGCATTCTGTATACACAGAAAAAAATTCTTGAAAAAAATTTCAATCTATATCTCAATAAAGTTGAAAAAAATAGCCCCCCACCAAAAATCATTTGTCCTGACAAAATCCAGGTGCTCAACAGCTCTCAAAGATATTGTCTCTGCCCAGTTTCTCATTTTATTATTTTTTAAAAATATTTTTTATTTTATTTATTTGAGAGAGAGAGAGAGCATGAGAGGGGAGAAGGTCAGAGGGAGAAGCAGACTCCCTGCGGAGCTGGGAGCCGGATGCGGAACTCGATCTGGGGACTCCAGGATCATGACCTGAGCTGAAGGCAATCGCCTAACCAACTAAGCCATCCAGGCGCCCCTGCCCAATTTCTCATTTTAAACATTTTATTATGATTTTTCTCATAACTTACACTGCTCCAGATAAATTAAATTTTGTTTCCCAAGAATTATGCCTTTCTCTAGGTGGTGGGGATCAAGAACACAATTTTGTGGGACGCCTGGGTGGCTCAGTCAGTTTAGTGTCTGACTCTTGATTTCGGCTCAGGTCATGATCTCTGGGTCGTGAGATTGCACCCTGTGCCAAGGCTCTGTGCTGGGTGAGGACCCTGCTTGGGATTCTCTTTCTCCCTCTCCTTCTGCTCCTTCTTCCCACTACCTGCCCCCACCCCCCGCCATGAATGCGTGCTCTCTTTCTTAAAAAAAAAAAAAAAAATTACACTTGTCATGATGAGCACTGAGTAATATATAGAATTGTTGAATCATTATTTTGAACACCTGACAGTAATATAACACTGTATGTTAATCATACTTGAATAAAAAATAAAATACCATTCTCCCAACTAAAACAAACACACCATTCTTCCAACAACAACAACAAAGAATTATGATTTATTGCTGCCTATCCTGATTCCAGTCTGACTTAAGGCCTCCCACAAAACTGACCCAAATGTGTCATGCACATTGCTGTTTCCTACCAAGAAAATGGCAGTAAATAGGCAGTGTGTTGGAGTGCGGGTGGCTCAGTCGTTACATGTCTGCCTTCAGCTCAGATCCCAGAGTACTGGGATTGAGCCCCACACTAGGCTCCCTGCTCAGTGAGAAACCTGCTTCTCCTTCTCCCACTCCCTTTGCTTGTGTTCCCTCTCTTGCTGTCTCTCTCTGTTAAATAAATAAATAAAATCTTAAAAAAAGTAGGCAGTGTGTTTTCCTTATTTACTTGCCAATATCCTATATTTTCTTTAGGATTCATGTATCACCTTCCTCTGAAAGCTTCTATTTGTTCTCCACGCTGGATTGTATACTTCTCTGTTTTCTCAGCATCCTGTTCCTATCCCATTTCAACAGCCCCCTGTTGTGCTATATTGTAATCCTTGTCCATGTATGTCTCTTCTGTCAGCATTCTGGGGGCGGAGAGACTGTGTCTCAAATCATGGTCATATTTCTTGTGCTGAGCATGGTAATATAAGATGGCAACCAATACTTTGAATGAATGAATGAATGAATGAATTAATGAGACCTGAATGATATGTGGTGAATTGAAGTAACTGGAGATGGACAGAATTTTCATTAGCATTTATCTACTCATTCTTACCAGCTTAATAGTTCATGCTCTATTTCACTCATATCCTCTCTATATCATTAGCTTAGGAGAACCCAAGAACATACCGTTAAAAATAACTTCCCATAAAAACCAAGATACAAGAACCTAGAAAAACTAAGCAAAATATATTATATTTTTATTTAACTCATGTCTTTAATATCTTTCCAATAAATTTCATCTTATTTTCAAAAATTTTGGTTTACATAGCAACTTCTTACTAGATATGTCTCCTGAGGCAAGAGAAACAAAAGCAAATGTGAACTATTGGGATTTTACCAAGATAAAAACTTCTGCATAGCAAAAGAAAAAAATCAACAAAATGTAATAGTGACCTATAGAATGGGAGAAGATTATGCAAATGACATAGCTGATAAAGGTTTAGTATCCAAAATATATAAAGAACTTCTCAAACTCAACATCCAAAAACCAAACAATCCAATTAAAAAATGGCAGAAGATATGAATAGACATTTTTCAAAGGAGGACATTAAGATGGCCAGCAGACACATGAAAAGATGCTGAACATCACTAATCATCAGGGAAATACAACTCAAAACTACAATGAGATATCACCTCACACCTGTCAGAACAGCTAAAATTAGCAACACAGGAAATGATGGATGTTGGTGAGCATGCAGAGAAAGGGAAACCCTCTCATGCTGCTGGTGGGAATGCAAACTGCTGCAGCCACTCTGGAAAACAGTATGAAGTTTCCTCAAAAAGTTAAAAATAGAAGTAACCTACAATCTAGCAATTGCACCACTAGGTATTTACCCAAAGGATACAAAAATATTGATTCAAAGAGGTACATGTGCCCTGATGTTTATAGCAGCATTATCAACAATAACCAAATTATGGAAAGAGCCAAATGTCAATCGACTGATGAATGGATAAAGAAGAAGTGGTATATATAGACAATGGAATATTACTCAGCCATATAAAAGAGTGAAATCTTGTCATTTACAACAATGTGGGTGGAGCTAGGGAGTATTATTATGTTCAGCAAAATAAGTCAGAGAAAGACAAATACCATATGATTTCACTCATGTAGAATTTAAGAAACAGAAAAAATGAATGTAGGGGAAAAAAAAAGAGAGGCAAACCAAGAAACAGACTCCTAACTCTAGAGAACAAACTAATGGTTACCAAGGAGAGGTGAGAGAATTTGGAGGAGGATGCGCCAAGTGGGTGATGGGGACTAAGGAGGGCTTGTTATGATGGGCACTGGGCATTGTATGTAAATGATGAATCTCTAAATTCTATACCTGAAACTAACATTTCACTGTATGTTAACTAAATAGAATTTAAATAAAAATTTGGAGAAAGAAAAAAGAGTCTTAGCTTATTTGTGGGGTCTTAGAGCTTGGTGGGATAAAGTTTGAAAAAAATCATTGAGGTTTCTTCCTTTCCTGAAATTTTTTGTTGCATGGGCTCTTCACTTATTTCAGTGATATTCATTGCGAAAAACCAAGAAATACATTCCTATTGGAATTAACTTATAAACTTTTAGATGAAACATTATTATTGAAAGCCTGGATTTCCATTGCAAGAAACAACATTTTTTTTAAAACATTTATTTACTTATTTGAGAGAGAGAGATCATGGCAAGAGGGACAGAATAAAAGGGAGAGAAATAATCTCAGGCAGACTCAGTGCTGGGTGTGGAGCTGGTCTTGGGGCTTGATCCCATGACCCTGAGATCGTGACCTAGCTAAAACCAAGACTGGGGTGCTCAACTGACTCAGCCACACAGACTCCCCTGCAAGAGCCAGAATTTTGAGGAGAGACACTTCTTTTCCTTTAAGCTCCAAAGGCTGATTTGTGTGGAGAATTTAGAACATCAAATTTATACATAAACCACAGAGTGAGAATGCATATGTGATGGTGAATTTTATGTGTTAACTTGGCTAGGCCGTAGTACTCAGTTTTTCATTCCAGTACTAATCTAGGCATTACTGCGAAGGCATTTTGTAAATGGAATTAACATCCACAATCACCTTAAGTAAAGGAAATTATCCTTGATAATGTGGGTGGGCCTCACCCAACCAGTTGAAGACTTTAAGAGCAGAAATTGAGTTTCTTTGAGGAAGAAGAAATTCCACCTGTGGACCACAGTGTCAGCTCCCTCCCAAGAGTTTCTAGCCTGATGGATTTCAGACTTGACCAGACAGAGCCCACAACTGAGTAAGCCAATTCATTGCAATAAATCACTCTGTATCTATCAATCTATACATGTATATGCATACACACATACATATATATGAGCATATATGCAAATAATATGAACATAAAAATCACCTTATGTATGTATGTGTGTATGTATATGTGCATACACACACACACACACATATATATAGAAAGAGAGAGAAATATATAAAAATTAAAAAAGTATATATCCTATTGCTTCTTTTTCTCTGGTAGAAACTTGACAGATTTAGCATATGGTGAGGTGATTTTCTTGCCTCCCAAAGATATAAGGATTCATCAGAAGGCAGGAGGGAATGGGTTGGATGGAACCTCCATTCCCCTGGGTTGGGATCAAATAATCTGGAAGGAAGATCAAAAAATAGTAGGAAATTATGCCCTGGGTGAGTAAAGAGATCACAAACTTCTATGAAACTTTTTCACCCGCCACCACATGGTTTAGCCTCAGTAAAATGAAACGGAGATGTGTTTCAGGATAGAGACCCGAGGGCTCCTCTTTACACTGTCTTATTTTATGAAATCCTGGACTGGACTGGAAGGGCATCCTGAAATTTACAGCACTCCCCAGAGCAGACAGAAGTTGCCAGGAATGAGCCAGTCAACTGGGAGAGGTCTCATGAGGGAAAGGAGAAAAATGCAGACTGACCCGTGTGAAGCAGACTGCAGGACAGTGTGGGGGAGCAGATGCCTCCACAACAGATACGACGGAGATGGAGAACCAGGAACAAAGCATGCGTGGTGTGGTTTCCTGTGTGAAGGATCCAGCAGTGGACCAAAGTCCCTCCCACCGGAGGCTACAGAACACTTATGAATGAAATTGAAGAAGACGCAAAAAGATGGAACAAGGGCCTAAAGAGGACAAGATTTCTTTCCTCTTCTTTTGTTTTTTAAATGGTTTTTAAGAATGAAAAATTTTGAGGTTCCAGCATAAGTGATTTTCAGCTGGGTGAGATGTTAATATAAACATTTCTTAGGGCTTAGTACTCTGCCATAATAAGTATTCAGTAAGAATTTATTGAATGGATGCACATATTTCCCAACACTAAGAGCAGCCAAGGTTTCTGAATTCTCTATTTATGCATTTCTAGCATATTTCTCAAATCATGACAAAACTGTTGTCTTGACTATCCAACCAGCACATTTTATTCCTACTCACTAGTAGGACAGCAGTCAGTTTTATTGATTACTCTAGTGGAGCAGCCAAGAAATAGAGACCCTAAATCAAGGGCAGTCGTATTTCTTAATAGCTCTTCCATTCAGCACCATATTTCCATTCCTACTGTCTCAACTGATTCCAGTCTGTATTATATCATGTCCAGGTAATAAATTTTTAGTGGTTTCCTTTTTATTACACTTTTAGCCTTATAGTCAAAGAGGTCCCAACTCATCATAATTTAGTTTTTTAAACCCAAGAAGCCATTACTTTAATCTTTCTCTCTGATCTGCAGTTCTTTCTTTCATGCTTCTGAGCACTTACACTGTGTGAGGTACAAGGCTAAGCACTTCATATGCCTTGCTTCATTTTATCCTCATGATAATCCCATGAAGTAATTACTAATATTACCATGACCGTACAGTTTAGAAGGTAAGGCGTAGAGGAGTAAGTTGTGTGGGATCGAAGAAGGGGTAAGTGGCAGAACAGATGCAGACTCAGGTCTGACTCCCTTCAGAGCATGTATTCTTAACACGGTGCCTCAACTCATCCCCCATATTGACCTGCTTGTGAGCCCCTGGAAAAGTCATTCATATTTCAGCCTTCCTTTTTGTGGCTTATGACAGCATCCCTATATATCTTCTTTTTCTAAATCTTACCTTTCATGATCAAGACAAATTATCCCTTCTGACTGACTTCCTCTTTGACTTCTATTCTGGGTGATCTGTCTCTTTTTGAAATCTTTCCAGTACAAGGAAGAGAGACTACTTCATCAGGGTGTTTTGTGTTTTTGTTACCCTGGATATTTCCCCACAAGGTCAAAGTTGAACATAATACATCTAAATAGACATTTTCCTATTGTTTCCTGGCAGGTGTGTTGGAGATGGCAGTTTTATAAATTCAAACTCATGGTTCATATGGCACAATGATTACCAATGAAGACAATGACTTTTTACCCTGGTTTCTTCTTTCTTCATATTTAGAGAGTAAATAAAAAATTAAAAAGAAAAAGGGAGGGCGCCTGGGTGGCTCAGTGGGTTAAAGCCTCCTGCCTTCGGCTCAGCTCATGATCCCAGGGTCCTGGGATCGAGTCCCGCATTGGGCTCTCTGTTCAGCAGCGAGCCTGCTTCCCTTCCTCTCTCTCTGCCTGTCTCTCTGCCTGCCTGTGATCTCTGTCTGTCAAATTAAATAAAATCTTAAAAAAAATGTTTAAACAAAAAAAGAAAAAGGGAAACACAATTCTCATGATCTTTCCTCTTAGAGAAGTTTCCAGAAATAAACAACTGAATTGATGAATCCTTGTGGAGAACTTTATATTTAAGTGGCCAAGATATAGGCAAGAGGAACCGAACAGAACCAAGTGGACAAATATGCACCATTTATTCTGATACTTAATATCAGTTCTGATGTTCAGTGGAGTTATGTTTTATTCTTGGGTATGTCTCCAAATTGATGGGCAAACGTGGACAAATCACTTCCTCTTGCTAGGTTTCAGGTTTTCCCACATGTTGAGAGAGAAGACAGTACCAGCTGTTGTAATATTATTTGATTCTGGGTGGAAGATAAAATGTTAACAAAAATGTTTGAAAATTCATTTTTCAAGGGGAAGTACTAGAAAGAGAAGATAAATGAAGAAAAATTAAGAAGAAATATAGAATGAAATTGAGAAGTAAAGAATGGATCCAGTTAAACAGTGATTGGGAGGAGATAGAGGAATTTCTAGTTGTCTACTCATTATCTATTTTCCCCTTCCCTTTCATATTGGAATTCCCCCTCCCCATTTTTTTTGGTGGTGACAATGTATTCAGTACTGGAAAATGAGATGACAGGACTCAACAATAATGGTACTCCTATTTCCTGCATTCCCTGCTGCCTTGGCTTTTAGACAGGCTATGTGACCAAATTTCTACCAATGAGATCTAAGAAGTAGAAGTCTTCTTGGCAGAATTT
The DNA here is from genome assembly GCF_963455335.1 of Martes martes. NCBI lineage: Eukaryota > Metazoa > Chordata > Mammalia > Carnivora > Mustelidae > Martes > Martes martes. Next base: position 80,592,315 of record NC_137889.1, read on the forward strand.
CTGGAAAATCTATTGTCTTCCTGATTAAAGGGGAAAGATGGAGTTTCACGTCATCTTTGAACATGGACTTAATGTCTCGTGCTACGGTAGCCATCTTGGCATGCCTTAAGAAATAATCATTTAACACAATAACCAATGCACAAAAGATGGTGGAGTGAAAGAAAGAGCTTAGGATTCTAATGGTACGGCCGAACAGCTTTTCCAGTGTCAGCAGGCACTTACTTCTGGATGGTGTTCATGTGAAAAAAATAAACCCTTATTTGTTTAAGCCATTGTTGCTTGATCTTTCTCTTTGGGGCACCTCAAATGCATTTCTGATGCAGAGGGGATTGATGAAAATAGTGATGTAGACTCCCTACCCTGGAGGGGAGCATGAGAACTATAAGTGCATCTCTAGGTAAAGGAACCTAGGAAAATGAAAATCATTGCCAACAGATGAAGGCAAAGTGTAGGCTTAGGTTAAGGCTCCAGAAGTAACTTTGAGCCGGGGTGGCTCAGTCAGTTAAGCATCTGCCTTCGGCTCAGGTCATGATCCCAGGAGTCCTGGGCTCAATATCCTGGGTTCCTGGGATACAGCCCTGCCTTGGGCTCCCTGTTCAGCAGGGAGCCTGCTTCTGCCTATACCCTGCTCATGCTATTTCTCTATCTCTGTCGCATAAATAAAATCTTAAAAAAAAAAAAAGAATGACTTGAAAGTCAGTCAGGATAGATAAGTGTGATGTTTTTGTTTGAAAATTGGTGGAGAATAACGAAAAGAACAAGTGAGATATGGAAACGGAGTTCTGCAAGCCCTATTTTAAAGACAAAATGATGCAATACGAGGAGACATTTTAACAGGAGATGAGCCCCAAGCATAGCACGTAGCTTTCCTCTGGTATATTTCTATGACAGCTTCTGTAACAGCCTTGTGTTTGAAAAAAAAAAAAAAGTATTATTTTAGGTATTTATAAAAGCACACCCTTGAGTCAGACAAGCCCAAACTAAGGAATGTTCTACAGAACAACATTCTTCAAAACTCACGTCATTGTCTTCAGATTAAAGACAGAGCTGTGGCTGCTGAATGCAAGGTGTGATCCTGGATTGGAGCCTGGATTAGGAAAAAAATAATTTTTTCTATAAAGGTCATAATAAGATTATTGTTGAAATATGAATATGGACTTTATGTTAGGTAGTCTGATTTTATCAGTGTTAGATTTTTCTGAATGTAATCATTGCTTGGGGGATAAGAGAACATAATTCTTAGGAGATACAACCTAAATTATTTAGTAGAAGAGAAGGATCATGATGTCTGCAGTTTACTCTCAAATCATTCAGCAAGAAAAACATGTGTAAGTTTGTAATGTTTGATGAGAGATAGAAAGCAAGTGTGAGACAATGTTACCAATGGGTGAATCCAGGTGAAAGGTATAGGGGTGTTCATTTTACTGCTTTTGTAATCTTTATATAGGTTTAAAATCTTTCCAAAATTTGAAATAGTTTGGTAAATATCTTAATCTTTTAAACTTACTGTAGCTGAAAAGCTTTGTCAAGTTCCCAGGCTTAAAAATGTTTGTTATTTGAAAAATATCTAACCTCCCTTCTGGCTGGTATTTGAGCACATACACACACAGTTATATGAAATTACCTGGACACCATATGTGTGTGTGTGTGTGTGTGTGGGAGTGAGAGAGAGAGAGAGAGAGAGAGAGAGATGTATGTATGCTTTAGCTTTTCTGAGAATTATGGCTGTGAGACACAAACAACTTTAAATGCCAGACATATTGTTTATAAGATTTGTCCTTCGGTATCATCTGTGTGTTTATGACTCTGAGTCTGTAGTTTCTTTCCCATCTTTAACCCAAAGGACAATTTCAAAGGCATATTTCTATACCATGGGAGTTGGACAGGGTTTATTTGGGTATGACGTAGATGTCTCAAGGTACGCAGTGGGGCTATTACCTCCGAGGGAGAAATATAAAAGGCAAGACTCTGAATATCATTGCAGGGCTATCCCGGGCACCACTGACTGTTGACTGACTGCATGTGTGCAGGCTAGGTCGAGTAACCACTGCTTCCTTTTTAGAATTCCCATGGTGGCTATTTTGTTAATAACATCCGTCATGGACTTAATTTTAATGCTTTTCCATATAGCTACTTCTTATTTAGCAAAATCAAAGAGGCTTATTTAAATCTATTTTCCTGCTGGTGCCTTTCCTTAGAATTACCACAACCTCAGACAACAGCAGTCCTCAAGACTTGCTCCCGACACGGGTACTGCGCATTCTCAGCCCAGGCTAAGTGTGGCTGCTGTTGGGAGGGGGGAGTTATTCTTGGAAGTTCCTAGTTGTGCCATTGTGAATTTTGTGCAGGTTTTGGAACTTCTCAGTTTCCTCTTCTAGAACACGGGTATAAGTAATATCTCCCTTCCAGGTTTTTTGGCATGACTAGATGAAGCTAATGGATGTGAAATTGTTCTTCACTGCCTTTCACAGAAGTCACGTGTACTATGTGCAAATTTCCCTTCTTTCTAAGTCCTTTGTTTTTTAGTTTCCAGGTTATTTCTATTGTAACTAACAACTGTGCTGAGAATATATTTAATAGAATCTCTTCCATCCAATCAATCATGGATCCATGAAATTGTAAGCATTATGGGCTTACAATATTGGTCGAGATGCTAAGAGTCACATGGACCCCACTTTGATGCTAAGACCTCCTGACAACAAGTAGATATTGTTTATACCTTTCTTTTCTTATTGATGTCTATCAGGAATTAGTTAATACTCTCCTTAATCTTTTGTAGGGCACCCCACCCTCAAACCTTTCACAGTTGGTTTCTAATGAGGTGGCTCTCTGTGGGTATCTGTTTGTGTTGTTGACTGCCTGACTGCCTATTTCTGTCCATGCTGCCATCTCAAATTAAGCTGAAGCTATACTGGGAGATGGTTACTCATTCAGGTCACCAGGTTAGGTAGTGAGAAAGGATTCATCTTCTTTTCTTTGGTCATACTCTAGTATGGCTGTTGCCCGCTGGGCTCCCTCTGAGTGGCTGCCTGCTGACCTGCCCATCTGTACCAGCTCATTAGACTGATAAATGGGTTGGATGCTCATCTGTGGCAGGTAAGGGAAAGCATCATGCCTCCAGAATTGAATTACTAAGCAGAGAATCTGTACTTTACATGGTAATTTTCCTACATATTCTTCTTTCCTTTAAAAGAAAATTCCCTCAGCATATCTTTGACCCTTTTAATTCCTTTTGCCTCCTCTCATATTTTAGGGATAAAGGATTCTCTTTCTCTGTGTCCCTCACCTCCCTTTAGTGATCCTTTAGCAAGGGCTGGCTGGCGACTTTCTCTTCACAGCTATCCTGAATGTGCCAATGTCTCCTCATCTCAGCTTCTTTTTTCCCTCATAGGGTCTGCCACTGTCTTTTCTTAGCTGCAGTTGTCTCTCACCTGGACTTCCTGCTTCTCTTAAACCTGTTCTCCATATATTACCCAGAGGGATCTTTCAAAAAGAAATCAGATCACAAAAATACCCTCTTTCAAAACTGATAATGTCACCCCATTATTCTTAGGATAAAAATGCAAACTCTTTACCCTCCTCTTTTGACCTTACATGAGTGAGCCACTCCTATTTACTGATTTGGTTTCTTTACACTTTTCCTGCTTCAATTAGTTTCAGCCATATTGACTGTTCTCTGGATGGGCTGTTTGTTCCTACTTTAGAGTCTTTGAGTTAGCTGTTCTATCCACCTGGATGCCTGGCTTGTTCTTCCCCGGGTCATTCCTGACTATTGCTCACAGCTCAGGTTTCAGCATAAATATCCCTGCCTTGCAGGAACTGGGATCATTCTAACTCAAGTCTCTTCACCTTCCTTGCTAGTTACTACCTTATTACACTGGTTTTTCCCCCTTCCTTTTCTTCACAACACTTATACTATCAGGGACATTTTATTTATTAGTTTATCTTTTTTAAAAAAAGATGTATTTATTTATTTCTGCATATGCACAGAGCAAAGGGGAGAGAGAGGGCATGAGCAAGGTGGAGGAGCAGAGGGAGAAGCAGGCATCTTGCTGAGCAGGGAGCCCAATGTGGGGACATGGTCCCAGGACCCTAGGATCATGACCTGAGCCATAAGCAGATGCTTAGCTCACTGAGCCACCCCAAAGCCCTCTTTTTACTACTTGAATATCATCCCTAGAATGTAAATTCCCATAGGCAAGACATCTTTTTTGTTTTGTACGCCATTGATTTCTGATGCTTGTATTGGTACTAGGCATATTGCAGGAACTAAAAAAAAATTAGTCAAAGGAAAGGGAGAATGAATAATTGTCCATGTATTTGAAACATTTAGAATAGTATTTTAAAATTGTGGTACTATAAAGATGTCTATGGCTCTTTTTCCAGACTCTGGCTTTAGCTAGTTAGGACCCTATTTCTGTAAATGTCCCAAACACATCCTCGGCCTGATCCTTGTGTAGCCACCAAATCTTTGTTTCTTCAAAGGACGTTACCTCTTTTACCAGACTCATAGCAACTGTAGGGACCACAGTTTCTATCTATGGAATGACTAGACTGATATGTGTGTGTGTGTGTGTGTGTGTGTGTGTGTGTGTGTATAGGCAAGGGGAAGAAAGGATGAAAGGAACAGAAAATTAAGGGAAGAAAGAGCTGCAAGGAGAAATATTTGAAATTCGACTAGCTCTTTGGTATAGCTAGTGGTGAAGTAATACTGTATTTATCACGGCTGTAGTCTGTCACCAAATGATGGTAAAAATCCTAAAGAGAGGCTGGATTTAAATTTTGAATCTAGAATATACATCTGTATTAATCAAGTGAACAAAAATCCAAAAACTAAGTTTTTCTAGATTGACAAATTGGCATGGAACTTACTCTTAGGAAAACCGTAAAGAAGACTTTGTGCATTCTCTATGTGTGGCATTCCTTCAGCTCACCACTGTAAACCCTATGTAGTACACAGATATTCCAACTCCAGAATGTATGTGGTTTTCTGACTATGTCATTTTCAAGAGTTTATGTAGTTTCCAAATATGCATTTAATTTATACCAGAGAGTAATTTATCCGGTGGAAAGATTTGTCCAGCTGAAAGTGAATCTCTTGTTTTTTCATAAATATATAGAAACTATTTTTTTAGTTTTCTGTGACTAGTGATTATAACATTTCTAGTCTCAGAAGCTGTTAGCAATGGTTTTTATATAATGTTTACGATATCTGCAAAAGAAGCTCATTTTCAGCTGTGTATTCCTTTTAGCACCACGATCTAACCAACTGAGCTAACTGGCCAATTCACTCTATCTCCTTTAGTTCAATGCTTGCAGGAATAATAAAATATACTCTTATTTTGAAAAGGTCCTGGGCAAGCTACTTTTCTAAATAGCATGACCGTGGATATGCAGTTTTTAGGGAGACTAGAAATGTGCTCAGGGTTGAGGGCATCTCTGATGCCTGATCAGTAACGTGCCCTAAACTTTCAGCACCATTTCACCCCATTCTTACTGTGACCTTCATCAAGGAAACTCTAAGAAATAAAATAATGAATGTACCCTTGTGCTTCAAACTTATCATGTGTAGTGTTACTGATTAAAACACAAACATATTAAAACAAAGAATAAAATTATATCTTACAGATATGCCTTGGCCCTATGAATGCTATATTTTACATTATTTAAATCTATACTGTTTTCCCACTACTGTGAGGTTATTGTGTATTGTGAATTCTGAGTAAAATCCCTTAAGTTTGTTTACTGACACTTTCTTAGTAACAGCTTTGTGTGGCAAAGTTACTTATTGATTAAGGAGTAGAGATTGTACTTCTAGATAGTACCTTCCATTGGATTCAAATAAACACATTGTCCATCAATTGTCCATTATTGCATGTACGTTTGTTACAATGTTTTCTATTGTGTTTTGTCTTTTGCCTTATTTTTAATTTGGATCTAAAAGCTTTATGCTATTAAAGAAAACAGTGAGAAAATAACACAAGAAAAATAGGAAACATGTAAATACAGGCACAGAGTGGATCAAAAGACTTTTTAGGGAGCTAGAAGTAGGGATAATTATTGGATATTTGTGGAGTGCAATGTCAAAAAAAGCCAGTCATATCATAATAAGGGTAGTAGACAAAAACTTTGTCTTGTATTCCACACATATTTTGTGTATTTTATAGGTACAAGTCAGGAAGAAAATATATTAAAAATATATTAGGGTTCTATGAAAACAATGTAAAAACCAGCAGCCGACTTGACTTGGTCATAGCCTCTGGCTCTCTAGTGACTCGAGTGCAGTGGACACTTCTTTTAGGGATTGTTTTCAGTGTTTCACATTCTAGGTCATTTTTGGTAAGTTGCCAGAGTAACTTCCAAAACAATCCACCTCTTTAAAGCATTCTGTGCATAATTTCTGCTACAATCTCTTATGTACTATAGTCCAGAGTCCATTCTCGGGAGTGGCTTACAAAGACTTTATAATCTGGTTCTAATGATTGTAACTATCTGCAAACATTTGCTTCTACACTATTCTTAAACCATCCCAACTTCTCATCATTTCCTGCACATACCGTACCCTTTCCTGCCTCTGTGGTCTTGCCCACACTCTATCTGTGCCTGCCAGTGACTTCTCCTTTTCCCCAGGAAACAGTCAGTGGTGGATCTGAACTGAGTTCAACTTGCTTGATCAGTTTGCTCATCTATAATTGGGAATAAAAATGTTTGTTTTATAAAATGAGAGACAATATGCAATAATTATGTCTCATGATTTGGGTGTTTATATGAGAAGTGAAAAGAACTCAAACTCGGGTGTCAGATATACCTGAGTTCAAGTTCTAAATTAAGCACTTAGGAGCCAGTGATCTTAGCAAATTCCTCAATCTGCGTCAGTCCCACGTGTGGACACACACGTCCCTCATGTAGAGAGATGAGCACACATTTACCCTCCAGATTTCATGTGAGGATTTACTTAGACAATACCTTCAAGTGTTTATCTTCAACCAGAACTTCAATAATGTAACTGACTCCAGTTACAACTTCAATAATATAAATAATTCATGTTAATAATCAGAAGATGGTAACTTTGGTCTGGCACATTTTGTGTATCTAAGTACATAGAATATGGCACATTATAATATATATTAAAGGTTTGCAGCAACTTCCCCAGAATAAGTTTAAAAGTAGTGTAGGTTCCTGGGGACCGACTGGAGAAGAGCGTTTGTGATAGTGCAGCTTCTGGTGATGAGAGCGCCATGAAAACTACTCTTGGTTCCTTCCTACTGTTGAGCCCAAACTCTATTGTTCCACACATTCTATTAGAAGAAAGTTAACAGGTAAACACAATGATTTGGGATTTTTCACAATTCAAATAATACTTTTATATTTTGGTGTTTTCACCTATAATATTATGATCAGTGTTGGTTCGAACAACAGAAAAGAAAACGTATAGAAAAATGTAGGGCAAAGAGATTAAAAATAAAAATTATGCAAAAGATAGGTGTAAGTATAATAACAGGAATAGTTTGGACAACAGAATGAAAGGGTGGGAAGAAATGGTACCAGCAAGAATATAGGATGTAGTCATAATATTTGGGTTAGAATCCAGATAGAATAAGTACATTTTCATGTGACTTAAAAAAAAAAAAACAAACCAAACGCCAAATGAAGATATTCCTTTGATAAAGTGAATAACACTATTTGCCATTATTTAAATTGTGAATAATCTGATTTCCTTTAGAATTTTCTCAAAAGTGAGAATAAACATGTATATTCACTTTATCCACTTACCATTATTGAGAAATCTAGGTAAATATTTGACATTAAATATTTTGCAAATTCTCAAAGATTTCCTATTTTACTAAAATATGGAATTGTAATTAGTTTTTCAAATTACTATGGTTTTGTGTATATAATTCCTGCTTATCAAATGCTGCATGTTTTTATCACATATCCAAATATTCTTCTTTCTTAGTTATTCATTTTTTACCTTCTGCCACTAATACAAGGCAGTTGGACTGTACTTTATTGCTCAAAGAAGGTAGAGCCCAGAAGGGCCTTTCTGGAATAGTCAAATTCTTGCCTGAGTTCCAACGCTTAAAAGTCATGCCTTTCAACTGCAAAAGCCAGATACTTGAGAGAGCATATTTTTCCTTTTTATTCATTTCTTTGAATGCTACCATCTTGGTTTTGACAGTCAAGACCAAGTATTGAAGGACTCAGAGAACTGAATGTTTCCCCAACCTATAGAGGTGGGTAATCATGTGTGATACTCTCAAAGCTGTTTTCTTGAACTTGGTGGGAACAAGATGTGAGCATGAAACACCCTGTCAGCTTGGAATCTAAAATTCCTTTGGGGAAGAGGGGAGGTAGAAATCACTGAGAGAGCTTGGGGGGTTGCCCAAACAGAGGTGATTCTTGTCCCAAATCCTAATTTGCAGCACAAGGAAAGGGCACATCTCTAGCAGAAGCCACATGTCCTATGTGATACGAGGTGGGTGGGCAGCTGTGGTGGCGAGGTAAGCTGAAACAGGGGCTGAGTCAGCCCCAAATCTCCCTGGGCTTCTGACAGGTGAAGGCCATTTGAGGGTTTCCTATGCTCTCCGGAGAAGGTTGGCTATGAGCAGACGGTCAATGGAGAGAGGCGTTATTGCTGGGAGAGAAGCATGTGGATTATCCGGCCCTGCCAGTTGGAGAATATGGAAGTGTTTGAACGCTTTGGCGAGTGCTGGTGCCAACACCCGACAGAGGAGCTAAACCTCACATGGCGCTGGCAGAGTTGCTGCAGATGTTCATCCCTCCACCTGCCCTCCATTTCCCTGTTTCAGAAGCTTCCTCTGAACCCACCTGCTGCTGGCAGAGGGGGAAATGCGTGGGTGGACTGGGTAACAATTCCTAAGGGATTAAGATTGTACTTTAAAGATAAAGTTGCCAATGCTTAAACGAAGCTGCTTTGAATTAGCAAATTTAAATGTCTATCTTTTTTTTTTTTTTTTTTTGTGGGAGTCATGAGCTCTGAGTTCAGTCATGGAAACAAAATTTCAACTTTACACATCTGAGATTTGTGCCTTAAAAATGAAAATTTGTATATTATACCCCCATCTGGTTTTGATATACTTAATATTAATGGCGGGGCAAAGCTATTATTCTGTGTGTTTGTGTGTGTGTCTATATGTGTGTAATAATTTACACCTTCTCCTGAATCCTTAAATTTCATGACCAATAATGTTGGCATTGCCTTTTAACCTTCTTCTCTGATTTTTTTTAATTTTTTATTTATTTGACAGACAGATCACAAGCAGGCAGAGAGGCAGGCAGAGAGAGAGGAGGAAGCAGGCTCCCTGCTGAGCAGAGAGCCCGATGCAGGGCTCGATCCCAGGATCCTGAGATCATGACCCGAGCTGAAGGCAGAGGCTTAACCCACTGAGCCACCCAGGCGCCCTAACCTTCTTCTCTGAACTCCTCCCCTACCCTCTACTTCCTGAGGGGGGGAAAAAGCCCCCAATACTGAGAGATGAATTTTCCTGAAAAAAGTGGTCAGAATAGAAAATGGTTTTTGTGTGCAAAGAGACTGTGTGGCAGAGGAGCGTGTTGTCTCAGGAGTGCATGAGGAGTGAGGGCTGAGTGATGGGGGAAAGGAGGCAGGAGGGGTCTCCACGGTCTTGCATCAAAGAGAGAAATCTGGAGGAAGAGAAATCTAGAGAAGAGATTGCATGCTACTTCAATAAGACTGGTGTAGACCATATACGGTGGATGATTCTTTAAATCTTTTCAGAGGCATGAGTAAAGGTGAATGCCCTTGCTCTGTACGAGCTTCATTAAATGTGAACCCATTCCGAGACTGGATCACATATAATAGCTTTATAAAGGTTACACTAACACCATCATCAACACATCCTGCCTCAGCTTGTTCCTTCTGCTGCCTCTGCCTCACGGACTGCTGGGAGATTTCATTGAATTCTCTTCTCTCTCAGCACTTACTCTCGGTCTGCAAACACCCCTTATTTTTATTCCATACGACGTAGCATCATTCTTCCTTGGACTCCTTCATGACACACTGCTTTGTTAAGTTCCATTTTTCTTGATCAGTACCACACTCATTCCTTAGTTATCTATTCAGGTATTCATTAGAGCTGTACCAAAGGCAAAACGTCAAGGGGATTTAATCATGATAAAGTGTTTGGTCTTGACCTATCTCTTCACATCTTTAAGTTAATAATTCTAGCCTGTGCCTATTCGGATCTATCTTATAAGACAGACATGAAAGCTGTCATAGATTGTGAACTCCTAGAGGGAAGGGAATAAGTCTATTTAATTTCTTTGTGCAGCTCCTCCCAGGTAATGACTATAATGGACCATGAGAACAATATTGAACCCGCTATATATTACCAACATAGAAATTTTGAAAAAGATGCCAAGAGCCAGCAGTGCTACAAAAAGATTTGTATAGATTTTTTTCCCCATTAAAATGGATTTGATGGACAAATGATTTGCTATATTATTTCAGGTCAACTCTGGGGATGAATGCTCAGTTGCTGAGAAAAGTTATTGAATTTCAACAAACAAAAACAATCCTTCTTTCCAGGGAGCTTTCAAGACCAAAGACGAGGGCTACAGGCAGAAGGGGAGAAATAAAAATCTAAATTTAACTTAGCTAAACTAGTCACCTCTCTTGATATTAACACAAAGACGGAGGTTAAGTGGAGGTTAAGAGAATCTAACAGAAAGTATGAATGATGACGTCTTCTTGTCTAAGCTGGAAATGGGTGAGAAAGTAGAAACATTTATAAACCATGAAGCAGTTGTGCAGTTTCCAACAAATCAGCCACAACTAGGAAAGTAAAAATGGCATGTCTTCTAGACCATTGAAAATGAGTCAAATATTTCTAGCCCGCTCTGGGAAAAGCCTATTAAAATGTCAGAAGGCCGAGGGTGAGCTGGAGGAGAGAAGAGGCTGGAAAGGAAAGACAAGGATCAGAGGTTTTCTGGGTGTATGTCACGGCAGCACCAATTGTGCTCTCAGAAGCTGTTGCCTGATGCACCTGAGAATGTAATCAGTTATTTTCATTAATTTATACCTGCATCATGAAACCTGGATACAAGCTTTCAAAACAGCTTTGTGCGGTAGCTTATGGGATGTCTCTCAGGAGATCCAGGCACGTACGTTGATAAATTTTGTTCAAAATTTGTCACTTTGTGTCCAACAGCGTGTTTTGCTAACATTTCAGTTTCGAATCTATAAAGTAAGATTTATTTGTTTGAATGGCTCTACCTAGAGGAACCCGCAGGGTGATGTCTCCCTTACGCTGTGAGGATTAGATGTTGGAACCGTCTTACTGAATGCGGCAAATATTAGCCATAAGTTCTTGAGAGCAGGTAACTGCAAAATGGGGGCATATGTTACCTGCAGAAAGTGTGTTTAATAGGAAACTATCCTCTATGAACCTCCTAACTCATGAGGAGGGATCTTAAGAATTAGAGGTAGGCAGAAATAAGAATTCTGGTTGCAAGATTGGGGACAGAGAGGCCGGAGTTTCTCTTGGTGTGTGTTAGGTCAAGAGGTATGGTGTGGCTGAGGAATAGAGACGACAAAGGAGAAATCAGGTGGTGGTGAGGGGGGAAGAGGAAGTGGTAGATTAGACTAGGAAAGCAATCTCTGGGCCTCTTGGAGGCCGGGCAAGGAAATGCTGCTGATTCCAGTTGGCATGAAGCAGACTGTAGGTGAGAGAGATGAAAAGGAGGAGAAAGTGAACACACAGCAGGATCAAAGCCCGAAGGAAGTAGGAAAGGCCAGGGAGACGCATTCAATTTTCACACACCCACTTCATCTCACCCCACAGGATAAAGAGGAAATCAGACTGGCATGGTAGCAGGTAGCTTACTACCAGTGTGGGACTTATTTGCTACCAAATCATAAATTGTTAATGCCTTTGGGTAGCTTCGCACAACAGTGAAGATGCCTTCTCTAAGTGTCCTTTCAATCTCCGTGAAGTCAGAAAACATGTTACTCCATCTCAGGAAATTGTGTGTGCTGAGGTGGGGTGAGCGATGAAAAAAGCAATTTAGGGTGACTCTATTCAACATGAACACGGTCTCGACTGTATCTGCCCTCTCTGGCACCTCAGCACAGGCAGAAAGATAGAAGTCAGAAGTCACGGTGTTCTTTTTTGTGGGGGGAGAGGTGATGGAAGAGGTCAAGGTTATAGGTATTATAGGTATTTGATGTCCAAGTTATTTGGGTGTACCTAGAGAAAAGAAACCATCTGTCTGGAAACTAGAAATGTCTGGAAGAGTCTAATAGTTTATAAATTACTACTGAGGAGTTGACAAAGTTTCTCCCACCACAGCTTCAGTGGACACCTGCATAGCAATCCTCCGATACCCCCATCGTAGAGAGACGGCTCCAAGGGCCAGATTCAGTATCTACGGGGCATACAATGGAAGGGGCTATAACTTTTTTCTTCTTTCTTAAGATTTTATTTATTTATTTGACAGACAGAGATCACAAGTAGGCAGAGAGGCAGGCAGAGAGCGAGGGTGAAGCAGGCTCCCCGCTGAGCAGAGAGTCTGATGCGGGGCTCGATCCCAGGACCCTGGGATCATGACCTGAGCCGAAGGCAGAGGCTTTAACCCACTGAGCCACCCAGGTGCCCTGGGGCTGTATCTTTGAAGACAATTTAGTTGTGGGGTGCTAGGTTACTCAGTCGGTTAAATGTCTGACTCATGGTTTCAGGTCATGATCTCAGGTTGGAGATGAAACCCTGAGTTGGGCTCCACTCTCAGTGGGGACTCTGCTTCTCTTCCTCTCCCTCTGCCCTTTCCCACGCTTTTGCTTTCTCGCTCTCTCCAAAATAAGTAAATAAATCTTTAAAAACAATTTAGTTGTCTGAGGAAGAGCATGGCAGCATGGACTAGAGAGGGAATACAGATAATGAAAGCGTCCGCTGGATCTTAATCTACTCTGAGATGATAAAAGCCGCTGTCATTGAAGTTCCTTAGGGTCTGACTGCAGGCATGGACTTGGGGAGATGTGATTAGACCCTTCTTTCCCCGCCCATGCTGTACCTGGTTGTGAGAATGATTTAAGAGGTTTGTCTCTAGGCAGGTAAGTGAATAATGATTATACTAAGCTCAGTGTATTGGCAAAGTCTTAATCTTGGAGGCTAGGATTTTAGTGGATAAGTAATTTATTTTAATAACCTCAGTGTAGTTTCTCTCTACTTTCAGGTGATGTTCTATGCCTCTCATATTTCCTGCCCTTCTTGTCCTACATATGAAATTTGGAGGCCCATTTTTTAAAATTTATTTTTTTTCCATTTTATTTCTTTTCATTGTTATGAAATTCATTGTTTATGCACCACACCCAGTGCTCCATGCAATATGTGCCCTCCTTAATACCCACCACCAGGTTCACCCAACCCCCCACCCCCTCACCTCCAAAACCCTCAGTTTGTTTCTCAGAGTCCACAGTCTCTCATGGTTTGTCTCTCCCTGTGATTTCCCCCAACTCACTTCTCTCCATCTCCCCATGTCCTCCGTGTTATTCCTTATGCTCCACGAGTAAGTGAAACCATATGGTAAGAGTGAGTAAAGAATAATACAACGGACAACAAAAGGGAGCACAGCTATATGACCTCAGTGTCTTTTTATGTAAAGAATGAGTACTTGCGGGGCACCTGGGTGGCTCAGTGGGTTAAACCTCTGCCTTCCGCTCAGGTCATGATCTCAGGGTCTTGGGATCGAGCCCCGCATCAGGCTCTCTGCTTAGCGGGGAGCCTGCTTCCCTGCCCCCTCTGCCTGCCTCTCTGCCTACTTGTGAGCTCTGTCTGTCAGATAAATAAATAAAGTCTTTAAAAAAAAAAGAATGAGAACTTGCTACTCAATAAACTTTGACTTTCTCTTGAACTCGAAAGCCTAATTTTATGAAACTTCAATTAAAAAAGTATTTGAGAGACATAAGATGAAATTAACTAGATAGCGATTCACTGGAGACTCAGATGATGGAAACAGAAAAGAGTATTTTTCTCTAAGTATAATAGTTAAGAGAAATGATGGTTAAGGGACAGCAACATAATTAGATGTTTTAGATGTTTTAATGAATTAGCTCATGCAATCGTACAACATCTCAGTTCAAATGCATATTCAATTCTCCAATAAAAACAAAATAAATATTTTAGCTCTTAGCTGCCTTTTAAGAAGGGTGAATCTTACTACTAAAGAACATATAAGATTATCTTCTGTCTTTTTTTGTAGCTGATCATATGGGTGGCATTTGGTTCAACTGAGTGCCTTGACTAGAGATGGACCTGGAGTTGAGTTTAGAGACAGGAGCTGAGGCCAGAGAACTATGTTGTTCTTCACTATGGAAGGAGAACTTGTTCCAGGGACAATATTGAGGGGAAATTGAGGAGGAATGATGGAGACAGAGAGTGGAGAGAGGAGCTGGGACAATTTCCAGAAGCAAGGACTCCACATGTTGTACAGCAGCAGGTGCAAATCCCCAAAAGTCCTCACAAAGACTAATTCTCAGAGGGTTTTTTTTTTTTTTTTGAGAGAACTGATTACTTAAAAAAAGATATATTTGTTATTATGGAAGATTTAAGAAATAAGGTGACTCTAGTTAATTTAGGTAATACTGAAATAATTATAAAATGAATCAACTTAGCAAAAAAAAAATCAAACAGCCAAATTATTATAGAATACAACTGTTTCTTTCTTCTTTTGAGAGAATCTGTGCACTGGAGAGGGGAGTCGTGGGGAGGTGGAAAAAAGAGCAGGAGAGAGAATCTTAAATAAGCAGGCTCAACGACCAGCATGGAACCCCACATGACGCTTGATCTCACAGCCCTGAGATCATGACCTGAGCTGAAATCAAGAGTCAGATGCTTAACTCAATGAGCCAGCCAGGCGCCCCAGGAAAATACCAATTTCTAACATAAGTAACAGGAGATCTCACTTGATACTATTTTTTTTTCTTCTTAACTTGGCTTTTGGCATTACTGTGATAGACAATAGAAGCCAAGTTTAAAATATCGATGACTTGCTGATTCCTGTTTATCTCCAAAGAAGGAAAAAGCTTTTGGTTGTTCTGATCAGAGTAATGGGTGAAAATATAAAATTGAAGAGAATAAGAAAGTACCCTATCCCTATGTGTAGGACAAGAAATAGAGTTGCTGGAGTTTTGGGGATAAGGAGGGGAGAGTATATCCAGGAGGATGGAGAGGTAGGCTAACTTAGGAATCGAGTAAATATTTATTGGTACTTTTATGTGTATAGTTCTATGTCAAGTTCTGAAAATAAAAGTGCCTTCTAAGCAAAATCCTGGGGTCAATACAGGTTGAATTTAATTTTCTATACATTCAAATTACTTACATGTGTATCCTAGTTCTTCTGTTGGTGTACACTGGCAGATAATCTGTAGATCGGATGGAACCAGCTCATAGGAGGAGATCCACAAATACCGAGCATGGGTTTCTTGAGCTTCCCTGGGATGGGGAGGAACCTTACCCCAGGTTGTGCAAACTTTGTTTTTTTTTTCTTTTTTTTAATTTTTAATTTTTTATTAACATATAATGTATTGTTAGCCCCAGGGGTACAGGTGTGTGAATCGCCAGGTTAACACACTTCACAGCACTCACCATAGTACATACACTCCCCAATGTGCAAACTTTGTTTTTGTTTGTATATACCAGTTTTGTGACTTTGGACTGGTCAATATTTCTTTATTGTTTAATCTCTAACATGGAGATATAGATAACTTGTCTCAAGGCCAGTGAGTTAGATCAGACAATCTTTTTTTTTTAAATAATTAAAAAAATTCTATAAACATATAATGTATTACTAGCTTCAGGGGTACAGGTCTGTGAATCGCCAGGTTTACATACTTACAGCACTCACCATAGCACATACCCTCCCCAACAGATCAGACAATCTTTTAAGGACTACTTTAATTCTAAGATAGCATAGTATTAGAAAATATTAGAACCGAATCATGTTTTACTAACACAGGCTTTTCAAGGAGATAGGCTTGGAATGAAATCTCTTTTGCAGCAATTACTAGGGAATGATCCTAGGCGTGCTACTCAGTATTTCTCATCTTCTGTTTCCTCTTTTGCAAAATGAGAATATCTCTTCGGGCTTTTATGGACATAAAATCAGATAATGTTTATAAAGCACTTAGTACATAGTTCATGGTCCATGGAAAGCTCTCAATAAATGGTAAATATAACAACTATAATTATAACCACAATCATAGAGCTTGAAATCAAAATGGTATAAATGTTTATAATTTTTCAGACAAAACAAAAAATTTAAAAAAACCTAAGTAGAACACCCATTTCCAAGCACATTTCAGTTTAACAAGTTTGTCCTAATGTGTGAAATTACGTTCGGAAAACTATTTAGTTCACAAATGCAGTACTTTGTTTCCCTTTATGCAGATGATGATGATGTATTTGCACAGACTTATTAATTTTCTATTTAAAATTTAAAAATATGATTCCAAACTCAAAGAAAGAACAATACAAAAGTATTAGTAACCTTCAAATAATTATTAGTAACCTTCCATACTGAGTGGAATAATAGATAATTCTGTAGTCTGCATATTGGAGAGTTTATTCTCTCATCTTTTGGAGGTGGGTAAATAGGTCAGTATTCTCTTTTTTCATATCCTGATGATCTGTTCTGGGAAAACCTCTTCCTTTCTCCTTCTTAATGGTTAGAGAAAAATTTCTAGAAGATATACCTGTTGTAAGACCTAAGAAGAAGCCCAGACGGTCTTGTGAACATCCATTTGGAATCTAAAAGGGAGAACCTTCCCAGCTGGATCAGTTCTTGGCAAACACTGAAGTGGATCAAGTTTATGTTTGGGCTTCTTCTGTTTCCTGTTTCCTCACTGGTTCCCTGTCTCTCTGAAGTATTAAGTAAAATGATTGTTTTTGTTTAATGATACTATTTAGGTAATAAGTAAAGCATTTGCTGATAAGGATTCCAGATACAATTCTTCCTGGGGATTGTTTTTTAACTCTTAATTTTGAAATATTGTAGACTCATAAGAAGTTGCAAAAATAGCACAGAGAGGTCCCATGTGCTCTTTACCCAACTTCCCCTAATGGTAAGATATTACATAACCACAGTACATTATCAAAACTAATAAATCAACACCGGCACAATATAGCTAACTAGACTACAGACAGAGGAATTTTTGGAGAATTAGAAATTCTCAAGGGTGAAAGAAAACCTTTTCTAAATCTTAATGTTGCCCCAACCTGTGTACACCTAGGTTTTTGCTTTTGTCTCATTGGTAATCCTAGATTAACTTTCTTTCTTCTCCATTCTCCCCTTCAGAGCAGGGATCATGCTGTAGTCACCCTTAAGTCTCATGCTTATTAAGGTAACTGGCATTCAGTAAGTATTTTTGGTTGAAAAGATAACTAATAATTGCTATTGTCTTTACACACATGATCTCTCAGAGTGTTCATGGTCTAGTGGAAAGAGTATAGGCTTTAAAAGCATTCAAATCTCAAGTCTTCTTATTATTTATGAGCCTGAATCTTGTGACAAGGTACTGAATGTCCTTGGGTCTTGCCTTCGTTGTGTGCTTCATTTTATCTACATAATAGAGTTGTTCTAAGGATTCAAGGAGGTAATTTATGTAATAAAGAAGCAAACATAAGGGCTCTGGGGTGTGGGTAGGGTGAAAAATTTTATTGCAATTTTACAAACTAAGGCTCACGAGGGTAAGTCATTGCTGCAAATCTTAGGACCAATACGTGGGGGTGCTGCGAAACACCTTGGGCCAGCAGTCTTCTAGGAGTTCCCATAGCCTTTCTCAGGCAATAGGAGAGTGGATTAAAAAACAAACAAACAAACACAAACAAACAATAACCTCCATATGGTAGTTACAGAGATTTAAGATTTGTCCCTACATAGTTGT
The DNA here is from genome assembly GCF_963455335.1 of Martes martes. Classification (NCBI taxonomy): domain Eukaryota; kingdom Metazoa; phylum Chordata; class Mammalia; order Carnivora; family Mustelidae; genus Martes; species Martes martes. Next base: position 80,610,232 of record NC_137889.1, read on the forward strand.
TGACTTCTTTTGCTTTGGGCATAGAAAATCCTCTCTTGGTGGAGCTGAATGGTGAGATAAAGCAGGAAGTGAATTATGGGTGTGGGTTGTTAATTGGAGGTGCCTGCCAAATGCCCTCCTACCCTCCCCACTCCTTTGACACCCTATAGCCAGGAATCCTGCTTGCCAAACTCTTCATCAGATGTTTGTACCTTTATCTTTTGCAGATGGTGTGGAAGGATGAGAACTTGGACCCTGTAAGTACTTACTCACACTACAATGTCAAAAAAATTTTTTTTTAAATAACAAGATAACTTAAATTTTAAAAAGTTGGAAGGTTTTGGCATCATCATCATTATCATTTACTTTTTATTTTCTGCTTATGAAAGTAATTTTTTTAATAAAATAGAATATGTAAACAGGGAACTTTCTTTTACTCAGCAGAATTGGCTAGTAACACATTAGCTAAAGTTGCTTTTCAACCTGCCCTGAGCACCTTTTACATATCCTTGAATTCCTCATATTAGAATTCCATTTTCCATATTAGAATGCTTAACTTGGAAGTATTCCTTTGGCTTATTTAACCTATTCATTTCATTGTAATGGAATAGGAAACAGTAAAATGTTATTGATTTATGAGTGTTTTGGCTACAAATATTAAAAACTCCAGTGGCTTAAATGCTTGGATTGTAATGAGAAACATTCAATTTTTAGTGATGGTTTGCAATTTGGCTTTTGGTCCTCTACTTAAGAAAATGGGTAATGGGTCTTAAATGTAGGAACTGAAACCATGAAACATAGAAACAAAGCTCTTGGGTATGGATTTTGGTAATGATTTTTTGGGTATGGCACCTGAAGCACAAACAACACAATAAAAGAGAAACACGTGGAACTACACCAAACTAACAAGCTTCTGCACAGCAAAGAGAACCATCAACAAAATGAGAAGAAAACATCCAGAATGGGAAAAAGGTTTGCAAATTGTATATCTGACCCGGGCTTAATATCCAAAACATAACAAGAACTCACATAGCTCAGTAGCAAAAAGCCAAATAACCCAATTAAAAAATGGGCAAAGGACCTGAATAGATATTTCTCCAAAGAAGACATATGCAGGGCCAATAGGTACATGAAAAGATGCTCAACATCACTAGTCCTATGCTAGGAAAATGTGAATCAAAACCACAATGAGATACCACCTCATACCTTTTGGAATGGCTGTCATTAAAAGGACAAGAGATAAGAAAGCTGGCATGGATGTGGAGAATAGGGAATCCCTGAACGCTGTTGGTGGAATTGCAAACTGGCATAGCCACTATGGAAGTATCCTCAAAAAACTAAGAATAGAACTATTCCATGATCCAGCAACTGCGCTTCTGGAAATATATCTAAAGGTAATGAAAACCCTAACTCGTTAATATGATGCACTTGTTAATATGCACCCCGGTATTCATAGCAGCATTATTTACAATAGCCAAGACATGGAAACAACCTACATGTCCATCCATGGTTGAGGGAATAAAGGAGTAGGGGCATATATATAAGTATATATACATATACATATACTTGTGTGTGTGTGTGTGTGTGTGTGTGTGTGTGTACACAAACACTATGGGATATTATTCAGTGATAAAAATGAGAAAATTCTAGTATTTATGACACATGGAGGGACCTTGAAGGCATTATGCTTAGTGAAATAAGGCAGACAGTGAAAGACAAATACTGTATGATCTCACTTATATGTGGAACTTAAAAAAAAAAAAAGGAAAGTCTCAAAATAAATTCATGGAAAAAAAAGATAACACTTGTGGTTACCAGAAATAATGGGTGGGGGGGGGGTGGAGGCTGGCAGAAGTGAAGGAAGGTGGTCAAAAGTTACAAGCTTCCAGCTACAAGAGAAGTAATTGCTAAGGATGTCATGTCCAATAAGATGACAGCCACCACTTCAGTGTGATTGATGTACAGGACAGGTGTCAAGAGAGTAAATCCTGAGTTCTGATCACAAGGAAACAATTTTTTCCCCTTTATTCTTTTCTCTTTTCCTTTATATTGTATCTATATAAGAAGACGGATGTTAGTTGAGCCTGTTGTGTAATCATTTCACAATATATATAAATCAAACCATCATTCTTTTTGACTTAAACTTCCCCAGTGATGTATGTCAATTATTTCTTAATAAAACTGGAATGAAAAATGAAATAATAGTTACCAAGATTAGAGGCAGAGAAAGCTAGGAGCTAGAATGTTTCTTCAGGATTCTGAATTGTTGCCTTGATTTTGAAGCTGTCTCTCCCATTTGACCATTAAAGTAAAGCATACTGGAGGTCAAGGGAGGAGAGGAATAAAGAAAAATCACTTTGATGCAGGACATGGCATCAGAACTGGGAGAGTTCGGAAGGAAATTTACTTGGAGGCATTGTCAATAGACTATCTTAGTGAAAACTGACTTCTGCAAACTTTTAAGAGATTGAGGGATGTAAATATGCATGTGAATTCTAAATTTGTTAAAGCTTAATCACTCCCAGCATCAGAAGGTATTATAGATCCACAGAAAGTTTTCCTTCTTGATATGCTTTGGCTTTCTCATCAGTTATTATCTAGGAAATATAAACACTTTATTTCTACTTACATAATATCATTTAAGTAAGGTTGAATGCAAAATGACTCTCTCGATTTACATTTTTTTTTTCTGAAAAATAAACTATAGCACACAAAGAGAGCAAGAATTGTCATTATAACAAAAAATGCCCATTTGGGCTCCTGGTCTGTGCTTTTCATTGCTTTGTGCTTTTCTCTTCTCTTCTTTCAAGGAAAAGTGAGAGATCTTTTTTAAATAAAAAAGGAGTTTTATGAATGCATTTCTCAGTGAGAAGGCACACCTGTGATATCAAATCACAAAGACTGGGACCATGAAGCATTAAAACTACACATAAACCAGAATAAATGTAGACTTTACCAGATATTTCACATGGGCATCTTACTTGAACACAATCTCTTTAAAGACTACTTCTCTTGAAATAGTACCAAATTATTTATAAAATAATTGTTGCTTAAACAAATTGGTTGTTATGAAGCATAGGTTTGTATGTCATGTTAATCTTGTTTAATTACTGCCTCTGCCAATATATTCCAGTTTCCAATATAAATATCAGAAATGACTTAAGAATAATTCTGAAGTAAGATTACAATTTTATCAGAAAAAAACAGTTTTATATTAAAAGCATAAATGTTAAGTAATAAACATTTGTAATTGTGATTAGTTCATACAATATTATTAAGATATATAAAATTAAGTAGTGAGCATACTTACAGTATTTACCCAAAATCAAGATGTAGAAGAAGACAGGACCAGATGTCATTTCCTTCTTTGTGAGCAACTGATTAATAAAAGTGAGTACAATTTGGTCTTGGTTTCTGAGTCGCACACAGCTCACGGTGGTTGTGTGCTATTTCTGTCTGCAATCTTAGCAGCTACAAAGCAGTCCTCCCTCCTTCCTCTCTCATTTCCTCTCCCTCTCTTTCCATTCCCTTTTCTTTTTCTTTCTTTCTTTCTTTCTGTTTCTCAGAATCTCTCCTCCCACCCTCCTTCTCTAAAAGTCTTAGTATCCTTCTTTACACCCCCCCACTACCCCCCTCCGCCCTGCCACAGCAGACACACACACCCCAGCGTGAACACAGACAAAGCTGAGCAGTGAGCAAAACTTTCAGACAGAGAACATACAAGCTCTTCTTGTTGACTCTAAACATCTTTTTTTCTATGTCCGGCAACAGTCTACAAATGACGGTGTGTGTGAACTGACAAACGTCTGAGCTGATCAAAGTCACACTACTAGAAAGAAACCAAGAGATATATTACAAACGAAAAAAAATTTTTTTTCCCTCAGTGACTTGGGACTGGGAAAAGAACAGAAGTACACGGGGCAAAATGCCATTGTGGAATTAACTATAAGGCAAGAATTAAAATGTAACTATAGCAATCTTTTGTGATCTGAGTTTAGGCATTGGAATGATAGGATATTGTGCAAAGAATAAATACAAAGGAATAAAAAACAAATCTTAAATTTTCTTGAGCTCGTGAGTTTTACTACGAGTGGAGACCACGATAGGTCATTGGTTGTGGAGTAAAGCCTTCCTGGGTTTGAATCATAGTCTGATTCAAATTGTTAGTTGTGTAGGTGCCTGCTCTTGGCTAAGCTTTGGTTTTCTGGGGGAAAATATCTATTCAGCAAGGTGGCAGTGATGTCCAGCCCTGTGCAAACTGAATATCTGGTTCTAGTACATAATAGGTGATTACTGGCAGCCGTTCATATGATGATGACTTTAATCAGCAGAGAAAAAAAAGATGCAAATGTAAAGAACATTTCCATGCAATGCTTTCTCTTTTAACCAGGCTATATCATTCTTATTTTGCAGTGTGTAATAATTTATTTTTAAAACAACTGTACAGCACCTTGCCGGGAGAAATTGTCTTGTAAGGTTAATGCCTTCTAATCACTCTACATGTAGAATCTATTTAAATTACATATCTCTATATCATCGACTTCAACATAAGAAGCCTATTTCTAGGGGCGCCTGGGTGGCTCAGTGGGTTAAAGCCTCTGCTTTCAGCTCAGGTTATGATCTCAAGGTCCTGGGATCGAGCCCCACGAGCCCTGCATCAGGCTCCCTGCTCAGGGAGCCTGCTTCCTCCTCTCTCTCTGCCTGCTTCTCTGCCTACTTGTGATCTCTGTCCGTCAAATAAATAAATAAAAAAATCTTAAAAAAAAAAAAGGAGAAAAAAAGAAGCCTATGTCTAAATCGTGGCTCAAAGTTTGTATGAACACTACTTTTCTTTTTTCCTGTAGAGGTAATTTATCCCACGAAAGGAAAAAAAAGGTATTGGACTTTACAAGTCCTTCGTATGTCAGTAGATTTATTTAATGAAGACATTGTTATTTTAGTAGAAATGTTTATGGTTAACTGAATTTGAACACTCATTTAATTCTCATTAAGTGTTTATTAAGTGCTTATTCTTTGTAATAATACTTGAAATATTTTAAGTAATGATTTTTTATTTATTTTATTTTATTTTATTTTTTTATTTGACAGACAGAGATCACAAGTAGGCAGAGAGGCAGGCAGATGTGGGGCTCGATCCCAGGACCCTGGGATCATGACCTGAGCCGCTGGCAGAGGCTTTAGCCCACTGAGCCACCCAGGTGCCCCTTTTATTTATTTTAGAAATAGTGTTTCCTAAAAGGATTCTGAGGGACATATCAAGGGCAGTATCCGAAGGGGAACCCATAGGCAACTTCTGAACTGTAAAGCTGAGGAACTTGCTTTGAGAATTGTCCAGCATAAAGTTTAGCTCTTGGCACTGAGTTTTCAAAGTAATCCTGAGGTTATTTTGTTAGCTTTGAGCATTTTGCCTGAGCTGATTATTGCAGACATATACAATCAGTAGGCCAATTGCCAGGAAGTAGTCTTCAACAAAATATACATGCATTGTATCTTTAATCTCAAATTATCCATGCAAAACTTCAAAATAACTTCTCATTTCACTGAGACTATGTTACAATTTGCTAAAATAGTTATTTCTCTGAAGGAACAATTTTAGACGACTTCTTCTTCTTCTTCTTCTTCTTTTTTTTTTTTTTTTAAAAGAATATCACTTCTTTCTTATTTTAAGCCTAGACAGTGAATCTGGAATAAGATTATTGTATAGGTATATTGGTGGAAAACCCAGGAATGAACACAGAGTGCCTCTACCACACACTGCAGCAGGCACGATTGGTATTTTGGGCCAGAAAATTCTTCATTGTGAGGTGCTGTCTTTTGCATTGGTAGAATATTTAGCAGCATCCCTGGCTTCTACCCACTAGATGTCAATAGCACTCCCTAGTTGGGACAATTAAAAATGTCACTAAACATAGTTAAATGTCCCCTGGGGGGCAAACTTGCTCCTGGTGGACAACAATTGCATCGTAGCAAAAGACGTGGCCTGGACAATATTTGAGTATTTATTTTTACTAAATAATTGAAATAGAATTCTTCTCATTTAAAATTTGATGAAAATGTGTTTCCTCATTTTGTTGTTCTGCAGGTTGAAGACATACTTTACAGTGTTTTAAATGCACACAGACGGTGTATGTTTCTAGCCTTCTCTTCCTGTTTATATTGTTCAATTATAAACGTATACTAGGGGCCTGGTAGACTCTGTGACGTCATTGCCTCTCTTTGGCTGAGTACTTCATGGTTTTCCACATTAGATTTGGTGCTGACTCAGGCTAATAGTTAACACCCTTTCTTACCTTGGAACCTCTTCGAAAAATCTTACTTAGGCTCTCGGAATAATAACAAAACTTTCCATTTGAAAATTACTTCTTAGGACAACCTAATGAGTCGAGCCAGACAAGCATCATCAATCTGTGTGCACTATATAGATTCAAGTTTCTCATCTGTGGTGTTTCCATTCACTGAAATACACTAGTACTTTCTTCAGCATCATATTTTTAAAATTAGATCATGACACTTAAGGCTTTTTGTCTACACGTCTCAGCCTATTTGCTACCATCATTTCCAATCCTGGAAACAGCCTTTAAATGTTTGATTGCAGACCTGGGAAAGTCTAACTGAAAGAGGTTGGTAAAATCTCAGTCAGAGACTCATGATGTAGAAATATTCAGGCAATAGTAAACAACTCATGAATTAAGAATAAGTACAATCCCAGGGCTAAAATGCATACACTCAAATTGTTCATCCTATGGATCCATTCCTAACTGACAGCTGTCAGTCAGGCAACACTCTTGAGATATTTATCATCACTAAGTCATACCAAGACAATTTTAGCCATCTCGATTTAGCATTAATTGCACAATTCTGAAGTGAAATGACTTCTGGAGAATGATATCAAGCAAAATATGCACTGGGACAGAACCATGAATAGCTACAGGTATTTCAAAAGACATTTTATACAGAATCTAAACCATTTCACCCTAGATTGAAGTGATCAGAAGCTATTATGTCAGTTAGCAGATAGTCAACCAAGTCCCATTTGGATTCATGTGTTGCCTTTGAGGGATATAATAGGTATGCAACAGACTTGAACAATCCTCTGTAAAGTTAATAGTGTGAGGAAGGTGAGGACAGGGTTATCTGTATCTATCTTTTTATCTATCTATTGATCATGATCTTATGCAGAATATCAGTTTCTGGCTTTTGTTAGGTGAAAACTATGTACAGAACCTACTACTATTAACCTTGCCTCAGTTCCCCCAAACTATTCTAATCAACAACACTCAAGTTTCAGGTTCATTCTATCTGGAATGAGCCTATGTGGTTCAATACCAACAGTATTAAAGGGAAAACGCCATCTGTTGATTGAGCCAGTGGATGGGATCTGGAAACTGAAGATGCTGTTTCATTTACAACAGACTGTGGGCTCCCTGCGCCCCCGGCTTCCAGCCTTCTTCCGCACATGCGCATTGCGCTTGCTCAGCTATGATAGCCTTCAGTTGCTTTAGGTTCCCAGCTTGAACTTCAGCTCCTCTGCTGCCAGAGAAGCCTTGCCTCTAACTCTGGCTCACTTGCCTACAGTCCCGCTTGTTCTGTACTCCATCGGGGTCGATCCTGCAGAAGATTTAATGCTCTTAGTCGTAACTTCACAATCCCAGTGTTCTCTCATGAACACACTATCCTATCGGTCTGCTGCTGATGCCTCTACATGGCCCACCTGAGACCACCTGATTTATGCGAGGGGCATCTCTGACATACTGGAAGGAAAAGTAGATTAGAAAAGTAAAGGTAGCTTGTTCCAGTAGTACCAGTAGAAGATGGGCAGGCAGTTCCAGTCCCAATTTTGCCACTGATTACACATGTAACCTCTGATAAGTCACTTAAATGCCTCTGGTCCTCAGTTGTTTCACTTGTGAAATAAACAGTTGATCTTTTATTTATTTGTTTAATTTTAAAATTAAAAAAATTTTTTTTAAGTAATCTCTGCACCCAAAGCGGGGCTTGAACTCACAACCCCGAGATCAACAGTCACATGTTGTATTGACAGCCAGTCGGTTACCCCAATAGTTGATCTTTTAGATTAATTATAGTGCTGTCGTTTTATGAAACACAATACTCTGCTTCAAAAAAACCTTGTAATTTAGCATGCAATGCATGTATACATGATTTACCTAAAATTTAATTTTTCCAAATTTCTCAGTGAATGTAAATTGGTGCCATTGAACATAAGGTAGTAAAGAAGGTATAAGAGGGCATCAAAGAAGATAGAGAGAACTAGGTGGAGTCAACTAGGGAAGCTTCTTTAGGGAAGAAAATTTGGGTAGTGAGTGTGGAAGGCAGAGAAGGTCATGGGCTGACAGAGAGTAATAGAGGCAACATTTCACTACGAAGACAAGTGTGTGTAAACATGTGCAAATGGTGGTTCTGGATGGATCTAGCCCAAAATATAAGAAGAAATGGTGTCATAAAGTTATGGGGTAATCAGCTGCTGAGTGTCAGACATTAGGTTGACTAGATAACTAAAAGTAGGATTAAAAGTTGATATCAATTTCGGGGAGCCTGGGTGGCTCAGCGGATTAAAGCTTCTGCCTTTGGCTCGGGTCATGGTCTCAGGGTCCTGGGATGGAGCCCCACATCGGGCTCTCTGTTCAGCCGGGAACCTGTTTCCTCCTCTCTCTCTGCCTGCCTCTCTGCCTACTTGTGATCTCTGTCTGTCAAATAAATAAATAAAATCTTAAAAAAAAAAGTTGATATCAATTTCTGAGCAATTGATAAAATCAAAAGAAGACAAATAAAGAAGACTGGTCTCATGACCATGTGATGCAGAAGATGAGAAAGGACAGACTTTAGCCAGGCAGAGACAGTTGTTGTGTAACAGATGTTAAGTCAGCCACTAGGGTTTGGTGTGACTGCAAAGGCTGCTAACACCAGCCACTGCCAGAAAGATAACAGTTTTAATCATGGTTGATTCTGAACAGACTTTGACTTTAAAACAGGAATGTTTAATAGGAGTATAAAATAAGCCACACATGAAATTGAACATTTTCTAGTAGCCACATTAAAAGAAGTAAAAAGAAACAGGTAAAGTTCATTTTGAGAATACATTTTATTTAACTCAATATATTCTATATATTACCATTTCAACATGTAATCAGTACAAAAATTATTAATAGATATTTTGTTCCTTTGTTTTTATTGTCTTTGAAATCTGGGATATGTATCTTACACATGCGGCACATCTCAATTTGGACTAGCCACCTTCCAAGTGCTCAGTAGCCACATGTAGCCTCATGTAGCTAGTGGCTACATGTGCAGCTCTACTGGACAGTGCAGCTCTAGAGGATGGTGCAAGAGGTTTCTTTATGATTCCATCAGGAGTTCTTAGATCTGAAGGTCAAAGAAAAATGATCATTTTATAATTAAATAGAATTTTGATAACAACAACAGGAACAACATAAGGTTACCAAACAGTTTGGTCAAGTACAAAAATGAAGAAAAACAAAAGCTTTGCTTACCACTTTTTTGGCCACCATTTTATAAATGTAAGGACATTTGACTACCACAAAATTGGAGAAGATAGGATGTTCAAACATAAAACAATCCTTTAAACTAAATATATTTAGTTTCATAAAAAATGATGACATTGTCTTTGTTTTTCTTGTTTCACTGCAAATGAAAGGAAAGACTTCTCCAAGACCCTATCTGTTGACTGTAATTTAGGAACTACTGATTTGGTCTAGGCTCAGAGTCTCTCTGAAAGTTCAGGTCCTTTAAAACCCCAGTGGACTGCTAGTGTCTTTGACTTTGAGGCACTTAGCTATTAACCAAAAATTAATTTAGAGTCTTGGTCAATGACTCTAGGCACTGCCTTTGTAAGTCTCCCTTTTAGCGTGTGCTGGAGTCCCCAACTTTATTTTAAAGGCTGCTACCTTGGCTTCTGCTTCAAGGCAAGAAGAATAACTCGTGGGTTCATGTGGCAGAGCTAATCTGCCATTGATGCCAGGATGCATTCCAGGGATTGGCTCTGGCTGAAGGGGGCCATTGTTACCTCTGTAACTCAGATGTTGTCCTGTGGGGCATCTTGAAGAAAGGTTGAGAAGTCAGGGTTTCCTTATTTCTTTAGCTCTTTCTAGGTATTCTCCTTCCTAGTCAGGGCCCTAACTCTTGGTTTGGGTATGTAATTAGATCTTGCAATGCTGTGAAAAAAAAAAATCATCATATGACCTATAGAGATCTTTATAGAAAAGGTCTTTCTTAACACAGTTTTTTTTTCTTTTAGAAGTTCTCTCAGTCAATATACACTAGATTATATACTGTGATAAAATGTAACTGCAAAAATCTCAGTTGCTCAAATCAACAGAAATTTGTTTTTCACTCTTCATGACCAACATGGGGGCTCTAATCACTACAGACTTTCAGGTTTCAGGCTGATGGATGTTCCTTATTGACACATGAATCCATGATCATTAGGGCAGGAAAAAGGTAACATGGTAAATTGCACACTGGCTTTTAAAGATTCTACCTGAAAGTGATACACATCATATCTGCTCACATTCTTTTGACCTTATTTCAAAGTTGGTATGGGAAGAACCATTCAACCATGTGCCTGGAAGGAGGAGAGCAGCAATATTTTGATGAACAGCACTGATGACAACTTCAATCTGCCTTTCCGATTACCTTAAGTATAATGTACTAATCTTTTTTCTAAGGCAGACATTCCAACAGTTGAATCCAGTCACAATATCAAGCCCACAGGTCAGAGTCTCTGAGGGATATATTGTGGGTACTTCTCACATGATGTCTAGCAGTGGCTTCTCATGACTAAACATCTATGAACTAAAAAGACAAGCTGTATTTCCCCAATATGTGATGGTGGAATAGGGACAAGATAATTGCAATAAACATTCTTACTGGAAAGCAGAAGGTGAAGAGAAACCCTGAAGATAGTTGTGTGTAGCAATTCTGAAATCCTGGTGGGCAGATGGGATGGGGCTTCTTACCCTGAGCATGGGGAACGTTCCTTAATTAGGCTGAATCTACTCCCTGGGAGGGGCTTCCCTGTCCATTGTTCACGTGGCCCTTGGTCTGCACTCTGGAGCGTCCTTTCTTTGCATTATCTGATTTTCCACATATACTGACATTGAAGAATATGCCCTTCAGTGTCTAGAGCTGGCCGCTGAGAGGAGTTCACAGCTTCCTTTTTGCTTTCAGATTTTTTATTTATTTATTTTTATTTTTTTAAGCTCAGGTTGATAGTCCTTGTAGCAGTACATCTCTCTCAAGGACTTAGCTGTGTTATTTATTTGATACCAATCAATTTCATGTGTTGATGGCCACCTCTATAGTTCTCTTCTCAGAAAAGTTTTGTGGATGTAATTCCCTGATATATCATGTTACTTTTTTTTGTCCCCATGCCTCTGTATCTCACTGTATTTAATGACTTAACTGCAACTAACATGAGTCTATTAAGTTTTGTTGGGACAGCCACTTCTCCCTGAGCCATTTGGTCCAATTGAAAGGATTTATAGAACCACAATCTTAGTTAGGTCCTTACTCTTAGAAATTTCAGTGCCTTTAGGGGCACTTGGGTGGCTTAGTCTGTCAAGCGTCTGACTCAGCTGAGGTCATGATCTTGGGGTCCTGGGATTGAGCCCCTGTGCTGAGCCCCCTGCCGAGTCCTTGACAAGCAGTGAGTCTGCTTCTCTCTCTCCCCTCTGGCCTTCCTTCTTACCCCTCCCCCTTCTCCCTTTCCCTCCACCAGCTCATGCTCTCTCTCTAAAATAAATGAAAAAAATCCTAAAAAAAAAAAAAAAAAAAAAAAAAAAGAAGTTTCCCCTCAGAGATTTTTAACAATGGATGCAATGGCCATAACATTAATTTGACCCTTACTATAAGGCTGATTTTGATTGGCCTTTGTTGCCAAGAGAATTTTTTTTTTCCCTTTGGTGCTAAGAGAATTTTTCAGTTTTATTTTTTACTGGTTGTGATTGAGAAGCACACAGTTCTTTCAGGCCTTCAAGTGCTGAATTTCTGGATTCTTTTTCATTTCTCCTGGGGCACCTGTGTGGCTCAGTGGGTTAAGCCTCTGCCTTTGGCTCAGGTCATGATCTCAGGGTCCTGGGATTGAGCCCCGCATTGGGCTCTCTGCTCAGCGGGGAGTCTGCTTCCCCTTCTCTCTCTGCCTGCCTCTCTGCCTACTTGTGATCTCTTTCCTTCTGTCAAATAAATAAAAAAAATCTTAAAAAAAATTGCTCTGTCATTTCTCCTTCCTCCCTCCCTTCCTTCCTCCCTCTTTCTTTCTTTCTTTCTTTCTCCCTCCCTCCCTCCCTCCCTTTCTTTTTTTCTTTCTTTCTTCTTTTTCCAAACTGGCTAATTCTTTGCTAAGCTCATGTGGTTTTTGTAAAATCTTGTGAGACACAGACAATGGCAACCAGCAACAGCAACAGCAGATACTAAATTTCTATGATCTCTTGCAGGATTATAAATTCACTAGTACACTGCTTGCTGGGTTACCACTTCTGACAATATTACCAAATGCTTTGTCACTATGTAAAACGGATAACTATCCTTACAGCTTCTACAACAGTTTCTTTCTTGTATGTCACTTGGTTTTTAAGCCAATGTTACATATTCTCTTTTTGTTGTTATGACAGCACACCATGTCTAGTTACCAATCTCTGAAACAGCTAGCATATGCTGAGTTAAGTTGCGGTAAAAAACAGCCCCTATGGAACTTTATTTCTCACATTGTGGTCACTCAGGGACCAAAACTGACAATAGTGTCTCTGGATAACTCATTTTCACAACAGTAGGAAAAAGAGAAGGTGGTGGGCCATGAGCTGGTCCTAAGACATGATAGGTGGTAGTTTAATCAGAAGCCTTTTTGTTGAATAACTAAGTTGTCAACTTCCCAGTATGGGATGGAAGCATCTTTATTGCTTTCCATCCCTTATCAACTCAGTTATGCCCACATTTAACTTCTCTTATTTGTGACAAACCATTTCCCATTTTTGTATTAGTCAGGACTCCCTGGAGGGCAGATGACAGAAATTCAACTCAGCCAAGCTCTTCAAGTCTTTTTGTCTATTTCTATAGCTAACTTCCTCCTTTCTCTAACTTTTTTTTTTTTTTTTGCTTCTGCTTCTCTCAGCTTTATTACTTTAGATAGATTTTGTCTATATGGTTGGCATAATGGTTACTATTAACTTCTGGTTCTTATCTTTTCAGATCCAAGAATTAAGCATTGTGTCTGGGGGAACAGGGCCTTGAATTATCTGAGACTAAATTATGCATTTATCTTGATGATTAGAAGGTAGTATAGAGCACATTATTTGAGGATGGAGGATGGGTAAGATTGGTGGGCAGGTACATAGTCTACCATAATCCAGAACTTTTCTCTGCCAGTAAGTATAGAAGGAAATAGCACCAAGGCTGAACATGTTTAGAACATGTTCAGAGTTAGTGAGTTTAAGTAAGAGGAAAATGGGGCAGGGGTTGGGGTGAGGACTGAGAAAAAGAAAGATTGACAGAGGTAAAGACAGACGGTAAATAAATAGACCAGTAACGAATGTACATTGCATGGGAATATTGTTGGGTTTTATGAATTGGTATATATGAACTTATGAAGACCATGAAAAGTGACTACTGTTATCACAATAGTCATAAATGCAAATATTAAAAAAGCAGTATATTACCATGCAATTAAGTTTATGATTTTGCTATGGGAAGACAGATCAGTTTTGTCATATTACTCTCCTCCTGGTGAGATAACACTCTTCAGGCTGTGTGACTGAAATAAGAAGGTGTTGGAATAAGAAAGTCTAGTTGTGAAAACAAAAATGTGTCTCCTAGTTCTTATTGAATCTTCTTTTAGAATTACTTGAGGTCAAATCTGAGTTCCTGGGATTTCTAATTAATGTGCCAGATAACTGGCTGTTGCCCATGTTAACTCATCAGGAAATAGCTATAAGGAATTTCTTAGCTATTGTATCTTCCAGAAATTAATCAAACTTGGGTCTGGAGGTAAAAATCTTAATTTAGACATTTTTTGGCAGCTCCTCATTCCTGTACTGTTAATAGGCTGCTATTTACTTTTTGAAATGTGAAATTGGGTTTTCTCCACAACTTGTCAATCTGCAAACATATCAAATAGTCATACATTGATAAGGGTCAAATATCTCACCAGATTTGCCATAGGAAAATAAGAACTTTTCTGCATGGAATACTGTGGGACATGGATACGTGTTGGAACCAAGGGGAAGGTAGAGAGGAGGTACTAGAGGAACAGCAGCTTTAATCATGGCACAAAGGGACAAATTATGGATGAGAGCTGAGTAGAGTCATGAAAATTCAAAGTGGAAACACTATGAAAAAGGAGGCCCTTAAATATGAAGGCACTAACAGTTATTGAGTACTAACAATGAATGAAAGAGGAAAGGAGGGCAAGTGGGATGAGAATGAGGCTCTGAGTGTGTATGCTAAATGATCTCACCTTGTGTGCTGGACAGCTTGCCTCTGAGACACTTACTAGCCAGCAGCTGGGACAGCTTAGACTGTTCCTGATAGTCGTGTGTGTCTGGGATCTGATCCCTGGTGACTTCCTGGAAGAGAAAGCTTGGGAAAACAGTGATGCATTAAAGCATTAGGAAGAGTAGGGTTGGAGAGGCGATGAATTCAGGTGTGTTTTGTCAAATTAGTCAATTGATGGCAAACTTTATTTACTTTAATATCTTTGATGATTGTTTTTGAATTTATCTTTTTTTTTCTTTCTTTAGAGTAAGTAGTATCCATTCTTTAACTCCAGCAATTTACTCATCTTTGTTAATTTTGCCCAAATTAACTTTATATGGTAATTAGGATTTGCTCTTTATAAGTCTCCATGCCATAGTTCTAATGTATTTCCTTTTGAAAGGCTGGTAGGATTGGTGTCTTAGCATGGTTAAAATGAGTTTTTGACAGGGTTTAATTAAGACCATGTTTGATTATTAAATGTCATAGTAGGAAAAACAACCCAAAGTTCTGAGAAGTAACCTTGTCACCTTGAAGTTATCTTTGTCACCACAAAATTCTCTTTATTTGCACCAATCAGTTACAGCAGAGGAGTCAGTGTTCAGAGAGCTGAACAGTGAGAGGCAGTCAACAAACACACTAATTTAGAAAAGTGCTTCAAATTAACATAAAAAATATACAGGCCCAATGTCAATTAAAATTAAGTTCTCAGGCAAACATGTTCAATATTTTGAAGTTTCAGATCTCTAATGAATGAAAAGTATTTCCTTTGGACATGAATTTACACCATAAGATTTAGGAAACTGATGTGGAACACTAATTTATTTCAAGGGTTACTCTTTTTTATTCTCTAACATGGTATGTGCGTTTTGGATTTAGGATTTAAGGTAAGTTGATTTTTTGATTAAATACCATTTCTTACATTATCTCATAAATGATGATACAATAATATGTTGTACAAACTGGAAGTGAAAAAAAAGGTGGCTTTGTCTTAAAAAGAGGTACAAATAATTGGTAGCAAGCCACACCCATATAATCATGTATGACTTTAGAAAAATTTTACTTTAATTAAGTTGTTTTTCAAGGGTTATACAGTGTCTTTAACTTTCTATTATTCTGAAATGAAAGACACATGTTCTTTGGAAAACTGTCTAAAAACTAAAATAAAATTAATAGCTGTGCTTAAACTTAAAAATAGATACAATATAATAATGTTAGACACATTTTAGGTTTGAAAGAATAGATATTTATAATATTATTACTTATTTAAAATTCTTTTAAGAAATATTGTGAGTTTGGGCTGCCTGAGTGGCTCAGTTGCTTAAGGTCATGTTCTCAGGGTTGTGAGATCAAGCTCCACGTTGGGCTCTGCCCTCCGCATGGAGCCTGGTTAAGATTCTCTCTTGCCTCACCCTCTGCCCCTCCAAACCTGCACACACACACACACACACTCTCTCTCTCTCTCTCAAAAAAAAAAAAAAAATTAAAAGTTTAAAAAATTTTTAAAGAAATGTGAGGTCTTGATAAATTTTAGAGTCAGATGTATGAATATTTCATTTTCTTCAGTAGAATTTTAAGTTTGTTTTTTTTAAACACTTTTTATTTCTTATTGAGCCTCTAGAACAGTTTCTAAATGATTTTTTTTTTTTTTAATTTTTATTTATTTGACAGACAGAGATCACAAGCAGGCAGAGAGGCAGGCAGAGAGGGAGGGTGAAGCAGGCTCCCTGCTGAGCAGAGAGCCCCACACGGGGCTAGATCCCAGGACCCTGGGACCATGACCCGAGCCAAAGGCAGAGGCCCCAACCCACCGAGCCACCCAGGTGCCCCTAGAACAGTTTCTAATAGTGGTTCTCCTAGTGTGGGCCTGGGAACTGGTTAGAAACAGAAATTGTCCAGGTGCATCTACTGAATAAGAAATTTAGGGGTGGAGCCCACTGACCTATGGTTTAACAAGCTTTCCAGGTGATTGTGAGACACACTCAAGTTTGAGAACCACTGGTCTAGAAGGAGAGTGAGAGTTCATTCGAGACATGAAAAAATAGTGAAGAATTTTGTCCTCAGGTTTAGGTCCTGCTCTGTTGAAAGGGTAAAACCACATTAGTAAAGAATGCCCATCGGCACAGGTCATTAGACAAAAACAATGGGAGTTCTTCTTATGGTGGCTTTCAAGTTGGTGATTTGGAAAACAAACCACAGTAGCAATGCAGGGGGACTGCAGGGAAAAAGTATGTTTATTTAATTCCCAGAAAAATACATTTTTGAAAGTGGTTAAAAATTATCATTGGGCTTTGGGCCAGATGCTAAAAAGAAATCAAGGTAGCCTAGAAGACCAATCAGTGACTTAAAATAAAAACTATTTTATCTTTTTAATCGTTTGTTTTGGAAAATATGTCTTAGGAATCTGTGAAGGAATTTTAAGAACATTAAATGTTCTCTTAAATCGGTAATGGAGGGAGCAATGGGGTAGATACCTATAGGTATAAGCAACTGGTTTTACAGTGCTTGCTTTTAATGGGAACAAGAAAATCTTGTATTTTAAATACCACATTTGAGGCCAGTGATTTTTAGAAAGTTCTGTTATGAAGACCTAAAGCCAAGCTCTATTGTTGGAACCAAACCTAGGCCTGCTGTATCTTTAATTCCAAGTGAAACACCTGCTTGTAGATCACGTTGCCATTTTAAGTGCAGTGAAGCAAATGTAATTGTGAAACTCTCTTGCAGAAGGACTTTGATAGTTATAGGAATAAGGAATATTGCAAAATGCCATATTACATCCTGATGAAATATTTACTGAACTAATTTACATTAACTGATTTACTTTATTAAAAAAATACATAGTTCTTAAAGAATCTCCAAGTTAATGTATGGTTTCTCACACTGAACTAAAAGTGATTTCAACTGCATAAGTAGGCTGTGGTTACCAGCCGAACAGATTTTCTCTATTTAGAAGCAAATGATGTGAGTAATAGTTACGAATGTCTAGTGTATAAGGAGGTTTGTTTTTGCTGAGTTCTGAATTTTAATTTGAATATCTACCTATGTTATTTAAAAGAGGTTTCAGAATTTTGCAGTTATAGGAAATTGTGTGACTGGGATTTATGTTCAAGAGATCTAATTTGAAAAGGTAAAAATAAATATAGAAAGACAGATATTGTTATGATATTTATATATGGAACCTTAAAACGCTGAACGTGTAGAAGCAGAGAGTAGAATGGTGGTTACCTGGGGCTGGGGAATGGAGGACTTGGGGAGATGGTGTTTCAGGGTATCAGTTTGAAACTAGAAGATGATTAGTTCTAGAAATCAAATGTGCAGCATAGTTATTATAGTCAATAATACTGTCTCATGTACTTCAAAATGTCTAAGAGACTAGACCTTGTATGTACTCATCACAGAAAGAAAATGATAATTATGTGACATCGAAGTGTTAGCTAAAGCTACAGTGGTAATCATATTGAGGTATGTATCAGATCAACACATTGTACATCTTAAACTGTAAAGGTATGTAACAATGTTATATATAAATCATGTCTCAATCAAAAAAGAAGAGACTGAGATGCATTTTTTCTTGAGCTCAACTAAGAGGTGGTTATGAGACTCATGCAGGGACTGTTACTTTCCTTTATTTTTCTAAATAAATTAAATTTGGGTCTATACCCACACCTACCTGACTTCATTCTCTTCCTTGGATGACAGGGGAATCCCAGACCCTGGATGTCCTAGGTGGTCACCGTAGTTACCGTTGCTTTTTCGGTATGTGATTGCAGATGTCAACCACTTTGCAGCCCTGGTGCTTAAGGCAGTGATGCTGTTTTCAGAGTCTGGCTCCTTTATAAGGTCACAGGTAGTGGACATTTACCCTTACTTTATAAGCCAGGTGTGTAAGGCTCAGAACCCAGGAAGCTCTCTACCTTTGGCATTAGAACTTTTCTTCCCCTTTGAGATGTTGCTTATGAGCTGGGCACAGGTCCCAGGACTTACAGAGCCTGCCATCCTATGTACCTCCCTGTCTTGCAGAAGCCAAACCCATTTCTTGAAACTTAAGCGAAGCCCTTCTTCTGGTCTAGAGTAGCCGGTTCCCCTACATTTCCCTCAGGGCCCCTGGAACCCCAACTTTTCCTGGATTGGCACAGGGAGAATTTTTTTTTTTAAAGGGGAAGTTTCTAAATCTAATCTCTAATCTCCCAGTCAAATGGAGACTGGGAACAGGAAGATTTGGTTATTGTTTAGGAAAAGGAAATTGAGTGAGATGCAAGGGAGCACAGAGGAAGCATGCCACCTCTGTGACTGAGAAGGTGCAGTGCTGAAAGCCCTGAGGGACTCACATTCCTTTCCAATTGGACCTGCTCCAAAAGTGGGCAATGGCTGTGGCGCCTGGGTGGCTCGGTTGGTTTAGTCTCCAACTCTTGATTTTGGCTCAGGTCACGATCTCAGCATTGTGGGATCAAGCCCCACATAGGGCGCTGTGCTCAACGTTTACTCTGCTTGTTTCTCTCCCTCTGATCCTTCCCCGCTTTATCTCTCTCAAATAAGTAAATAAACAAATGTATGCATGCATACATACATACATAAAATCTTCAAAAGTGGACAATGGCATCTAAGAAACAGCAATATCCTAGGGACCCTAGCAGCATATCCTTGCTTACCCCCGTTACTTCCATGTAGTAGCTAACCATTCAACGGGAAAAACATGACATAGAATGAGAGTTGAAAAATACAGAGACTCACACTTTCTTTTCCTTTCGGCTCTTCCTGATTTTAAGTCAAAGACGGAGAGTATTGCAGAATATGCTGTGTCAAGAGGTGACATAAAAACAGTTAAGTTAGTTTTGTGCAGTGTTTCCACTGTTTTACTAAGTGTTCATATAGGAGCTACAAAACACAAATCTTGTAAGTTTGGTGATTTTGCATACAAGTTAAATGTTCTTATATCTGCACTTAAAACCGGCATTATATGATGTAAAGGTGGATGACAAAATTCATGCTAATAACTTAAAATTTTAATTTCTCAGGGTTTCTGGGCGGCTCAGTTGGTTAAGGTCCAGAGGTCCTGGGATGGTGCCCCACATCAGGCGCCCTGCTTAGCAGGGGGTTTGCTCCTCCCCTCCCTCTGCCTGCTGCTCCCCCTGCTTACGTTCCCTCCCTCCCTCTCTCTCAAATAAATAAATAAATAAAATCTTTAAAAAAATAAAATTTTAATTTCTCTTTACTTAGAACAATATTAAACAGGAAATAAAAAACACTGTGACGAGTCAAGAGAGAGAGAAACAGAGGGAGAGAGCAGCCACAGGAAAAAAGAGAAGGTTCTATATTTTCATACTTTTAATGGCAGTTTGCTGTGTTTTTCAAAAAAGCGGAGTTCCCCATTTTCACTTTGCACTGGGCCTTGCAACTCGTGTAGCCGGCCTTGTGCCTGTACCAACGGAAATGATACCCACATGTCAACTTGCCTTTTTCTGTTCTTGGCTCTTAGGAGTCGGTATACCAATGAGGACGTGGCTGCCACTTTGAAATTACTGCTGTCCCACGCAGTATTCCTTGAAAGTGAATCTTTAATAATGTGTTCGTTTACAAGATCTTTGATTGCAGAGACCACCTCCTACCTGCACTGTTTATTATATAGAAATTCTTTTCCTTATTGTCAGATTGATGTATTTGTTACACCTGGATCTCAGAAGCTGAATTTAATATTTTAGAATCTAACTCAACTGTTATTCTGAGCATCTGAGAGCGGAAGTATGGAGTACATTGCTCAAGGTGGGATTTCTTCTTGTCCTGCTAAGTTTATTTGTAGCAAGTGGAAAGCATGGCTTAAATATTAAAACTAAGGAAACATGTCTAGATTCAATAAGATAATTTTCTACTATTCTGAGAAATAAGATATTTTGTTGAAAATGAGTGTGTAGCATCTTAAAACTGTTAAAACGTATTAAAACTGTTGAAATGCCTTTCAATGTTGTTTATCGACCTTAATGTTCTTGTAATTCAAATTGCCCTCATAAAGCAGACTTCATTTTTCCTCAGTGGACATTTATAGTCTAAATGCCTTAGGACATTCTATTTCACAGCATTTCGCTTATAATAAAAGCCTTTGAGTTGTCCAGTTTGCTTGGCCTTTAGCAAATTTTGACGATGGGTCCCTCCATTCCCATTTCACATTATGGATTACGGAATAAAATAGAAGTTGTCAATCACATAAATAATAATTTTAATTAGCAGAAAGCTGACAAATAAGTATAATTTCAATGGTGAATCCTTTTCATTACCTTATTGTTTCATTACTTGTTTTATTTTTCTCCTTTTTTCCCTGTAGTCCACGATGGCATTCTGCCTGAATTGTTATTTGTAGTGTTAGGAAGTAAGTGGGAAGATATATGCTGACTTCTTCCACTTAGTCAATTGTTTAAAAAATATATATGAACCACTTGGAACTCATCTATTTTTGGAACAAGGAAAGGTAAAAAGCAAACGGGAAAAATGGCAGATGGTCTCTGATACCAGTGGGTCAAATACTCACTCAACAATTAGATTCCTTCTGTTCCAGGCACCGGGGACTCAGGCTTCCTGCCCACAGGAAACTTTCCTGTTAATGGTGGAGGTATACCATAAATATGTATGTGTGCTTGAGCTAAGTGGTCAGAGAAGGCCTTGCTGAGAGTTCGCATTTGAGCTGTACCCTGAATGATGGGATGGGGCATTCTTACCCTTGAAAGCCTTCCTTCTCTTGGACCCTGGCCTGAATCTTTCCGCTTCTCTGACTCTTGCCGTTAGCAACTTTTCAGACTCTGTCTTGGTCCTGATGCCTTTTATGTGTATGAACATTCTGTTCTTCAGGGTGTGTTTCCTAGGTGTCTTCATTTCTAAATCTAGGCCTTTGGTTCAAAACCTTTCGAGGTCATGAATTTTGGAGAATCTGAAGAAAGATGTAGACCCTATTCCCATATGAAATGAACATGCTCACAGACTTGTACATGATTTTTAGGGGATTAAAAGAACTTGCTAAGATTACTCATAGAAACTATAGGGGTGCTTGAACCCCTAATTGAGGACCCCTCCTTCACCTACTTTTCCTGGTTAATTTCAACCACACTGATGACTTTAGACACATCAAGGACTCTGAAATCTGTGTCCTCAGCCGAGGTTCAGCTCTGTATATCTGACTGCCTTTAGACATTTCCACTGCTTGTTCCTAAGTGACTTGATTCAGTCTGTTCAACAGGCAACACTCTCACCCACCACCCCTAATTATCACCATTTTGTAACAGGGAGAAAACTAGCATGTCTGATTCCATATTGCTTCCATCTCTCTTGTTGCTGTGACCTATAACTTAGAAACTTCTGCCTAGCCCTGCACATAAGCATGTTATATCTAAGATCTGTAAAAACTGCTTTTAATATGAAATCTAACTCACCTGAGGAGATAAAGAAGTATGTATAGAAATGACTATGCTAGGTTTAAGATTTACAGGAACAACATGACCACACTCTGTAAAGAAGTTACATGACCTTCCTCAGATGTCTACAGATATCTGTCATCTTTTGACTCCTACTCCTTCTGTTTCCCCCTTTTGCCAACATAAAAGAAGCTCAAATTTCATGCTGAGGAGAGATAGTTCTTTGGGATAATAGTCTGCCATCTCCCGGTTTGCTTGCCTTCTGAATAAAGTCACTTTCCTTGCCCCACGATCTTGCCTCTCAACTTGTCCTGTTGTGCAGCAAGCAGAAGTAGCTGGGATTCAGTTACAATTTCTTCCTATCCCTTTTCACTTTCAGCTTCCTCCTACATACTCTGTCTGGGTGAACAGCAGCACCATTTCCTGAGCTATGCATCAACTATCCTTTCTTGTTCTTAGGACCTGCCACGCTGATCATCTTTCCCTCATTTCCAAAGCCACACTTGCTTTACAGTCCCACTCCCATTGCCTTTATTTATGCCTTTTAATCTTTCTTGCGTATTACTGGAGAGTGGGATTGCCATAGAAATCTTGAAGAATGTGGCAAGTGTTTGCAAAAGCCATTCAGAAGAATGGGCGAGTTTGCAGTTTGGGGATGGCTGAGTAGCACTGGGAGATCCAGTCAGTTCTCATTAAGAAAGAATTCTCACGTATTGCACAGAGCACTGGGTGTGGTGCATAAACAATGAATCTTGGAACACTGAAAAAAAATTAAATTAATAAAAAAGAAAGAATTCTCTCTTTTCTGACTTAAATTTCTCATGAAATAGTAAGGGTTGAAAAGTTATTAATGCATAATGCTTTTCCCTGCTTCTAACCTGAAGAGTTACTGAATTTCTCATTGCATTGTCATTGACTAGTTAACCAGTCCCCAGGTTCACTTCCTTTAATTTCTACATATTTTCATCTGTTATTTCTCTTGAATCCTTTCAATAGTTTCTTCATACATAATAGTGTTCAATTCAGAACTGGATGTTTGATCCTAGTACTTTAGCCAAGTCAACAATTATATATATCTTTTATTCTTGAAAAATTGGAGAACTTGTGGTAGATGGGAGTTAGGGAATATTGATTAGATTTATACATGATACTATCAGGCAAAGCAATTTAAGGCAATACAACACCGAGAGTAAAAATGCTGAGAAACTATATACGGTTAAGCCTCAACATATCTGAGATGGATAGAAAAGAAGTGAAGCCAACATAAAGTATTGACTAAGCACTGACTGTATGCATGGCAATTATTTTTGGTGGTGGGGAAGTCTTACTGGGGAACTATTATAGCAGTTCAAAGAATGGCAGCCTGAGGAGATCTCTTTCCTGTGATTCTTCCGCCTGTGCTTTCATCTTCAGCTGTGCTCCAAGCAGCTCACTTGAGAGAGGAGATGTGCTCTGATTTTTTCCCAGGTGGAATGACATCTGGGTTCCCACCTCTCACTCCCACAGAAGCAGCTCTTATTTCAATTGTTTTACATTTTTGTCTTCTCTGGAAGATTGTATTTAAGTGCAGAGTTCCAGGAAAGAAAAAGAAAGAAAATCATTGTTATGGATGATGAGTAAATTTACTCTCTATGCAAAATATTTCTTTTCATTGTTTGGATTCTTCCATCAAAAGTCAGAATGTTAATATATTATTTTATTTTAAAGATTTTATTTATTTATTTGAGAGAGAGAGAGCATGGGGGGGTGGAGGTGGGGGGAGGAACAGAGAAAGAGGGAGAAACAGGTTCCCAGGTGAGCACCCACATGGGACTTGATCCCAGTACCTTGGGATGGTGACCTGAGCCAAATGCAGACACTTAAATGACTGAGCCACTAGGGAGCCCCAAAATGTTATTTTAGGCAGCTTTATTTGTGTTTACTATATGACTGTATGATGTGTCTCGAGTTATAAGATTTTACAGTCTAGGTCTTAAGTGGAAAATTACTTTCATTTTTCCTAGCTGCAATTTTGTAGAAATATAGATTTTAGTAATGAAAGAAAACCTATGGCAAGATCTGGTCACCCTTCTGACTTTGGTGGGTTAGTTATAATTATTTACATTTTACAGATGTCATATCTGAGGCTCAGAAAAGTGACTTGGCCAAGATGTATTATGATAATAAGTGCCAGTGAAAATTAGATCTTTCATGTAAATGTGTATAGATTTTGCATTAAATATGGTTGAGTAGTCACAACTTGAATACTTCACTAATTAATACCAAACAAAATATGAATAAGTTGGTGGATCAAGTTTTCACAATTTCAACATGGGGTAATATATTACTTGTTAGAGCTCATCAGTTTTTAATTTCTTTAATAAATAATATAATAAAATATATAATAAATATATTTTTTTCCTCTTCTCTTTAATAAAAATAGAAATTTAATAGAAAAATAGAAAATTTTTTGGAACCCCATATTAGTTTACATGTTTGGTTTTTAGTTATATCTTTATTTATTTATTTATTCAGATTTTATTTATTTATTTGACAGACAGAGATCACAAGTACGCAGAGAGGCAGGCAGAGAGAGATGGAGAAGCAGGCTCCCTGCTGAGCAGAGAGCCTGATGCGGGGCTCGATCCCGGGACCCTGAGATCATGACCTGAGCCCAAGGCAGAGGCTTAACCCATTGAGCCACCCAGGTGCCACCCCCCTTTTTTTAGAGAGAGAGAGAGAGTGAGAAAGAGAGAAAGAGCGCACGTGAGCAGGTGGGTGGGAGGGGCTGAGGGACTGAGAGAGAGAGAATGTTAAGCAAGCTCCGCCATCAGCACAGAGCCCAATGTGGGGCTTGATCTCACAACCCTGAGATCAAGACCTGAGCTGAAATCCAGAGGTGGATGCTTAACCAACTGAGCTACCAAGGTGTTACTATTTATACATTTTTGCATTAGTTTCAGTGCTTGTTCTTGGGATTACAATATACATCCTTAACTTTCATGGTCTACTTATAGTTCATATTGCACGACTTTGTGTAAAATGGTGGCACTTTATAACCCTGTAAGTCCAATCTGAATACCAGGAGCAATCTCACAGCTGATAAGTAGCAGAGAGTTTAAAAAGCTATGAACATAAACTAAGCCAAAGACCAAATGGCACCAGCTCTTCCAAATATGTTATTATAGTGGGTAGTAGGATGGTGGTGCTGATGGTGCTGGTAGTGGGATGTGTGTATGTGTGTGTGTGTGTGTGTGTGTGTGTGTTTGTAATTATAAGCAAGAAGACCAGACAAAATCTGTTGGCAACAAAAATGGTATTTCAGCTGGATTTAATTGTTTCTAGCACCATGTAGTTTTATTTACAGCACATGAGATGATGAGATATAAATTCTATTTAATAATCCTAGTTCATTCTTCTGGGTTTCATTACATGATTGATTCTGACATTTGAAAATCAGCAAATACCATTTACTTTGTTATAGCTATGCAACTACTGTTACTTTGACTCCCAGTATGCTGTGATTATAGTTTCTTTTTTGGGCATCTTTTTTTTTTTTTTCCCCTGAAGATTTTACTTATGTTTCTAATTTGTTGCATTGACTGTCTTTATTGCATTCTGAAGTTCTTAGTAACTTCTCAAAAATAATATTAATTCTACAGACATTTTTCTTAGACAGCTTATTCCTGGAACCTTGTATCTTCTTGCTGCAAGGTTCTCAGTGATTTTTAAAAATCTATTTTATTCTTTTATAATAATTTTAAGGAGTCTTATTAAGGAACAAAGATAAATACTTTAGTTACTCCTCCATTTTAACCTTTGTTACTCCTTGATATTTTCTGTAATAGGAAGATGTTTGCTAGAACTGAATTCTAACTGGGCTTTTTTTTTTTTTTTTTTTGGATTTTTTAGTCTACTTAAACTTTGGTTGTATGAAATGGAACTCATTTTCTACCTGACCCATATTTCAATTTGCACTTCTTTAAAAATGTAAATGTTTGAAATCATATGATAATTGCCTTTCTCTGATTGACTTATTTCACTTAGCATAATCCCCTCTAATTCCATCCATATCATTGCAAGTAGCAAGATTTCATTTTTTGATGGCTGCATAATATTCCTCTCTCTCTCTCTCTCTCTCTCTCTCTCTCTCTCGTGTATGTGTGTGTGTGTGTGTGTGTGTGTGTGTGTGTACCAAATTTTGACCATTCATCTGTCAATGAACATTTGGGCTCTTTCCATAGTTTGGCTGTTGTGGACATTTGCAGCAGCATGGATGGAACTAGAGAGGATTATGCTAAGTGAAATAAGTCAATCAGAGAAAGGCAATTATATGATTTCACTCATATGTGAAATCTAAGAAATAAAACAGAGGATCATCAGGGAAGGGAGGGAACATTAAAACAAGATGAAATCAGAGAGGGAGACAAACTATAAGAGAATCTTAATCATAGGAAACAAACAGGGCTACTGGAGAGGAGGGCGGTGGTAGGGATGGGGTGGCTGGGTGATGGGCATTAAGGAGGGCACTTGATGGGCATTAAAGAGGACACTTGATAGTAATGAGCACTGGGTGTTATATACAACTGATGAATTACAAACTCTACCTCTGAAACCACTAATACACTATATGTTAAATGAATTTAAATAAAAACAAACAAACTGACAAAAGAAGAACCCTCCACAACCCTCAGATATTAAACTTATTTGTAATTAAAAAAATGAAAATGTTTCTGAATCGGTTAAATCTTCCTCTTTCTTAAGGTGTTCTCTTAGGCCTTATTCATATCTTAGTTTTAGTCTTAGGGAAATCTCATCATATCTTAGTTTCATTTACCATCCATTTGCCAGTAAGTCCTGAATCAGTATCAGTATCTCCAGCTAATATCTCTCTTTTAAGCCTCTTTTTTTTTTTTTTTTCTTCATAGCAGTCTCAGAGACATCCCAGCATCAGCATGTACACAGACACATCACAGTCTTTCCTTCTGGATTTGTTTCTGCTCAGGTGGTCCCAGCCTCATCAAGTAGAATCATCATTTATTTGCTCAAGCCAGATATCTGAGAATCACTGTTGACTCCTTTTTTTCATTACTTGCCTGGATCTCACCAATCACTAATTGCTGTCGAATCCAACCCATAAAACTTTCTCAAACTTATTCCATGTTTTAATCTCTGCTGCCACCATTTTAGCTCTTACTGCCATCTAAATGATGTCAATAGCTTCCCAACTAGTTTCTTTGGTTCTCTTTATTTTTGTCTGGGCACTTTCCCCTCCACTTGCTCTGACTAAACCTCTATTCATCTTTTGGATAGTTTTCCTTTAGGAAGATGGGGGAAAAACCCCATACATGAGGTTAGAGATGTTCTTGCTAAGTATTTGCACATCACATCAAGGTTTTCCTATCTATAACAGTATCTCACTTTGTAGTATGCTTTTTCTCTGATGTCCTTTTCTTTTGATAATGAAAATTGTACCTATCTTACTCAATATTGTGTCTTTGGTGCCTAGCATAACATCTGGAATATAGCAGAGACTAAATACATGTTTTGAGTGTTGAATAAATGAATGAAACTTGTGTTTGGTATTCTTTTGGAAGCTCTTTTCTCATTGTAATCTTTTTAGTGTCTGAATATCAAATTAGGTTGGTCATGTATCAAGAGACAGGTCTTGGCTAATGTCTCACTTGATTATTAAATAACCATTATCTTAGGAACATGACAGGGATGTCCATCATTACCACTGCTGTTCAACACAGTACTAGAAGTCATAGCCTCAGCAATCAGACAACAAGAGGAAATAAAAGGCATTCAAATTGGTAAAGAAGAAGTCAAACTCTCACTCTTTGCAGATGACATGATGCTCTATGTGGAAAACCCAAAAGACTCCTCCCCCAAATTGCCAGAACTCATACAGGAATTCAGCAAAGTGGCAGGATATAAAATCAATGCACAGAAATCAGTTGCATATCTATACACTAACAATGAGACAGAAGAAAGAGAAATTAAGGAGTCACTCCCATTTACAATACACCACAAACCATAAGATAACTAGGAATAAACCTAGCCCAAGAGGCAAGGATCTATACTCAGTTAACTATAGAATATTCATGAAATAAATTGAGGGAGACACAAGGAAATGGAAAAATGTTCCATGCTCATCGACTGGAAGAACAAATATTGTTAAAATGTCTATGCTACCCAGAGCAATCTCACACTCAATGAAACCCCTATTAAAATACCATCGATTTTCACAGAGATGGAACATACAACCCTAACATTTGTATGGAACCAGAAAAGAACCTGAAATGCCAAAGGAATTTTGAAAAAGGAAACCAAAGCTGGTGACATCACAATTCCAGACTTCAAGCTCTATTACAAAGCTGTGATAATCAAAACAGTATAGTATTGGCACAAAAACAAACACGTAGGTCAATGGAATGAGTAGAGAACTCACAAATGGACCCTCACCTCTATGGTGCACTAATCTTTGACAAAGCAGGAAAGAATATCCAATGGAAAAAAGACAGCCTCTTCAACAAATTGTGTTGGGAAAACTGGACAGCTACATGCAGAAGAATGAAACTGGACCATTTCCTTACACCATCCACAAAAATAGATTCAAAATGGATGAAAGACCTAGATGTGAGACAGGTACCCATGAAAATCCTAGAGGAGAACACAGGCAGCAACCTCTTTGACCGTGGTCCAGCAACTTCTTGCTAGACAGGTCTCCAAGCACAAGAGAAAAAAAAGGCAAAAATGAACTATTGGGACTTCATCAAGATAAAAACCTTTTGCACAGCAAAGGAAACAGTTGACAAAACCAAAAGACAACCTACAGAATGGGAGAAGATATTTGCAAATGACATTAGATAAAGGTATATCAGGTATTCGCAAGTGACATAACTATAAAGAACTTATCAAACTCAACAATCAAAGAGCAAATAATCCAATCAAGAAATGGACAGAGACATGAACAGATATTTCTTCAAAGAAGACATCCAGATGGCCAACAGACACATGAATAAGTGCTCCAAGGGTGCCTGGGTGGCTCCGTCAGTTAAGTGTTTGCCTTTGGCTCAGGTCATGATCCCAGGACCCACATCAGGCTTCCTGCTCTGTGGGGGGGCCTGCTTCTCCCTCTCCCTTTGCCTGCTGCTCTCTTTGCTTATGCTCTCTCTCTCTCTGTCAAATAAATAAATACAATCTTAAAAAAAAAACAACACTCCACATCACTTGGCATCAGGGAAATACAAATCAAAACCACAGTGAGATACCACCTCACACCAGTCAGAATGGCTAAAATTAACAAGTCAGGAAACGACAAATTGTTGGTGAGGATGCAGAGATGGGGGAACCCTCTTACGTTGTTGGTGGGAATGCAATTTGGTGCAGCCACTCTGGAAAACAGTATGGAGATTCCTCAAAAAGTTGAAAATAAAGCTACGCTATGACCCAGCAATTGCACTACTGGGTATTTACCCTCAAGATACAAATGTAGTGATCCAAAGGGGCATCTGCACCTCAGTGTTTGTAGCAGCAATGTCCACGATAGCCATACTATGGAAAGAACCTAGATGTCCATTGACAGATGAATGGATAGAGAAGATGTGGTATATATATACAATGGAATACTACCAGCCATCAAAAAATATGAAATCTTGCCATTTGTAATGACATGGATGGAACTAGAGGGTATTATGCTAAGCAAAACAAGTCAGTCAGAGGAAGACAATGATCATATGCTCTCACTCATATGTGGATTTAAGAAACAAAACAGAGGATCAGAGGGGAAGGGAGGAAAAACTAAAACAAGATGAAATCAGAGAGGGAGACAAACCATAAGTGACTATCATAGGAAACAAACTGAGGGTTGCTAAAGGGGATGGGGTGGGGGTATGAGGTTACTGGGTGATGGACATTAAGAAGGGTATGTGATATAATGAGCACTGGGTATTATATAAGACTGATGAATCACTGAATTCTACCTCTGAAACTAATAATACATTATATATTTATAAACTCAATTTAAATTACAAATGTCCATTATCTTGAATTTAATTTATAATTGGAATTTTTCTTTCATTGCTTGCAAAAAGCATCTCTCACTTTCAAGTTTATTTTACTTTCTATTTATCAGGGCTATGACTGTGTTTTTGCTCTTCTAGGGGCTTCCTGGTTTCTCTTGTAATAAAGTCATTAAAAATGTATGAAGATAAGTTTTCAATTAGAGGTTTAGCAAAGGGTTTTTATCTACAAGGGCAAAATGTAATTGAATAGAGATAGAAACCATGGAAATATACCTGAAAAATTAGGATATATATAATAGTAAATCTTAGAACCTTTGAATGATTATCTTAACTTAAAAATTTTAAATTAGAAGTTGCCTCAGCTATGAGTTTATTACATGAAATGACAAATATATGACAGCATGATGGCCACATCATTTAATGACACTTCCCGTAGGTTACAAAAGTTATATCCTGGTGTATGCTGAAAATGATTTCATTTAGAGTGAGAAATTTGGGCAACCAACAAAGTATATAAAGTCACTTTTTTTTTTCTCAAGTCAAATGGGTGGGAACTGAAGGGAATAAGGAGGACATGCCACCCCCAAGTACGCTAAAGGTTATTTTGAACTGAAGGCAGATGAGAATCAGCAGATGCAGGAGAAGTTCTCTTCGCTCCCCCTTTTTTTTTGCCTAAGAGCAGAGCATAAATTTTCCTTTGTGAAGGTGCCCCTTCTCCTGTTCCAGGAAGACAAGAGCAACTCTTGTCACCAAAGATGCAGAGAGGACAATGAGATGAATCCACATAAACAAACCTGACTAAAATAACCCTTATCTCCCATTAGTTCTCCCATATATTTCCTAGTCATTTAGCCACAATTTATCAAACTTCAAAGCCCAAACCCCTTTTCCTTTATTAAAATGATATACAAACCAAAGTCTAAGTGCTGCTTTGAGTTTCACTTATTTTTGGTGAACTAATGTGAACTCATGTAAACTCATGCAAACTTTTATAAACTCATGTAAACCCATATAAACTCACAATTTTTTGTGAACTGCAAGTAAAATATTAACAAAGTTTGTGTTCCCTTTCTCCTGTTACTCTGTCTTTTGTCAGTTAAATTTGCAGGCAATGAAGCTAATAGGGAAGAGAACAAAACAAAACAAAACAATTTTAACACTCTCTGAGAGAGAAAATTATGGAATCACTATGAACACTGTTTAGAAACCTCTGCTTAGTGAGGTTCATTTCTGGTTAGTTTCTGGTACAGCCAGAGGGCCCCACAAATGGCTTTTTTAGGATGGAAAACTCTTTGCTTCTTTATAAGCACAGGGAGATGAGTCAGTGGGAAGGTGAAAATATTGGAGAGAGAAGATATACATGGGTCTTCAGGTCCCTTAGTAGTTGTGGAAGTTTGAAATCTAAGACAAGGAAGGAATTCAAAGAGTGGAAGGACAAAGTATATGTGAGAAATTATATATAACAAAGTGGTGAAGAAGATGGTGGTTGATGGAACTTTCATGACACGAACCTTATTTTCACAACAAAGTAGGGGGCCACAGCCTCTGTTTAGATTGGGGGAAGGGCGGCGTTGCATAAGGGGAATCTTATCCTCAATGTATAGCTCCCCATCTGTCTATTAGAAGTTACATTGTCCCCTTTTTCCTCCACACAAATTCATATGTTAAATTCTTAATCCCCAATACCTCAGAAAGTGACTTCATTTGGAAATAGGGTCCTTGCATATGTAATTAGTCAAGAGGAGGTCATACTGGAATAGGGTAGGTCCCTAATCCAATATAGTAGTGTTTTTATAAAATGGGGGAAATTTGGACACAGACACACAGAGAGGGAAGAAGATGTAAAGAAGCATAGGGAAAAGATGGTCATTTGCAAGCCAAGGAGAGATGCCTAGAACAGATGCTTTCTTCATAGCCCTCAGAAAGAATGAACTCTACTGACACCTAGATTTTGGACTTCTAGTCCTCAGAACTATGAGACAATAAATTCTGTTACTTAAACCATTCAGTCTGTGACACTTTGTCACCGCAAACAAATAAATATTCTGGCCATGGTAGTAGAAATCCATCCTTGGTGAATTGAAAGAATGAATGAGTAAATAAAGGCATTGACAAGTGCAAAAATGACTCCTTGGGTTGAGGATAACAAGAAAAATTTCTAATCAGTTGTTGAGTTACCCCAGAGGGTTGAATAGTTCTCAGAGTTCGTTGATAATTTGGAGAAAATAGTGAATTTGAAGTTCAAATGAAGATAACTGGAATGAATTTGATAAATTAATTGTTTAGAATTAATGAGGTTGAGTAAGGCAAGGATAAATACTTTATCCTTTCCCACTGAATTAAGGAGGGATTGGAAAAAGTGAATCTTAACCAAATAAGCAGCTAGGGATGTGTTTTAAAAACTATTCATTGTCTTTGCTGTCCTAGATCTCGTGTACATTGATTCATTATTGAAGTACTCCAGGAAGTTCTCTTTTAAGCTGTCAGCAGTTGGTTGTTAAGCCAAGAAAAGATGTGTGTACATACTAAAGTTTTGTACTTTGATAATTTTGGCATTCTTTTTAAATAGGTCCTTTGGATAGTTTCCTCTTGTCTATCAAATATTCTTCCTCACAACTCCTTAGGTGCTTTGAACACACAGTGATACGCTATAGAAGCCAAAAGGGAAAATACAAATGCTTTCTAGGTAGTAAATGTCAGACTTTAGTCATTAAGTTTCAAGGATGTGTTCTATAGGCAGTATCTATAGAAGTGAATAACAATGAGTGACTGCCTTGCCATTGAAAATAACAAAATATTAAGAAATGTGAACACTAGATTATGAATGTGTTTTAGGTTATATATTTGCATTTTGGTCCCACGGGAAAATATTTACATGATGGTGTTGGATTCACAGAAGAGTGGATGCCATGGTTATAATGCTGCTGAAAGGACCTTTTGTGTGTTGTTACGGTCTCAGGGAGGTCAGTGGACCTGTAGCATGATGCTTGTTGAGCTTTGTAGGGTCCCCAGGCTTGGTTGCCAATGACCTAGAAGTGTTGTCTTTTGTTTGGCCTTGGTTCTTCCTATTGGAAAAGGCTTCCCATTTCTCATTTCTGTTCTTCCTTGGTTGTTATGTTTCTAGTGTTATAGAGCTACCTAAAAAATATATCTATATATATATATAGATATATATATCTATATATATATATCTTAAAGTCACGTGCTTGACTCCTATTCAGGGGAACATACAGAAAATATTCATTAAACTGCCTTTTTAAAAAAAAAGATTTTATTTATTTATTTGTCAGAGAGAGAGAGAGACCATAAGCAAGGGGAGCAGCAGGCAGAGGGAGAAGCAGACTCCCCTTTGGGTAGGGAGCCCAACTGGGGACTTGACCCCAGGATCCTGGGATCATGACCTGAATGAAAGGCAGACATTTAACTGACTGAGCCACCTAGGCATCCCTAACCTGCTGCATTTATGGTGGGCTTATTAACCTGGGAAGTAAATAATCTATGAAAAATGTGGAGAGTTAATATCCCATTTCTTATGTTGGTGCAGATAATGAACATTGTTTTTCTGCTCAAGGAAATCATCTAAACTTATTTCTTCTTCTGTAGAATTTAGAGAACTCAGAGAAATAGAACCAATAGGAGATCTCTATGTCTATGTTTATGTCTATTTCTACATATATGTCTATGTCCGTGTCTGTGTCTATACCTATCTAAGGAGAGATTCTATCTAACTATCTATCTATCATCATCTATCTATCTAAGAGATTTATTATATGATATTGGTGCATGTAATTATGGAGGCTGACAAGTCTCTTGATCTTCCTGGATCTCTGCAAGCTGGAGACCCAGGAAAGCCAATTGTGTAGTTCGAAGGCCTAAGAAGTAGAGTGTTGATGGTGCAGAATCCAATAGGGGTTAGAAGGTCTGAGAACCTGAAAAAGATCAATGTCGCAACTCAAATAGAAAGGAAGTAAGTGAATTCAAGCTTCCTCTAGTTTTTTGTTTCATTCAGGCCCTCAGTGGATTGGATGATGTCTGCCCACAACAGGGAGGGGCATCTGCTTTACTCACTCCACCAGTTCAAATGCTAAGCTCTTCTGGAAACACCCCACAGACTATTATGTGCCACACACCAGAGTAAAGGGCTTTACATTTGGCAGTAATTATGGGGAGGTATTATCCTTATTTTCAGATAAGGAAATTAAGGCTTAAAGAAATAAGCAGCTTGCTCAAAGTCACAGAGCTTAAATGGTGTTTCAGTGGGTGGAATTTGAACCTAAGTCTGTCTAAATTTCCAGTGCATGCTCTCCACAAGGGAGATACTTTCTGTTATTAAGTTATGTTTGAGATAGGGACGCAACTGCTGTCAGAGAGCAAGTATCTCAGCTGCACTGCTCGGTTTATGTGTGCATATGTTTGTGTGTGCATACATATTGGGAAAGCAAAGATAAAACATGATAAATTGATGTTAGCTTTAAGAGCTCTTCATTTTCTCTAGTAATTGCACAAGTCACATGTGAAACTAATTATAAAAGGTCATACTGAGTGGTACACTAGTTAAAATGCTTTGGGTTTACATTATTCACAGAAAGATTAAATGTGGGAAAAATAAAATTTTTGTAAAAAATTTCCTAAAAGAGTCAAGTAACTCTGAAATCATTATAGATTGGGTGTCCTTCTATTTCAATGAAATGATTCTCTGAAAAATGCACATTTTGTTTTGTTTATGAAGCTATCTAGCATATTATGTTTCGCATTTTCAACCCACACCATTCAGAGACTTAGTTTTACCCAAACGTTTTATACATGCTCTATTATTTGACCGTCTGTTTTCTTTGCCATATTGGTTTTCTCTCTAGGTTTTATTTATTTATTAGTTTTAAAGTTATCTTTCAGTGAGTTGCCCATTTAATTATTTATAGTTACATGTCCACATGTGAAGTAAAGACCATTTGTTGTCTTTTAAAGGGTCTTACATACATATTGTGTGTAATAAGTGTTTTCATGAATAGCTGTCAGCCCTGGGGGTGGGTTGCTGTGAACACTGGTCAGAACAAAATGGCATAAATACCCAGTGACCTTGATGGATGAGGGGTAGAAAGGGAAGCATGGTGCTATAAGCCAGAGAAAGAAAAGTAAATTGACACGGACCACGAAAAAGCAAGTACCACAAATTCAGAGGATGAAACTGACATCAGAATCAAGGGATGGTGACATCAGAGTCAGAGGTGTCATAGGAAGCCTACTGAAGAGTTGGAATAGAGATCTGGAGGAGGTGGTGCAAGAGAGGAGGGCATAGGGTTTAACAGAAGGTTTAACAGAGTAAGAATACAGTGACATGACCAGGAAGTCTCCAGGTCTAATAACTATTGGTGGATCTACAATAAATATAATTCTTCATCTCTGGAAAAGAGAAGGATAATGTTTGGAGGATGGGTGATACTTCCCAGCCTAGAGAAAGACATGGTACTGAAGATTTATGTATTTATTTTGTTAAATCATTTCAATAAGGGGAAAGCTAAATCCTCCAGATATTGACTTCTTAACTGTCATATTCCAAGGAATAATGATACAATATTTATAATTGGTAAAGCTCAGCTGAGAAATATTCCATATAATAAATATCCATTCCTGGTTTTTTTTTTTTTTTTTTTTTTGTGCCAGATATCAGCTAAGGTATCTATGATCAGGAGTTTCAGGTATAAATATGTGCCCATCTTTTATTTATTTATTTATTTATTTTAGGATTTTATTTATTTATTTATTTGACAGAGAAAGAGAGAGAACAAGTACGGAGAGAGGCAGGCAGAGAGAGGGGGAAGCAGGCTCCCCGCTGAGCAGAGAGCCCGATGCGGGACTTGATCCCAGGACCCTGAGATCGTGACCTGAGCTGAAGGCAGAGGCTTAACCCACTGAGCCACCCAGGCACCCCTGTGCCCATCTTTTAAATGGTAATATTGGGTTTTGCTTTTTGATAATATCAAGAGGTATCTCTGCAGTAAATAAAGAGGAAACCATAAGATTACTATAGAAATTCCAGTTTGAGGTTAATATTCTCATGAAGATGAGATGTCCATCTTCCCTTCACAACCATTCCTAATTAACACCCATCACTTTTGCTGTGTCAGAAAACTCCAATTTTGATGGTGAGATTAGATTGCCAACCACTTGATGAAGTCAGTATGATTCATGGGTGCAAAACGGAATTTTTGGAAAGGCTAGGAGCTGGTTTATGCAACTGGTCTGATGACAGACACGGCTGATGGCTCAGAAAGGCAGACTTTGGGGACACTACGTGTAGATCTTTCCATAAACATGAATTGTTCTTGAAAAATTCGTTGGGTTTATTGGAAGTGGTAGTCTTTCCCAGGAGACATGAATGTTCCCATTCACCAATGTCAAAAGACATTGACCATTAGTTTTGGAAATCTCAAAGAGCAGAGCCTTTAAAAGGTGTAAGTTTTTTAAAAGAGATACTTGAAAGTCTGAAACTCTGACAAGTGTCTTGCACAATTACACAATTATTATACAATTTGTATAAAGTGGGATGCATTCATGGAAAAAGAGGTTATTGTGCAAACTACTGGGATTCTGGGAAACTAAGATAACATCAGTATTATAATACTAATTTAGTAAACTTACACTTTATTTCTCCCTCTCCACTGATCAAACTTACAGGATGACCTTAAATGAGTCATTTAATGTCTTTGTACCTCAATTCTTCTCTAGAAAATGTAAATCAAGTTGACACACAGTACAAATAAGAGCTTATTTCTAATCCTTGGATCTTCAGGTATTTTGTAAATACCTACATTAACATTGTCCATCTTCCAAATGAATTCATAAAGCAATCAGATTTCAGAAGAATTGGACGTTGAGATAACAAACTTGTTTACTTTTTGTTTGAAACTTTCCCATAACAGATAAATGAAGTTTTACATCCATTGCCTTTTCCCCCCTAAATTGCTAGTTTTCTTGAGCAAAACAAAATCACTGCTTCTTCCTTTACTTATCAAAAATCATTACTATTTTCTTACTGTGTTTTTCTCTGAATAAATCATGTGTTTTAAAATAGGACTTCTTTCAATATTTCATAAGCCAAATTTGTTTTTTAGATTGAGTTAGAGGTCCTGTCTTTATTTTAGAGCAATGATCTGGTCTTGAGATCCCACTCTAAAATTTAAACCACGAGTATAATATTTCTCAAAAATTCTCCTGAACAAAATTAATCATACAAGATTTTATAAAATTATCCTCTTTTTTTTTTTTACCTTTAAAACACAAATGCAAGTTCTTGTGTTAATTTCAGCAAAAAGAACTTGAAAGAGGAAACTTATTCCCAAGAGTGATCGCTAATGAAATCATTGAGTTATAGTATCCATTTTGTTATAAGGTTCTTGATTCTGATTATGTATAACTTAAAATAATTTAATTAATTGGTTTTATGTGGATTTGGACATCAAATTTGACTGCTTAATGGGATCACCTAGGGAGTTTAATATTTGATAGATAGGCTTTCCTCCAGGTATTCTGACCCAATTGCTCTGGATTTGGCTTTGGTATCAGGAGTTTAAGAGCTCACCAACTGATTCTCATGTGTAGCCACTGGTCTAGAGGAAGGACATGAGTGGAAATCAAGAAACAAGAGCTTCTGACAGCATAGCCTTCAAGTTTCAGGACTAGAAAAAAGCAACTTGACTCTGTTGGTGATTAAGAGTGACACTAATACCTAAGATTTGGCCAAGTTTTTATATATGAGAAGATGACCTGAAGTGAGGAATCATTGAATTAATTAAACAAGGACGCCAGTAGGATGATATGGCTCAAATGCTTACATAAACATTCGTTTACATAAACAAACCAAAATATAAGTCTGTAAATGCCTCAAGTTTGCAAACTTGAAACATAAGGATAACAAACAGCCAAGTAGGCCTTCAGCTATAGCCAATCATCATTTCCTTTCTTTGTTTCCCCCTTTTCTCTATTAAAGTCCTTCCCCTGGTTCCTGTCAGTTGAGTGCTCCCAAGCACTTGCAGTTTGGGGCCGTTCAATTAGAACTGGTTTCTGCTCAAATAAACTCTAAAATAAAATAAAATAAAATAAAATAAAATAAAATAAAATAAAGAAAAGATATCAGCCCCAATAATAACCTTTATCAAATAGAATAAGATACAAGACAGAGAGTAAACGTTACTTTACCACACTGCCTCTAGCTAAGATGAAGCTACAAGATGGCAGGTGTTTTATTCTTCTCATCCAGAAGGTTTGACCTTGTAAAATATAGCCTTGGCTTGGCAGTGATGAAATCATCCCAGGTTTTCTGGAGGGTTTATCTGACTAATTCCTACTGTGTACATTTCTGTGTTATTGTAATAACAGGTAGGAATAAACCTTTGGCCTTATCTAATCTCAGTTTTCTGGCAACAGTAGCACAACATAACAGAAGCATAAAAGTATTTTCTGACTCTGGGGTGATTTCTCTTTAGAAATCTTTGAGAACAAATTTCCTTTTAAGTATAAAAAAACCTTTGATTTCTTCATCATAAAGATGGAGTATTTACAAGGGTGTGAGAGATCTTTGTTCTGGACAGATTTTGAAAAATCTCTAAAGAAAGCTGGATTGGCTTTCATATAAGCATAATTATTCAGAAAATATACCAGATTCCTTCTGAGCTGAATCAGTACATCCTTTAATAAAAACAAGAGCTGCTACTCTAAGAAATGAAAATAGGAAAGGTGGCATAAATGTTTTTACAATTACAAATGTCATCTGGGTGCTTTGTCTTGTGTACACTTAGGTGACTCACTGCTGTCTCATGTCCCTGCTTCCTGTGTGTAATGAAGCAAGATGGTCACTACCGGTTCCCAATTTGATGAAAATTTGGTTTTAGAGTGAAATGCAACTAAGTTTAGTTTTGGAGGTGATGGTGACACTGTCTGGGTGCAGAATTTACCTCTCAGTTGTTTGAGTTCTGAAATGCTCCAGGAAGGTTCACCGTGCTGACCATTCAATATTTCTTTGGCTGATAATTAAAATATTTTGCTCAGTACATAACAGTAATTAGGAATGACTCCAATATCATCAAACACCTTCCATATTGAGTCAACTCAACAGACATTTAACTAATTCATGTAATAAAAGGGAAAATCTTTTTTTTTTTCTTAAAGATTTTATTTATTTATTTGACAGAGACAGCAAGAGAGGGAATACAAGCAGGGGGAGTGGGAGAGGGAGAAGTAGGCTCCTTGCTGAGCAGGGAGTCCGACTTTGGACTTGATCCCAGGACCCTGGGATTATGACCTGAGCTGAAGGCAGACACTTAATGACTGAGCCACCCAGGCTCTCCTAAAATGGAAAATCTTTAAATAAAATCAGATTGAGGAAAAATATAAAATAATGTGAGACAGGGAGAAGGAATATAAACATGCAGGTCAGTGTTTTGCATACATAGTTACTAAAGTTGAGTAGGAAATTGGTTCTAGGTTTCCTGGTTTTTGAAAGGAAAGAGGAATGAGAAAAGATTGTATATGTCATTTATAAAGAGAAGATACACTATTTTTAGGGAAATTGTCATGTTATTCTTAGAAATGAGAGAGAAGTAAAATCTCCCAAAATTATTGTCTGAGGGAGGAGAGTTGTAGTCTCCATGTCCCTCTTGGGCAGTGAATTTCCTAAATCATTAGAGGATGCCATGTTTGTCAAGAACACTGAGAAAGTGTGCTGTCAGTCTACATTGGCTCAGTGGATGCAGCATGGGCTATCAAATCTTTTTAGGAGACCTCATCAACAATCAGGTCTGAGGATTTATAAGAGTTGTATTTAGGTTAATCCACCTATCCTCAAATAATATCACTACCACTGTTATATACTCTCAGTAGGAGTCATTCCTGGGATTAAAAAAAAGCATTTGGATCCCTGTTGCTTTTAATTCATGTAGTATCTATAGGTTGTTCAGGATGAAAATTAAAACAAGCATTTTTATCCCTGGCAGTGCCTCAGTATCTTTTATGGAAAAATGTGTGAATATTCCCAGGTCCCACAAGAATTCCACAAAATTGGAGTATCTAGGTGAACAACCAGCATCAATATTTAAAAAAAAAATTTGCAGGTAATTTTGATGTAGAGCCAGGGTTGAAAATCATTGCTAGTAGTTGCTACTATCTGTCAAAGAAAAGAGGTAACACTTAAAAATGAGGGGGAGGAAGATGATTACCTATTAACAACTACCTTTAAAAATCAGTTAGTACCAGGGTGCCTGGCTGGCTCCATTAGTAGGGGATGTGATTCTTGAACTTGGTGTAATAAGTTTAAGCCCCACACTGGGTATGCAGATCACTTAAAAATAAAATCTCAAAAAAAGTTGACTGGTGCTGTCTTCTATATTTTAGAATTGCTTCAGAATATAGCCAGTTCTTTATAAAAATTTGTTCACGTGCTGCTTTTAAAAAGCATGGCATTTAAGAACTCTAATAATATTGCCATTAATTATTCCTGTAAAACATTTAACAAAAGATGACTTCTTAATATATTAAAAGTTCTGTAATAATAACTTGATCCAAAATAGAGGTAGCCTCTGGCCACCTCTGTTCCATGCACTGATCTCATATATTTTCATTTTCTACCTTCCACTTACATTAAGATAGTTTTAAGATTCACAATGTGAATGGAGATTGTGTAGAGCTAAGTGAAGTCAAAATGACTTTCAGAAGTTTCCTATCTGTTAGGTCTTATTTCTGTGGCCAAAGACAC
Source organism: Martes martes (assembly GCF_963455335.1). Lineage (NCBI taxonomy): Eukaryota > Metazoa > Chordata > Mammalia > Carnivora > Mustelidae > Martes > Martes martes. The sequence goes on from NC_137889.1 coordinate 80,650,866, forward strand.
ATGGTTTCGAGACACCAAGGCTGTACACAATGTTATCTCAGACAAATACCTCTGATGTTTCAGTAGTAAAGATAAGCTATTAGTACAGAAATACCGTTTTTGGAATTCGAGGTCTACCTTATCTCAGAAGGTAGATGTATGCCTGCCATGAATATTATTAGTGCTTCTTTTATATCCAAACCTCACAGAATATGTCAGCATGATTCATCTCAAATTGGAGTGTGTTTTAAATAAGAAAAAAATTATTGTGTATTTTAAAAAAGAAAAAAAACCATTATTAGAAGGATAGAATAGAAAGCTTTTTGTTGTTTGTGGAATGAATTTGATATTCTACCATTTAATTGGGTTGAGATTTGGTTATATGGCTTATGGTCAGAACCCACATCAGGAACCCCAACTCCTAGGATCTAAAGTTCATCCTATTTATCTTAAAGCTCTCTCTCATTGCCTGGAGACCATACTGTTATAATAAATAGGTATGGAGATGCTTTCTACTTCCCATCTTTTCTTTTCTCAATGTACTAACACTCTGCTTCCCTCTATTGAATTTCTTTTGTTCATCTCTGGGTGTTTCTGTCCATCCACCTGGGTCCCTTACTTTCTCCATTTAGTTGAGATCTCTTGGGCTGCCTGGGTGGCTTAGTCAGTTAAGCATCTGCCTTCACCTCAGATCATAATACCAGGATCTTGGGATCGAGCCCCGCATCAGGCTCCCTGCTCAGAGGGGGGGTCTGCTTCTCACCATGCCCCCTACTCTCTCTCTCTCTAATAAATAAATAAAATCTTTAAAAAAACAAAAAGGACTTGGTATCTCTCCTGTATCTTCTACACATTTCCACTGGCATATTTAACAGGGGGCTGGAAAATTGCTCTTATATACTTAGGATGAGTTCAGAAAGTAGTTTTTGACTTATGCCTAAGTCAATGCCTAAAATTTTTACATTATATGAATTTTATTCTGTCTGGGGTCGAAAACTTTGAGTACAATGTATGCAAATAAATTAAGAAAGATGCCTCAGTTCATAGGATAGGAATGAACAAATGAACTTCTTGTGACATTAGACATTTCTAGCCCTATTGTAGCCTGCACTTAAAGAACTAGGATAGAAAAATCAGTATGATACCCATTAATATTTACATATTAAGCATCAGACACCGTGTAACATAGGTTCCTGGTGTCAAAGAACTTATAGTCTGGTAAGTTAGAAAAGAAAATAAACTTCATAACAATTAGAGAATTTAATAGATTTTAATCTGGAGCTTACTTTCCCAGTTTCTTTACTGTTACTTCCAATAGTCTGAATATTGTAGAGAATATTGAAAAATCATGATTGACTCCATTACATATCTATGGATTCCTACTTTATCTGGGCTTCAACAGAGTCAGACTTAATTGTAATCAATTATTTTTTCTTATTTCTCACAGCAACTATTTCATGTCCTCCCCACTTTTTGTTGGTTCTTTTTTTAAAAAATCATTTTGTCCTTGCCAACAACCGTTGTTTCTTGTGTTATTGATTTTAGCCATTATGACAGGTATGAGGTGATATCTCATTGAATTTTGATTTGTATTTCCCTGATGATCAGAGATATTGAACATCTTCCATGTGTCTGTTAACCATCTGTATGTCTTCTTTGGAAAAATGTATATTCATGTTTTCTGCCATTTTTTGGTTGGATTCTTAGTTTTTTGGGTCTTGAGTTTTAGAAGTTCTTTATATACTTTTGACACTAATCCTTTATCAGAGATATCATTTGAAAATAGCATCTCTCATTCTGCAGGTTGCCTTTTAGTTTTGTTGATTATTTCCTTTGCTGTGCAAAAGTTCTTTATTTTGATGAAACCCCCATGGGTTATTTTTGCAATTGTTTCTCTTGTCTCAGGAGTCGTATCTAGAAAGAAGTTGTTCCAGCTGATGTCAAAGAGGTTACTGCCTGTGTTTTCCTCTAGGATGTAATGGCAAAGATATAGGGAAAGGGAAGCCCTCTTACACTGGTGGTGGGAATGCAAACTGGTGCAGCCACTCTGGAAAATAGTATGGAGGTCTCTCAAAAAACTAAAAATAAAACTACCCTATGATCCAGCAATTGCTCTACTAGAGATTTACCCAAAGAATACAAAAATACCAATTCAAAGGGCTACATGCACCCAGTATTTATTGCATCATTATCAATAGCCAAGCCATGTAAAGAGTCCAAGTGTCCACTGACAGAGGAATGGATAAAGAAGATGTGGTATACATACTATGGACTATTACTCAGCCATCACAAAGAATGAAATTTTACCATCTGCAATAACATGGATGGAGCTAGAGAGTATTATGCTAAGAGAAGTAAGACAGTCAGAGAGAGACAAATATATGATTTCACTCACACGTGGAATTTATGAAAGAAAACAAACAAGCATGGGAAAAAAGGAGAGAGAAAGGCAAAACAAGAAACAGACTCTTACCTATAGAGAACGAACTGATGGTTACTGGAGGGGAGCTGGGTGGGTGGGAAGGGTGAAATAAGTGATGGGGATTAAACAATGTACTTGTTGCAATGAGCACCAGGGATTGCATAGAAGTGCGGAATCACTAAATTGTATACCTGAAACTGATATTACACGGTATGTTAACTAACCGGAATTTAAATAAAAAGTTAAAAAAATAAAAATAAAAGTCTCTTTATTAAGTCATAATTGACATAAAAAAGTTGTACATATTTAATATATACAACTTAATGAGTTTGGAGATAGGTATGCATCTGTGTAACCATCACCACAATCTATGCCATAATCATACTACAAAAGTTTCCAAAAGTTAATTAATTATTATTAGTTATTAATTATTTTTGTTTTAATTAACACTAATTAATTATTATTATTTTTGTACATTATTCTTAGGTACCTGTTTCTTGTTACAGTCATTTACTGAGAATGGATTTGTCCATTTCTATCCTAATGACCTGGAATCCTCTCTACATCTGAATTTGGTCATAATTATCTTGATTCACTTGGGTCATCCTAAATCCTTTTATTAGCCTCCATGCCTCTGCTCCTTCATTCTGATTTATGCCACATTTATTACCTTGTTCCAGCCTCTGTATTTCCCTTGTAATTTTGTTTGTATTCCTGTGATTTTGGTTTTGTTTGATATGATTTTTTGGTTTTGTTCTTGGGTATGCTTCCCTTCAAAAGTATCAGTACTCTCCACATGCAGTTTCCTGTACATGTAATATATGATTTTCATATATTGGTTTCTACCTGCATCTCCATCTGCTCTCCAAATGCACAAATTTCTGCCATAATTGTACTATTTACTGTAACCTCAGCAAGTTTGAATTCTGACACCATTTGAGAGAGTCAAGGAATACTCTGGGCATTCCTCAGATTGAGGTAAAAAGATAAGCAATATATACAAAGACATAATAAAATGATGAACAAAAACATTAAAATAATTTTATGATAAAGAAATAAGATAAACCAAAAATATAGAGGGAACTATCAAGTGTCTAGATCATTAAGTAATGTTAGTTATAATAATAATATGTCATTTTCAACTATCAAATTGATATAAAATTTAAAAATTAGTGATTCCTAGTATTGGTTATGTGTGAGAAGTTTTTATTATACTCACACAATCACCTAGAAACAGGAGGTGTGTCATGCCTGCAGAGCTGCACAGGAAAGCACAGACAAGATGAGCAGACTGGGGATGAGAGTGGGGAGAGAGAGAGAGAAAGGGAGAGAGAGAGAGAGAGAGGATTTGCTGGATAGGACCATTTACCGTGGCTTTTCTGGGAGGGACTGGATGAGATAAGGTAAGCAAGAGAAGGGAGTTTGAATAATTTGGATGGGCTTTGAGCTGTTAAGGTGATTCTTAGTTGTCTAGTAATTGACCCCGGGGCAATTAAGGTGGGAATAGTGGTTCTCAGAGTCAGTGAGTCTGATAAATCAGGCAGATGAAGTGCGGACTAGGATTGGTTGGTTTATCGATTCTAGCCTTTTGGCTAAGATCAAGCGTAGGATTTGTTGGTTTGCATATCAAAGATATGCATCCAGGCAAGTCCTTTACTGTCTCTGGGAATCAGCTCACCCTAGGAGGGACAACTCCTCCCCAGTTAGCAAGGATCCAGATGCCAGAACATCAAGAACATACAAAATAAGAAAATGTAGTCAACACAGTGATTGTGGGCAATCTAATATCCCTGTCATAACAATTGTTTCCCCTTTTGAATCACCAATTTTCTCTAAGAGTCCTACAAGAAAAGAACAAAGTTAGAGGACTTTCACAATTTGATTTCAAGGATTACTATGAAGCTATAGTAATCAACACAGAGTGGTATTGACATAAGGATAGATAAACAGATCAATGGAGCAAAATAGAAGGTGGTCACCAACCGATATTTGAAAAAAAAAGCTTTTCAGTTCAATTCAATTCAATGGGTAAAAACAGTCTTTTCAACCAATAGGGCTGGAATAACTGGTAAATATATGGGGGGAAATGGGCCTTAACACTCATCTGACACTGAACTCAAAATTAGAGTGAAGCATGGACTCAACATCAAAACTAAAATCATAAAGTTTCTAGAGGAAATCTTCCATAAGAACAAAACCTTCCACGTGATCTTCATGATCTTGGAGCAGGCAAAGATTTCTTAGAGAGGACAATAAATCCACTAACTTCAATAGAAAGAAAATTAAGAAATTTACTTCACTGAAATTAACATATAAAGAAAAAATGCCCAATAATAAAATAACAGCCCAATGATAATTGGCAAAACTCTTGAACACATATCTCACTGAAGAGGCCCAAATGGATAATAATCAAAAGAAAAGGTGCTCAACATCATTAGTTATCAGGGAAATGCAATTAAGTCCATGATGAATTGCCACTTTTTACTCCCAATGGAATAGTTAAAATTAAAAAGACCAATAATACTAAATGTTACTGATGAGGTGGTACAACAAGGAAACTCATTTTGGAAATCTGTTAGTGTTGGTTTGCAACCTCAGGAGTTCCCCACGAGAAATCTGAAGCTGGCTCTTCTACATGGAGGGCAGGAGAGATGGAAGAAAGAGGCAGACCCCTCCAAGTTGGTAGGTGGCAGTTTTAATAAGCAAGGACACTTACATATGAGGCTTGTCTTAGGCAACTGCAAGATGAGCAGATCTCTGCACCGTCCCATCAGAATTTTAAAAGTGTATTTAAAGGCCTTAACAGGGACTAGGTCAGACTACACATAACCCTCTCAAAAGGCTGCAGCCTTGAAATGGCAGAACACAAGATTCCAAGGACCTGGGAAGGGATTAGAGGTTCCCATTGCTGGGTCCAGCTTGCAGATCAACCAAAGGTCACATCCTCTCAATGACTACCTCCAACAGATAGGCAGTTTCTTATAAATTTAATCACAAATTTATCTTACGACATGCTAATTCTACTCCTAAGTATTCATTCAAAAGAATTGACATTTTCCTCCAGATTTTCATTTACCTTCTGACTAGGTTTTGGCAATGTACACTAAATACTTTTGGTTTTTGTTCTTATTCCCACAATTAGGTCGAATCAATATTCAATGCCAATGAATGTGTTCTCTAGAGACCTAAGAGCTAGTTAGAATTTCTTACTACAATGGTTACCTAATCATTTTGCTTAGCTACCTTTCTTTAACTCTGTTTCATTATAATTGTAATGCAGATAATAATAGTGTCTCTAAAAGTACAACCTGTTCATCTCAGGTTCTGAGGATTAAATGAGGTACTACATGTAAAATGTAAATATGGATGATGATTATTATTATCATAACTTGTCAATCTAAGTAAGTAATCAGTCTGGCTCCATTTTCTTGTGAGAATTTTCAACCTGTGATTTCATTTTTCTATTTCTGGGACATTTCTTTAATTTATATCTTTTTTCTTCTAGTCTTTTGATTTTGTTCTTTGGTAACACTATGTATGAAAATTTTGGATCTCCTTTACCTATCTTTTTTTTTTTTAAAGATTTTATTTTTAAATAATCTCTACATCCAATTGGGGCTCAAACTTACAACTCTGAGATCAAGAGTTGCATGCTCTACTGACTGAGCCAGCTAGCCACCCCTCCTCTGCTTACCTACAGGAAGGTGCTTCCTATAGCACCTTCCTATAGCACCCTTTCTAAAGTTTTAAAATCTTTTTTCATTTTATTACTCAATTTTATGTAATGATGCTGTATGTTTCTTATGTGCTTTCTGCATGTTTATTTTTCTTTATTCCACTTCCAATGTGATTGCTATTTCTGTGATGGCTCTTTTTTTTACCCTTCCATTTCTTAAGCTGATTTGGCTTATTTTCCATCTTCTATTGTTATTTTTCCATGACTTCTCTGAGTTTTATTATCTCTGATTTGTGTTTTTGTTTTAAAGAGGCACTTGCTTCATTATACTTTTCATATTTACTACACTGTATTTGACTACAACTTTTCTTTACTCCCTGTCATTATTTCTGGAGTAATTGTTCTATACATTTTATTTATTTTCCTCATTGTTATCTTTCCTCTTTTAAAAAAATAGATCTTATGTATTTTTAAAATTATTCTTCGTTTTTTGAATGAGGTTAATTATTCTTGGATAACCCATCTGCAGGAGAGTTTGATAAAGAAAGGACAGTGTTATGATCCAGACTCACAGGAATTCTGCTTATGACATGGGCTGTATAAAATCTTTTAGCTTTTATTCCTCTCTAGTCAACTAAAAATGGTACTTTAGGCTGTTTTTAATCTTTATCTTTGTCTCCCACTCAGATAGTTGCCAAAATATAGCTTATCTATGTTTTCCTAAATTAGCTCCACTCTTTCAGATATTTTAGACTTGATGCCAAAGAGAATCCATTGGTTCACAACCTCTGGAGCTACCCTGGGTGACATCTGAAACTGGTCTCTCTATAGGGAGGGCAAGGAGAGACTGAATAAAGAGGCAGATTACTCCTGATTGGTAGGCAGCAGGTTCAAAACAAGGGAGCTGACTTCCAAGGCTTGTCTCAGGCAGCTGCAAGATGAATAGATCTCTCTACCCCCTGCCAAAATTTTAAGTTTTTATAGAGCTCTTAACTAGGTTCAGTCATGTACATCATCCAGATAGTCTCAACAGCACATTGCTCTCTCAGCACATTGCTGTGCCCTTGAAATGCCTCCCACTGTGGGAATGGTGGGGAGAATGTACACGGCAAGGACAGGGAAAGGGGTGAGGGCCCTCAATTTCCCTGGTCACATCCTCTCCATTACCTCCTCTAACAGTATCCAAGGGGGCTTCCATTATTAATCTACACAACTCATTTATCCTGTTATAAGTATGAAATAATTAAAAAAAATCTTATTAGAGTATGCCACTTACTTTAGAGAAGTAAAGTTCTGCTGGCTTTTTTTGAGCTTTTAGCTGTAATTGCCCTTACTCCATATCTTGCTGTGCTTTTTTGTTGTTTTTAAGATTTTATTTATTTATTTGAGAGAGAGAAAGAGAGGATCAGTGAGAGGAAGAGGGAGGAAGAATCTGAAACAGACTCTGTGCTGAGGAAACAGCCTGTCCCGGGGCTTGATCCCACAACCTGGAGAATATGTCCTGAGCTGTAATCAAGGGTTGGATGCTCAGCTGAGGCACCGCTCTTGCTGTACTTTCTGTTTGACTTTCACAACTTTTTGTAACCTTTCTTTTGTTTTACAATATGGAGGTTCAGATTTCTCTAGTTTGTTTGTTTATTTATTTTGTAAGAAGCAAAATGACCATTTATTTTTTCCATTTTTAAAATTTACATTCAATTAACTAACAGATAACGTATTGTTAGTATCAGAGGTAGAGGTCAGTGATTCATCAGCTTTATATAATACCCAGTGCTTGTTACACCACGTGCCCTCCTTAGTGTCCATCCCTCAGTCACCCCATCCCCTTATCCCCCTCCCTTCCAGCAACCCTCAGTTTGTTTCCTATGATAAAGAGTCTCTTATGGTTTGTCTTCCTCTCTGGTTTCATGTTTTATTTTTCTTCACTTCCCCTATGATTCTCTGTTTTGTTTCTTAAATTCCACATATCAGTGAGATCATATGATAATTGTCCTTCTCTGACTGAATTATTTCTCTTAGCATAATACCTTCAAGTTCCATCCACATCATTGTAAACAAATTTTTCTAGTTTAATCAAAGTTGGATTTATATTTTGTTTCTCATATTACTTATCAAGGAGGCAATGCTCAGCTTATTTTATTACAATTAAATTAGATGTTCTTCCAGATATATATATATATATATATATATATATATATATATATCTCCCAATCTATCAAGGTGCTTAATGGAATAAAAGGGTTTTAATTTTGCAGTAGTCTGCTGTAGTTGGATGGTGATGTGTTTCTAAATAGCAAATTTTCTTTCCTCCTTCTCATATATGTCTGCATATATCTAAATCAATGTCTATGTGTACCTTTATTTATTTAAAAAATAGACTTGAAGGGAAAATTCTAAAATATTAATTGTGATTATGCATGAAAGAAACCACTGCAGCCCCAAATTTTGTAGATATACTTGGTTCTAAGAAAATACCGACCATCTAGCAGGTCACAAATACCAGATGGGGAAAAAATGTAGAAATAAAAGTCAGGGTATGGAACAGAAGTCCAGGGATAGGCAAATCAGGGATGAATTAGAGATTGGTGTGGGAGGAGAGATGAGGTCAAGAAGCTCTGTTGATCTTTAAACTTGCATTTCTGAGCCATGCGGGAAAATAGTGTGTAGGTGTTTTGGTCTGGTTTAAACGATGGTGTGTCAGTGGAAAACAAGCCTGCCATATATATTTACTCCTCATGCTATTTTGACCCTCCCAGCCTGGAAAATATAGGCTAGAAAATTTTTACTTATTCTTTTAGGTACAGTTCAATGATGATCAGCTCTCTCTGGCTTTCTGGGTTCCTGTGATCTTCCATTCCACTTTGATTTCTTCTTGTCTCCCCTAGCTGTTTAAGCATGTCTCTGTTATGTGCTTAAAAAGTGCATTTAGATTGTTGTTTGTCTGTTTTTTTTAGATTATGAATTTTTAGATGATGAATTCATTGAAGGCTAGGATTTAATCTCATGATTTTTAGTTCCTAGCACATAACTTGAGATACACTGAATTCTTAATAAAGGTCATACATGTTATTGAATCATGGTGTTTTTATATGGCATTAAATGTCTTAGCATAATGGATGCCTTAGGAGTTTGATAATGTTTAGTTCAAAAGTCTTCAATGCATCAGTTTAAATTTTTGTAGTGGTATTTGAAATATCTGTGTACAGTTATAGTTTCTATGACTTAAGTGCCTGGTAATCTTTAATATAATTATAAATATTTTAGTTATAAAAACAGGTTTCATTCGTTTTAAGTCTTTTTGACCATTCTGTGGAAAGTTCTAATTTTAAGGAAGTTATAGATTGTAAAAATCATGGTGTGTGAAGCTTTCACTGCCTGCCTTTGTGAATTTTCAATTAATCTGAGGAACTTTAGTTCTAATTAACCTGGACTAAAATACATTTCCTTAATCTGTGCTTAACTCATGGCAACAGACTAGTTGCAGAATGAGTCTAAGAGTTACTTTCCAATGTATTGATGATCTGTGATCTGCACATACTGTGTATACCAGTAAAGACTGCAAGTATGATTTGCTCTGTTATTTTCATGAGTAAAATTAATTGAATGTTTATTGCCAGGCACTGTGATAAATACTTTACACAAATTATTGACTTGGATTCCTTATTTTATTGATAAGAAAAGTAACTCTTGGTGGGATTAAGTGACATGCTTAACCCCACCCAACTGGCAAGTGACTGATCAGACAGTGTAACCCCAAAGCCCATATTCGTCACCACGGTGTTATTTCACCTCTGTAAAGGATGAACGAAAAATAGCTACTCAAGTTGACTCAATTTGATAAAATATTGTTCAGTAATACTGGTGCTGCTTCTGCAGACTCAAAGTTAGGTCTAGAGAGGCTCAGAGGTTTCTTGGCACATGATACAACTTAACAGAATTTTTCAATTACTATGCAGAGCATCACAGAGCCAGTCTCAAACTCCTCTGATTTGTGTGCTTGAAATTCCAATCCCTTGTGAAATGGCCGAGGATGTTTAAAATTGGAAGAAGCTTCAGTAGGCTGTCCTTCCATGACCTCTTTTTCTGCCTCAATCACAATGTATGTGTGAGTCTAGGGAGAGCAAGATAGAGACCATTTATTTCATAGCAACAAGGTTCTGTTGCTGGGCATTTTGTGTGTGTGTGTGTGTAGTGAATGTCTCTAATTTTATTTTATTTTGATTTATTTATTTTTAAATATTTTATTTATTTGTTTGACACAGAGAGAGCACAAGCAGGGGGAGCAGCAGAGGGAGAGAGAGGAGGAGACCTCCTCGATGAACAGGGAGCCCGATAATGCAGGGCTCCATCCGAGGACCCTGGGATCATGACCTGAGCTGAAGGCAGAGACTTAACCGACTGAGTCACCCAGGTGCCCCGTGATTTTTTTTTTTTTTTTTTAATATGTAAGGCTGAGCTAAGAAACTAATTGGTTAAGTAAACTGGTAAACTATTTGAAAAATATAACAAATATTTTCTGAAAAACAAAATAAACCAACACAAGGCTCGAAAAAATGCCTATATATAAAGCTGCTTTTTCTTTTCTTTTTGTTTTTTTAAACCTCTATAAGTCACTGCTATGCCTAAGCAGAAGAAAAAGAGAAACGGAAGGAGGCAAGAGGCAGCGCATGGGCTCTTGTAGCACGTCTTGCCTTCAGATCAGCATGATAGCCTGTGTGTGTGGTAAGCAGCTGTGAGAAAGATAGGTGATTTCCCACCCTGCAGGAGTTATTTCCTTGGGACAAAGAATGAAGAGCAATGCCTACTCCTCACAGTAAAGTGGGCACTTAACTTCAGAGAATTCAAATGCAATGAATAATTAGTACAAAACCTATGAAAACTAGACCAGAATATATTCCTACATATACGTATGTGGAATAAATAAATAAATAAATAAATTTATAGGGGAATTATTAAGCTCTAGATCAGATCAGCTGATTAATAATTGAATTTTGCTCTTGGATCGACTACAATAATAATTACCAGATTTATTTTCCAAACCAGGTACACCAATTGACGGCAATGAATGCTCTCTCTGCACCCAGAATGTACAGAGGTGAGGCAGGCAGTGTCACACTAACTACCTGTTATAAACAACGCTTTTAGGGACCTGAAGAGACATTTTTCCAAAGAAGACATGCAAATGACCAACAGGCACATGAAAAGATGCTCAGCATCATGAATCATCAGGGAAAGGCCACAACAAGTTATCATCTTCTACCTTTAGGGATGGTTATTATCAAACAAACAAGAAGTAAATGCTGTTGAGGATACAGAGAAAAGGGAAGGTCGTGGACTATTGGTGTGGATGAAAACTGTTACAGCCACTCTGGAAAACAGTATGGAATTTCCTCAAGAAATTCCACATCTGGGAATATCTCCAAGGAGAGGAAATCATTATTTTGAAGAGATATCTGTTCTCCCAAGCTCATTATTCATGATAGCCAAGGTAGGGGAAAAGCTGAGTCTACCAGTGGATGCTTAGGAATTTTTTTCTCTTCTGCCACCTTTTCTTTATTGTGTTGAAACATACAAAAAATAAAATTTACCATCTTAACCACTTTTAAACATACACTTCAGTGGTATTAAACACACTCTGTTCTACAGCCATTACCACCATCCATCCTCATAACTCATTTCAATTTGTAACACTCAAAGTTTATATCTATTAAACAATAACTGCGCATTCCCCCCTCCACCCAGCTCCTGGTGAACACTGTGATGTTTTCTGTCTATGATTTTGATGACTCTAAGTACTTCATACAGGCGGAAGGACACCTTATCTGTCTTTTTCACTCAGTATAATGTCCTCAAGGTTCATGCTGTTGTACCATTTGAGGATTTCCTTCCTTTTAAGGCTGAATAATATCTCATTGAATGTATACACCACATTTTGCTTAACCACTCATTGGCTGATGGACACTTGTATGCTTCCGTGTTTTAGCTATTGTGAATAATGCTGCTATAAATGTGGCGTACAAATAACTCTTTGAGATCCTGCTTTTAATTTTTTTGGGTATATATCCAGGGGAATTGCTAAATCAATATGATAGTCCTATTTTTAATTTTTTGAGGAACTTACATGCTGTTTTTCCTGTGGCTTTACCATTTTACATTTCCGCCCAACATTTGTTGCTAACACTTGTTTTGTTTTGTTTTTTAGAAAGTAGCCATCCTGGGGCACCTGGGTGGCTCAGTGGGTTAGGCCTCTGCCTTCGGCTCGGGTCGTGATCCTAGGGTCCTGGGATCGAGCCCCGCGTCGGGCTCTCTGCTTGGCGGGGAGCCTGCTTCTCCCTTCCTATCTGCCTGCCTCTCTGCCTACTTGTGATTTCTCTCTCTGTCAAGTAAAAAATTAAATAATTAAAAAAAAAAAAAAAGAAAGTAGCCATCCTAATGTGTATGAGGTGATATCTCATTGTAGTTTTGATTTGCATTTCCCTTATGTACAGTATCTTTTCATAAGCTTATTGGTCATTTGTATGTCTCCTCTGGAGAAATGTCCATTCAAGTCTTTGTCCATTTTTGAATCAAGTTGTTTGTTGCATTTTAGGAGTTCTGTGTATATTCTGGGCTTTAATCCCTTATCAGATATATGACTTGAAAATATTTTCTTCCATTTGTAGGTTGTCACTTCACTGTGAATAGTGTCTATTGATGTATAAGGAAGATGTGATAGAAATATACAATGGAGTATTATTCAGCCTTAAGAAAGATATCCCCTTGGTATACGAAAAAGCTGAATCAGTCCATCAGCCAGTTACTATTTACTGAGCAGCTATTATATGTGCTTTGATACAATGGAAGGGATTCAAGACCCCATCACTTGATCACAAAGCCCAAAAAGAAAGGGAAAGGAAGAAAAAGGGTGACAGAGATAAACTTTACCATACTGGTCTTGAGCCTTGGTTAGGAAGAAATCACTTAGGCAAACTAAAGATCACTGGGGTCTCCTTTGCCCTAATGTCATAGCTTGTCTATGCCATGTCTTGCCTAATGTCATGTCATAATCGTATGAGAGATAAGTCGTTAATCACAGTTTTAAAATAAATGTAAATTAATATGCTACTCCTGTAATTTGAGATCTGACTATAAATGGGAGCTTTTATGAGCTAAAGACTGTTCATGGCAGGTCCTTTACTGGCCCTAACAGTTCCTCGCTACTATTTAGAAAGGGCTCCTCTTATTCAACACAGGTTACTACCATCATATGATTTTGTTAAAACCAGACACTGTACTTCCCACCAGCAAGAAATTATCGTACTACATATACAAATATGCAGTGCCTTTGGTTTGCACACCTCTCTCCTGAGTTATGCAATGGCATAACCTATGACTTTGATTCAGGGAACTATGGGCATATAAAGAAGTTGAACATTTCTTTTAAGTGAATATTTATGTAGTGCCAGCTTCATCTGACATTTACATGTAAAGTGCTCAGAACACAACCTAGAACACAGCAAGTGGTGGGGATGTCAGAGATTTTTACGCTATTAACCCAGTTGAGACACACACACACACACACACACACACACACACACATTCTACAAGATAAATACTCTAGCTTTTTTTGGTAAAATCAGTATACATGTTCCTAAAAAACATCTACAAATGTTTGCATTAAACCAGCAGGGTTCATAGGGAATATAGGGTAAAAAGAGACCATCCAAAACAAACAAAACTTTCTAAGCACAGTATCAGTAGAATTAATTAAAATGGCACATTTTAAAAACATGATAAATACCTGATAAGTAAAGTGGGAGTTTATGTGTAGTTTTCTCCTGATCAAGAATGTAGGAAAAAAATGCTATAGAAAATAGAGGACTTTAACGTTCTAAAAATGTGGAGTTTACTGCACTGATGGGGGTATAAGAAAGAACAAACACTTCTTTTTAAAGATTATTTATTTATTTGACACAGAGAGAGAGAGAGAGAGAGAGAGAGACAGGCTCCCCGCCAAGCAGGGAGACTGATGAGGGGCTCGATCCCAGAACCCTGGGATCATGACCTGAGCCAAACTGAGCTACCCGGGTGCCCCAAGTACAGACACTCTTGAGAGATGACATGCACCAAGTCAGGAAGCACCATGCAGATAGTCAGATTATGTGCCAAAGCAAGTCACAGTTACCCAACGGTGAGAGCGAGCCCCGTTTGCACCACGTACAGCCCTGCATTTCCTCAAAGCTCACACATCGGGGTCTTCACACACCTTGAATTCATCTGCTGATACTGAGTGATGCAAAACACAAACCACGTAGAGAAAAAGTTCATGTGAACCAGGACATTACTGCATTATATTCACGGCATTCTCTCATTTACCAGTCATGAATGAGTCAGTTCCCGTTACACAGACACATGTTGTAGCAGAGCAAAAGTACCGTCTTCACTTCACCAATGAGAAAACCAAGGAACCAGTGGGGAGGTGGGTAGGGGAAGGGTGAAATAGGTGATGGGAATTCAGGAGGGCACTTGTGATGAGGGCTGGGTGTTGTATGGAAGTGTTGAATCACTCCATCTTACCCCAGAAACTAATATCACACTGTATGTTAACTAACTAGAGTTTACGAACTTAAAAAACAAAGGATGTTTAGTATTTAGAGCCCTCCCTGCCCCCCAGAAAAAAGGGGAAAAAAAAAGGAAGCAAGCCTGGAAAACTTACCTAAGGTTAATAGCCAGTTAAGTGCTGAAACCAAGGTTTGAACCTCAATGCTTAATCACTTGGCTTCACTGCTTCTTTCAGATTTTGTAAATGATTTCAAGAGTGAAAACTTCCATTATATCAAAGCACACACAATAGGTGCTGTTTACTGAGCAACTGATTGAATGAATCAGCTTTTTCATATACTGAAGTTATATACAATATTTTCCATTCTACCTCCACGTCCGGCACTAAAATAAGGTAAGACAGTAAGTCCGACTGCACTTTCAGACTCATCTTAATTCCTGCAGTTCTCAGTCCAGTGGTGATTCAGATGTCAGCTGTCCCCTCATTGCCTTCTGTGAACTCGCCCCAAAAGAATTTGTTTCAGATGAAAACATTAGTGAGCTATATAGAACTTGCTGGTTATTTCACAGGTGATTTGGAGGAGGGAGGTAATACTGCATACGTCTATAAGCAAAAAACGTGAGGTACTCCTTAAATATTTTTCTTTAAAGTCTTTTTCTTTGCCATAAGACCATCAAGGGTCACTTTGCTCACTTCCCTGATTTATTGCCAAAATTTATAATTTTATTCTTCCTTCCAGATTTCTTCTGGACTTTCAAATGTGATTTTTAGTAGGGAAGGAATCTGTCTTCTTCCTCAGTTCCTACCTGTTCACATGCATACTCATATGGGAGCCCAGCAAAACAGAATCATCTAGCTACCAAGATGTAAACTCTCTGCCACATAGTGTTATAGTAACTAAAGTTTTTTTTTTTTTTTCAAATTGCATACTTATTTGTCATATGTAATTCACAATTTGAGGCAAAATACCAATAGATTAAACTGTCCCTCCAAATATTTACCTTTAAGCAAATTCATAATCAACAAAGCATACTAATGAAATTCTGTTTACTTGGTGTAGGGCAGATTGTGTGTGTGTGTGTGTGTGTGTGTGTGTTCCTTTACTCTTTCTTGGTCTATTCTCAGTCAACCACTCTAAGCCACCTATTGTGATAAGGGTCATGTGACTGGTTTATGGGCTAAATTTGTAAAGAAAAATGCTAATTCGGATGAGGCTCTGAGTAAGAAAAAGGAATCAAGGTTGGCTCCAGTGACCCTTGTACCCTTTATTGGCCATCATTTCTTTATTCACAGTGGGATTCTCCAAGATATTTCAGTGTACAGCTACCCACAAACAATTGTGCACATCTTTATGTTCTCTCTCAGTGTACCATTTCAGTCTTAGAGTGATTTTCAGGAATGTGTTCCCAGATAACTTGGCACACAGCTGCATCAGCTGATTAGCTCCAGAATGTTCCATCTAGTGTCTTGGGCAGGTTTCACAATTTGCCTTTTGGGTGACTGAATCATACATGTAAGGATCATTATGACTATCTTGGCCATGCCATGTCAAGGCCTTTTCAGTCACCTGAACTTACATTCTAAGAAAGAGAAAATTGTGAAAATCTTAGTTTTTAATTGGTGATGTTTTAAATAAAACTAAATGTTGCTATGGCTGAGGTCAAAATGTTGCTGCTTGTGTTGTCTTCTGGAATTTTAATGGTCTCCCGTCTCACATTTAGGTCTTTCATTCATTTTGAATTTATTTCGTGATGGTGTAAGGAAGTGAGTGGTCCAGTTTCATTCTTCTGCACGTGACTGTCTAATTTTCCGAACACTATCTGTTGAAGGGACTTTTTTCCACTGGATATTCTTTCCTGCTTTGTCAAAAACTAATCAGCCATATAGTTGTGGGTTCGTTTCTGGGTTTTCTATTCTGTTCCATTGATCTATGTGTCTGTTTTTGTGCCAGTGCCATATAGTTTTGATTACTTCAGTTTTATTATATAACAAGTCCAGAATTGTGACACCTCCAGCTTTTCTTTTCTTTTTCAGGATTGCTTTAGCTATTCAGGGTCTTTTGTGGTTCCACACAAATTTTAGGATTGTTCTGTGAAAAATGCTGCTGGTATTTTGATAGGGATTGCATTAAGTGTGTAGATTGCTTTGGGTACATAGATTGTCCATTTCTTCTGTGAATTTTGGCAGATTTTGTATTTTAAGGAACCAATCCATTTCATCTAGGATATCAAATTTATGTGCATCGAGTTGTTCATAGTATTCCTTTATTATCCATTTAGTAAGGGATGATTGTCCATTTTTATAAAGGGATCTGTAGTATTGTCTTCTCTTCCATTTCTGATATTAGCAATTTGTATCTGCTTTTCTGCTTTTTTTTTTTTTTTTTTTTTTGGTTAACCTGGCTAGAGTTCTATTAATTTTATTGATCTTTTCAACAAGTTTTTGATTTTGTTGTTTTCCCTATTGATTTTCTGTTTCAGTTTCATTAATTTCTGCTCTACTTTTCTTTATTTCTTCTAATTACTTTGGATCTAATTTGCTCATTTTTTTATGTTATCCTTAGGCAGAAGCTTTGATGATTCATTTTTAGAGTTTTCTTCTTTGCTAATACATGCACTCAATGCTATAAATTTCCTTCTAAGTACTACTTTAATTGCATCCCACACATTTTGATAAGTTGTATTCTCATTTTCATTTAGTTTAAAACATTTAAAAATTTTCCTGGAGATTTCTTCTTTGACACATGTGTTAATAGGGAAGTGTGTTGCTTACTCTCCACGTATTTGGCGATTTTCCAACTATCCATTTGTTATTGATTTTTAGGCTAATTCCATTGTGGTCTGAGAGCAGACATTGTATGCATTTCAGTTTTGGAAATTTCTACTGAGATATCCTCAGGTGTGGAGATTATCTCCTCAGCCAAATATAATCTTCTCATTGGCCTGATCAAAAAAGTTCTTCATTTCTGTTAAGAGTGTTTTTGATCTCTAGCATTACCTTTATGGTTTTTCCTTGGAATTCCCATGTCCCTGCCTGCATTGCTCATCTGTTCTTGCATACTGTCTACTTTTTTCATTAGAGCCCTTAGTAGGTCAATCAGAGTTATTTTAAATTCCTGGTCTGCTCATTCCAATATCTCTGTCATTTCTGAGTCTGGTTCTGATGCTTGCTCTCTCTCTCTAAACTTTTTCCTGCTTTTTGTATGTCTTATAATTTTTTTTCATACCTAAACATGATTTGCTGGGTGAAAGGAACTGCAGTAAGTAATCTTTTGGCAATATAGTGGTAAATTTTAAGGTAAGGGAAGTGTTCAGTAGTACTATGATTAAATTTAAGGCTTTTAGTGAGCAATAAAATGACGGAATATTAGGTAAATTTAAATACCAGTATTGTTTCTACTCTAGTAATAAACCTCAGTAAAGTAAATGAAAAAAAATGTAATAGTAACAAAACTATGAAATGCTTAAGAATAAATTTAGTGAGGGATGCCAGAATGACTCAGTTGGGTGTCTGCCTTCAGCTCAGGTCATGGCCCCAGGGTCCTGGGACCGACTCCCACACTGGGCTCTTTGCTTGCTGCTCCCTCTGCTTGCTCTCTCTCTCTCTGAGGAATAAATAAATAAAACCTTAAAAAAAATCTAGTGAATGACAAAGCTCTTGTTTTAATTATTTAATAAATGGTGCTGACACAATGGGGATCTATGATATATTACCAATCAAGTGTAAGAAATAAGATGATAAAACTCCTACAATAAAATCTAAGCGACATGCACAGTCTAGGTTTGTGAAAGATCTTCTTTATTATTATTATTATTATTTTTTAGATTTACTTATTTGAGGAGGGGAGGGACTTATTTGAGGAGGGGAGAGAGAGAGAGAGAGAGAGAATCTCCAGCAGACTTCCACCAAGTGTGGACCCTGATGTGGGACTCTTTCCCATGACCCCAAGATCATGACTTGAGCTGAAATCAAAAGTTGGTGCGTAACCAACTGAACCACCCAGATGCCCCTGTAGAAGATCTTCTTAAATAAGCTTAGAAACTTAGATAGGCATATTTGAGGCATATTTGATTTAAAAAATTAAAAACTTAGGATAAAAATTCAATTAACAAAACAAATGGATATGTAATATCTATAAATATCTGACATAATATTTGTTATAAAGCTTCTTTGTTATATTAACAAATAGATAAACAATATGACAAACTTGTACAGGCCATGAATAAGAGAGAAAATCCAAATGACGAACAAAAGCAGAAAGGAAGGCCAAACTAATAATTCCCAGATATCACTTCACATCAGATTGGCTAAATTTGAAAAGACTGCTAACACAAGTTGCTGCTGGGATACAGGAAACATGAACTCTCAAACATGTTTATGACAATATTAATGTGACCACTTTCTGGGGAGGCAATTATGGAATATCTATTAAAAATTTTAAAATAACATGCATTTTAACTCAGTAGTCCTTTACTTGGGAAGCGTCACAAAGAATTATGAGCCTCAGTACATATAACATATTTTCAAGGATGTATATTGCCAAAATGTGGTGAAAATAAATAAGTAAGCAAATGAATACAGCAAAGGAGAAATGAATACATAAGTAAATAAAGCAAATGTTCATCAATAGAAGAATGGCTGAATAAATTATAGTATAGGCACACAATTGAAAGAAAATATAGCTATCCTACCAGACATAATGAGACGCGTGAGATGTGTGAAAAAAGGCAAGAACGTGTGTGTGTATAATGAGTTGGTTATTAGTTTACTTTACACAGGTGCCTGTGTATGGTACATATGTGTATGTGTATATGTTTGTACGTCTTGTATAAGCCTGAAAAAATATAGATGATAAATTCCAACTTAACACCAGTGTCTAGAGGTAGGTGGGTGGGTGGGGGCATGTGATATGGAACCTGGGGATGATAGAGGAACAAACTAGAAAAGGAAAAGATTTTAAAAAATGAGTGTTTTAAAAATGTGTGAATGATACCATATTTATGCATTTATGTGAAAAGTATAAATGCATGTACATATGATATTTAAAAAGTAGTTGGAATGATCTGCCAAGTGTCATAAGGTAGATAGTGACTAAGTCAAGACTGGAATCCAGATTGTTCTGATGGCACAGCTATGGCTCTTTTTAGTACTACAAGCTTTCTTAGTTTACAAATATGATTCACGATATCAACAAAGATATGTTGGTTAGTAGAGAGATTGGGCACAGCAGTACAATACTCTAACAATCCTAAAAGCTTAAAAAATAAAATTTAATCATTTTCTAAAATTTTCACTAGCCTTTCCTTTCATAGCAGGGTCACTATCAGTGGTAGGTATGAGAAAGTTCTTATTGGCTGTATTTTTCCAATTCTTACCTTTTCCATACCTTTTTTCTTGGGTTCTTGGATGGTAAGATCATGCAAAATATTTTAGTTATCTGAGAAAATATTAGCTTCTTTATTTGTGTCCAAAATTCATCTCCTGAGTATATTCCTATTGAGAGCGTCTCTTGAAATTCTAATTGTAAAAGTAACAGATTATTTTTGGAAAGAAATAATTAGAAATTAGCCATGCATACTAAGGAATGAGAGAAAACTTACAACCATCTATTATGACTTCATGTTGTATAATGATAAAATATTAGGTAGGATTGTAGGTTCTTTGGAAGTTAGGACATAACACACAGGCACTGGGATAAATGAAATGCAGAATTTTTTGTGACATCCAGCTCCAAATGAGTAAAGTTGTCACACAGGGTCACAGAGGAGGTTGCCTGGGGACATGGCAACGGAAAGTTGCCATAAGAAGTGGCTTAAGTATAATAAGCAAGGTGGAGTTAGCTAGGTTGCAGGGACTCCATGTGAATTGGCTCATTAGAAAATTTTCCAGGGCTGCTGACATACAGGCTGTTTGGAGCTGTCTGGTTTCCTGGCCTGGGACAATTAGGGTGGGTACCTGTTGGTCCTGGAGTGTGAGAGACCCAGAAGGTAAGGGAAGGGGTTGGGGTATGGCCTTCATCAACTGCTCAAGAAAGAGAACTGACTGGCCTCTAGCCAGGGCTTCCAAACTGGGTCAAGATGACATTTCAAAACAAAACTATATTATACCTCGTAAATGTCCAAAGCATGAGAATACTTCCCAAAGAAAAGTCTGTTTTAATCTTTCCTAATCTTTGATTCCTCTATCAGTATCATTCTTGTCTTTTTGGGCTAACAACCAATTCCTTCCTCCCTCCCTCCCTCCCTCCCTCCCTTCCTGCCTTCCTTCTTTCCTTCCTTCAAGATTTTGTTTATTAATTTGATACAGAGAGAGAGAGAGAGCACAAACATGGGGAGAAGCAGGCTCCCTACTGAGTAAGGATCCCGATGTGGGACTCGATTCCAGGACTCTGAGATCATGACCTGAGCCAAAGGCAGACACTTAATTGGCTGAACCATCCAGGCACCCCTAACAACCAATTTTAATAATAAGTTTCATTTGCATAAATTTCTGTGACTAATCAATAGGAAAATATTTGTATCACTGGTGAGCCTAGGGTCCTCCTACGCCACCATCTTCCCTGGAAGAGCCGGGCCTGCAGTTTTGTAATCAAGTAAACATCATAACACCTTTGAACACTAGGTATCATCTCTCCATTTCACAGATGAGGGAACTGAACCATACAGACATTAGGTCATTGGCACATGTCACATATCTAATAAACAACAAGGCAAAGCTTTTCACTATAGTGTACTCCAGTCATGCAAAAGATGGGAGCCATTTTTATTTTTAGAGTTCCATACTTGTTTTAAAATATTGGGAAAGATCTGAAAAGCATGTCTAGTTTGTAATTTCACATATATTATTGCCAAGTTTTAAAATGAATTAATTTTAAAGATAAATATTACACAACTAATAGTACAAATGGTATGTGGACATGACAACATATTAGGACTAAGTTTGCTTGACCTTTTTGCTCTTTCTTAGCTTACTTCTTTTTTTTTACCAATAACTTTGTGTTACACGGTGACCTATAGGATAAAATCCAAAGTTTGACGTTATACTATGTAGTCTAGCTCTATCCAGCTGATCTCTAAATCTCTCTTCCTGAGAACTGCCCACTGGAGGTCAGGAAGTTGATTCACTGTACTTGAAGGATGTGATGGGCATGGGTCAGCTGAATGCCCACCAAACTCTTTCCGCCTATTTTTCTATTTCAAGAGCTAAATTGTATCACTTCTACTGTGATGCCAAATAACACAGACTCAAAAGCTCTAATCTCTCTTTTTAAAAATAAAGCTATTTAAAAAATTAATAACTTATAAGGTATATCTCTATATTCTGGGTAATCAGTGAATGTTTATTATGCACCTTTGGTATGTGAGGCACTATATTAACGTCTTTGAGCGCAGTCTTCTTGGCTTCGTACTCTTATAATTGAGGGGCATGAGCTCTACATGTGAAAAGTGAACTTATAAAAAAGGTGGTGATAGAGTCCATGATGGTCATTATAAAAGGACAATAGGATGCACTGGAAATGTCACAATGTAGAATTAGATATGTGGATTTGCTGCTTATTAACAGCATATCAGTGTGACTTTGGGCAATTTACTTAAGTGTTCTGAAGATTTCTCCCTGTTAAATGGGGGAAAATCTATTTTTCAGAGCTCTTGGAAATCATAAGATAATGTTTTGCTAAATGTTGCATAAACTTCTTAGCGACCTGTTAGTATATCTATATATTGAAAGTTTTTATTTATTTTAGCAATCTCTATATGCCTAATGTAGGATTTGAGCTCATGATCCCAAGATCAAGAGTTAGATGCTCTTTTGACTAAGCCAGCCAGGCATTCCACAAATGTATTTTTATTTGCCATAATGTTTTCTATGACAGGAGCATATATTACTAATAGGAATTTTGAGACTGAGTTATTAAAAAAAACTGTTTTTCATGTTATAGGCCTAGGAAAACAGTAAACTTATTTTTTTTATTAAGTTTTTAATTTTAATTCCAGGGTAGTTAATATGCAGTGTTATATTAATGTCAGGTGTACAATATTGTGATGCAACACTTCTATACATTACTCAGTGCTCATCATGATATGTGTACTTAGCATCTGTTTCACCCATCTCCACCACCCCTCTGGTGACCATCAGTCTCTTTTCTATGTTTAAGAGTCTGTTTCTTTGTTTCTCTCTCTCTCTCTCTTTTTTTATCTGTTCTTTTGTTTTGTTTCTTAAATTCCACATATGAATGAAATCATATGGTATTTGTCTTTCTCTGACTTATTTAGCTTAGCATTATACTCTCTAGCCCCATCCCTGTCATTGTAAATGACCATATTTCATTCTTTTTATGGCTGAATAGTGTTCCATTGTATATATATGTACCACCTTTTCTTTATTCATTCATCAAAACACTAAATTTAATATAGTCAAAAGGGAGTATTGCATAATCACAAAATTCTCCCTTTGGAATTATTAAATTAAGAAACTAAGAAATATGAAAGAACGTGTTAGAAAAGACTAATTTGTCCCACCAGATTTCAAGACTTTTTATAAAATAATGGTGATTAATTCAACATGGTTTTGATATTGGGAGATGCAAATAGACCCCACATATGCATGCATGTATACACACACAAACAACCCCCCCCCCCCACACACACACCCTTTCACATATACATTTACAGAAACTGGGACTCTAACAAGGTGGCACTGTATACCATTGGTGGAAAAAGACTATTATACAGGGTGGACAATTGGTAACCAGATGGGAAAAAATAGTTTAGATACCAACCTTGCACTCTCTGTAAAAAAATTAATAATGTTCTGGTAGTTTGTAGATCTAGATTGTGAAAATCTAAGTCTTAAAACTTTTGAAAGGAAATATCGAAGGATATCTGTATGACATTAGGATAGAATTTGGAAAAACACCAAAAATAAAAGCAAAATAAGCCTAAGATAGGAATAGATAATTCACAAAAGAAGGCATATATGTGGTCTATAAACATATGTAAAGATGTTCAAACTCTCAGTAATTTGGGAAACACACCCATAATTAGAAAAAATTAAAAGTTTAATTATATTACCTATTGGTGATGACGTGAGGTGAATGAGAACTCTGACATTGCTTGTGGGAATGTAAATTAGCACAAAAATTTTGGAGGATAGTTTTATGATGTTCAATAAAGTCGAAGGGCACATACCCTGCAAATTGGCAATTTATATCTACATATTAATTCTCATACATGGACAAGGTGACAGGTGCAAGTGTGTCTATTTCAATGTTGTTCATAATAGTCAAAATGATAAATGTGGGATCAGTCAAATTATCAGTAGAGAAATGAATAAGTAAACTCTAGTTTAGTGTTACTGTGAAGGGTTTAGCTGAAAGAAAAGGTGAAATAAAGAAGCAAAGAAAGTTATCAAAATGGCTAAATCTCAGTAATGTTGGGAAAAAAGCAAACCACAGAATGATAATTGAGTGTGATACAATTTCTACAAAAATTCTATAGCATTTAAAAATGTATACATAGTTTATGGATATATACTTGCATAAAATGTGTTTGGAATGATACAATCGAACTTAAGTTTCATGTTACATCTGGGGATGTTGGAAAATTAGCTGGGATGGAATCTTAGTTGTTTCAAATGTTTTATTCCTTAATAGAGGGATTCTGAAACAAATAAGGAAAATGCTAATTTTTCCTTATTTGTCTTTCTCTGACTTATTTCTCTTAACGTTATACTCTTTAGCTCCATCCCTGTTGTTGCAAATGGCAGTATTTCATTCTTTTTATGTCTGAATAATATTCTGCTGTATATGTATGTACCACCTTTTCTTTATTCATTCATCAAAATGCTAAATTTAATATACTCAAAAGAGAGTATTTATTTATACTCCTTCCTATAGGAGTGTAAATAAATAGCAAGGAGTATAAATAATCTTTTTTACAATTTTGTTAAATGCTTTTCTTCTGTATCTGTCACAATTTTTTTATGATCTAGGAATTCTACTCCTAGTTATTACCTAGGAGAAATGAAACACATATTCACAAAAGACCTATATAAGTGTGGTCATGGCACCTTTATTCTTTTTTAAAATTACTTAAAAAAAGATGGTATTTATTTATTTGGGAGAGGGAGAGGACAAGAATGGGGAAAGGGGCAGAAGGCATAGACTCCCCACTGAGCAGGGAGACTGATATGGGGCTTGCTCCCTGGACCCTGAGATCTTGACCTGAGCTGAAGGTAGATGCTTAATCTAGTGAGCCACCCAGACACCCCTGGCACCTTTATTCCTAACAACTCTAAACTTGAAATAATACAAACGTCCATCAACAGGGGGAATGGTAATCATATAATGAAATGCTACTCAACTATGGGAAGGAATGAAATGATGCCACACGTAATAACATGGAGGAATCTTATAATAGCTTATATTTACCTAAAAAAAATAAGACACAAGGAAGTCGCATTGCAAGGTTCCATTTATACGCAGCAGAGTTGGCCACATTGTTTGAATAGCCCAGTGCAAAATAAAAATGGGGAGCATTGTTCATAAAGCAGGAAAAAATGTCATTAAAGGTACTAAGACATAAAATTTTTTCTTCCTTCCAAAGTCTTTTAATTATGATGGCATTTTTTTTTTTTTTATTTAAAGATTTATTTATTTATTTATTTGACAGACAGAGACCACAAGTAGGCAGAGAAGCAGGCAGAGAGAGGAGAAAGCAGGCTCCCCACTGAGCAGAGAGCCCGATGCGGGGCTCGATCCCAGGACCCTGGGATCATGACCTGAGCCGAAGGCAGAGGCTTAACCCATTGAGCCACCCAGGCACCCCTATGATGGCATTTTTAATTTGTTATTCAATGTTGTTCTCGACAAGGAAAAATTAAAAATTAAAATCATTATATTTAAATTTAATATTAAATATTAAAATTTATTGGTCATCCTTATATTGTGCAATGTTAGTTTTAAATGCAAATGTAAGAACATTTATCTTGTATGCAGAATAACTAAAATTACACGATTCATATTTTGTGGCTCATGCATATATATGTATTTTGTTCTTATCTAAACTGTGAAAGTTCTGCACAAAACTCATAAAACTGTTTTTATTTCATGACCTGATATATAAACATTCTGCCAATGCTCTGTCGCTTCTGCCTACTGGTGAATAAAGCCTGAAGGGTAAAGGAACTATGGCTTACGCTACCTTTCCTTTCTTTTTACATCATCATTTTCAGCGTAAGTGATCACAACTAGCAAATGATAGGTTAGGGCTCCTTGGTCATTAGTGTTTCTCAGAACCCCATTGCTTTCTTTCTGCTTTTGAAGCAAGTTCTGACTGGAATGGACAGTGACTTCTGAGGTTAGTGGTGCCCATGCTTTTTCATTCCTAGAGGTGACATGGTTACCTCACACTGAGTCTCACTGAACCTAACTCATCATTTGTCCTCTGGAATTCTGTCCTTGTGGGACATTGTAAACCCCAAGTGTGAATGGGGCAACAAGGAACAGTGGAGCACACCATTGCTACTTTGTCCAATCAGACTCAACTTACAAAGCACAATTTCAAAGATAAAGTTTTTAAGAATTTCAAGAAAATAATTTCAAAGATAAAGTTTTTAAGAATTTCAAGAAAATAATAATAACAGACTAAATATGAGCTCAGTTACATGTGTTTGCATTTCAGTTAATATATGGTCACATTTTTCGAAACTCAGCAAACCTAAAATTTGTGCAATTTATTATATGTAAATTGTAAGTAAATTAAAAAAAAAACAAAAGATGACACCCCTCCCCCAGTTTTCTCCTAAATTTAAATTACAAAAGCTTTTTGTACTTTGATTTAATTTTTCTGATGACTAATCAGATACTAAACAAAATTAAATTGATTAAGTAATCAATAGACTATTAGATTAAATTGATTAGTTACCAACCTCCTCCTCCATTTTCTCCCAGCTCTGTGACCTACTTCAATAGTTGAGAGTGGCAAAACTATTACACAGTCACAGAAGGTGATTTTTTTGTCTTGTTCCATACTTTTTTTTTTTTTAACAAAGAAAGCATAATTATCCTTTTGAATAGTATAATACATGAAAAAGAAGATTGTAATGATCAGGCTACAATTTCAACAAAAAAGAAGTATTTCTTGCTTCTTTTGAGTCTTATGAAATACATAATGTGTCTGCAATTTATGAGGAATTTACATTTATTTTTCTCTATGACAGTATAACCCCTAGAGAGAAAAGTCTCTGATAGGGATCATGATATTTTGCCTCAATGTACTCACTTGTTCTGGTCAAGGATGCAAATTGAAGGATGTTTCCCTCAGTGCTATTATCATCACACGATTGTGAAGGACCAAAGTTCAGTATTGCCA
Organism: Martes martes; assembly: GCF_963455335.1. Taxonomy (NCBI): domain Eukaryota; kingdom Metazoa; phylum Chordata; class Mammalia; order Carnivora; family Mustelidae; genus Martes; species Martes martes. Next base: position 80,677,856 of record NC_137889.1, read on the forward strand.
GACTTTTGTTCACACTTAGTTATCGCATTTGCAGTGCAGTCAAAAGCTTGAACACACATACGTTCTTAAGATTTTATTTTACCGTTTTCCCAACGACTAATATTCAGCAGGCTGGTGAATTATTTTTACACTTGTCTATAATACAAAAGCTAACATACTGTTTAATTCTTAGTTCGTGGAGGCAATATTTGATAGAAGTACTTGGTAAAGAGACTTATGAATACATTTTTTCTAAGTACTGTGTTATTTGTTCAGAGCTAATATTATTACCTTGAATATTTGCTATATGTAAAAGGAAAAATCATTTTAAGAAAATACTACAAGTGGAAAAAATTTGCATGAAAAAGTTATTTTACAAAGCATATTGCAGTTCAACAAATTTCTCAGTGCCTTTAAATGCTGCCTATGTGAGATGGTTCTCAGGCTAGGCGTACAGCCAGCAAAGTCAACAGCATTACAAGCTTGTCCAAAGGAAGAGAACAAAAACATGGAAACACTTTCTGAATCTCAAAAATCATTACCAGGATTATTATTGTTTGAATTACTATTATTATTACTAACAATTCAGTTTGTTCTTTTTTCTGTTTGAAAATTGTACTGTGTAGTTGAAGATGTTTCTCCTCTTATTCTGAATCAGCATTTTGATCTTTTCACTGAATGGTTTATATTATGGTCCCGCTGTGACTTAATTCAACATTCATCCCCCTTATGCCAGCTCTTCTTTTTCTCTTAATTCAGTTTTATCATCCTTTCAACTATCAAGAGATTTTGTCTGCACAGAGCCTCAAGAATTGATTCTCTCTTCTCTGTGCCTACACTACACTCTTCTGCTAGGTCTTCATTCTTTCCCTTTGACTTGCAATAACACACTACTTTTCTTCCCTGCCTTAGTTTCTCCTTTTCAGACTGCATCATTTGAAGTCCCAGCCAAATGCATCTCCGTAAGATGCAGTTTTGAATCTGTAACTTTTAAAGACTTCAGCTAAGATAGTCTTTCAAAGGAAGACTGACAAGGTGAGGGAACAAATATTAGCTGCTACTCACTATCATTTGCATCAGATGAATTGGCCTTGGGATGTGGAGATGGAGAATTGACCTCATCTAGGGGTCTCAGTGGTCAACATCTTTCATAATACTGTCAGCTCATTTTGAATGGGGAATTAGAGCTGCAAGATTCCTTTGTGTCTTTCTGACCCCAAAGAAATGTTTATTCCTCACCTTTACTCTCAAAAATAGTCCTTTATGACCATTTTATTAACACTGTGGGCTACATAAAAATTATGAAATATAATATGTAATACACTTGAGTAAACAGGAGGGGATCTGGAGACGTTTGTATGGTGTTTAGTGAAAAGGTCGCTTACATTTATTTTATATGATATTATTGTATACTTTGTAAATATTAGATATTCAATGTGCTTGAAATTTTCAAATAAAAATTTTCAGGTTTTGTTGTTGTTGTTGTTGTTAAAGATTTTATTTATTTATTTGAGTGAGAGAGAGAGAGATCATGAGCAGGGGGAAAGGGTAGAGGGAGATGCAGACTCCCCACTGAGCCGGGAGCCTGACGTGGGACTTGACGTGGAACACGATCCCAGGACCCTAGGACTGTGACCTGAGCCGAAGGCAGACCCTTAAATAACTGAGCCACCCAGGTGCCCTCTTTCAGGGTTTTTAATGAGAAACTTGTATTTGTTTCCCTGAACATAACAGTTTAATATTAGGTTTTATGCTTTTAATGGCTATATTTAATTTCTGATTAATAGTTTTGGACAATGATCTCTTCATTTTTCTTGGTTGTCACCATCAGAGAAAAATTTTGTTTACATAAGTATGTGATTTTAAGCATTAAAGCCATTTGTAAACCATTCAAATAAAGCATTTGTAACAGTTGAAACTGTATTTAAAGCATCTCTTCCTTTTTTTCCTTCAGAGGTGAAACATAAATGTTATTTTTTAATGTGAATAGATTTTGAATCTACTTAAACATTTCCATATCGGAATTTCAAAATAACGATGAAACTAATTTTCAGAATGTGGCAGCATTTTAGAGCCATTGCCTGAAGCTCGTTTGAATCACAAAAGGGACAAATTAGCCACAAACCCATAGAAGCATTATAAATATGTGAAGGCAGAGATTCAGAGCCACTGCCTTGGTGGTGCCTGCTAAGAATTTTGCCTGACTTCCTACCCCCATTCCCACCTCCTGCTCCTTAAGGATCCTAAGGGGTGCCTGCTGACCACCTTCACTACTTAGGACATGAACTCAAGCAGTTCTGTTGGCTCCTTGTCCTTAATGGGCAGCAACACCTGCCCCAGCTGGGGGCTGACAGTGAGACGCCGATGCTGGACACCACACGCTGGCTAACCGCACCATGCAGAAGCATCAGGGACTAACTGTGGCTCATTATGCTCACTGCTTGCAGCTGTGAGGGCTGCCAGGTCAGTCCTCCACGCACAAGGGCCACCTCCTTAGAACCCCTGCATGGAGATGCTCATTGTCTGAGGCAACTTGTCTAAAAGTCCTGGGTCATCCCAAATAGAGACAATTTCTCTCTTGAACTCCTGAACATTTGTACTTTTCTTCTTCTTCTTCTTCTTTTAAGATTTTATTTATTTCTTTATTTATGAGACACAGAAAGAGAAGAGAGAGAGAGAGACAGAGGGAGAGCGAGAGGCAGGCTCCCCACTGAGCGGGAAGCCCCATGTGGGACTCCATCCCAGGATCCTGGGATCATGACCTGAGCCAAAGGCAGATGCTTAAGGAACTGAGCCACTCAGGTACTCACATTTTTACTTTTCATGGTTCTCTTCTCACTCTCATGTTTTATAGTAAAATCATTTTATTCTTCCTAATAGAAAACAAATCGGTTTGAAGACTGAAATGCTGACTTAATCCTTTTGTATCCTTGGACACTGCATCTGTAACATACTTAGCACTCAACGAACATTTGTTGAATTGCCTTGAACATAGATACAGAAATAAAATCTCTAAGTTTAGGGACTAGCTCAAGGTTATGATGGGAAGTTAGTTAATCTATTGTTAATCTGTCAGTTAAACACCAAGGAAAATTTGGTTTTTATAATTTGTTTTATAATATAGGGCAGAAAAACAGAATGGAGTATTCATTTACTTTTTTCTTCAGAAATAATGCCGAGATAGTTTTGTAATTAGGTTTGTGAACCTTCAAATTCAAAAGACTTTTAGGTTTTGTTGTTGTTTTGGTTTAAAAACATTTAGACTTACTGTAAAAAAAAATAAAATAACCTTACATCTGAAGAAATGAGTTGCTGAATACTCTGGTCAAGGGTAGAAAAGAAAATTTGGAAATCTGAATGAATTCCAGAAGCAAAGCAGAGTTGGCTGCAGATTGAATAGACTTCATGATAAGGAAGAGAAACTATTAGTGCCTTTTGTTTCCATTTTATGATTCAACTTAAGGTACAAAAAGATTCCTAAGATACAAAACAGAGTATTTTGGGTGATGGTATAAAAATGGCCTCATTTTCCTGCCAAATTTCACATTACTTAAAACAGGAAAACAGGTTTTACAAGCAGCCTTGTATGATATCCCAAACCTGACCTTCCCCCACCAACCTGTGGGCTGTCCGGCACCGCTGGGGATCTGGGGCTCCATGAAACACAGCTAAAAACTGCCACCATGGCATTTTCTCGTGTGAGGGCTAAATGTCAGTGTGTTAAGACAGGGCATGTCAGACATGCAGAATCTCAGGCGCCATTCTGGCCCTATTGAATTAGAATCTACTTTTAGGAAAATTCCCAGGGGATTCTTACATGTACTGCCCTTTGGAAGCATTCATTTGGAGGATTTGAAAAGGGACTGAATAAAAATTTATGTAGAATAGACATGGGAAGTAGGATCAAATAAGTTAAATCCATGGGAGAAAATTGTGCTGGAATCACCTTTCCTGTACGATTCTGGGTGAGGGTTGAGCAGAGGAGAGATGGGTACGAGATTTGGAAGGTAGAGATTTTGTGAGTCCTGGTTGTCTTCACGCGTTCTAGTTTTTCCTTGATTTCTCCAGCTCTGCAGTATGATTTTCCCCTTGCCTCTGACCTAGCTAACCTATAACAACCTGGGCCTGGCCAGCCGATACAGACACAGCAGGCTGGCATAGACTTCTTCACCAGCTCTCCCTGTTGTTCCCGGTTAGGGATGCTTCTTTCATTCTCCAGCTACCCCCTTCTGGAGTTTTCTTTCCCCAGCTTCCCCCACAATTATATTTCAATCTCTGAAACAAAGCACTTATTCCATATTAGTCATTGTGGTCTTTGTTTCCCGACTAAACCCTGTTACGTGTATCGATTCCACTGATGATTGCTGACGTGCTGCCCACAAGTGTGGCTTATTCTATGTGTGTGTGCATGTGCATGTTTAAGATTTTATTTATGTATTTATGTATTTATTTTTGAGAGAGCACACACAAGCAGGGGAGAGGGGGAGGGGGGCAGAGGGACAGGGAGAAGCAGGGAGCCTGATGGGGAACTGAATCCCAGGGCCCTGAGATCATGACATGAGCTGAAGGCACTTAACTGACTGAGCCACTCAGACACCCCCCATGTGTTCTTTATAGTTCCTCTCTGTCAACTCAGCTGAAGGTTTTCTTGAGGCCTTGAAAGGGGAATTACTTTTTCTAGAAAAACTTTAAAACTTTGATATGCTTAAAACAGTTTTTCTTTTTTGGTTTCTTAATGAGGCACAAAGGATAGCTAAGATGCTACTTAATGCCTCTCTATATAATTTTGTAAAGATAAGTAAAACAAACAAACAAAAAAAACCCCAAAACAACCCTAATCAAGAATACTAAATAAAAGAAGAAAGCTCAAGAGAGATAGGCTACTAAGAGAATGAGGACAAGGGTTGTTGGAAAATATAGTAGGATAATAATAAACGAAAGTTGTTTTGTACCAAGATGCTAGTCATCCTGTTGAGTCAGCCTCTCATCTTTTCCTTTAATTTTTTTTTCCAGTTAACCATTTTACATTAACCAAATATGAGTTTCAAGTAACTAGAGGACATAGGATTCTCTGTTTTCCTGTTTTAAGTAATGTGAAATTTGGCAGGAAAATGAGGCCATTTTTACACCATCACCCAAAATACTCTGTTTTGTATCTTAGGAATCTTTTTGTACTTTAAGTTGAATCATAAAATGGAAACAAAAGACACTAATAGTTTCTCTTCCTTATCATGAAGTCTATTCAATCTGCAGCCAACTCTTCTTTGCTTCTGGAATTCATTCAGATTTCCAAATTTTCTTTTCTACCCTTGACCAGAGTATTCAGCAACTCATTTCTTCAGATGTAAGGTTATTTTATTTACAGTAAGTCTAATATGTTTGAACTAACTCTTGTCTATTTCAGTCAGTTACCTTGGAAGTCATATATTGAATATTTTCCAGATCTTTAAAGTAGAATAATACAGAATGTGTGAATCTCACTACTTTTCAACCAAGATATATCTTGCTGGTGGTACTCAAAAAGTTCCTGGAGCACTGCTCTCCCTCTGCTCAAATGAGAGCCCCTTGAAGCCCAAGACTTTGATTTGTTCATTGCTGGATCCTCAGTGCCTAGACAGTGCATGGCACACCATAGATGCTAGACCAAGATTTCCTTGGTTGTTTGCCGCACATACCATTATACACATAGTCAGGCTTGAACACAAATGTCCACAACCTTTTAAGGGAGTCAGGGCAAGTTTTATGGAGGACGAAGCATTGAAGGATTGCTGGTTCCTAATCTGCTGATTTGCATGATTCAGGAAGCGTGCATTGTGTACTCTGTTGCCTGAATTTTAAGTGTGTTTGCACTGTTTGCTGTGGCAGGGTGAGTAATTGCTCTCCCCCCACCAGATGTCCATGTTCTAATCCCTGGAACTTGTGAATGTTACCTTATATGGCATACCTTATATGGCAAAAGGATTTTGCAGATGCGATAAATGGAAGATCTCAAGGTGAGACCATCCTGAATTATCGGGTGGGCCTAATGTCATCACCAGGGTCCTTTTAAGAGGGAGGCAGGAGATCAGGGTTGATTAGTGATGTGGCTATGGAAGCAAGTAGCTGGAGTGAAGCAGCTACAAGCCAAGCCATGTGGCAGCCTCTAGAAGCTAGAAAGGCTTGGAACAGGATTCTCTTCTAGGACCTCCAAGGGATGCCAGCTCTGCCAACATCTGGATTTTAATTCTCTGTAATTTTTTTCTTCCAGACTGCTAAGTTCCAGAACTATCAGAGAATAAATTTGCATTTTTGTGTTGTTTTAAGCCACTAAATTTGTGGTAATTTGTTACAGCAGCAGCAAGGAAACTACCACAGTGACAGTGCTTTTTTTTCTTTGTGGTCAAGTGGTTTCTTTATTTGGAGAGTGATCTTTGTAACTTTTTGTAACTTTGTAACTTGTTCAGTTATTTCAATTTGGAAGTGAAAATAAAATTTTATAAAGCCAACAATTAATTAATTGGTGATTTTCCTTCCAGCACCTTTTGTTTCTTATTCTGAAATTCTTCAAAGTTTAATGAAGGTCACTTCAGTATAAATTGATTATAGTTTATTTTTAAAATTAGAACATACAGGGTGATCTCTTAATTGAGGGACTCATATACTCACTAATTGTTTCCATAATGACATTCCCTTTATTATCTCCCTTATGCCTTACAAAAAACCCCTTTGAAGTATATATTAGCCTTTTCATTTTTCAGATGAGGAAATGAGTTAAGGGAAAGTAACTTATCTTGCATAGGGTGAAATTGGGTGAAGTTAGTAGGTAACTTATAAGAAGATATTTGAGTTCAGATCTACCTGACTCTGAAGGATACATTCTTATGCATTATTTTATTCTGAACCCACTGGTAAAATATAATTTAAATCCAGTAAGGTGACCTTTTAATATACAGTTGACCTTTGAACAACATGGGGGTTAGTGATACCAGTTCTCATCGAGTTGAAAATCCACTTACAACTTTTGAGTCCCCCAGAACTTTACTAACTTACAGCTTACCGTTGACAGGAAGCCTACTGATAGCATAAACTGTTGATTAACACGTATTTTGTATGCTGTATGTATTATATACTGTATTCGTATAATAAAGTAAGCTAGAGAAAAGGGAAACACTTATAAGGAAGGAAAAATACATTTATAGTATTATATTTGTTTTTAAAAAATCCATATGTATGTGTATTTGGGCAGTTCAAACCTGTGTTGTTCAAGGGCCAACTGGATTGCCTTTTGTTTGAGAAATAGAAGAAAATGCCAGTAATTGAAATCTGAATTCTCCTTCATAGGAGAGGAACACTGTCCTACAAACAGGGCTCCTGACACACATGTGTGTTGGCATGAGGTTTAGGTCATATGGACCAGACTGAGCTAAGTACAGGGCTTTCAGTAGAGTGTAGTAAGAGCCAGCAATTCATGGGGATAGCCACACCAGATTAAAAACTTGGTGAAGAACAAGGGAGTTAAGCATGAAGATGAGTATTTTCACGCATCAGACTGACAAATAGATAAGTCTCTTGATGGCAACTCTGAAAAGAATGGACAATGTAAGTTGATAAACTGTTTAGAGGCCTAATGGGTAGTGCTATATCGAAATGTAAAATGTACTTACTTGGATTTATGATTTTTACTGGATTTGGATTCTTTTGGGTCCTTTAGGGTCAAAGGAGCAGAGAGTCTAAGGCCAATTTTTCCCCACAGTGGAGACAAATCCCTTCTGATGTCCCACGCATGAGGAAGTGTTGCACTCTGGCCGATGGGAGCAGACACTACACCAGGTCCTGTGAGTGTAGAGAGGGCTGTTCCCTCTAATTCTTCCCTGTGGTTCTTTCCCTGGCCTGACACTGTATCCTCACATGCAGGTGCTGGCCAGTACTTGGCTGAGTACTTGTGGAGGTCCATCTGCACATTCCCGGGTTTCTCTCTCTAGGCAGCATTAACTCTCTATATTGCCTTTTCTAGTTTCTTTCATCTCCCCAGAGTCTTGCTTGCATCTCCCTATCTCAGGGAGACCTTGCCTCAGGTTGAGCTTCAGGGAATGGAAACTCTTAAAGCAGTAAACTGGGACAGTCCTGGTGTCATTTATTATCTCTTAAGGATCACTGTCCTTCACTGTCTGAGGTTCAATGTCTTTAAAACCATTGTTCAAATATTTCATTTGGTATTCTCGGTTGCTCCAGGCAGGTGAATAAATCTGATCTGTTATTCCCTCTTGGCCAGAAGCTGAAGATTATTGCTTTCGCCCATCCATCCATTTATGTATGTATGTATGTGTTTATTTATTCAAATTGGCATGTCTATTGTATTTCCTTTAGAAAAATATGACCTATTAAAATTTTGGTCCACTTTCTTCTCCTTCTACCATTCAAACTCAACACTTTAATTTTACTCAAGTAAAAGCAGAATTACATAGCTGGTGGGAAAACTAAATATTTCATCTCATTAAATTAATAGGATTTAATTGAACTAGGTGTGCTCTTTATTATCTATCAGGAACAGTGACTCTCTTACATGCTATTTCCTTTTACTTTTATTTATTTATGTAAGTATGTAACGAGTGTCTCCTTTCCCACACCAGTAACATGAGTGTGCATCTGCGTGATTTATAACACTATACCTGGATTTGTCATCTCATCTTCAGCTCATGCTCAATTCCCCTTATTATATGGTATTTCCATAATAACTTCCAAGGTTTTAGTCAGTCATACACTTTCCAACATCAACTGTAAAAATTAAGTTGTTAATTTAAAAATATGATTATAATTCCAGACTAAATAATGCCAAACCCACTTCTAGCGATGCCATTGTGAGAGGTCCTTGGTCAGCCACTGTTTCAGTCTCCACGTGGCCTCCTTTGGGCAAAGCGGTAGGCTGGTGAACAGCTCTCACAGGAAGATGACTCATGAAATGCTGTTTGTCCATTTCATCGGCCGTATTGAAGTCATTCATGTCAGGCAGCAAAACAGTTGTTTTGACCACATTAGTGAAGTCACAGCCTGCAGCTGTCCAAATTTCACCCATGTTTATAGGAGCTTGTTTGGCTCCTGCTGCTGTCCCTCCTGGCACCAGCTATCCACATGAAGGGTCCATGCCTCACTGTGTTGAAATGTAAGTGGTCCTGTCCACTCACACAGCTTGACGGTAGGCATGAACCAATGGCCCTGGGGGCTTTTGCAGTGCTGATCACCTTCCTTCCTTCCTTTCTCTCTCTTTCTCCCTCTCTCTTTCTTTCTTCTCTCTCTCTCCCCTCCCTCTTCCTTCCTTCCTCCCTTCTTCCTTTTCTTCCTTCCTTCCGTCTTTCTTTCCTTCCTTCCTTTTCTTTCTTCTTATTTCAGTTAGCTGCTGTATAGTATATCATTAGTTTTTTTTTTTTTTAAAGATTTTATTTATTTATTTGACAGACAGCGATCACAAGTAGGCAGAGAGGCAGGCAGAGAGAGAGGGGGAAGCAGGCTCCCTGCAAGCAGAGAGCCAATGCAAGGCTCGATCCCAGGGTCCTGGGATCATGACCTGAGCCGAAGGCAGAGGCTTTAACCCACTGCGCCACCCAGGCACCCCCATCATTAGTTTTGATGTAGTGTTCAATGATTCACCCAGTGCTCATCATAGTACTCACCCTCCTTAAGTATTAAGGAGGGCTGATCACCTTTCTGATCAAAGATGCCACAGCTGGCCCTTCCATCTTGCTGCCTGCCCCTCCAAGAGAACAATCCAGTACACTGCCTGTGCTAGGACCTCACTGTTCAGGCTATTGCTTGTAAAAGCAAGATAAATATAAAGAGGGTAATTATCAACCAGAGTTTATTGGAAATACTTATTCATTGACAAAAACTACTGTTTTGGGGCACCTGGGTGGCTCAGGGTTAAGCCACTGCCTTCGGCTCAGGTCATGATCTCAGGGTCCTGGGATTGAGCCCCGCATCAGGCTCTCTGCTCAGCAGGGAGCCTGCTTTCCCTTCTCTCTCTGCCTGCTGCTCTGCCTACCTGTGATCTCTCTCTCTCTGTCAAATAAATAAATTAAAATCTTTAAAAAATATTAAAAAAACCCCTATTGTTTTGCAGCCTCTTACTCTTTCAAGTTTGCCTTAGTGACTTTTTCCTGGAGCAGAAGTTTCTTCTACTTGTGAAAGGGACATATTTTGGGGTGTTAGGATATGGGGAGGGGTGATATTTGTAGTCGATTCTTCCTTGGTGTGTTTTACTTTCCAAATGAGCAGTTCTGGTTAAGAGTCAATGCTGACAGTGTGGAAAGGGCACCGATGAGTTTTGGTTCTGTAATTCTCAGGGCATTATGCATTTTGTCTCATTTCAACATAACAGCTGCTACCTGAGACCCTTTAAACAAAGCCTAATTCCTTAAAGCATACACCTGATTCTTTTTCTGAGCAGTTTGACATAATCACTTCCCTTCAGGATGAAGTGCTTCATGTAGTCTTTTCGTACAAATAGACCTGCTCACTAACTTTTAGTACTTTTTAAAATCATGTATCTTTTTTCAGTCTCAGAACAAGTCCAAATTCCTGCACAAATCAAGCACCTAATATTTTATACTTCATTCTCATATCTCTATGCTGCCAATTTTCTGGTAAGATTCATTTAAATTTCAGCTGGAATTAATGTCAGACACAAACAATACACACGTCCAGCTGGAATTAAAAGGTAATTTCTGATCGTTTTTCTCTTTGAAAACTCTGGCCTTCTCTTTATTTCTCCCTCTGAAGATAAGAAGTAAGTTTTCTATGAAATATCAGTCTGTGTTGTTGTGACTTTAAATCAAACCTAGTTTTTGTCTTTTAGTATCACTGTAATTCGTTGCAAAACTATGTTGCATTTTGGACGCTTTTCAAGTTTGTTTCAGGTATGACACTTTTCCCTTTGTCATGCGTTCATGAAGATAAGCTTCACATTTGGTTTGTGAATTTTATTTAAGGATGTAATAAGAGAAACATATAAACAATCTCTCAAGTTTGTTACTGATCCAAGGCAATAAAAAAGATCTTGCTAATTTATAAAAAAATTTTTCGGATTGTTTTTTTCCAAAAGAAGAAGCTAGGCTCGCTGAAAAGAAATAATAAACTGCCTTTTAGTCAGCTGCAAACTCACATAAACAAATCTAGTAAGAAATTAGTTTGGCAGGGTATGGTCAGATTTTTCTCTGGAAGATTTTCTTTTATTTCCACATGACAAACTTACATGTTAGTGAAGTTTGAGCAAATGTTTGAGGTGAAATGAACTGAAGGAACCCCTTGGCAGACAACATTGCTTTACCTTCCTGTGACACCTTATGGTTGCATAAACTCTCCCTTTGGGGCTCACTTTCATGTGAGGACATCTGCTGGATGTCTGAGCCCAATCATGGGACTCGAACTGGAGAACCACATTGCAGACAAATATAACTCTATAAACAATATAACTCTTATAAACAAATACCGGTTAGAATGGACTTCCAATATTTTGTTTTTCAAGAAGCACGCTTTGTTTCATTCGTGTTCTGGTAATCTGTTCCCCAGACATCTCTGTTATTTTAGTCCCTGCCTGCCAGAAACCCTCTTGACCAGTAAGGGGGAAATTTTTTCTGCTGAAGTCTTCAGGTTTCTTTGTTTTATTTTGTTTTGTTTTTTTACATAAAATTACTTCTTGTCACTAAATTCTTGAGTCTGATTTTTCCCAGTAATTTACATCAGATACAGAGAGAACCAGGTTTCTTACTGGAAGTATTCAAGTAGTTAAATACATTTTGTTATGGTTCCTTAGTAAGAGTTTTACAGTGGGGCAGTACCACCCTTAGAAGTGGGCCACTGGAGCCCCCACTCTGGGTGTCCCGTCCTCCAAGACACCACTGTCTCACTGGGCTGGGCTGGACCACCTGCAAACCAGAAGCTTCATTCTCCTGCCTCCCCGTTCCCATACCCACTCCAGTTCTTGGGGACCACATGATTTCCCGTGCAAATGCATGGGTTTTCTTTCACACCCCAAGCCTGCTTTTAATGGTTGTGCAGCCATCTTCCCTAAAGGGGTCACCTTAACCCCACCTGAACTCCAGTTGGTCACCCTTGCAGCTGAGGGGAATGTGATTAGAGCGTGGGAATGTGGACTGGCTTCTTCCCAGATGTGCACTGAGGCCCCTTGGGATATCAAGTGGATCTCGGTGGTGGTGGGTTTGAACGGTAGGGACATAGGAACCTTAGTTTGTGTTTTTCCTGGGCTGTAAATGATAGAGGATGACAGAGAAGAAAGAAGTCATAAAAAACTGAACATTAAATGGTCTTTTCTTGAAGACAATTTATATGCATATATGTATGTATGTGAGGACAATGAGAAGATGACAAATCCATTGTCAAGGGCAAGGGATCTTTAAATTATATGGACTGATTTGTTCTAGTTTCTCCTTTCATCTGTGTACCTTTCTTCTAGGTCTTGGGAACCCTACCCAGTGTGTATAGTTGAGGCAAGGAAGAGCAGGAGACATGCTGAATGACCATTGCTGGTCTCAGGTCACCAACCAGTTGGAGCAGAGGTGAGACTGGCCATTAGTGGAAATGGGAAACATCAAGGAATTAGCTAAGGCAATCAGGGTACTACATTCATCAACTTGGAGAAGGAGCAAGACTTTGCCAGTGCAGGTGCCCTTTTTAATTTTCCCTTTTTTTTTTTAATTTCAATTCTGTTATCCAGCATATAGTACATTGTTAGTTTCAGATGTAGACTTCAGTAATTCATCAGTTGTATGTAACACCCAGTGCTCATTACATCACATGTCCTCCTTAATGTCAGTCCCCCAGTTACTCCATCCCCCTACCCACTTCCCCTCCGGCAACCCTCAGTTTGTTTCCCATAGTTAAGAGTCGCTCATGGTTTGTCTCCCTCTCTGATTCCTTCCCATTCAGTTTTCCTTCCCTTCCCCCTATAATCCTCTGTGCTATTTCTTATAGTCCACATATAAGTGAAACCATAGGATAATTGTCTTTCTCTGTGACTAATTTCACTCAGTAATACCTTCCAGTGCCACCCACATCATCGCAAATGGTAAGATTTCATTTTTTTAAATGACTGGGTAATATTCCATTATATATATAATATGTATATATACACATTGTATATACATGATACATAAAATGTATAATAAATACATATATTTATACATAAATGTATAATAAATACATATATGTATAATAAATACATAAATGTATAATAAATACACATATATACAATATATGTATTTTATATATATTCTTTTCTCATTCATCTGTCAATGGACATCTGGGCTCTTTCCATAGTTTAGCTATCATGGCCATTGCTGCTATAAACATTGGGTGCAGATGCCCCTTTAGATCATTACATTTGTTTCTTTGGGGTTAATACTAAGTGGTGCAATTGCTGGGTCATAGGGTAGCTCTATTTTCAACTTTTTGAGGAACCTCCATACTGTTTTCCAGAGTGGCTGCACCAGCTTGCATTCCCACCAACAGTGTAGGAGGGTTCCCCTTTCTCCACATCCTCACCATAGGATACCTTTTGTCATAATGGGGAACTGGGTTTACTCTCTTGCTTAAACAACAAAAACTGGAAAAAATATGTGAAACAGTGTTTATCAAGACCTGAAACATCAAGCAACAAAGGCCAGGATTCCTTGAGAGAGAAGAAACAAATAAGGTGAGCCCTACAATTCTCCCAGTTTACACTCGAAAGTTTCCAGGCTATGGCAGAAGGAGGATGCTCCCCGACGGAAGTCAGTGGTACCCCTGAGTTGATGAGGTGAAACTGAGAAATCAAATAGCCTGAGGCTAAGGTATTTAAGGCATTATGCTTAGTGAGGTAAGCCAGACAGAAAGACAAATGCTGTATGATGTCACTTACATGTAGAATAGAAAATAGCTGAATTTGTAAAACAGGGAGCAAAATGGTGGTTGCTAGGGGCCTGGGATGGGGGAATTGGGGAGGTGTTTAAGTATATATACTTGGCAACCTGTAGGAGAGTTCTGGAAATCTAATGCACAGCATTGGGAGGATACAATTCAACAATACTGTATTCTAAACTTCGAAGTTGTTAAGAGACTAGATCTTAATTGTTTTCACCATGAAAAAATAATAATATGATAGAGTTAGTAGATGTATTAAATCCGACATGCTGTCTACCTTAACTTACACAATGCTATATGACAATTGTATCTCAGTAAAAAACAAAACAAAACAAAACAAAACAGAAACTTTTATAGGGCAGAGCACCTGAAAGGAGGGAGCTTCAGAGAATTTGATAGATTTGCAGAGGATCCCCTAGAGTCTTCGTCTACATATGGGGCAATGCTTGAGTGCCAGGAAATTACTTGAGGCAAACGAGAAAAAGAACACTCAAAAGGCTCAGAAGGAACAATCCCCCAATAGTCAAAATACGTAGCAACATGGACAGGACTGGAAGAGATTATGCTGAGTGAAATAAGTCAAACAGAGAAAGTCAAGTATCATATGGTTTCACTTATTGGTGGAGCATAACAAATAATGTAGAGGACAAGGGTAGATGGAGAGGAGAAGGGAGTTGAGGGAAATTGGAAGGGGAGGTGAACCATGAGAGACTATGGACTCTGAAAAACAACCTGAGGGTTTTGAAGGGGCAGGGTGGGAGGGTGGGGGAACCAGGTGGTGGGTATTAGGGAGGGCACAGATTGCATGGAGCACTGGGTGTGGTGAAAAAACATGAATACTGTTACGCTGAAAATAAATAAAATATTTAATTTAAAAAAATACGCATTTAAAAGGCAGAGATTCTCAAAAGCAATGTAGTTGGAATGACAAATGGTACCTTGATAGAACAATTAAAACTCTTAATATTAAATCAGATTGTATTTGTCTGAATTTAAAAAAATCAAACTTTAAGTCTGTAATAAAAATAGATTTATGACCATTGGGAAGATTTGTATTTTATAAAACTTGTATAAAATTATATTTCAATTACTTCTGTATTCTGAAAAAACTAATTACATATGAACATTAAACATCTTTTCTTTAAATTTTTTCCATTCTCACCCAAAACTGTGGGTGAATAAATGTATGCTATAAAAAAATTCTCATATGATGCCATAGAACTTACTATTTTCATGGTGTAGAGGTAATTTTTTCATGTAAAAGGTGTACTGAGTATTCAGTAGGTCTTAAAAAATGATTTATTAATTTTTTTCGGGAGTCTTTTGGAGTCTATGCTTAGTCTTTGGGGCCAATGTTATTTATGAACTGAATTCAATATTCAGATAGACCATTAAATATGAGTTGAGAGTTTGCCATAAACCAAACACTTTTCTAAAATCTTCCCAATGCAGTGATACAGGTACTATTATTGTCATTCCCATTTTTACAGATGAGGACCGTGAAGTCCAGAAAGTTAAGGAATTAATCCAGGGTGCTCAGTAAGTGGCTCAGCACAAATCTCATGCATTCTAATTAAAAGGGGGCAATAATCCTGACTTTTAGCTTTACCATGTTGGTATTTTTACTTTAGTTTTTCATGGTAATGAGAGGAGTATAAACTTCTTATATTTAAAATTAAAATTGTTTGTCAACCAGTATGGCAAGTGAATTTTGAATTAATCTCTTTAGATTGGGATTCTTCTTGCCCTCTTAGCAGTATGCTCAGTTTGAGGAGGTTTTGCTGTGTCGGTACAATTCATATGTGCCTCAACAAGGGAGCCAGAAGTACATGATTATTTTTTTATTCAGATCTATGTAAATAATTCCAGAATTGTTTTTTTTTTTAATCTTAAGACCTCTTTTAAAATGTCCATGGATTCCATTCAAAATAATAGCTTTATTTCTATAACAATGTACACACTTGGGGCGCCTGGGTGGCTCAGTGGGTTAAAGCCTCTGCCTTCGGCTCAGGTCATGATCCCAGGGTCCTGGGATTGACAGCATCGGGCTCTCTGCTCAGCAGGGAGCCTGCTTCTTCCTCTCTCTCTGCCTGCCTCTCTGCCTACTTGTGATCTCTGTCTGTTAAATAAACAAATAAAATCTTTAAAAAAACCCAAAAAACAAAACAAAACAAAAAAAACAATGTACACACTTATTTCAACATACTCCAAAACTTTTGGTGATAATAAAAACATGTAGAATGCTGTTTTAGTCGTCTTGAACTGCCATAATAAAATACCATATACTGGGTGGCTTAAACAGTGGAAACTTATTTCTCACAGTTCTGGAGGCTAGAAGTTCAAGATCAGGTTGCCAGCATGGTCAGTTTCTAGTTGAGGACTCTCTTGGCTTGTAGACTGGCTGCCTTCTTTCTGTGTCCTCACCTGGTGGGGAGGGGAGAGAGCAAACTCTCTCAGGGCTCTTCTTATAATGGCACTAATCCCATCATGAGGGCCCAATTTTCTTGATCTCATCTACATCAATTATCTCCCACAGGTACCATCTCTAAATGGCATCACAGTGGAGATTAGAGCTTCAACTTCAGTCCATAGAACATGCCTACATTATTTTCTCAGAGTTGCCTTATATAAAATAAGCTGAATTCAAAGACTTTTGCTGCTTTAACAAGAATGTGAAAATTAAACAAATTCCTTTCTTTACTTAAAATTTTTAAAAAAGATTTTATTTGTTTATTTGACAGAGAGAGATCACAAGTAGGCAGAGAGGCAGGCAGAGAGAGAGGGGGAAGCAGGCTCCCCGCTGAGCAGAGAGCCCAACAGGGGCCTCCATCCCAGGACCCTGGGATCATGACCTGAGCTGAAGGCAGAGGCTTAACCCACTGAGCCACCCAGGCACCCTCTTTACTTAAATTTTTAAAAACATGAATCTGCTTTCTAATTTTTATTTCAGTGAAAAGATTTCCCTTTATTCTAGTGCTTTACAGGGAATGAGTTGGAAGTAAAAGCAGTTAGGTATAGGAGGCCTTTCCATGTATTGTTCTTATGTAAAATTTTGTGATCTGAATCTTTGTGACATTCTCATTTACAGAACATCCAAAAAAGCATACGCATTTAAAAAAACTATTGGTCTCTGTGGTTCCTATGGACAAAACAATCTGGATAAATGTCATATGGAAATATGGCTTTAAAAAAAAGCAACATCACACCAGAAATGATGTAGTGTCCAAAAAAACCTAAAAAAACCCCCTAAAAACGCACAACTGAAACCAAACCCTCTCCCCCCCCCAACATTGGGAAGCTCAACCTAGTGGAAAATGGGCCATGTGTGCAGTAAGTGGTAAAAATACTAATCACAAGTTAGTCTGTCAAATATTTCCTGACAAGTCTTCTCGCCCTCCACCCCTTCTGTACCTCCTCTTCTTTCTAAAGCCTTTAAAAGAATCCATTCTAATTCTGTTAGAATGTAATGAGACACTTAATAATAATGACCGTTTTAATATAACACAGGCCTTGAATTTGCATGACCGTGTATTGGCTTCACAGCTACCCATGATACACCATTTTAGGGACGATGGCACAGAGACTCAGAAAGTTCTGCAACTGTCTCAGGTTCACAGAGTTAACGTGGGTTTGAGATGGACCAACAGTTAGGGCATTTGACCCTAAAGCCCAAGCTTCTAACCAGTCTATTAGAGTCGATTCATTCAGGTATACATACGTATTCAGGGACAGTGCGCAAATATTCAGGGGGAACCTAACCTGCACTGTGCGCTCCTCTCGTGTGAATGGACTCTCCTCATTGTTAGCCATCGGCTGGTTCCAGCTCCAACATCCTGGTCAGAGACGTCCATACAACAGCTCACTATGAGAAACTGGTTGGCTATGCTGTTTCTCTATGCAGATGAATTAGAGCTTTTCACCCCTTGGGGTGGCTGAACACAGCAAATTTGAAACTATGAAATATTAAGTACCCAAAGGCAAATGGTTTTATTTATTCTGACTTGGAAACTGTTCTGGAACATATCTCCAAATGACACAAAATCTTTTCTACTATGGTAGGATGGAAAATTTAAGGCATAAATTTCAGGCTGATTTTAATGTCTATTGCATATGAAGAGAATGTGGATTCTGATTTTTCCTGTTGTTTCAGAATTGTGGGTGAAACTCACAGCTGGAGACACAACAAGGCACTTAATGTTCCTAGGCCATTAAAGGCTGCCAGGGCTCACTAAGTGGCATTTGTCCCTACCATTACCATTGGTTACCATCTCTCTTCCACTCCCTTCCCATGTCCTCCCGCTGTTCCAGAATTTGAGGGACGGAGAACATTCACAATTTATGGCTGGAGATTCCTCCCTCTCTGCTCTTGGAGTAAGAGACAGTGGTGCTTTTCCATCCATGGAGCCAAGTGAGTCAGCTTCAATAAAACTTGGGTAGAGCAAAGGTAAAGATAAGGAAAGTCCTGATGTTAATAGGTGTTTTTATTTTCCATGAGTTTATTATTTATTCTTTTTCAAAAAGGTAGTATAGAGCATCAGGGTGTACTAACTTGGGTATGACTTATTTTAATCCAGTTTAAAGAAATCTTAAAAATTAAAAAAAATAAGTCACATGTTTCATGACTCATTTGTTAAGTTGAGTGTTGAAAGAATGAGATGGAATGCTTGGACTCAACTCTGCAAAAAACTAAGCCATCTTTATCCAAAGATTATTTCCCCATGGGTCATTTGCCAGAAATATTTGCTTTGACCTTAAAGTTAGAAGTCAAAATTTATTCCTTAATTTATTCTGTTTGTCAACATTGCTGTCTTTCACTTTGACTGTTTATATCAAAGAATGGCAAAATAAAGAGTTAAGAAAGCCACAATGGGGCAGAGATTTTTTTTTTAAGATTTTATTTTTAAGTTATCTCTACACTCAAAATGGGGCTAGAACTCAGCACCCTGAGATGAAGAGTCACATACTCTACTGATTGACCCAGCCAGGCAACCTAGGGCAAGGACCTTTCTAGTGCATGGGAATTTTTCACAATACTATCAGAATCACAATGAATAAGATGGTGGTATGCTCCATTTCAGATGGAGATAAATGAAAGTGATGTTCTACTCTCTTTTGTCATCAGTATAGACTGACAATCTTATTATTATTTAGGTTAATTGGATTCACATCCTCTTGTTACAACAAACAAAAAAACAAACACGTTCTCCACACTGATGATGTGGTGAGACTCTCATGGATTAGCAGAAGTCCTGTCATCCTGATTGCCTACTACTGTTAAGAGAACTAAACTAAGTTTTCTTGGCTAATGAAGCCCAACATTCAAATAGTGAATATTTTAAGTATTTTTATCCAGTAACTCGGCTGTACATTTCACAGTGAACTCATTCCGGTTGACTTAATAGAAAACATTGCTGCTCCAAATCAGTTGTTGTCAGTGAGGGTCCCAACTGGCTGCCTACAGGCCAAATTGTGCCAGGAGAATGGCTGCCACACTGTTTTTGTATTTTTGTATGTGAATTTTTAAAAATTATTATTATTAACCTATAATATACTATTTGTTTCAGGGGTACAGTTCTGTGAATCGTCAGGCTTACACAATTCACAGCACTCAGCATAGCACATACCTTCCCCAATGTCCATCACCCAGCCACTCTATCTCTCTGTGCCCCCACCACCCAGCAACCCTCAGTTTGTTTCCTGAGATTAAGAGTTTCTTATGGTTTGTCTCCTTCTCTGGTTTCTTCTTGTTTCATTTCCCCCCTTTATTCCCCTGTGATCCTCTGCCTTGTAGTATGTGAATGTCT
Organism: Martes martes; assembly: GCF_963455335.1. Taxonomy (NCBI): domain Eukaryota; kingdom Metazoa; phylum Chordata; class Mammalia; order Carnivora; family Mustelidae; genus Martes; species Martes martes. The sequence continues at coordinate 80,697,529 of NC_137889.1, forward strand.
TTAGGTAAACATCTCCAATTTGCCACTGTTCTCATGGGGCCCCATTGCATACTTAGTGACAGTGGCGGGCTTTTGAGTCAGCAACCTTCATTCTACACAATCCATCCTGAGATTTCTCTAGGGTTAAAGCAGCTTGTTGGCAAAATAGCTGCCCTATAAGATTTCCAGGCCCAATCATCTGCATCTTGCTCTATGGGGCTCAATTTAGAGGTCATGTAGGATTTTGACTAAGTTAAAGAACTAAGGTAAAAGTAGACCCTGCTGTCAGCAGTTCTGGAGTCCCTAATAGTAAAGCCTTGCTGATTTATGATCAAACGAAGAAATGTTGGAAAGAAGCCATTTATGGAACCATCATGATGAGGTCCTCTATATTTAATCCTTACAGGAACTTAGATCAAAAGACATCTATTTGGACTATATTAGCTTCCCTATAAAAATGTTGCTCCTGGAATGAGATTTACTATTGTGCCCTTGGCTTTATAAAGAAAAAATGTTGGATGAAAAAATTTTATTGATCAATGTCTTTAAATAAAGATACATGGGATACCTTTCTTTATCCTGAGTACCAGAGAAAATGTCTGACTCTCTTGAACTGGTGTGCTTCTTTTTTATCGCACAATGAGAATTTCCTCACCTACAGTGTTTACTTTTCTACCTTGGTTGTCAGAATATTAAAGTTAACTGAAAATTAACCCATGGCTTCTTCTTTACACAGTTACTCTCCTCTTTCTGTATATGGTTCCTTTCTCATCACTCTTTGACCTGTACTGCTTTTCTATATGAATTCATATGAATTTACTGGTAACCAATTTCAATGCCATTTTGAAAACATATGCCTCAAAAGGTGCAAATAAATCATTAATCATAAAACATAGCCAGTATTCATATATGCCAAATAACTTTTCAAAAATATTTTATTCATTCATTTGAGAAAGAGAGACAGAGTGTGAGCGGGAAATGGGGGAGCAGAAGGAGCAGGAGAGAGAGAATCTCAAGCAGGTTCTGTGCTGAGCATGGAGCCCCATGTGGTGCTCGATCTCATGACCCTGAGATCATGACCTGATATGAAATCAAGAGTTGGCAGCTTAACCAAATGAGTCACCCAGGTGCTCCATAGTATGCCAAATAACAATAAAGATTCAATGATTCTTTGTCTTACTCTTACTCTAGGAAAAAGTATAGAAAAATCTAGTGGTTTTTTTTTAAAGATTTTATTTATTTATATGACAGACAGAGATCACAAGTAGGCAGAGAGGAAGGCAGAGAGAGAGGAAAGGAAGTAGGATCCTTGCTGAGCAGAGAGCCCAATGCGGGGCTTGATCCCAGGACACTGGGGTCATGACCTAGGCCGAAGGCAGAGGTTTTAACCCACTGAGCCACCAGGCACCCCGAAAAATCTAGTGTTTTAAAATATAGATTTTCTTAAGGAAATAAAAAGATGTGCAAATATCACCGGATATATTCTATAACTGCTGTTTGTAATAAGAGAACAAGGAGATACCTATCTGTATTCATAAAACCAGTGGTAATTCGTTAAATAAATTAATGTGTATCCATGCAGTGGGATAGTATGCAGCCTTTTGAAAAGATGCTGTTGTACAAGTATATTTGTTAGATGAAAGTTGTTAGAATATTGTGATTTAAAACAATATAGTGTTAGATTTTTTTGGCACAAAAAATTCTGGAGCTGTATATATCAAAGAATTAACAATAATTGCCTCTGGGCAGTTGGAATTACATTTAACATGTATTTTATTTTTGCCTATTTATTTTTTGTTTCTTTACTTTTTCATTAATAAACATAAATTACAGTAAGAGCTAACAGATTTCAAATTAAAGAGACAGTGGTTTGGGATTTTTTGTCATGAGTGTCTGAAATGGCAAAGGAATACGTACTGTGAAGGCAGTGGTTTATATCAGCAAGATGGAGCCCAGAGAGGAACTTCAAAGAATGGCTTACAGATGAGCCAGAGTGCTTTGATTTTCAATTAGCACTCCCCAGAGCCACCATTTAACTCTTCTTTGTTAGTGTCTGCTGATAAGAAGACAGGATCAGAGATCCACCTGCTCTAAAGTAGCTTTGATTTAGCAGAGATGAAAATCAAAGGATTTTTATTAAGTTGACCCATGAAGTCTTACTACCAATGTTTATTGACATTTCTGAGAGATTTTCAGAGCTGGGCATAAAATAATTCAGCTAATGTCTATAAGATAACCCCTTGTAAAGGTAGAGGCATTTATGAATTTAGCATAAATGAATTTAGGATTTAATTGTATCTGAAAAAAGAAAACCCAAAACACAAACCTTGATGCCTAGCAGCATTGCAGGAGGGACCAACCTTGTCCTGTTATAAGCCAGTCCTGTTACAAGCTAGTTCATTTATAAGCTAGTTCTCCAAAGCTATCCAGTGAAGTCTTTTATTCTTTTTAAAGTTTCTTCTGGTTCTTTTAAAGCTTGGGGATTTTATAAATTCCCGGCTTTTACTTCTCTCTATGACAATTTGTACTGAAACCTGAGGTTTCCATTTCCAGAGCAGGGTCACTTTTAAGAAGCAGGTCTCTTGTCGTTTTCCAGAAATGGCAGCTAATTTGACTCAATCTTCAGGAACACTTAAAAGGTACAGTTTGCCCAACAGTATGCTGGAAAATAAAACATAGGACTGGTGGATGGTGTCTGACTGATGTGTAGAGTGTGAAAATGAAGCTAGCCATTTGGAGAACTGCTCTGTTCATGTGAAAATTGAGAGAAATGTGCTCTTCCAACCTGTGAGGTACCATCTGTCTGTGGCTTTATGTAGTCATAAATCAGAGATTTAGATGTAATGGTCTCTGCAGCAAAAGCCTCACTTGGAATGAACCTCTCACTATCTGTTCCCAATATGACCATTAAAATCTACCTTCTATGGCAGTTTATATTATTATGCCTGATCCTCTGCTAGGTAGTCAGGGGCCTGAAGAGACTGTGTCTTAGATTTTGTTCCTTATATTGCCTAGCATAATGCTTTTCACCCTGTGCGTATGCGGTACATACAGATTAAAAATGACTCAATATTTTCTTCTCTTTAAGCTAATGAATAGAAACTGTCAGCTAAAAAAAAAATTATTGGTTTAAAAATCTCTTTTTCAATATAGATTTTATTTATTTATTTGAGAGAAAGAAAGAGAGAGGGAGAAAGGATGGACCAACAGGAGGGAGGGGCAGTGGAAAAGGGAGAAGCAGGCTCCCCATTGAGCAGGGAGCCCCATGTGGGGCTTAATCTCAGGACCCCAAGATGATGACCTGAGCTGAAGGCAAATGCTTAACCAACTGGGCCACCTAGACATCCCTACTGATTCAAAATCTTAAGCAAAAAAAGTCTATATAAATTTGATTAAATGCCACTTCCTTGAGATAGCTTCTGATAGTCTACACTGTAATCTGTGTTAGATGCCCTCAAATAAGAAGTCCAGACTAAGTATGCAAATTCCTTGTTAGTGGTTGGTTTAGGAAAAGTCATGTGACCCTGAACCTTCCAATGGGATACAAGGAAAGCCAGTAAGTGGTTTTTGAGGGAGGAAAGTATTTCAGGTTTTAAAGAAAGAGGTATATTAAGAGATGGTTCATTTAATTATTTGGACATTATAACTAGATGTGATATTTAGTATTCTTGCAGTTAAATTGGGAGCATGTGGAGCCAGCATAAGGGCAAAGGCAACACAATGTAGATCCTGGAGAGGTGACAATAAACCAAGTCTTCAATGTTTTATGGAGTCACTGTGGCAAACAACCCTGTAGACTGTAATCCCACAACAAGTATTAGCATGTGACATCATGTATTTACCTATTGTTAAAGCCAATTTGTAAAATTATTTTTTGTTACCTATAGTTAAATGTACCCTGACTAATAGAACCACCACTGTAATCTCAATAAATTTTGGAGAATATATATATGTTCTAAGCACATACAAGGATGAACAATGAAAGACTACCTTTTAGAATTAGTGGGTGAAAATATCATACCCTTTAAAAGAAATGTGGCAGTTTGGGGGCACCTGGGTGGCATAGTTGGTTAAGTGTCCGACTCTTGATTTCTGTTCAGGTCATGATCTCAGGGTCATGAAATTGAACCCTGACTTTGGCTCTAGGCTGGGTGTGGTGCCTGCTTAAGATTCTCTCTTCCCCTCTCTCTGTGCCCCTCCCCCACTTCTGTTTTTTTCCTCTCTCTCACTCAAAAAAAGAGGCAGTTTATTAAAGCAGCCCACACAGTTCTGAAAGCCATCTATTTGTTTCTACACTTTTATTTATTTTTATTTTTTTAAGATTTTATTTATTTATTTATTTGAGAAAGAGAGAGTGTGAGAGAGAGAACACGAGCAGGTGAGGGGCAGAGGGAGAAACAGGGTACTAGGACTTGATCCCAGGACTCCGGGATCATGACCTGAGCCGGAGGCAAATGGTTAACCAACTGAGGTGTCCAGGTGCTCCTCCTTATTTTTTTAAAAATGAATTTGTTATTTCAAGCCAGATGTTTATATTTGCTTGTCCACCTGGATGCTGGAGTGTGAGGAAAAAAAGATTTCAGAGGTTGAAACCAGAGCTAGGGTCTGGTAAGGTAAGTGAAATGGAGGGAAAGTGGATTAAGGAACTGACCCTATGGGTTGAAAAAATTGTTGAGATAATTTATCATGGTGTGCAGGCTGGAGTAGAAAGTAAGTGAATCCAGATGGGCTGAAGAACTGGAGGTCTCAGCATCAGTAGATTTGGATGACGATGAGTAGTAATAGTGGTAAAAAGGAGTTTGAGTGATAGAAGCAGAGCAAGTTATCATCATTCTTGAAACAAGCTCAAAAATATGGCTAAACCATATTTATTTATCCATTCATACAACTATTTCTAGTGGCTATTAGAGCCTATAGGATCCATTCTCACATTTTTAATGGTTAAATCAGAGACCATTGTCTGATAAAATATTAGAAAAGTTTATTTGTACATCCTGATTGGTGATTCTAAAAGAGAAATTTTTGAAGAGATATTCCAAGCCAAATGTTCCCTTGGTTCCTCATGATAGCTACCCTATTCTAAAAGGAAATGTCTCATATGATATTGACCAAGGATTTATTTTACTTTTTAATGTAATAGAGTTGTCATTGCCTCATGCCAAAAATAAAAATCCTAAATTGAACTTGTAACAGAGAATTGATCCTTGATCTAACTCCCTGGAGATGAAAACAAAGGGCTGGCTATTCATGCTTAGTTGACTTAAGATATTTCCAGCTAATAATGGAGAGGGTGAGTTATAATTTTTTTCTCCCCTTTGAGTTTTTTCTTGCCTCTATTTTTTTTTTAAAGATTTTATTTATTTGACAGAGATCACAAGTAGGCAGAGAGGCAGACAGAGAGAGAGAGAGAGGGAAGCAGGCTCCCCACTGAGCAGAGAGCCCGATGTGGGACTCGATTCCAGGACCCTGAGATCATGACCTGAGCCGAAGGCAGTGGCTTAACCCACTGAGCCACCCAGGAGCCCGCCTCTATTTTAATAGTAGGTCTTCTTAATATTTACTTTGGTCAAGAGATTGCTGTCAAGTTGGTGTGAATATATATACATACACACACACACACACACACACACACACACACACACACACACACACATATATATATTTAAAAGACTATTTATTTGAGAGAGAGAGAGAGAGCATGAGAAGGAGGGACAGAGGGAGAGTTAGGAAAGGGAGAAGGAGACTCCCTGCTGAGCAGGAGGCCTGATGCAGGGCTTGATCCTAGGACCTCAGGATCACAACCTGAGCTGAAGGCAGCTGCTTAACCAACTGAGTCACCCATGTGCCTCAGAACGTAACTCTTATAACCCAGGACGTACCCAGTGCATGTGTTGATTATAAAGTATCTACATCTCTTATGTAAAATATTCCAAAGGACTGCATCATATTCAATATATGGTGGCAATGGTAAAGTGGTGTGTTTTAGGTGTTGGTTGGAAAGGAAAAATGATAGTTTTAAAAATGTGTAAGTAAAGTATAAGAAGTTTTCTTTAGAGTTGTGTTGTTGATGCTGTTAATTGAACTCACAACACTAATTTTTAAGTAGGTAGTTTTCCTACAGAAAATGGTATTTTTATATTTACCGAGTTTATTCTTGCAAACATCTGACAATGTTTATGTTAGCAGTAGATTTTCAGATTCCACAGGAATTTAGAAATATTCCAAATTACCAATGACAAGAAATGCATCAAAAGCAAAAATATTTTTAAAGAAAAATAATATAAATCTCATATATTTTATGTTTTCTTTTTGTAATGGTCTGTTCCAGGTATCTCCAGAGTAATCTTTGATCTTTTCCTTTAACAGAATTTTCAAGCCAACCACTACAGCAGCAGGAATAAGAAGATGGTGTGATTTCAAAGGTATAGGTGGAAACTTTAACATATGTGGGGTTTTTCTCTCCTGAAAATGTGATGCCAGAAATGCCCTTAACTGTACCACTTTCCCCTCTTTCTCTCCTTGAGCAAATCATACCCATGTTTCAAAACCAGTTTAAGTTTTCCTTCTCGGAGTTTCTTAATCCTTTCTACTGAAAGGAAGATGTGGAGAGTTTGCATCTGTACTCTCAATGATACTGCCCACACAGGGGTGAATACTGGCTCTTGGGTAGGTGAGGGTGAAAAAATCTTGGATATTACAAAGGTTTGTGGCCTTCCAAAGCCCAATGCAACCCAACAAAATTTTATTATTAAGTATTTAATTTTGTGGGAGAGAAGGGAATTAGGAATCAGGAAGAAAGGTATCGAAAAGGGTTCCTTAAGGGTGATAATGAACAAAAGTTTGAGAAAGACTGTTCTGCATTAAAAAGTATGTAACACATACTCTGTACTTCTTTGTCATCACGACAACCTCCAGAGCTCCGGTAGGCTTAAACCATTTGTGTGTGTGTGTAACACTGTATTGTGTTTATAGTTTATGGTAGTCTATGAGCTCTTTCAAGGTAGGGTCCACGGTCTGTTCATGGTTATATTTCCTATAGGTGGCATATTTTCTGTATGGTCTCAAAAATTCTCGGACTTGATTTTAACTCAAACTCCGTATCTTAACAGTCCTCAATGCCTGGCTGTTCCCCTTTCCCCAGGGTAGTTATCTGAATAAATGGTCATAGGTTGAGAAAGGATTAGAGGAATCATTACTATATATCTTTGCTGTGGTGTTGGAGGGTTCTTGCTCATGGGGTTTAAGCCCCAGTCAGTGAGTTCCCAATGTGATAATTGGCTCAAGTTCAGAAACTGGGCAATGGATCCTGACTTTTATTTGGGGCAGCTGCCCTCGGCTTTCTGATCGCTCATCCTCGGCTTTGATTACTTAAGTCTGTGATGTTCAACATGGTAGCCCCATATGGCTTTTACATTTTAAGGAACTTAAATTAAATAAGCAATTACATTTCCCAGTTGTACTTGCACATTCCCAAGATTGCCCATTTCTAGCATCTCTTATTTTGGTAAACTTTCCATTAAATTACTGACAAAAAAGTGAAACCTTGAGCTTAAAAACTGAGATTGAAGGAACAAACAAAAACGAAACATACAAAAATACTAAGATTTCTCTGTTCTTTCTCAACGAAATTAAAACTTTCAGATGGCAAAGGAAAAATGTCTACCCTCTGCCCAAATGGAGTTTTCTTTCTGGCAGCAAACCTGCTGGTTTTTAACCACCAAGCTTTGGGAAGGTAGGAAGCTGTTCCAGGCAAGGGTTTCCTGCCACAGACTCCTACCATCCTAGCAATTTGTCAAATGTAAATACTTCTCTTTTTAAAAATTATTATTTAAAAAAGATTTTATTTATTTGAGGTAGAGAGAAAAAGAGAGCACAAGCAGGGGGAGAGGCAGAAGGAGAGGGAGAAGCAGACTCCCTGCTGAGCAGGAAGCCTGATGCGGGGCTGATCCCAGAACCTAGGGATCATGACCTGAGCTGAAGGCAGATGCCCAATGAACAGAGCCACCCAGGTGCCCCTCAAATGTAAATACTTTTCAATATTTTGTCTTCCTTTGGCAACATCCAATGCCCTAAATGAATTGTTTTAGACACTTCCCCCAAGTTTTATATTATTCTTTGGGGAGAGAAATCACTGACCTCTTGATGCTTGCCAAGTCAGAAGTCTCTCTAAGGATATGGTTTTAGTTGGTATAGCCATTAACATGAAGTTAAGTCTCAGTAAACATGAGCTAAAAATGTCATTATACCAATGGCCATTAGATATATAAAATGAAATCATATCACTTTTCTGGCAAAACCTTTTAAAACTTACCTACTTACTTTTCTTAGAGTAGAATGCCACATTTTTTCAATGACGTACCGGGGTCCACAAGATCTGCTCTCCTCCTCATCTCCATTTCTCTCTGACCATATTATCTATGAATAAGTTTATTGCTCTCTCTGCTCCGGCCACACTAGCTTCCTTGCTGTTTTTCCAAATGCCAAGCAAACTGCCCTCAGGGTGTTCCTCCCCCCCACCCTCCAATTGTTGCTCTTTTGTCTGGAACATCCTTCCCTGAGAAATCTACATGGCTCAGTCTCTTCTCATCAGTGAATCTTTTCCTGATCACATATTATAAAAGATCAACCACCTTCTTGCCCAGCACTCCCTAGCTTTTGTTATAGCTCTTATAACATCTTACTACATCTGGCAAGGTGGATATTCTTGGATTGTCTACACTACTCTACTAGTGTCACCTTTTTCAAAATAAAGATCCTTAAAAATAGTTTTATTGAGGTATAAGTGACATATAATAAACTGTATAAATTTAAAGAATACAGTATACAGATATGTAGATATATCAGTGAAACTTTTACCATAACCAAATAATAGACATATTCTTCAGTCCTGAAATTACCAACATACCGTTATAATTCTTCCCTTCAACTGGATCCCTTCTCCAGACAATCACTCATCAATTTTCTAGTGGTCCGCTGGCATTTTCTAGAATTTTATTAAAATGGAATCACACAACATGTATTCTGTTTTGACCTGACTTCTTTCTCTCCATATAAATATTTTGTGATTCACCTATGTGGTGTATATCAATAGTTCATTCTTTTTTATCTTAGTTCAGGCTGATACAACAAAATACCACAGACTAGGTAGGTTATAAACAATAGAAATTTACTTCTCACTGTTCTGGAGGCTGTAAGTCCGAGATCAGGCTGCCAGCATGGTTAGGTTCTGGTGAGAGCCCTCTTCCAGGCTGAATTGCTAACTTTTGTTGTGTCCCAATTGGTGGAAGGGCTTAGGGTGCTCTTTGGGGTCTCTTTACCCAGAGCACTATTCCCACTTATGAAGGCTCCATCCTCATGACCAAGCACTCCCAAATGCCTGACCTCCTAATACCATCACAGTGTGTATGAGGACTTTATCAAATGACTGGTAGGGACAAGAGGAGCACACGCACTCAGACAATGGGGTTTTTATTGCAGAATTATAATCCGTTATACAGATCAGGACTGTCTTTTGCACTTTCATGTAAAATTTAGGATCAACTTGTCAATTTCTACCCAAAAAGTCCACTAGGATTTTGATAAGGACCATGTTTATTCTATAGATCAACTGGGGGGAGAACTGCGTTCTTGACAATACTGAGACTTCTAATCCACAAACATGAATTGTCTCTTCACTTATTTAGCTCTTTAATTTTGTCAACAATGTTTTGTAGTTTTCAGGGTACACCAAGACCAGGAGAAAGACCCAGTGTACAAGGCTTGCTCTCCTTTAGTCACATTTACTATTTTATTTTCAATGTTGTTGAGCATATTATTTTCTTAATTTCATTTTTGGCTTTTTCTTTCCATTGCATAGTAATGCAGTTGGTTTTGTATATTAATCTTGCCCTCCAACCTTGCTAAACTTGTTTAATTCTAATTCTCTCTCCCTACCCCACACCTCCATGGAAGTGTCTCTATCTAGGATCATAGTATCTGCAAATTAAGTACCCACATTCCTGTCCAATGTAGATACTTAATTTCTTTCTTCCTTTTCTTTTTCTGTTTGCCTTACGGCACTGGCTAGAATAACTAGAATAATGTTGAAGAGAAGTGACAAAAGCAAATATCCTTGCCTTGTTTCCTGCCTTAGGATGAAAGAAAGCATGCAGTCTTTCACCAAAATGTTAGCTGTAGTATTTTTAGTAGATGTCCTTCATCATGTACCCTTCTATTCCTATGTGGAGAATTTTTTTTCTTCATCACAAATGTTGGATTTTGCCAATTACTTTTCTCTGAACCTGCAAAACAGTCACTCTGTGATGGCAAGAGAGAAGAGTGGCTAATTTTGATGGAAGCCCTTTGACAGAAGTTGGTACTATAAGCAGACAGATACCACTTGATAGAGCAATAAATATTTCCACAACGGAAGGATTCAAGAGCAGAGGTGAAACCAGAAACAAAAGATCTTCTTATATGATCTCAAAAGGTACCTGAAAATGTTGGATGTTTGCACTACACATGCGTGAGGGACTCTGGACAATCTTAGGTATCCCCCTAGCACCTGACATAGGGCAAGCAATGCAGATGCTCACATCTATGAGCTTTTCTGACTTTTCTTAATTGCTGTTCACAGAATTTGTGCTGTTTGTCATTTTTTCTTTCACATTTCTGTTTTCTGACATTTAGCATCAAGTTCTCTTCGACATTTTTCCAGTGGAGTCTGAAGAGTAGAAGGTCATTATGTTCTGAAAGTGTATCATAGTTTGATAATGATTCATAGGAAGATTTGAATTTATCAATTTGCAGTTTTTCAACAAGCTCATAACTTAGAGTACTTTTTTTCATAAAGTGAGTTGATAATGCTCGCGGTGAATCTGGATCAGTAGAAGCATAAGCACTAGGGACTTGGAGAATTCCTAAAATCCAAGAGGGTAAGTTTATCCCAGGATGACGGGAGAGTTATCCCAACTTCCCAAATACCTTGAAAGTCACAGTGTAATAGCAGAAAACATGATCCTTTTGAAGCAACATTAACCACAGTCTTTTAGGGGTATTAATCTGGAGGCTGTTTGTTACCTTCATCAAAACGTACATCTATTTTATTAAATAAATGGTGGCAGCCTGATGCACCAATTCCTGCAGAGCCGTTTTACTCAAGTTTATCTAACCATCACTGGTAGCAGAGAATTCTCCCTTCTATTGGAGTAGGCATGGAGTTTTAGGGAACCACACAAATCTATACAATTGAGATGTTTTTCTACTTTCAGCTGCCCATTTCCCTGTGGTCGCTATGGAAAATTAAGGCAAGATCTCTATCTGAGTTTTTCATTTTCATTAACTTTATCATAAATATGTAGAAGAGATATGAAGAATGCTATACTTATTGAATACCCAAACATTTCTGGAACTTAGAAGCCCTGAGGGTTGCGATGGAGGTTTGAGCCCAATTGGACTTTCTGACCACCTGACCCTGAAATATCTCTACACACAAGTAATATTAGCTTCTTGAGGGAACTTTTGCTCTTGCTGTATCCTGACACCTAAAACCATGGTTGGCATGTCCTGGGTTTTCATTATATATTTATTGAGCTAAGTAAATGAATGAATGTTCATTATACGTAGCAAGGTGAAGAGAAACATAACAGAATTGAAAGATGGAACCACAAGAAGATAAGAGTGAGCCTTTGTTCTTTTCCCCCATAATTCCTCCTCAGGTAAAAACACTCACACTGGGGATACTGGTTATACTGGCAGGATTTCTCCTCATCTCTTGCAATCCACTACAAATATGGATTATCACATAATAAAATAAGGGGGAGATGAACTTGGAAAAGATAGTGAAAGATTTCATCATGAGAAGAGTTATCTTGCTTGTGCAAACCTCAGGAAAGTGTTATACACATATCTTGAACTTGAGACATCCTTATTGCTTACTGTCAAGTGCTCCGAAGTCAATAAATACTCCCAAGTTTCTGCAATGCATAGTAGCCTCTGCCTAATCACCTGCAGGTACCACAGAAGCCCTGATTCCAGAAGGAAGAGTTTGATAATAACAATCATGTTAATAATTGTAGCCATCATGTATTTGAAATTATGATGTGCCAGGCACTGTTAAAAGCATTTTAAGTGCATTATCTTATTTGATCCTTTTAACAACTCTGTGATGCAGGTGCTATTGTTATGCTCATTTTCTTTATGAACTAAAGCACAGAGACATTATGTATTTGGTATTAAATCCTGAAAGTTAAAGTTCAACATGAATGGCACAGAAATTCAGTGCTACTGGACACAGAAGAGATTGTTTGAATAAAAATACCATTATTTTCTCTGACCCAGTCCAAGAAAACTTGCAGGTTACTATACTAAATTCATGCAGCTATGGTCCAGAGCCTCAGAGAATCCCTCGAGGACCATGGTTCTCACAGGGGCTATTTTGTCTCTCAAGAAATGTTTGACAATGTATGTCTGAAGGTATTTTTGATTGTCACACTGGGAGTAGGAGGCTTACTAGCATCGAGAGGGTAGAGGCCAGAGATGCTACTTCTACAATGCACAAGACAGACTCCCCTCCCTATCACACCAACAAAGAATTATCTGGTCCCATCTGTCCATAGGTTGAGAAACTGCTCGAGATTTTCTCCTGCTCTCCATTCTGAATCTGCTTTCTTCTCTTTTGACAACTCTGGCTTCTGTCCCATGCTTCCTCTCCTCTCTCTCTCTCTCTCTCTCTGAATATCTTTCGGATTGCTGCTTCAGTTGGACAGTCAACTTCAGCTTGATTACGGCTTTGTAAATGTTAGATGCCTCTGGCCTCACAACCCTGCTATCTCATCTCATTTTTCAACAAACTCAGGAAGAAATTACTGACAAAATTACTAATGAAACTCTCAGAGATGTGGGATTTGAATGGGTCAGATTTTAGATGGGAAGCTTTTGTTTCCAGTGTGACAGAGTTTAAAACATAAACTGATTAGAAAGAATAAGAATCCTGGCATAGTACATAAAACCTTCACTGGAAATTTTTTTTTCTCTTGTAAACCAGGACAACAGATTTATCATATAAATGACTTGATATTTTAAAAAAAAGTATCAAAATCGGTCAATTTTGTGAGTAACATTTTAGGGTGATGTATCCTGTTGTTACAATAAATTATGGTGACCCAAATAACCCTGATGAGCCTGTGTTCTTGAAGAGAACTTGTACTTTTAGTAAGAATGGAAACCTGACTAGGTGCATAGAAAATAGGAAAAAAAGCAATGTTAAAACAAAGCAGTCTTTTCTTCAGTTACTAATGTTTAATATTGCTAGTGTAATTAATCTCATTTCCAATTGACTTTTTTCTTCCAAAGGCTAAATTAATCTTAGAAATATATCAACGTTATTCAGTGGCATATTCTTTAAGCATTATGATTTATACACAAAGATTGTTCTTATCTACTTTGAAATTTTGAGAGGTGACAGACAAACCATACCTCCAGATTAAGTCTTTAATTTTGTCACCGTCTTTGGAATAAACAGACCACAGTTAAGTTCTTGAGTATAGATAATGAAGGTATCTCACTCCCAGAAGCACCAATTCTGCAAAGAACATTCTTAATTGTTACAGTAATCATAACTTTAGTCTTTCATGTGTTGATATGCATTTTTTTATATTACATGAAATAGAAATTCATCAACAAGACAAAAAGGAACAGAGAATATCAATAGCATTTGTCTTTTTGCTTTTTCTTGCATCAGTATTCACTTTATTTTACCCTTTATTATAACCTACATCAGAAAATGGGCCAAAACAATGGGTTAAATGAAAATGAATCTATTTTGGCTCTTTCTTGTAGCTCTGCTAAATTATATTTTTTTTCTGAGATGAGATAAATTATTTGTGAAAACTGAAATGAATTTTAGTTTAGATTAGATCTTGTTTTTTCATTGCACTAAATATGAATTTTCAGAATTGGAAAGGTAGATATTACCTTTCCAGAATTGGAAAGGTATATATAGCTGTATATTTATGGTTATATTCACTAAAATTATTTGAAGAAAATTTTTATGAGAAAATTTTATAAGAAAGGCAAAATGTAAACATCTACCTCAATTTTTATCTTTGTAAGAATAGTCAAATGCTTATAGGATAAGAGTTTCTTTTTATATAGTTCTTAATAAACACCAGATAGGGACATGATATAATTTACACACACACGCACACACATGTATGCACATACTTGATTTTCAGAAAACCAAGAGTTATGTACTGTGCTTTTTCTTAAAATACAACAAAATTTCACTTTAAGAGGAATATTTCCTGAATAATCTAGAAGTCATTGTATCTTAAGAGTTTCTGTTTCTAAGAACACAAGATTTTTTTCTTAAAAAAAAAAAATCTATTCACATAGCTTCCTGGCCACTGGTTAAAAACAAAGCCATATCTTATGGATAAAGTCAGTTCATCTCCTCTGTGAGATGAGTTTCGATGAGGGAGATTTCTTTTCCTATTACCTGTGTATATCAGGTGAACATTTTTATTATCCTCAGTAAGCTAGGTGTTTCTCTCCATTCTGTTTTACTAGGGTCAGCCAAACATATTGGATATACTGAAAACACAAGCAAAGAAGTATTGACAAAAGCCCTGGTAATGAAAGAGGTATATAGATTCCATTATTGGAGTAGGCGTTGTCCTCGTCTGAACTGCTAAGATAAAATACCATAGACTGGGTGATTTAAACAACAAACACTTATATCTCACAGTTCTGGAGACTGGGAAGTCCAAGATCACATCCAGACTTGATGTCTGGAGAGAGCTCATTTCCTGTTTCATAGATGACTATCTTCTCACTGTGTCCTCACATGATGGAAGAGCAAACTGAGTTGTTTTGGGTCTCTCTTTATAAGGGACTAATAGCATTCATGAGGGCTCCATCCTCATGACCTAATCACTTCCCCAAAGCCCCACTTCCAAACCATCAATTGGGTTTCAACATATAAATTTTGAAGGGATGCACACATTCAGTCTCTAGAGCATGTTTTGAGAACACACATCAGGGAAGGACCAGGCAGAAGTGAGATATTCTTCTGGGCTCTCTGTTTCTGTATCATGGGATAATCACCAATCTGCATTCCAGACAATGGAGCCACAGCAGAAACAAATGCCAATAGCAGTGGTTAGTGAACATGGTGGCACACTAGAATCATCCGGGAAGCTTTAAAGGATACCAATCTCTGGGCCCTGCACCTAGTTATATGAATTTAACTTATCTGGGTTGGGGTCTGGGTATCAACATTTGAATAATGCCCTCTATGAGATCTTAATGTTCAGTCATGTCAGAGACCCATTGGTCTATAGCTATGGAGATAATGAGATGGAATCCAAGCCAGGAATGACAGCTGCATACCAGACATAGGCAGGAGAAAACATGAATTGAAAACCAGGCAGATGTCCTCATAGGCAGATACTTCATCAACCCTGACCAGTGCCCGTGAGCGGCTGGCCTCCTGCACTTGATTATGTATCTGAATCATGAAGCTCTGTAGATTTCTTGCTACTTAAGGAGGAGCTATACGAAATTTTTTTTCCAGGTCTTTTTTTCTTTAAAGGAACAAAAGCCCTTTGATTTACTTAAAATGTGCCTCATTATCATTAGTTAGATGAAACTTCAGTTTTGGATTAAAAAAAAATATGGCATTTTTTCCTTTGGCTTCCTTAAATGTAAACATTTTTTTTAAAGGAATGCCTGTTCATTATTTATAATAAAGTCTTATATTAAAAAAAAAAAGGTTGGCCTTGACCTAACACTCTCTGTCCTCAGACCTGGTCTGAGGCAATCATTGTTAACTCTTCCAGCCGTTTCTTCTGGTGTTTTCACACTTCTCAATGACATGATCCTACTGTTATTTTTATTTATTTATTTATTTATCGAAGATTTTATTTATTTATTTGACAGATATCACAAGTATGCAGAGCAGCAGGCAGAGAGAGAGGGGGAGGCAGGCTCCCCGCTGAGCAGAGAGCCCGATGCGGGATGATCCCAGGACCCTGAGATCATGCCTGAGCTGAAGGCAGAGGCTTAACCCACTGAGCCCCTCAGTGGGGCTTCCTTCAACTTCTTACTTTGGTAGATGAAGATTCAACCTGGTGAGTGCACTCTCCCTTCCCTTCCTGGTGTAGTTCTATCAACACATCTTTGGTTCCATTTCCAGGAATTCAGCTCTTTAACTATTGCCTTCTCAGGGTCCTAGATGCACTGGGCACTGGTCAGAGGTAATTTAAACATCTGCCTCTCAGAAATTCAGCAATAAGTCCTCTTTCTCACACCCATAGGGATCATTAGAAACAGGGAGCTTTTTCTTTTTCTTTCTTTTTTTTAAAAAAAGATTTTATTTATTTATTTGACAGAGAGAGAGAGAGAGAGATCACAAGTAGGCAGAGCAGCAGGCAAGGAGAGAGGGGGAAGCAGGCTTCCTGCTGAGCAGAGAGCCCGATGCGGGGCTCAATCCCAGGACCCTGAGATCATGACCTGAGCTGAAGGCAGAGACTTAACCCGCTGAGCCACCCAGGTGCCCCGGGAGCGTTTTCTTATAAACATTTTTTAAAAACCTTGAATAAATCCCCTTTTGCTGCACAATGGAACTATCAAACATTTCCTTAAAATTTCCAATTTTGGGGTACACTCCCTATTCTGAATGGGGTTACCTTCTATGTCTCAAAAGTGATTTGCTATTCTTGGCATCAGCCTCCAATTATTCCAAGATGTCCACTTCCCTCTGGGTTGGGCCACCTCCAGTAATTCCTGGGAGAATATCTGACACAATTCTAGCCTGGGAAGAGAAAAAGACAAAAATAGAACCCCAAATTCCATTTGTTGGAGGGAATCTCATCACAGTGGTACATGATTTTCCTGGGTGATTGTTAGAAGAGAATCCTTCATTATAGCTGCAGGCTCAGACAGGGTTGTCTCAAAAGCAGTTCCATTGCTTTATAGAAATGCCTCTATACATTCTTGGCACTCTGCACGTGGAAGTGCAGAACTGAGCAACGGTTCATGACGGTGATCAAACAAGAAAAGATTCAGTGTGTTTAGCATGAAGAAATGTGAATGTGTTGGGTGTGCCTGGGTGGCTCAGTCAGTTAAGCCTCGGACTCCTGAATTCAGCTCAGGTCATGATCTCAGGGTCATGAGATCAATTCCAATCCGCCCAGGTGAGTTCACACTCAGCCTGGAGTGGACTTCTCTCTCTCTCTCCCTTGGCCCCTCCCTCCACTTGTGCTCTCTCTCTCTCTCCCTTTCCTTTTTCTCTCTCTCAAATAAATAAATACATTTTTACAAAGAGGAATGTGAGTGTTTTAATTTAGAGTTTCTCCCTCTTTAGTAATGAGTTTGATTTTTTTCTCTGCTTGGACTAGAGCTGCCCTCTCTTCTCTTCTAGAACATTTTCTTCTTCAGTAATATAAAACTATGTGTCATATTCTGGTATGTTACCCCTGACTTCCTTAGGCATCTAGCCGACAGCACTCAGGGACTCTATAGGGCAGCCACCAAGACCAGGAAAAAGACCCATTTCTTCTCTCACATGGCTCTTTCTGGCTGGTTTTACTCCCTCTTGGTATTATCAATTCAAATTTCAGTAGCTTATTTAATCTTCACCATGGCAAGTATGTGAAGTTGGAATTAATTTGAATGAGGCTAATTCTCCCTTTTGTGCCAGAGAACACACACCTCCTCTTTTACAAGGTGCGTGAGAATCCTGGCTAATCTCATCCCCCCTGGTCTTTGTCCTTATTTTCCCTCTACCTTCATCTCTCATAAGGCAACAGCCTCCTCAGGGGAGTCTTCCTGGAGATCTGAGATGGTGGTGTCTTTCGGGAAGACTTAGTGGTTCCCTTCTTCTTTGTTTTCATAACATTTTGTCCATATCTCTGTAATAGTTCTTTTTAATTCCACACTATAATTCACCTTCTCCTTCTCCAATTCCTCTATCCTCCATTTCTTACATGATTTAGAGTTCACTGCACCTAACTTACTGACCGAGTCAAAACAGAGGCTAAATAAATGTTTATTGAACAAATTAATGAAAGAATTTTAAGATGGAGGTATCAAGAATAGTCTATGATTTATGCTTTTCCTTCACAGGAACATACTACCAGGCCTCTATTACACTTCAGGAGAAAGTAACCACCTGTGTCCAAAAGCAGCCAGGGACTATCAGAGAACTCAACCAAAATGGCTCAGGTGTATTTCTGAGGGTTATTGCTCTTCCCAGGACCCAAAGTCTTTCTTCTGTACTTCAGAGACTGAGAGGACAGAGTAATATCTAGGTATCTGCTTTTCTTCCACACTGGGTAACCTAAGAAATCTCTTTTTCTTTGAATTGCCAATGCGATTCATCAGAGAACTGTGGGAAGTATCTCTTCTAAATTTGCCCTGAGCAATTAACTAAGTGAAACTTTTTTCTCTTTTTTTTTTTTAGAACAGAGCAGAAGGGAACAGTCTGCTAGATAAAGCATGTTATAATAAGAAGATAAGAGGATATTTTCCAAAGAGCCTCTAAAATTTGGAGGATCATATCAGCCATCGAGCTTGAAAATAAAAAAACTGAAAGTATTTTTTTAAACTTTAAAAAAAATGATTTTATTTATTTATTTATAGACAGAGATAGAGTGTGAAAAAGGGGGAGAGGCAGAGGGAGAAGGAGAGAAAATCTTGCTAAGTGCCCAGCCTAAGCCAGACACAAGGCTCGATCTCATGACCCTGAGATCATGACCTGAGCTGAACTCAAGGGTACAATGGACTGAGCCACCCAGACACCTGTTAAAAGTATTCATTTATAAATTCATATAAGTAAAATTCAGGTAGAAACTAGAAAATGGGGTACCTTATACACACTCTGCATGTGAATTATTAGTTTTCAGATTCTTTGCAAGCAATATTTATCTTATGATTTAACTATTTGGATTGGTTTCCTAGGGTTGCTCTAACAAATTACCACAAATTTGATGGCTTAAAACAACAAAAATTTATTCTTTCATAGTTCTGGAGGTCCAAAATTAAGGTATTGGCACGACTGCTTTCTTCTGGAGGCTCTGAAGCAGAATCTGTTCCCTGCCTCTCTCTCTCAGCTTCTGGGGACTGTGGGCAATGCTCGCTAGCTCAGCACGTAGACTCATCACAGCCTTCTCTATTCCATCCTTACATCACCTTCCCTGTGTGTCGGTGTCTCAAATCTCCCTCTCCTTTTTCATATAAGGACACCAGTCATTGAATTTAGGGCCCACTTCAAATCCAGGATGATCTCATCTCAAAATCCTTAATGTCACTAAATCTTCAGACTCTCTTGCCAAGTAAGGTCATATTCATGGATACCAGGGTGAGAATCTGGACATACCTTCTGGGGTTTCTTTCTTTCTTTCTTTCTTTTTTTTTTTAAATATTTTATTTATTTATTTGGCAGACAGAGATCACAAGTAGGCAGAGAGGCAGGCAGAGAGAGAGGGAGGGAAGCAGGTTCCTGGCGGGGCTCGATCCCAGGACCCTGAGATCACGACCCCAGCCGAAGGCAGAGGCTTCAACCCACTGAACCACCCAGGCTCCCCCCTTCTGGGGTTTCAACGCACCACACCACCTATGGTTTTTAAAAATTTCTGCACTATGTAAAAAACATGTGTGCGATATTATATATATTAAGGATGTGATGATGGAAGCAAAGTGCAATAAAAAGTTGAGGCAGTTGTCTGGAAAATTCCAGGAAACTTGTCAATTTTGGTTGATGTGGCTGAATATTTTAGGCCAAGCATGCTTTGAAAATCTGTATGATGCTCTGGGCAAATCTCTTAGCCTTAAGAAATACGGAGTTGAGAAAATGATAAGACAGTACTTAGGAGAGGCGAGACATTAGTAGAGAACAGAAAGGTTTTTCAGGCTCAAAAATATTCGGAAAGTCTGGTGACTTGTGAAAATGACTTGCAACACTGCGAAATTACTAGACCATGGGTGGTTTGTTTGTTTGTTTGTTTGTTTTTTGAATTTCTTAGAGTCTAGAATTTGTGTTTTGATCTGTAAATCTGCAATTTAAGAAATTAATTGGAGTCATTTGGTTAATGTTTATTGAACTCTAGGTGTTCGATTATGAGAGAATTAATAGATATATTTAGCTGTTCTTTACTAGCTTCTCTTCGTCAATGATGTTTACATGATCAAATAAGGTTTTGATTGCTTTAATCTCAATTCCTTTTAACAATTTACTTGGCCTGGGACAGATCAGGGGATCAGTGTAGGGAATTTCAATTACAGTGAAGAACTGTATTTACATATTTTAAAACACAGTGCTCTAATTTATAAAACTTCTTCTATACAGTATATGATTTGATGAACTCCTCTAAAACATGCTTTGCTTGGTTATGGAATAAATAAGACATGTTTAACAAAACATATAGTTGAGTTCTTATGATTAAAAAAGGAATGAATTATAGTTGTTCGTTAAGGAAATTGTACAACAATGAAGTCATTGTTTGAATAACTTGTTTTTATGAAAGTGGTGAATAAGAAACTCTTTAAAATATTAAAGATCAAGGCATTAAAAAATGTTAACCAGTTGTGGCCCCTTTCCTTAACCAAAACATATGGAATATTTACTGCATTACAAAGAAATTCTTGGTGCACTTAATACTGTGGGTTTCTTAACCCATCTTGTTAATTTTGAACCAGAAAAAATGAGAAAGGGTGAAATCAGAAAAAGCAGTGTTGAAATAAATGCTGTAGGAAAGAAAATAGAATCATTAGGGTGAGTGTAAACAATCATCAGAAAGATATATGTGTATGTAGAAAATGGATCATTGATTTGATTGTTGGCTGGAGAGAAAAAGATAAATATCCTACCTTCTTATTGCTTCATTTTTCTCCTCTACAGCTTTAAACACATTCTAAAAGAAAAGTATTCATATTAATAACTGAAAGCAATAATATGTGATTGAACTGATTTAAAAGTTAGAGTAATATGGTCAAACTGTATAGTATGTTTCAACTTTAGTTGAAGGAACGAAACCGCTCTCATTACTTTTAACTATCTACCTTGAATAGGGAGATGCTGTGGGAAGACACAGTCTACCCTATCAGGCAAGGCTGTAGTAAGGAACGTGCAAAACGCAGCAGTTCTTTATCTGTGTGTGGGAAAGGGATGTATAACGAAGGGAGTACACATGTCATCTTTGTTTTCTCACTGGTACTTTTTTGCTTTTTCTCCATTAAGCAAGAAAAAGTCCAAATAATTCCTGGTTAAATTTTCAAAGAAGAGGAGAGATATAAAAAGAAAGATTTGTTAAGAAGTAGAATAAAGAGGGGGGAGGATTCAAGATGGCAGAGAAGTAGCAGGCTGAGATGACATCAGGTAGCAGGACATCAGCTAGACAGCTTATCTAACCATTGTGAACACCTACAAATCCAACGGGAAATCGAAGAGAAGAAGAGCAACAATTCTAGAAACAGAAAATCGACCATTTTCTGAAAGGTAGGACCTGTGGAGAAGTGAATCCAAAGCGATGGGAAGATAGACTTTGGGGGGAGGGGCCGGCTCCTGGCAAGTGGCGGAGCAACGGAGCACAAAATCGGGACTTTTAAAAGTCTGCTCCATGGAGGGACATCGCTCCAGAGGCTAAACCAGGGGGAAACCCAGGTGGGGTCAGCATAACCCCAGGTCTTGGGGGGTCACAGAGGGACTGGGGGCGTCTGAGTGCCGCAGAGCTCGCAGGTATTAGAGCAGGGAAGCTGGCTATAGCAACAAAGCTGAGGAGTGAGCTCTCAGCCCGGGGTTACCTTGTGTTGGTCGCAGGCTGGGTGGGCTCGGAGCGTGGCTGGAGGCCACAGAGATGGAAGCGACCGGGTGCATTTCTCCAAGTGCCAGCAATTGACTGCTTTCCTACCAGCGCGACCGCAGGCCAGGGAGGCGGGGTGGTTGAGCGCTTTTCTCTGAGGGCGCACTGAGGAGCGGAACCCCAAGCTCTTGGCTCCTCCGGGCCGAGAGATTGGGAGGCCACCATCTTCATTCCCGTCCTCCGGAACTCTACGGAAAGCGCTTAGGGAATAAAAGCTCCCGAAAGCAAACCCAAGCGGATTTCTTAGACCGGCCCCTGGCAAGGGCGGTGCAATTCTGCCCGCAGCAAAGACACTTGAGAATCACCACAACAGGCCCCTCCCCCAGAAGATCAACAAGAAACCCAGCCAAGACCAACTTCACTCACCAAGAACAGCAGAATTCCAGAGGAGGAGAAAGCAAATCTTATCTGGACAAAATGACAAGGCGAAAAAACTTACCACAAAAAAAAAGAACAAGAGGCAGTACTGAAGGCTGAAGACCTAATCAATACAGACATTGGTAACATGACAGATCTAGAGTTCAGAATGCTGATTCTCAAGGTTCTAGCCGGGCTCAAAAAGGCATAGAAGATATTAGAGAAACCCTCTCCAGAGAGATAAAAGCCCTTTCTGGAGAAATAAAAGAACTAAAATCTAACCAAGTTGAAATCAAAAAAGCTATTAATGAGGTGCAATCAAAAATGGAAGCTCTCACTGCTAGGATAAATGAAGCAGAAGAAAGAATTAGTGACATAGAAGACCAAATGACAGAGAATAAAGAAGCTGAGCAAAAGAGAGACAAACAAATACTGGACCACGAGGAGAGAATTCGAGAGATAAGCGACACCATAAGACGGCACAACATTAGAATAATTGGGATTCAAGAGAAGAAGAAGAAAGAGAGAGGGGAGCAGAAGGTATATTGGAGACAATTATTGGAGAGAATTTCCCTAATATGGCAAAGGGAACAAACATCAAAATCCAGGAGATGCTAAGAACGCCTCTCAAAATCAATAAAAATATGTCCACACCTTGTCACCTGATAGTAAAATTTACAAGTCTTAGCGACAAAGAGAAAATCCTGAAAGCAGCCCGGGAAAAGAAGTCTGTAACATACAAGGGTAAAAACATTAGATTGGCGGCAGACCTATCCACAGAGACCTGGCAGGCCAGAAAGAACTGGCATGATATATTCAGAGCACTAAATGAGAAAAACATGCAGCCAAGAATACTATATCTGGCTAGGCTATCATTGAAAATAGAAGGAGAGATAAAGAGCTTCCAGGACAAACAAAAGCTGAACGAATTTGCAAACACCAAACCAGCTCTACAGGAAATATTGAAAGGGGTCCTCTAAGCAAAGAGAGACCCTAAAAGTAGTAGATCAGAAAGAAACAGAGACAATATACAGTAACAGTCACCTTACAGGCAATACAATGGCACTAAATTCATATCTCTCAATAGTTACCCTGAATGTTAATGGGCTAAATGCCCCAATCAAAAGACACAGGGTATCAGAATGGATAAAAAAACAAAACCCATCAATATGCTGCCTACAAGAAACTCATTTTAGACCTCCTGATTTAAAGTGAGGGGATGGAAAACAATGTACCATGCTAATGGGCATCAGAAGAAAGCTGGGGTGGCAATCCTTATATCAGATCAATTAGATTTTAAGCCAAAGACTATAATAAGAGATGAGGAAGGACACTATATCATACTCAAAGGGTCTGTCCAGCAAGAAGACCTAACAATCTTAAATATCTATGCCCCTAACATGGGAGCAGCCAACTATATAAACCAATTAATAACAAAATCAAAGAAATACATTGACAGTAATACAATAATAGCAGGGGACTTTAACACTCCCCTCACTGAAATGGACAGATCATCCAAGCAAAAGATCAACAAGGAAATAAAGGTCTTAAATGACACACTGGACCAGATGGACATCACAGATATATTCAGAACATTCCATCCCAAAGCAACAGAATATACATTCTTCTCTAGTGCACATGGAACATTCTCCAGAACAGACCACATCCTGGGTCATAAATCAGGTCTCAACCGGTATCAAAAGATTGGGATCATTCCCTGCATATTTACAGACCACAATGCTCTGAAGCTAGAACTCAATCACAAGAGGAAATTTGGAAAGAATGCAAATACATGGAGACTAAACAGCATCCTTCTAAAGAATGAATGGGTCAACCAGGAAATTAAAGAAGAATTGAAAAAATTCATGGAAATGAATGATAATGAAAACACAACAGTTCAAAATCTGTGGGACACAATAAAAGCAGTCCTGAGAGGAAAATGTATAGGGTACAAGCCTTTCTCAAGAAACAAGAAAGGTCTCAAATATGCAACTTAACCCTACACCTAAAGGAGCTAGAGAGAGAACAACAAAGAAAGCCTAAACCCAGCAGGAGAAGAGAAATCATAAAGATCAGAGCATTAATCAATGAAATAGAAACTAAAAAAACAATAGAACAAATCAACAAAACTAGGAGCTGGTTCTTTGAAAGAATTAATAAGATTGACAAACCCCTGGCCAGACTTATCAAAAAGAAAAGAGAAAGGACCCAAATAAATAAAATCATGAATGAAAGAGGAGAGATCACAACCAACACCAAAGAAATACAAACAATTATAAGAACATACTACGAGCAAGTCTACACCAACAAATTTGACAACCTGGAAGAAATGGATACATTTCTAGAGACATATAAACTACCACAACTGAACCAGGAATAAATAGATAACCTGAACAGACCCATAACCAGTAAGGAGATTGAAACAGTCATCAAAAATCTCCAAACAAACAAAAGTCCAGGACCAGATGGCTTCCCAGGGGAATTCTACCAAACATTTAAAGAAGAATTCATTCCTATTCTCCTGAAACTGTTCCAAAAAATAGAAATGGAAGGAAAACTTCCAAACTCATTTTATGAGGCCAGCATCACCTTGATCCCAAAACCAGACAAGGATCCCACCAAAAAAGAGAATTGTAGACCAATATCCTTGACAAACATAGATGCGAAAATTCTCACGAAAATACTGGCCAATAGGATTCAACAGTACATTAAAAGGATTATTCACCACGACCAAGTGGGATTTATTCCAGGGCTGCAAGGTTGGTTCAACATCTGCAAATCCATCAATGTGTTACAATACATTAATAAAAGAAAGAGTAAGAACCATATGATACTCTCAATAGATGCTGAAAAAGCATTTGAGAAAGTGCAGCATCCCTTCCTGATTAAAACTCTTCAAAGTGTAGGGATAGAAGGCACATCCCTTAATATTATCAAAGCCATCTATGAAAAACCCACCGCAAATATCATTCTCAATGAAGAAAAACTGAAAGCTTTTCCACTAAGGTCAGGAACACGGCAAGGATGTCCGTTATCACCACTGCTGTTCAACATTGTACTAGAAATCCTAGCCTCAGCAATCAGACAACAAAAAGAAATTAAAGGCATCCAAATTGGCAAAGAAGTCAAACTATCACTCTTTGCAGATGATATGATACTGTATGTGGAAAACCAAAAGGCTCCACTCCAAAACTGCTAGAACTTGTACAGGAATTCAGTAAAGTGTCAGGATATAAAGTCAATGCACAGAAATCAGTCACATTTCTTTACACTAACAACAAGACAGAAGAAAGAGAAATTGAGGAGTCAGCCCCATTTACAATTGCACCCAAAACCATAAGATACCTAGGAATAAATCTAACCAAAGAGGCAAAGATTCTGTACTCAGAAAACTATAAAGTACTCATGAAAGAAATTGAGGAAGACACAAAGAAATGCAAAAATATTCCATGCTCATGGATTGGAAGAACAAATATTGTGAAAATGTCTATTCTACCTAAAGCAATCTACACATTTAATGCAATCCCTATCAAAATCCCATCCACTTTTTTTAAAGAAATAGAACAAATAATCCTAAAATTTATATGGAACCAGAAAAGACCTCGAATAGTCAATGGAATATTGAAAAAGAAAGCCAAAGTTGGTCGCATCACAATTCCAGACTTCAAGCTCTATTACAAAGCTATCATCATCAAGACAGTATGGTACTGGCACAAAAACAGACATATAGATCAATGGAACAGAATAGAGAGCCCAGAAATAGACCCTCAACTCTATGGTCAACTAATCTTCGACAAAGCAGGAAAGAATATCCAATGAAAAAAAGACAGCCTCTTCAACAAATGGTGCTGGGAAAATTGGACAGCCACATGCAGAAAAATGAAATTGGACTATTTCCTTACACCACACACGAAAATAGACTCAAAATGGATGAAGGACCTCAATGTGAGAAAGAAATCCATCAAAATCCTTGAGGAGAATGCAGGCAGCAACCTCTTTGACCTCAACTGCAGCAACTTCTTCCTAGGAACATCGCCAAAGGAAACAGAAGCAAGGGAAAAAATGAACTATTGGGATTTCATCAAGATCAAAAGCTTTTGCACAGCAAAGGAAACAGTTAACAAAACCAAAAGACAACTGACAGAATGGGAGAAGATATTTGCAAATGACATATCAGATAAAGGGCTAGTATCCAAAATCTATAAAGAACTTATCAAACTCAACACCCAGAGAACAAATAATCCAATCAAGAAATGGGCGGAGGACATGAACAGACATTTCTGCAAAGAAGACATCCAGATGGCCAACAGACACATGAAAAAATGCTCCACATCACTCGGCATCAGGGAAATACAAATCAAAACCACAATGAGATACCACCTCACACCAGTCAGAATGGCTAAAATGAACAAGTCAAGAAATGACAGATGCTGGCGAGGATGCGGAGAGAGGGGAACCCTCCTACACTGCTGGTGGGAATGCAAGCTGGTGCAACCACTCTGGAAAACAGTGTGGAGGTTCCTTAAAAAACTGAAAATAGAGCTACCCTATGACCCAGCGATTGCACTACTGGGTATATATCTTAAAGATACAAACGTGGTGCTCCGAAGGGGCACGTGCACCCGAATGTTTATAGCAGCAATGTCCACAATAGCAAACTATGGAAAGAACCTAGATGTCCATCAAGAGATGAATGGATAAAGAAGAGGTGGTATATATACACAATGGAATACTATGCAGCCATCAAAAGAAATGAAATCTTGCCATTTGCGACGACATGGATGGAACTAGAGGGTATTATGCTTAGCAAAATAAGTCAATCGGAGAAAGACAACTATCATATGATCTCTTTGATATGAGGAAGTTGAGATGCAATGTGGGGGTGTTGGGGGGAGCTAGGAAAAGAAAAAATGAAAAGATGGGATTGGGAGGGAGATAAACCATAAAAGACTCAATCTCAAAAAACAGACTGAGGGTTGCTGGGGGGAGGGGGGACGGGAGAGGGTGGTGGGGATATGGACATTGGGGAGGGTATGTGCTATGATGAGTGCTGTGAAATGTGTAAACCTAGCGATTCACAGACCTGTACCCCTGGGGATAAAAATACATTATATGTTTATTAAAATAAAAAAATTATAAAAAAAAGAAGTAGAATAAAGAGAACATGAACATTTTACATGGTGATTTATGAATATATAAACCAATGGGACCTAGGTTAAATCAGGGTGAGAAAGTGGAAAGAATTAGGAGGTCTGGCTCCAGGGCAAGAATCGTTTCCCCTAATTAAATGGGAGCAGGCTGGTAAACCAGCACACTTTTCTGAGCCCCAATTACTTCCTCAGCAAAATGAGCGGCCTGGTACAGATGAGAATATCATAATGTGCAGTTGAATTAAAAGAACTAAGAAGTCAAAGCTGCACACTTAATTTGACTGTTGGGTAGAATAGTGATATCACTGTGCTCACACACTCTTTAAATGACACTTAGATTTTTGAGAGATATTATTCATTATTTGTAATAGTGCCTGGGTGAGAGGTGATGAATGATCCAAAATTTATCACCATTGTTAGGAAAACAGATAAAACTTCATGGCTTTCTCCTTTAAGGAAGGATTGATAGATTTGACTATTTAAAAACAATCGTATGGGGGCGCCTGGGTGGCTCAGTGTGTTGGAGCCTCTGCCTTCTGCTCAGGTCGTGATCCCAGGACCCTGGGATCAAGCCTTGCATTGGCTCTCTGCTCAGCAGGGAGCCTGCTTCCCTCTCTATCTGCCTGCCTCTCTGCCTACTTGTGATCTCTGTCTGTCAAATAAATAAATAATATCTTTTAAAAAACAAACAAACAAACAAACAAAAAACAATTGTATGGCAAATCACCATAAAAAACAGAGGAAAAATCACACATTGTGAAGAAAAGATTTGCATCTTAAATATCTAAGAAATAAAGAAGGTACGAAAAAGAGGAAAGGGAACAGCTAATAGTGATAGAAAAATCAGCAAAAGACATGGCATGCTGTTCATATGAAGTGAAAACTGAGTTTCTGACCTTTAAAGATACTTAAAGATATTCAAGCTCAGTTATAATAGAAGAAATGCAAATTAAAACTATATTGAGTTACTATTTCTCACCTATCGGATTGGCAACAATCCACATTTGGCAGCATATTCTGTTGGCAAGGTTGTTATAAAACAGGCACTCTAGTACAGTACTGGTAGGAATGCAAAATTGTTATGTCCCTATGAAAAGAAATTTGGCAATATTTTTCCAAAGTACATGTTCATTTACTCTTTGACCCAGCATTTCAACTTCTAGGAATATAATCCGGGAAATGACATCAATAAAAGATCATTTATTATGTTATTTGTGTATCTAATAGGTGCTATGTATGTATAATGTAGTAAAGAACATAGGTGCCATGGATGTATAATGTAGCAAAGAACATATAATGTATATATAATGTAGTAAAGTATATATATGTATATATATGTATATATAAAATTACACATATATGTAAGTATGCATAAATGCAATTACATATATATATAATAATAGTAAAGAAAAACAAAACACAACCCAAACAAACACAATACAAAACAAAACACAATGATATGGTACATCTCATATATTTTATATATATGTACACACATATATACTAATATCATATTATATACTATATTTTATTATAGCATATGTATTATCATAAGGAATATTATCATACAGAATAATTTCATTGTTTAATAATCCTCTGTGTTCCACCTATTTATCCCTCTCTGCTCTCTAACTCTTGACAACTAGCAATGTTTTTACTATCTTCACAGTTTTGTCTTTTTTTTTTTTTAAAGATTTTATTTATTTATTTGACAGAGATTGAGAGAGATAGAGAGAGGCAGCGAGAGAGGAACACAAGCAAGGGGAGTGGGAGAGGGAGAAGCAGGCCTCCCACTAAGCAGGGAGCCTGATGCGGGTCTTGATCCCCAGACCCTGAGATCATGACCTGAGCTGAAGGCAGACGCCCAAAAACTAAGCCACCCAGATGTCCCTTCATAGTTTGTCTTTTCCAGAATGTCCTATAGTTGGAATTATACAAGACCTGTATGTTTATATTTAAAGACTTTTGTCTAGATTGTACATAATAGGTTGCACATAATAGTGAACAGAAAATAAATAAACTGAGAACTATGATATTGGTAAGAAGAAAGGACTGTTGGGAATTTTTGGAACCACAGGTTACAAATACAAAAAGAGAGATGTAAGCAATGTCAGAGATCTAGCATGTGAGGCACAGATAGATATTCTTAAGAGCACTTACATTAAATGATGCGATAGAAGATAAGAAATACCATATTCCTTAAAAAGTACTTAAATACAGGGTGCCTGGGTGGCTCAGTGGGTTAGAGCCTCTGCCTTCTGCTCAGGTCGTGATCCCAGGACCCTGGGATTAAGCCTCGCATTGGCTCTCTGCTTAGCAGGGAGTCTGCTTCCCCTCCGCTGCCAGCCTCTCTGCCTACTTATGATCTCTGTCTGTCAAATAAATAAATAAAATCCTTTAAAAAAAAAAAGTACTTACATACTTTAGTGACAAGTGTCTAAAATTCCTACATCTAAGATTCGTATCTTATTGGATTAATTTTCAAAGAGGCTCTTTAAAAGTTCCCCAAATGGTAATAATCTGGCAACGTTTGCACCTAAATTTACCAGAGTACCTGCTGACCACTGTTTGAAAGTAACTGCTCCTATTGAGTCTTTGGAGATTAAATTTATGCTGGTGGACCATCGTAATTATTTTGATTTGAAATTTGGAAGGAAAGATTAAAAACCTTTAGATAGTCAAATATCAGAGTTCCACCATATTTTTTTTTTTTTTAATTTTTTATTTATTTTCAGCGTAACAGTATTCATTGTTTTTTCACCACACCCAGTGCTCCATGCAATCTGTGCCCTCCCTAATACCCACCACCTGGTTCCCCCACCCTCCCACCCCGCCCCTTCAAAACCCTCAGGTTGTTTTTCAGAGTCCATAGTCTCTCATGGTTCACCTCCCCTTCCAATTTCCCTCAACTCCCTTCTCCTCTCCATCTACCCTTGTCCTCTATATTATTTGATATGCTCCACCAATAAGTGAAACCATATGATACTTGACTTTCTCTGTTTGACTTATTTCACTCAGCATAATCTCTTCCAGTCCTGTCCATGTTGCTACAAAAGTTGGGTATTCGTCCTTTCTGATGGAGGCATAATACTCCATAGTGTATATGGACCACATCTTCCTTATCCATTCATCCGTTGAAGGGCATCTTGGTTCTTTCCACAGTTTGGCGACCGTGGCCATTGCTGTTATAAACATTGGGGTACAGATGGCCCTTCTTTTCACTACATCTGTATCTTTGGGGTAAATACCCAGCAGTGCAATTGCAGGGTCATAGGGAAGCTCTATTTTTAATTTCCTGAGGAATCTCCACACTGTTCTCCAAAGTGGCTGCACCAGTTTGCATTCCCACCAACAGTGTAAGAGGGTTCCCCTTTCTCCACATCCTCTCCAACACACGTTGTTTCCTGTCTTGCTAATTTTGGCCATTCTAACTGGTGTAAGGTGGTATCTCAATGTGGTTTTGATTTGAATCTCCCTGATGGCTAGTGATGATGAACATTTCCACCATATTTTGACATAGGAAATCAAGGGAAGAGTGCCCTGAGAATAAATAAGGAAAAGTCATATACTTTTTTTCTTCTATAAAACAGCAAGTAATTCAACATAAAAATCAGTATTGAATGTAATTGTATAGTTACCTTGCTTCCAATCTACTCATCAGAATTCCCTGCAATTGAACCTTCTTCATTCATTCACATAACTATATATGCTTTTCTTCCCTAATATACCAGTGAAATCAAGTGCACTGACTCATTGTTTTTAGTGGAATCACATAAGAGAAAATCCGTATCTAAACTCCTTGTCATCAGGACCCTTCATTCCCTGTCCCTTACCTATCTCTTGAGCCTCATTCCCTTTCAACTCTTCAAATTAATCAAAATCCCTTCTGATAGTAGGCCTTTGGATGTTCCGTTCGCTCTGCCTGGAGCACTCCCCGCCTTGCCTCGCTATCTCCTACTTATCAGTCTTTGGGTCCGTGCTCAATCAGTTGTCAACTTCTCAAAAAAGTATTCTTTGCCCTTTGGGCTAAATCAGAACTCCTAGTTATATGTTCCCCAAATTCTATCAAGTGTTCTTTCAAAACACTTGTCACAGTTTTTAATTATATATATTATGATGTTTTGTTTATCTGCCTCTTCTTTTAAATTGTGTGGTCCATGAAGGCAGGGACCTTTATATTCTCAGCACTTAATATCGTGCCTGGGACATGTCTATGTCATGATATCTTTGGTTTCATTTGCCTCACTGTCTTGATTCTGTATCCCTTGCTGCTTTGAACTCAGAGATACATTCAGAAACTAAAAAAGGTAAGTCTCAATCCGGGCAGCTCATTAGAATCATCTGAGTGGGTTTTATAAAAGGATCTCAGCATAGATCAATCAAATCAGAATCTTTGGGGTGATGATTCTCAAAGTGTGTGACGCTGTTGACCAGCACATCAGTGTCACCTGGAAATTTACTAGAAATGCAAAATCTTGTCCCCTCCCAGCACCTACTGAATCAGAAGGTGTGGGTAGAGAACAGCCATCTGTTTAACAAGCACTCCAGCTGATTCTGGTACATGTTAAAGTTTGAGAACAAAACCACTGTTTTAGCAAACATCAGAGTCAACTAGAGAGCTAACTAAAATATAGGTTGCTGGGCCTGGCCTCCAGACCTTCTGAGTCAGTAGGTCTGGGGAGGGCCTAAGAATTTACATACCAAACAAATGTCCACATAATGTTGATGCTACTGGTCAAATTTTGAGAATGACTGCTCTAGGGCTGGAGTCAACAAACTTCTTCAGTCATGGCAAGATAGCAAATATTTTAGGCCTTTTGTGTCACATGGTTTCATGACAACTCCTCAACTCTGCCATTGTAGAGGGGAAAGCAGCCATGGACAACATATAAACAAATGGGTTGGATTCCGGTGCTGGGCTGGATTTGGCCCAGTGGTCTATAGAGTGCCTGTTATAGAGGCTGGGACCCATGTATTTTCTCAGATAGCGGTTCTGAACCTTGAATGTACTATATTAAAATCACTGGATGAGATTTTAAATAATTTCAATTCTCTAGACTATAATCAGTATCTCTGATGGTAGGGCCCAGGCCTTAGTGTTGTTAAGGCTCCAAGTTATTTCTGGTTAGTAGTCAGGTTTGGGAATTATTGGTTTGCAACTTTGGCTAATCCTCTGATTTCTGATTCTGGCTTGTTCTTGACCAGATTCCCTGGAATCTCTCTGATCCTTGACTTGTTGACCCTGACCCCCTTAGGGAATGTTAACCAACTATAAACCATGTTAGGCAGGCAGATTGTAAAAAGACCTAGAAACAATGAAGCATGTAACCTTGAACCATTAAAATGAGCTTAATTTGCAAATAAAATGCAGTTCATCAACAAGGAAATAAATCATGAAGGAATGAGTTTTGATGGCTTGGAGACTATCCCACTGATCCCTATTATCTCAGGGTAGAATTACTGTGGGTCAGTTTTCCAAAGGCTGACCTCACTTCTTAAAGTATGTCAAATAGTTTGGAGCCAAAGGAAACTAAAGTAGTTTTTGGAGAGTCAAGGATGATTGGAACCACGAAGACACAGGACACAGTATAGTTCTAATTATCATGATTCCTTTGGTCAATCAGTTTGTTATCTTCTATTTGGAGAAAAGAATAGTGTGTGTCTGTGCACACACGGGCACACAAGCCCATGCACACACGAGTCCCTGTGGTTTATAATTGTTTTGAGAGGCAAGAATGTCTAGAAACGGTGGCAGATGTTTTCTTTCACCTGCATGCTTGGGCTTAGCTCACTTACCAGGCCAGTTAGAGGTGTGGATGCTGTCAAGTGTGGATTTCT
Organism: Martes martes; assembly: GCF_963455335.1. Lineage (NCBI taxonomy): Eukaryota > Metazoa > Chordata > Mammalia > Carnivora > Mustelidae > Martes > Martes martes. The sequence continues at coordinate 80,730,692 of NC_137889.1, forward strand.
TCATGAGATTCTGCAGGCTCCTAAGATTTCCTGAGCTTCCTCCAAACAGAAGGTGTCTCTGTGTGCGTGTGCAGGTGGTGTAACACTGGCCCAGTGCTGTTCAACAGAACTTTCTGTGATGATGAAAACTTACTATATACACCGTCCAGTGAGGTAGCTATTGGCTGCATGTGGCTCATGAACACTTGAAATGTGGCTGGTGTGAATAAAGAATTAATTTTTAAATTAAATTATAATTTTTTTAGCTACATATAAGAAGTACTGTTTTGGACACTGTGGCTTTCACCAATTAGAGAACAAGTCTTGGCATATGACCTTCACATTACTCCTACTTAAGAAACAGCCTCTCAGGTTGAACATCGATAGAGATGGACATGGAATACAACGCATTGGTGACTGGGATGGGGAGAGCACGTGCCGTTGGCGGAGTTATGCCCATCTCATTTTAATGCCAATTGTGAAAAAAGTAGGAATAACTGTGGTGCCTGACCAGACACAGGATAATTAGGTAGGAAAAAAGGTAACAGACACCATTCTGGAATGCACTTGTTCCCTTTTTTGAGGTTAACTATTTGGTGATATGATCTAACAGATTGGAAATCTCAGAGATGAGAAAAAACAGTGTGCAGATGCAAAGACCCCAAAATAAGCTTCAGTTTGTTGAACCCAGAGCTTCTCTAGCTGCCTTCAGAACTCATGTCTGTACGTGCATGTGTACTATCTACTAGTAACCAAGAGCTGGTGCTCCATGCAGCACACTTTGGGAAGGAATTCTCTATAAAATGGTTGGTTGCTGTTCCTGCTATAAATCCCATTTCCAATCATTCTATTCATGGATTTTTCTGCTCTTTTCTTTTTTGCCTTCTGCCATCTCATGTAGCTGGGTCTATGTCAAGAGCATCTTAGGGGGGTGCCTGGGTGGCTCAGTGGGTTAAGCCTCTGCCTTCAGCTCAGGTCACAGTCTCAGGGTCCTGGGATCGAGCTCTCTGCTCAGCAGGGAGCCTGCTTTCCCCTCTCTCTGTCTGCTTGTGCTCTCTCTCTCTCTTCAAATAAATAAATAAAATCTAAAAAAAAAAAAAAAAAGAGCAACCTAGGGCCTTTGCAAGAGGGATTGTGCCATAGGAATCAGAGTCATGGCTCATGCCAGTAACTTGTGCCTTCAGTAGCAGTTTGAGCCCCATCTAATGGATGCAGTCTCCACTTGGTGATGGTCGGCTTCTGGGCACACCCAGTTATATGGCTCAGTGGGTCAAATAGCACTTGGTTCATGCTGGGCATCTCAGGTAACTTTGTTGTCTTAACAGAGGTTGGTTTTTGAAGTTTGAGGATTTCTAATGATAATTCATTTCACTTAAAAAACTAAATGAAAAAAGAGCAAGTGATGCTTTTTGAATGTACAGTGCCAAAGATGCCTGTGAAGTCAATTTCTCTAGTATTCAATCATTTTATAATTCTGCAGCATATTTAACTAAATGGAGAGTAGTTTGCCATATCTAGCTTTTCTATTAATATCCACCATACCTTCCTATTAGTCTGTGCACTTAGTTTATCTTCATACATGCGGAGGGGTTTCTTTTTCACAGTTGCTCAGCTGAGTGAGAAAGGAGACTATAATTATAGAGAAATGTAACTTTTTTAGAGTCAAAATGTTCTGTACATAATTTTTTTTGTTCAGAAAATAGATAACAGCTGCAAAGTAAGCCACATTTACTTTCACCTCTGCCAAATTATTTATCAAATTTCAAAGGCCATGCTGGTCTAAAGAAATGCAAAAATGAACTTAATTTCTTATTAAAGTGTTTTGGCTTATGTCTATGGTAAACATATACAATTTATTGAATTGGATAAATATTAGTATGAGTAAAATATGGTTTTTTTAAAGCTAAGATTATAGCTGCATACTCACATATTTTTATATCTCATCATACTTCCAGGACTCCCAGAACAGATTGGGCAATTGTTTTTACTTATTTTTCACTTTTTTACTGAGCACCAGTATCTCAAACAAAGGACTTCCTTGGCAGAGCCAGCAGTAACAGAGTTCCAAATGTACTTAGGTGCAGATTATCCAGTTGTCTTTATTCTTCCAACTTTATTTATTTTGTTTCTTACATGTTAAGATGTTAACATAATAGGTCAAAATTCATGCTTACTTGTCATAAGAATCATAAAAGATTTTGGCTCACCTTATTGCTAGAGAGCTTGGTTTTGTTTACCACCAGTGTTGAACTGGGATACATCATGTTGTTTAGAATATATCTGAAAAGTTAATCTAAATATACCATGTGTGTTATATTTTATGGGAATTGGAATCATGTAAATTGAAAACCAAAATAGCATAAAATGGTAATAACATTTTTAAATGTGAAACAATGTGTATTATCTATAGCATATAAAAAACAAAGAATATTTTCAAGGCTGGTCTGGCAAATGGCAATATTCTATGTAGAAAACCCAAAAGACTCCACCAAAAGGTTGCTAGAACTGATACATAAATCCAGCAAAGTCAGGGAATATAAAAATCAGTGTACAGAAATCAGCTGCATTTCTATACACCAGTGATGAAGCAGCAGAAAGAGGACTCAACGAATAGGTCCCATTTATAATTGTACCAAAAACGATAAGACACCTAGGAATAAAACTAACCAAAGAGGTAAAACATCTGTATACTGAAAACTACAGAACACTTCTGAAAGAAATCGAAGAAGACACAAAGAAATGGAAAAACATTCCATGCTCATGGATTGGAAGAACAAGTATCATTAAAATGTTTATATTACCCAAAGCCATCCACACATTGAATGCAATCCTAAGGTTGCTGTGGCAAACTGTGCTCACGCTGCTGCCCTATGGTGGCGCCATATTAGCTGATAGAAGTGTCCATCACTCCTGCAAACATCCTGGAAACCCAGCTATTATTGCTTAAGGGAATTGAAACTTTTTCTGGGGAATGTGGTGACTGCTACACTGTTATCTTATCATTCACTATTATTGTGATTTAAAATATTTTTAGATCACATAAAAAGACATCCACATGTTATTTAAGGGATGGTACATCTTTTAGTGCTGAAAAATAAGCTTTAAAATCAGTAATTTTGCAATGGAAGTTAGAGGTGATGAAATGTGACGAAGAATTTCTCATCATTGTCATTATGGGTTATACATATTTTTGGAGAACTCTGCAAAACATCAGAGATAATATTGCAAAAATTAAAGTGAGACATTAAAGCAAAAGATGCATATTCATTTTAGGCAGGCATTTCCCATCACATACTCAACTTGGGAAAATGAGGCTTGAATTATCAAGGTTTTGAAATATGCTGTGTTCAGCAACTCGGTGCTTGTGCAAAATGCTATTTCTCCAATACCAGAAGAGCTTCCTAATTTTATTTAAGAGTAAGGAACTTGGGGGCACCTGGGTGGCTCAGTGGGTTAAAGCCTCTGCCTTTGGCTCAGGTCATGATTCCATGGTCCTGGGATGGAGCCCCACATCGGGCTCTCTGCTCGGCAGGGAGCCTGCTTCCTCCTCTCTGCCTGCCTCTCTGCCTACTTATGATCTCTGTCTGTCAAATAAATAAATAAAATCTTAAAAAAAAAAGAGGAAGTTGTTTTAAAGGTGGAGATTGGAGGATAGGGATGAGGAGGGAAAGACAATGGTTTGAGCAAACCAATTCTGATATATCCTCCTACCTTCACAACTGTTCGGTTTATTTTTCCATTTCTAATATTTACTGTGATTAAAAAAAATGACTCAGGAAATAGGTCCATGGACAAGAAGAGGAGGGAGTAACTGAAGGTAGCAAATAAGAAGTCAACCAATCCCGAGTGGTGTTGCAATGGAGAGATAAATACAGAACAAAAAAGAAACAAGTAGATTTCTCTGCATTTTCTGTCATCTTTTAACTTTTCATATTAAGTCTTATCTACTCCACTAACACACTTCTACTACCAGCTGGGTCCCCATATAGCAAGATTTTAAATATCAAGTCCCCTAAATATGTTACTTTTGCCATATTTCTTCATGGATATTTTAGTTATCAAAGATGGTAAGCCTTTTCTCTCCATAATATATTTTAGATCATGTTCATTAGGGGCTGATACACAGTTCCTGTCTGACTACTATAGCACTTGCAAAATCTGTGCATAAGGGCCATTCATAAATTTCAGGAGATAAGTAATAAACATAACAATATTATTTCCTGGATTAATAATATACCCTATGAATGATGAAGAATTGTTGAAATAAATTATGGCTTACATGTTGGATACTCTTGGAGAGTTGATTTAATCAGATTGTGTGTAGCACCAGGGTTTCTTGGAAACATTTCCTATAAACATCTCTCATTATGTATTAGTACATTGCTTAGTTTGGATTTCCCCCAAGAGACAAACCTTTGGGAGAATCCAAGTTAATTAATTGAGAAAGAGGAAAAGGGAAGGAAGAAAAGCCAAAAAAAAAAAAAAAAGGACATGTATTTGTGAGCAGGCTATTGCTGTGTGCAACTAGGGTTGCACAATCATGTGGGGAGCACTTTGAGAAACTATATGAACACTTGTCCCTCTGAAGAGCAGGAATGTTGGGAGATTTATTCACCAGTTCTCATCCTCTGTTGTTTCAAGATGGCCCCATGGTCTTAATTCTTCATCCCTCCAGTTCCCCCATAGTTCTATAGGGTTGAAAACAACCTTAAGCATAGAAGAGAAATAGACCCTTAACATGGGAATTTCGTTTGCCAGGTGCTTCCTACCTCAGTTTCAGGTGCAGTCAGATGGGCAGAGGGAAAACGGAGAGGCATCAACATCATTTGTTGCAGGCATAATGCCAATGTTGAGCGAATAAAAAATATTGAAACCTCCACGATATGTGGAGTTTGTTCACATACACACTACTAGAAGTAGTCTCATCCATTTTGCTTTCATGTATTTTCTTTTAGACTTGATTGCTCTCCTTGTCAGCTTTGCCTCAAGAGCATATAGTGATTTCCCAAGGCGTTTCTCCATATTTTTAAAGTGCTTTAGACTTAGAATTTCTCTTTAGGGAGTTTCCAAAATATATGCAGCATCAGGTCTTAAAAATATAAAAAAGGAAGAGTTATTACTACAATGACAATAGAGTGAATTTGTAAAGAATCTTGAAAAGGTAGGTGACAAAGTCAATTTTATGAAGCCAGCAATTCCTTTAGACATGCATGTAATATACAAAATGAAATCTTTCAGTATGTATTTATTTTTAACATTTGCATTAGTAAAGTTTGACTTCATCTTTATTTAACGTATTGTGTACCAATTGGATGAATCAAAATGTGCATTGTTAAGGAAGGAGTAGAATATGGAAGTGAATGGAAAATTGGTATCTTTATTATCTTAAAATGCAATACCATCTTGATACAGCAAAGACTCTTCTGTAGTCTAATTTGTTTAACAGAAAGGTAACCTTTGTGGAATGGCTTGGCTACTAAATATTTGGAATTATTTACTATGGATAACACAAATCAAACTTCCACATTTTTGTTTTATTTTTATGTTCCTTTCCATTGAAATGGAAAAAAGGTGCACTCTTGATTATCTTCTCTGGTATAAGGAATAGTTAGTGGAGATAGTCAAAAGATTGCCTCTCACGTTTGTTATGTCTCTAAAGCAGGATGCTAAAAGAACTTATAACACACAGAGCCTAGACCTCTTTCTTCCCACAGTGCACATTTCTGAAGCTGTTACTAGGTGGAACTCCCTGTTTTTTTCCACTACTATTCACATATATTACATAAAGAGTAATATGTATATGGATAGTAATATATGATGTATATAATTATGTATCAATTTCCAGATTAATTTCTGTACACTGGTTCATGTCATGTTATCACCAAATTTAAGAAGATGAAAAATACATCAACACTAAACTTAACCAAGCTCTACATGATCTATATGATTTTATCTTGCCCATCCAATATTAACCACCACTGTCACCGAATCTATGTCCTATATAAAATTCTGGCCATTGTCTTTTCAGACTTTTCACATAAAAGGCTTATGCCTACCTTTTGTTTTCTATCACTGTGCTTCTAAAATCTAAAGGGAGGCACTGGGTGTTATACACAATCAATGAATCATTGAACACTACATCAAAAACTAATGATGTACTATATGCTGGCTAACTGAATATGACAATAAAAAAATAAACTCTAAAGGGAGAATTTTATTCTTTTCCCTTAAATGTCAACTTTTCATTGACTTCTGATAGTAGACCATGCAGATTTTTCTTCCTCCATCTCCCTTCTTGTTTATTGTGAACTGTGTATATACTACAAGAAGTATCTTGTACTTTTCCTATTTGCTAATAGCTCAAATAAAAAAAATCAGAACAATTATCTCGAATTATAATGTACATGACAATTACTTGAAAAACTTGAAAAAAATGCAGATTCTAGAGCCTCTTCAGATAATTCTGATGAAGGTAATCATGGACCACTCCCTGAGAAATATTGTTTTAGTTTCTTCTACATGTAAAACTTTAATTTATTCATTCTTTACAGGCTACATAAAATAATACATTATCTTCCTATTCTCCTTGAGTTGATTAGTTGATAAAGTCCTATCTCGACCACAGCTGGGCCAGTAGTTAAGCCTGGACACTGAGGTGATTTTAGAAAGTCACAGACATTGATAAAGAGTGAAAACTGCTAGTTGCCAGATAAATTAGATGTCACTTTGGATTATAGGCAGCAATGCCATTTTAGAGTTAACTGTATCCACTGCCAAATAGCTTTCAACAGACTAGTTGAAATGTTTCATATTTTCCTGTAATATGTTATCACCATCTCTACATGACAGTAGCTTTCCAGTCATAGATGGGAGTAAATGCTTATGAGGCAAGATGGAGACCATCTTGTTGGCTCATGATTTTATTTCATAAAAATAGTCCTCCAGTGAGATAGCAATAAGTAGTTTTGAAGGAAAACAATAAAATTTAAGAGTCAGTCTTTAAAATTCAAAGAGCAGGAAGATAGAATAAAACCCTTTTATAAAATCAGGCTTATTTTCTACTTAATAGAGTCCAAGTAAGCCTTGGACTCTAAGCAAGTAAGCAAGTAAGTTTACCAGCTTCTTCTTGTCTATTTGTTTCTGATCTCTATTACAAAAACTTGGTTAAAATATACTACAGTGTATTTCTTTAATATAGCTATTTCAGATGATCTGTTCTTCAGGTTTATCTATACACTTCATGTCAGGAAGTCATGAGAGGTATACAACTATCCTATAGTCTTTTTTCTTCCATTTGATTCAGATTTTTATAACCTAAAGTTTTCATGCTGAAATTTTAAAAAAATTGATATAAGATTTTCCATTTTCCTCTGTTCTTTGCTAGTAAAAAGTCTCAGTGCTTAGTGACTCATTTACTTCTTTCCATTTTTTTCCTAAAGTTATATGTCCTACAGATTACATTGTTATTCCTAACTAAGGCATTTAAATTTTAACTTCTGAAGATAAATCATTTCTACCCAAATGAGAGAAAGGAATCAGTGATCCCACTTCAAGATGGAATTTATTTAAGGAAAGCCAAACATTACTGTTAAAATCATTTAAAATATGAGGAAGGGCACTTGGGTGGGTCAGTCATTAAGCCTCTGCCTTCAGCTCAGGTCATGATCCCAGGGTCCTGGGATCCAGCCCCGTATCATGCTCTCTACTTGGTGGGAAGTTTGCTTCTCCCTCTCCCACTCCCCCTGCTTGTGTTCCCTCTCTAGCTGTGTTTCTCTCTGTCAAATAAATAAATAAATAAATAAAATCTTAAAAAAATAATATAAAATATGAGTAAACCTGCTACACATACAATTTTGGAGCGAGGAAAGGGAAATAAAGATTTAGGATGTTTGTTTTAGGTATTGAAAGCATACGGAGGACAAATGGGTTAGGTTCTAAGCTTCGTGAATATTGGGGTATGCTGAATAGGACAGTCTGATAATAAACAGTAATTGAGACATTTATTCATGATATACAAACAGTGAGGGGGTAGAAGAAAAGGAATGGATGAGAATGTAATTCTTAGTGCCAGAATACACAAAAGGAAAATTAACAATAAGATTTGTATAAAGAAAGGCTAACTCTATACCAGCCCCTCCAGGGAAAGAGAAGTCAAGATGAGAAATGGAACAAGATCAAAAAGGAATTAAAAACATAAGCTTATTTAGCAAGTATACCAAAGATCAAAGGAATATCAATTTAGAAATTTGTCAAGATTGTCTAAGCAGATGTCATTTAATCAGTATGAAATTGTATAAAATTCTAAATGGCATTATTGTTAACATGTATAGATAGTTGGAATGATTATAGTAACTTTAGCACATTATTATTGCATATTGTATACTTTTGTTAAAAGTTAAAGATAATGCTTAATTTCTCTCATTATAGGTTTATATCAGTTCAGTCCTACAAAAGATGACAGAATTACTTTTGGGTTCCAGGTACTGCAGTGGCATTAGAAATACAAAACACTGTTGAGAAAAACTAAGGAAGACCTGAATAAATGGAGAGAGATATTATGTTCTGGGTTGGAGAGATTCAATATTTTTAAGATGTCACTCCACCGTTCTGACACAATGATCTACAGGTTCAAGGCAATTTCAATCAAAATCCCAGCAGACATTTTTGTAGAAATTGACAAGCTAATTCTGAAATTTGTATTGAAATGCAAAAGACTAGAATGGGTCAAACCATGTTGGAAAGAATAATAAAGTTGGAAGACATACATTATGGGGCTTCAGGACTTGTTATAAATCTATAGTAATCAAAACACCGTACTAATGGTGTAAAAACAGATGTATTATGGAACATAATAAAGAGTTCAGAAATAGACTCACATATATATAATTGAGTTTTGACAAAGGTGCCATGGCAATTTTGCTGTAAAAAATAGTTTTTTAAATATATACTTTTGAAACAATTAAATATCCACATGCAAATGAATGAAATTTTATCTGTATGTTGTACAAGACACAAAACTTAACCCAAATGAGTTATAGACTTAAATATAAAGCTTATACCTATAAAATTTCTAGGAGAAAATTTTGTGATCTTGGATTTAGTGAATATGACATCAAAGATGGTAACCAAATATTTCTTAGATACAACAAAGTTACCATCCATAAAAAAAAAATTAATAAATTGGATGTAATCAAAAGTAGGTTTTTCTGCTCTCCAAAATACACCATTAATAGCAGGAAAATAAGCCATAGACTGGGAAAAATATTTGCAATATACATATCTAATAAAGTACTTCTACCCAGAATATTAAAATATGTTCAACACAATAGTAAGAAAACAAGCACTCCAAAAGAAATAGTCAAAAATTTCAATAGACTTCTTTAAAGATTTATGGATGGCAAATAAGCAAATGAAAAGATGCTCACTATCATGTAAATTAAAACCCCATTGAGATAGCGTTCTATAGTCACTAGGATTGCTATAATTAAAGACTTGTTCTTATCATCTGTTGGCAAGGGTGGAACAATTAGGACTTTCATAAACTCCTGGTGGGGATGGAAAATGGTACAACCATATAGGAGAATAGTTAAAACATACCCTTTTTAAAAAGTTAAACATACCCTTACCTTATAACCTGGCCATTCCACCTCTGGGTATTTATGTGAGAGTGATGAAAGCTTATGTTCATATAAATACTTGAACACAAACAGTCATAGCAGCTTTATTTGTAACAGCCAAAAACTGCAAGCGGCTCAAATGTTCATCAACAAGTGAATGGATAAACCAGTTGGATCTCTGTACAATAGAATAATACTCAGCAATGATACTGGTTCACACAGCAAATGGATGAATCTGGAGGTTATTACTATTTTTTTAAGATTCTATTTATTTATTTGGCAGAGAAAGACAGCGAGAGAGGGAACACAAGCAGGGAGAGTGAGAGAGGGAGAAGCAGGCCTCCCGTTGAGCAGGGAACCCAAAGTGGGGCTTGATCCTAGGACCCTGGGATCATGGCCCTAGCTGAAGGCAGATGCTTAATTACTGAGCCACCTAGGTCCCCCTCTGGAGGTCCTAATTATAAGTGAAAGAATCTAGACAAAAAAGATATCATATTTCATGATTCTATTTATATAAAATTTTAGTAAATACAAACTAACCTGTGACAGAAAATGGATCACTAGTTGTCTGAGGATAGAGGAAAAGCCACTGGAGTGGAATAAGAGAGTAGGATTACCAATGGGGCACTGGGAATATTTTGGGAGTGACATATTCTTTATAGTGATGACGTTAAGATATATGAACTGTACACTTTAAACACCTTAATAAAGCTGATCTAAAGCAAAGAAAGAATATTAGAACTATCTTTGATGTAAATAAATATTTTGTTTCTCAGATTATAAATGGGTAAATTATAATCCTGTATTTTACTTAATAAAAAACCTGTTAAAGGAAACTCCTTATCCCTTTTATATAAATGTTAGCATAGTCACCAAATTGGGTGTCTTAGAAAATATCTAGTTCTAGTTTTAAAACTCTTTACCCAGATATATGTTTTCACAGGGAAAAAAAAATCTTCCCTTTGGTTTTTTGGAGAACAACAAATTCTGGAGGAGAAAGGAGCCTGGGTAGTGCTCTTATTCTGTGTGCTCACCAAAACTGGGCAAATCTGGCAGAAACAATTTAAAGATGTTTTTGGTTATGACAATCAGAACTCAGCCAATATGTTGTTCTGACTCTTTCTGAGTCTTTGAGAAACTTAAAGAAATATAGACTGTTTTGTGGGAAGACTCTAAATTACTTTGTCTCATGAGAGTCTTATGTCATGGGAACATGGCCAAGTCCTAGTCCAATACTGACTCAGAGAGAGAAAGAGAGAGGCTTTCTCAAACATTTTAAAACCTTCAAAAATAAAATAAAAAAAGTCTTCCTCCCCACAACACACCCAAACACAGACATCTGGGGTAGGAGTGGGGTGGGGACTACTTCTTAAAAGAGAATAGCAAAGCTAAGTCATAGTACCACAATCAAGTTTGCTGTGGCATCTTAACGGGCAGAACCCATATTATCCAATTTTAACATAATGGAGCAAGAGATTCTACAGACAAAAGACATGGGGTGCCAACAATGACACTCTAAAATAATTAGTGTGAAAAATTGAAGAAACAAAGGAAATTAAATGCAAAGATGTTTGGCATTCTAGCCAAGGGGAAAAGGAAAAAGGTTCCACAAGTCTTAAGCTTACGGATGGCTAACATCCCTAAGTGTTAGCAGGATCTTAAATGAATACAAATACAGCATCTCTCCTTATTTGAACTAATCTGTTGTGGAAAATTTAAGCTGGTTTATCTGTTATATTACACTCACCGTGAATTCTTTTCCTTACTTTTAATGCTCTATGAAATATGTTTGGATTGGCCGATTGCTGTTGTCATGCATTGGGATGATTCGAGCCATTCCTTAGCCTTCTGACAAGTTATGATCTAGCGTGAGATACATGAGAGTACGTACAGAATAACAGAGAAGAGGCAAAGGAAAAAGACACAGAAAAGAGAGAAACTAATAACACAGAAGTTATGACTCTATAATATGTCAGAACAGCATTGGTCTGTGTGATAGGCTGACTAAGCAGGTGTTGAAAGCATTTTGTGAAAGATCCCCAAAAAATAATCTGATAATTTAGAAAGAAGCTATGTGAATTTCCCCATGAATAATCTGGTAATCTAGAAAGAATCTGTATGAATTTCCCCATACATGTATGTTTCATTTCATTTTTGAAATATTTTTTGCTTGATGTTATTTTTATTTTGAACTGCATGTGGTTAGATGTTGTCCTTCAAATGTTTGTATTCTCTGAAGTTTTTAAATTTTCCTGTTAGACGCTTATCCTTGCAAGAGCTAATGGAATAGGAAAAGAGAAAAAAATTGATTGAACCTAAAGTAATAAAGTTGTTTTACAGAGACAATAGAAGAGTGTGGGCAAGAAAAATTTATATGGTTGATAGAACCTAAAGCAATAAAGTTGATGGTGGTAGAAGTCACTGGGGATTTTTGGTTCTGTAGTAGCTAACGACCTCAGTATTTCCAGCACCATGAAGATCTTGTGCTTGATTTAAATTTAATTAATTGAACACTTGATTTATATTTTTATCAAATGGTCTATTTTCTTTAAAAAAAGAATATGTATAATAAGCACAAAGAGAATGGAGTGAAAAATTAATATTCCACTATTTCTAGACTGTCCGTTCCCTGCTCCTCAAACACTAGAAGCTCTTTCTCTGTGTAGCCTGGAAAATTTTACCTTTTAATGCTTGAATCTAAATATTTTGACTATTAGCAGATTTTTCCCTGATTGTTTTCACAAAGAGTGTAAATCAAATCATTGGTCATGGCGACCCTGCTTATGTGACATTTATGCACATTTTATTTTCTGTTTCATAGCAACAGGTGATGGAGGCAGTAAAAATTAAGTTGGGTAAAATGTTTTATGTTGAATAACAATCCATTTTTATGTGGACTATATCCTGTCATGAATGTAAGCATTTTAGAATGACGTCTGTTGTTTTTTTTTTTCCCCTTGAAACAAATTGAGAAAAAGTATTTTACAACGTCTTTGTCTAGCTTGGAGAATTGCATTTTTGCAGTTGTCTTTTCGTTAGTAGCATGCAGGCGAAGTGAATACTATTTGTGTACACGCATATTTTTAATAGAGCCATTTGTGCCATATGACTTTCCTGTAAATCATGACATTTTTAAGAAGAATTAAAACCTGAAGAATGTGTAAATCCACTGAAGTTTTTATGCTCAATTAAACCAAACAATTACCAAGTTACCAATCCTCAGACTTTTTCCTTGGCTCCAAATACCATCCACACCCCGATGACTCTGATCTGTACCTTTGTTCTCAGACTTCCAGGGATCTCTTACATACAACTATCTACACAACATGTCTAGTTAGAAATGTAAGGAGCACTTAAAAACTTACACGCCCCAAAATGACTCTTAACTTTCCCCTTAAAATCTCCCCCATTTCTATTTATGGCAACTTGTCTATCCAGATGCTTAAATCACAAACCTTAGAATCAACCTGGACTCTTTTTTCTTTTTCCTTATATCAAGAAGTCAACCCAGACATGAAGCTGAGCTTTCAAGACATACCTTGAGTCTGCCCACTTTTCACCACTTGTAGGGCAGTGTTCTAACTGCTCCACCTTGCCCCATCTTCCATTTGGATTCTTCTTCTTCTTCTTCTTTTTTTTTTTTTAAGATTTTATTTATTTATTTGACAGATAGATCACAAGCAGGCAGAGAGGCAGGCAGAGAGAGAGAGAGGGAGAAGCAGGCTCCCCGCCGAGCAGAGAGCCCGATGCGGGGCTCGATCCCAGGACCCTGATATCATGACCTGAGCTGAAGGCAGAGGCTTAATGACTGAGCCACCCAGGTGCCCGTTCCATTTGGATTCTTGCAATACCTTAATGGTCTTCCCCATATCCACCCTTGATCTCACAGTCTGCTCTTTATACAGCTGCCCCAGTCATACCCAATGCTTACAACCCCAAGGCCTCCCATTCATTTCAGATGGCTTCCAAGGTCCTGTAAGATCTGCCTTGTGAGCTTTGTGACCTCATTTCTATATCTCTTTGATATTTCATGCTAGCCTCCTTGCTATCTCTTGATTCTGCTAACGACCATTGTATTTGCTGTTTCCACTGCCTGCAAAGTTCACCGGCACATAGCTACATGGATTGCTGCTTCCCTTTCTTGATATCTCTGCTCAAATGTCACTTTGTCACAGAGCCCTCCCTGAACACTATCAAATGTTAACTCTTCCTCACTGTCCTTCTCTATCTCACACACACATTGCTTAATATTCAACAGAACACCACCACCTGACATGATTTTGAATCTCCTTATCGTCTGACTTTCCCTTCTAGGTTGTAAGATATGAGACCAAGCAAGGTCTTGTCTTTTTGTATGCAATGCATTGGAGACTCACTCACTCACACTGCTTGGCCAACAGCAGTCGCTTTGGGTTGAGCTACCCAGTTATGCTTGTGGGACCCAATAAGCTATCATGGCACAGACTCAGTCAGCTTTGCAAAATACACACAGGAGATGATGGGAGGCTGGCATCAAGAGTGTCTGTCATCAGTAGGAATTCCTACCATAGCCCTGGACCTTCTGTCTAGTTTCTCAAGTGGCAGCTCTGGTTTGGGGAGACCACATTAATAGGTGCAAGTATCACCCTTGCTTAGAAGGCCATGTCCCATAATATTTGTTGTATTTGTTCCATGAGAGTATTTTCTAACAATCCACGAGAAACAGTTCACCCATTACTAGAACAATAATGTCAGGGAAGCCCTAATGTCACATCCTCCCACTAGATAATTACAGTTCACTCCTGTCCTCTCAGGAATCATTTTTGCCATGAGTAATGCTGATTAGTAACACAGTTGGCATTTTCCATTTCCAGGAAATAGTGTTAGATTGATTGTTAAGCCAAGGAGATTTTCCCACGGAAAGGGAGAACCACTTATTTTTTATTGTACTGTAATGCATAATAGGCACCCAACACATATTTGTTGAATGAATGAATGAATGAATGAATCAATCAATGAAGTAATAAATTAGAGACCATGATACCAGAGGGGAAAACTTCAAGATATGGTTAAGACAATTAAAGGTCAAACTATGGCCTGGGAAAGATTTTTTGCAAAACATGTATCTGACAAAGGATTCATATTCAAAATATATAAATAGCTTCTACAACTCAATAATAAGGCCCAAAAAGTTTAATTTAAAAAATGGTTAAGAGATTTGAACAGATACTTTATCAAAGCAGATACACAAATGGCAAATAATCACAGGAAGAGGTGTGAAATATCATTAGCCATGCAAATTTAAACCACAAGGAGAGAATTCTGCACACTCCCTAAAACTGTAGAATTTAAAAAGCTTGGAATTCTAAGTGTTAGCAAGTTTGTAGAGAAACTTACTGTCACACATAGGAATTCAAAATAGTACAGTTATTTGGCAATACATTTTGGTAGTTCCTTATAAAGTTAATGATACATTTACCATATGACCTAAAAAACTCACTTCTATGTATTTACTTAAGTGACATGAAAATATTTGTCTACACAAACATTTATATGCAAATGTTCATAGCAATTTGATTCATAGTATTCATCATAATAGCTCCAAATTAGAAACTACCCAAATGTCTATTCATTGGTGACTGGGTTAACAAATGTGATAAATTTACATAATGGAATACTACTCAGGAATAAAAAGGAACCAACTATTGATACACTTAACAACCTGCATGAATCTCAAAAATATTAGGCTAAGAGAAAGAAGTCAGATACAAAAGACTACATATTTCGTGATTTCACTGAGATGTTTTGGGAAAGGCACCATGTAGTGACAGAAAGCAGACCAGTAGTTACAGAGTTTGGGGTAATAGGAGGGGATTGACTATAAAGGGGCTCAAGGGAATGCTTTGTGATGATGGAAATTCATGGTATGTTCACTTACCCCTGCAAAGCAGGCATTAAGAAGGTATAGGGAGTAAGATAATAAGAAAGCATACTCCCTTGGTGGATTATAATTTGTGTAGGAAATGATATTATGAAGTAAATAATAATAAGCTTTATATAAAAATTTTAACTCTCTGGTCATAAGAATTTTGCTACAATTAATAATTTACAATTGCTTTCACTGCTTACTGTCCAACTATTCATTATAGATATGGACTTTTGTATAGTGTAAAGAAATAGGAGGATCTAGATTCTTTGCACTTCAGTTTTGTGATGATCAAATAATAGCCTAATTACTTCAAAGAGTAAACATTTACTTTTTCCTATGAATTATGAACTGAGGAATATACTCTCACACAAAGTCCACTCAATATTTTTGAGTTAAGTTTATTTCATTTGTGGGTCCTAAATTTATACAGTATAAGTAATTTTAATTTAATGACATATAGATAAGAGAGGAACACATTCAAATATGTATTCAACAATCACAGTGGAGTTAAGATTTCCCCCATCCATAAATTTTATTTGAACCTTATTTAATTTATTCTGACTGACATTTAGTTTCTATTCACTACATTAATAACAAAAAGAGGAAAAAATCCAATAATCTTTACACATGCAGAAAAACAATTTGATAAAATTCAATACCTATTTTTTTTATTTTTTTATTTTTTATTTTTTTATTTATTTGACACAGAGAGATCACAAGTAGGCAGAGAGAGAGAGAGAGAGAGGAGGAAGCAGGCTCCCCGCTGAGCAGAGAGCCAGATGCGGGGCTAGATCCCAGGACCCCGGGATCATGACCTGAGCTGAAGGCAGAGGCTTTAACCCACTGAGCCACCCAGGCACCCCTCAATACCTATTTTTGACTTAAAAATAAATCCCTGGGGGTGCCTGGGTGGTTCAGTCAGTTAAGCACCTTTCTTCAGCTCAGGTCATGATCTCAGGGTCCAGGAATCAAGTCCCACATTAGACTCCTTGCTCAGCGGGGAGTCTGCTTCTCACCCTCCCTCTGCCCCTGCCTCTCCACTTATACTCTCTCTCTCTCTCAAATATATACATACATACATACATACATACATAAATGAATAAAATCTTAAAAAAATAAATCCCTTGAGAAACTAGGGTTTAATGGGGGATTCCCTCAACCTACAAAAACCTGCAAGAAATAACACACTTCATGGTATAGTGATAAAAGCTTTACCCCTGCAGCTGAGAAGGGGGAAACAATGCCTAACATACACCATTTATTTTCAACTCTTAATTGGTGGTGCTCCCCAATGCCAGCCCTCAGATATTGGAATATTTCAGGACCTAGCAATATCTCTGGATCTCTCATGATACTATTTCTGCATCTCCCAGGAAGAGCAATCTTCTCTACTGCAAAAAACCCTCGGATTTATCTTGAAAAGTAGAACATTTGCAGATAATACAACCCAACAATTTCACTTCTAGGTATGCCATGGGGAAAATTTTGTACCTATGCACCAGGAACAATTAGAAGAAAGTTCATGGCAGTGCAGATCATGATATATATATTTTTCTATTATGAAAATGATAGTTTTTAACAGAATTGATTAATAAATTGTGGAAGTTCAACACAGTAAAACATAAAGTCATGAAAATAAATAAAATAAAACAAATAACCATCTAAGTGATTCATGAATGTTTAAGGTTGAATGCATGCATATATTTGTGACAAAAAGTTTTAAAAATTAAGGGAATGGTAAATACAAAATTTAAGATACTGATTAGCCCTGATCCAGACAGGAAGCAGGGAAATGGGATGAGGAGAAATACACGAGTAGAGGCAAATAACGTTTTATTTCTTGGTTGGGTGATGGGTTCATTGAAGTTCATTATATTATTGTTTTATAATGTATAGACTTTATGCATATATATTCTTTCTATGTACCAAGTCTGTATACCAAATGACTACATGTTTTATTACAAATGATAGTAAATTGGGGAAAAAGGTTTGCTGTGGTGATGATTCCCTTGCTAGTATGGTACATGGCCACTCAGGTGCTGTGCCTTATTTTATTTCACAGATGAAGATCATCTAAAATGCTTCAAAAGTACCAACTGCCTCTTCTTACTTTTGTGGGTAATACAAAGGCACCCAAAAAGAAAAAAAAATTATAAGACCTGACTGAGGTCTTGGCAGACTTCTATCGTCAGATTACTATAGGTTACTGGCCACTGTATGGATGGATTGGGTAAGACATCCAGTGAGCTGTGATTCCATCACAGGCCATGAGCTGAAGAAGTTTGTGGACTGTCAGGCATTCTGTGGCTTCTCTAGAAGAGATAGTACAATCGGCTAGCAGCTTGTTCGGTCTATCCAGAGCTCGGAATGAGCTCATCTAGCAAATATTAAGGCACAAAGTTCTAAACAGCGTGCCCTTTTCACCAGAGGGCAATTTGAATTTCAATATAATGTTTCTTGAGGTTTAGAGCTTCCACTTACTTTCAAAACATTTCTTGTAAATATAAAAGTTTTTTGGCCTTAAAATTTTATAGTATCTGAAAGCTAGAGTTGACTGATGTAATATTTGTGTTTTTCCTCAGACCGTTCTGGATAGTTTAATTCACAGCTGCAACTGGTACCTTGCCTTAGTCAAGATTTTAAAACTTCGTCTTTAGGATAAAACTGCTCACATGTGACTAAATAAGCTTGAGTGTAAACATTCATTTATTTAAAATTTAAGAGTTAGAATTTACTTTTTTTTTTTTTTTTTTTTTTTTTTTTTAGAATTTACTTTTTTTTTAATAGAGAAAGCAATTTAGGAGAATCTTTGGTATTGCCTTTGCTTAGCAAATTATCTATTGTGTTATGATTTTGCAATAGCTAGAGAAAAACCTTCAAAACAGATAAAGGATGAAAAAATTATTTTTCTTATATTTTTTCTCATTTTCGTCCTTATTATATGTACTAAATATTCTAGAGTTTGCAGGTTAGTAAAAGCATTGCGGCCATTTGAAGAAAAGTAGGTGGCTCAAATAAAATCCTTATTTTTTTCTGAAAGCGTATATATTCCAATTGTTATCATGTAACTAAGAATAAATAAAAAACCACACAAGTGTTAAAAATGCCCTGGATAGAATTAAAAATTTGGAATTTTAAAATATCAACCTTCTAGTTAACTGGTGACTGAAATGGACTTATCTTACCACTTGGAAAAATATTTTAATATCAACTGGCTTTACCCAATGGTAAATATTTCACAAGATTGCAAATGGCTTAAAATCTATAGTACAGATAGTTGCTTAAAAGTTGTAATCATTTTTTAAAAAGTTGTAATCATTTAAAAACTTTATTGATGATGTGATTTTCAGCTTTTACCTCTAAAAGGGTTATAGTCTCCTTTAAGAAGAAACACATAGTTAAGTATAATACTAAGCTATGACCAGCTCGGCAAAAACTGTAAACATTTACTGATCAAGCATACAGTCTAGCTTCAGTTTAGAAAGCAAATTATTAGTGATGTAATACAAACTCTGAGGTGTGCAACCTGACCCAGGATGCGGGTAACAGAACCATGATGGATCTTCACTAGGATGTTTTATTTTAGGCTTATGTTTATCCTGCAGCGCTTGTATGCTAAAAGAGGAAACTGACTTCTGCATGTAACAGTGCTGTGCTCAGGACCAACACAGGGTAATGGCCTCAAGATACATTAGGACAGAATAAAAACAATCAGCCATAAAGCCTCATCTGGCACATGCTGTCTTGATCCTGTGGTTTTTTGGTGTGTGTGTGTTAAAGTCTTCTGAGTTATTATTATTATTATTTTTTTTTGGTACCAATTTGTGACTTTGTGCAATTAACCAGGACATAAAGATCTTTGACTTGTAGACTGGACCAGCATTGACAATAATACTCACTTCATTAAAATTTATACATATTTAGGTGAAAGGATTCGTCCGATTTTTTTGGTTCAACAGCTCAGTGGATCTGTTAGTGACATTATGACCCATCCAGCCACATTTATCTCTGTTGTCCTTTAGGACAACAAGCAGATGTCAGGTCTGTCCCGTGGATCCCTCGGTGTCTCCCGGTAATGAAGCCTGGCTGTAAGCCCGAGTTGTTGCTACGTATTGTGCAATCTAAACACATGCATGGGAAAGGACTCAGTCTTATTAGAACCAGACTGAAGCGATGTGCCAGGAATTGTTTACCAGCTTTTAAAAGTCCCAATAAAGTGCAGTAAATAATAGATCAAAGGCATTCAAAAATCTGGTGGCTGTTGATAAACTGCACCAAGTTCCTTAGGGAACTTCTTAACTAAAATGTTTAGATATTGTAAAAAGGGTTATTTAGTGATGTCATTATCAAGGGAGAAGGAAAGCTACGAAGGCTGTAAAAGTTAATAAAGTCACCTTGAATGAAATCTCTGGCCCAGCAAACCCACTGAGCTCTAATGAGGCAGGATGAGACAGCAGAATTAATGGCAGGTTCCTGGGACCATATTTAACGGTAAGAAAAGGAAAAAAGCAGTAAGAACTTTCTTCCTTTAGCTTACATTTGAATGGTAATAGCAAAAGACTCAATGAGGAAGTCATGCCTGTGGTTCCTTTTTGCTACTCATCAAATAACACAATGAAAAACCATCTCTCTGTTCGGACGGTGGTGCTGCTGGAGAAGTACGGAAAGGGTGAGAACAGGCTTGACTTCTCGCCATTCATACCACTCCTCGTGCCAGTTCCCCTGTTGCCCTTGAATGCAAGGAAGCTGGTGTCGTTTGAGAGCAGGGAGTCAGAAAAAAGCGAATTGGCTAATAGGGGGTTTAATTCATGAAATGGACTCAAAACAATATACCCCCAATAAGCCACGGCAGCCTCTCGAAAGCACGGTTGAATTTCTATTGAATTGCCGTCCCTGTGTAGTTAGAGTCAAGGGGAGGGGAGCAAGGGTGTTATGGACACTGTCTCTTACAGCACAACATTCTATGGGAGTAATTTTAAGGAGTGAAAGAGGACAAAACTAATGTTTGCAGAGAGGGTGGCACCTTACAGTTTTTCCTCCATTCTATGATGGAGCCCATGATATTCCCGTTTTTAGTAATGAGGAAATCCAGGCAGAGAGAGCCAAAGTACTTTGTCAAAGGTTATGCTTCTGATCAATGACAAAGCTGAAATGACAAAGTCTGTCTGTCTCCTAATATTTATGTTACTCTGGACTAAGACCACCACCAGAATCACCTTTGGAGATTTGAAAATATATGCATGCCTGATAATATCCTTTATAGATTTGAAAGGAGACAGGAGAAACAATTGATAAAATTTGAACGTGGACTATAGATTAGATAACTAATTTATCAATATTAAATTTTCTGATTTTGGTAATTGTACTATGAAAATTAAACCCATGTTTTTGGGAAATACACATGGGGAAAAACCCATGTTTTTGGGAAATACACACTTAAATATGTGCCTATAGATAGATATTCTATATCTATATCTATGTAGAGATAGATGAACAAATCAATAGAGACAATGACAAAACAAATGGGGGATATATAAATAATTCTGGGTATGAAACATTGTATTTTGTGAAAATACTGACAATAATACCTTTCGTCCCATAGTTCTTTTACTAGGATGAGGGTGTATTCTCTCCTCCCCACTTGAATTTGGGTGGGCTGGATAATAAAAGGCAATAGAGCTACTGCCTCCTTCTCCTGCCTGCCCACTTTTGGACCCCAGCTGCTATGCTCTGAAGAAGCTCAAGCAGCCCATCTGAAAGCCTGTGTGGAGAGGCCCTCCTGGAAAGGAATGGAAGTCCACAGCTCTCCCCACTGGCTGAGCACTGATCTCGTAGCAACACTGATTTGCCAGTCAAAGAAGAACCATCTTGCTCTAACTGCCCTAACCCGGACCTCTGCCGGTGCTGCACCAAGCAGAGCCAAGCCTTCCCTCTGACAAAGGTCAGGTCTGTGAGATAAAATACAACTTTTTTTCTTGAAGTCACTACTTTTTTTTTTTTTTTTAAGATTTTATTTATTTATTTGACAGACTGAGATCACAAGTAGGCAGAGAGGCAGGCAGAGAGAGAGGAGGAAGCAGGCTCCCTGCTGAGCAGAGAGCCCGATGCAGGGCTCGATCCCAGGACTCTGGGATCACCACCTGAGCCGAAGGCAGAGGCTTCAACCCACTGAGCCACCCAGGCACCCCTGAAGTCACTACTTTTTGAAATGTTTATTGTGTAGCAATAAATCACACGAACTCTGAGTAAAGAGTGTATGGCAGTTCTTCGTACTATTCTTGTAGCTTTCTCGTAAGTTTACAATGATATTGAAACGAAAATTCAAAGTCCACATATTCAGCCTCTGCCTTCAGAGGTTTAGTGCATGGAGGCATGTGTATTTTGAAACAACTAAACAAACCAAAACCAAACAAAAAGACTTCTCAGGAGATTCTGATAGATGTCTTTATTGATAAATCACCAGTCTAGTTGGAAAGGAGCAAATTCAGAACTATGATAAAAAATTATGTTAAGTTTCAAAATTAGGCAAATGAAGTTACGCTAGAATATAGTAAGAACTTCAATAAATTAATCATGTATATACATAGATGACTGGGATTTTTTTTTTTTTTTAGTTATTCCCTGAACCTTTTTTTTAAAAATGTGATATTTCCTTCATTATTTGAAGCTTGAGGCCATTCTAATGAGAATTTTTAGGTTCTTTCAAGACTAAGTTTTTTCCCGTAAGGCTGTAAGGCTATGATTTTTTTTCTTCTTCTATTCTTTGTGTGAACTTGACATACTGAACATGTCTGTGGTGAAAATTTGGAGAACATCGGTGTATTCTTGTTACAGACCTTTACCTTAGAAAGGTGACCAGCAATCTAGATCATATTAAAGTGACATTTCACATTTTGAAATTTATATAGATTCATATCCATATCCAAGTGGTTGAACTTCTTGATTCTACCACGAATGTTCTCCTAAGCAAATCACACGGAGGAGCAGGGGTTGTGTCATTTGTATCAACAAAGGACTTCCATGCAGTGGCTGAGTTAGGGAAATGATGTTCTTTGCCAAAGAAACATGTCAGGACCCTAGACAAGCAGACTGAAGCAGGCATCCAGGGTTGACCTGGAATTGAGCAAAACCTGAAGCAGATATAGAAGCCCTTTCATATTGACCAGGAATATGAGAGTTGGGCAAGGTGGCCATACCTTAGTGGGTATGCTCACACCGAGCGCTATACATTCATACTCCACATACCAGTAGAGAATGACATCTTAATATACTGTCAGATTTATTTATCTTTGTGTAGGGACCTCTATTATTTCTTCTCTTTATGAACTGCACAGCAATCTATCCAGTATTTCAAGCCAAAATCAGAGAAAAAACCCCCTAGATTTATTTCTCTTCTGTTCTTCATTTCCAAATCAGATTTCCAAGTCATTTGTTCCCACCTAAAAATGCTAATTGTTTTCCTCCACTCACCTTCATTCCCACCTTTGATGCCCTAGCTCTGGTCCTTGTGATCTATCACAAGGACTATAATAGCTCCTAACTGATCTCCTGACTCTAAGTATTGACACCTTCTGATTCACCCATTCCTCTTTCCTGCCTGTCACATTTAATACAAATAAACCACTATATATTACTCTTTTTTTTAAATATTTTTTTTTCTTTTAGAAAGAGAGAGAATGAACAAGCACAGGAGGGGAAGAAGGAGAGGGAGAATCCTAAGCAGGCTCCATACTCAGCTTGGAGTCCAACATGGGGCTTGATCCCACAACCGTGAGATCATGATCGAAGCCAATAGTAAGAGTTGGTGGCTTAACCAACTAAGCCACCCAGGAGTCCCATGTATTACTCTTGATCAAAGTTTTTCAGTATTTTTCATCATGTGCAGATTCAATTTCAGGTCTTTTTTAGGAATCACATGGTCCTTCTCAATACGTCTCTTGTCTACCTTTCTAATTTCATCTCTTGCCACTTTCTTTTGAATTTAATGCTTCATCCCTACAAACCTACTTACATTCCTGAATATACTAAGCTATCTTACACTCCTATGCCCTTGAGCAAACTCTTCTCTGCCAAGAATACCCTCTCTGTGTTTGCGTCCTGCCTACCTGGCAATTTCCTGTTAATGCTTCAAGTCTCAATCCAAATGCCATCTTGTGGGTACAATTGTTAGTATTATCTCCATTAGAGCAATGATCATATTTATTCAACATCCAACACATGTTTATTGAGCCAATGCTGTATGCTTGGCCATTTTTAGGCATTTGGGATAGAGAATTAAATAAGAATGTAAAAAGTTTCTGCTCTGAGGAGGTACGTTCTGCCACAATGGTTAATTTGCCCTCCATCTCCTCACGAGTCAATATATAACTTGAGAGCAGGGCATTCATTTTAATGATCTTTGTATCCTCTGCACCAAGCCCAGCATCTATCCCATAGCAGGAACTGAATAACATTTTATGATTATTTAATGATTAACCTGATACTAGTTTCCAAAGGATACTTTGAATCAAGGAGAAAAGCAGTAGAAGTCAGAAGACAAACTCCTTTTCAAAATCCTTGTTTCACATTTTCGTCTTAACATGAGGGTAATGAAATAGTCCAATGATCTTGTGCCCTACGCAATCTCTCTATGATGCTTTTTCTTTCTTTGCATTTATATTGTTTTATCTCCTTTCCTGAGCAGTCAAGGTATCCTGCTTCTATTTCTAGGATGAAGGGGTAACTTCTAAGTAGAGATGATCTCAGGAAAGTCGTGAGGGAATGAAGATTCCATCTCCCCTGTCCTCAAACTCTCCCTTATTCCAGGCAGACCCTTTTGTAGAGACTCAGGATACCTTTTCCTCCATTGCTAAACTTCCTTTCAGGGAAAGTGCAGACATGACGGTATCATGTGATTACTTATCTCTTAGTGAGACTCTGTGAATATATGAGAGTATATCAGCTCTTCCACTGAATTTGTCTTGATTCTAGTGGACAAATGGAAAGTTGCCCTTCTAAGAGAATTTCGACTAATAAGACATGTTTTTGTTGAATAAATCTCCCTCCCTCTCTGAAACCATAAAAGATAAATGTTTATATGCATATTATTATGTCCTCCCTGTTCCTTGTTTTTTTTTTAAATATAGATGATGAAAGGGATTTTTTTTTTAAAGATTTTTATTTATTTATTTGACAGACAGAGATCACAAGTAGGCAGAGAGGCAGGAAGAGAGAGGAGGAAACAGGCTCCCCGCTGAGCAGAGAGCCCAATGTGGGGCTCGATCCCAGGACCCTGGGATCATGACCTGAGCCGAAGGCAGAGGCTTTAACCCATGGAGCCACCCAGGCGCCCCACCTGTTCCTTGTTTTTGGTGGTCACCTTGGCGAATTCAAATATGAGTTGGTGGTACTTCTAAAGCCTGGAACTGAAAAAGCGTGCTCCATCATGTCCACACTGAAATACACAGACATACACATATAAAGTGGAGATCTGGACACAGTCAGCATTCAGCCACTGGAAGGGGGAGGCTGGGCAATGGTCCTGGAAATGGTTACTATAATGCTTTCTTTCCAGGAAAGCATACACAGGTTTGATTTCACTGAAACGATTCTAAATATCTTGAGAACAGAAAGATTTTCTCCTTGAACAGAACTACCGTAGGTTTATTGTTTCAGAGTTTCAGGTTGTAATGGCTCCATCCAGGGCAGAATTACTTGAAGGAAATGGCCGTAAAATCCTTTTAGTTCTTTTATTTACTAATGCAGTTTTATACCATTCAATCCACTGAGCTGCAGCTTACAACAGAGACCATCACAGAGCTCCAACCATATAAAACAATAGCTATTGAAATCCTACCCACGGAGCTCCTGATTCCGTTCTGTGTTGAGAAACATTTTATTCTTTGGGTTCTCTGTGTTTTATTCGAAGCAAGTACACTGATTTCAAATATTAAAAACATACTTAAAAATATGTCTTTTTTGGGCTCAGTGGACATGATCATGCTGGGAACATTGGGATAATGCCTGGAACTGATTCACCCGGTACAACACAATCTTATAGTTCCTACATGGGGAGGGTTATTTTAGTATCCTGTGACCTTAAAAATAATTGGAAATAAACATTTAATAGTCAGCCAGTCATTTGCTCGGCATATATTGAGTACCCATCACGTAGGCAGTAAGTACTGTCTAGATATTCAATAGCAAACAGAGCAGTCCCTTCCCTACCCTTACAGAGTTTACAAAGAGAGGGCAGGTTAAGACAGAAAAAGATGCCTCACAAACAGGTAGATAAGCACATGTTGTAATTATTGCTAGGAGAAAGACATGAACCAAAAGATTATAGTTGATTCTAATTTACATTGGGGTCATATAAATACAATCAAGATCTTTTTTTTTTTTTTTTTAATATTTTATTTATTTATCCGACAGAGATCACAAGTAGGCAGAGAGGCAGGCAGAGAGAGAGGAAGGGAAGCAGGCTCCCTGCTGAGCAGAGAGCCCGATGCGGGGCTCGATCCCAGAACCCTGAGATCATGACCCGAGCCGAAAGCAGAGGCTTTAATCCACTGAGCCACCCAGGCGCCCCTCAAGATCTTTTATTTAAAGCTCCCAAATGACTTTCTGTCACATTTAAAATCAAGTTCAGAGGGCTCACTGATACATAGAAGGCCCTGCGTGGTTTTGTTGTAGCTCACCTGTCCAGTTTCCAGTTGTAACCCCCTTCTACCTCTCTCACATAATCTATTCACATAGGTTTTCATTCTATTGCTTCCTATTCCAAGCTTGATTCCTCTTCAGGGCCTATGGTCCTGTGAGCTTTCTTTTTTTTTCTTTTTTTATTTTTTTCTTAGAATGCTTTTACCTTAGATCTTCTCATGGCTAACTTCTTCCTGATGGGCCTTAGATAATAGGCCCTCTACAGAAAGTTGTTCCCTAATTATCCATTCAAATAACCCCTTAACTTCCACCTATTTTTTTCACCATCACAATACCTTAGACTTAGATCACAGAGTTATTTGACATTCTTGGTGTGTGTGTGTGTGTGTGTGTGTGCACCTTTGTTGATTTGTTTATTTTCTGTCTTACCTGCTGGAAGGTAAGCTCTGTGAGGTAAGTGAGACCTCAACACTCATCCCAGAACTTAAGAGTTTGTCATGGGGAAGTTTTTATTACTCTGTCTAGAAGCACCTCTGAGTCCATCCATGCTAAATATAGCTGAATCCATTCCAGTGCTTTCCTGAGGTTTGCTGTCCAGCAAATAGTTAGGGGGGAGATTGAGCTTCTGATTTGTATCTATTGAGACCTTCTTGGCCAATCACATACACACATTTCAAGGAGGTGAAATTTAGTATAGAGTCCAGGACAGTTAAATCCACTTGCAAGTAAAAAATCTCCAAAACAATTAGCAGAGTTAGAGCTTGGTGGAAACATATTTTCAAATTCCTTTTTTCAAAGAGTACACATAGTCACTGTGAAATGCCAGCAAGTGTCCCACTTTCAAGTTCTAGTGTGTTTTACCCAGAAGAGAGAAAGGAGTACCTTCAAAGTTTAATCTTAAGATACAGAAAAATATTTTATAGGAAAAAAATGTGGTGCTCCACTCTTAATCAGGACTACTATTTCCTCTAAAAAATTTCTTAATTTTTCACATAATGGCTGATATTAACAACAACAGCAGCAGCAAATGTTTCATTTTAATTGTAAAGGCATTTATGTAAATGGTGGCTTCCTTAAGTTAGTATTATATAGCAGTAGCTAAGCTACATTTGGGAACTTTTTCTGGAATGTCAGCACATCTGTAGTGCATCTTTAACTGATTGAAGTCAAAACAAAGAAGCTAATTTAAAACATTTTTAAAGTCTTTGTTGACACACAGTATTACATTAGTCTTGGGTTTACAGTGAAGTGATTCAACTTCTCCATGCATTATACTATGCTCACCACAAGTGTAGCTACCATCTAGCACCATACAACTCTATTATAATACATTGGCCAAATTCTCTATGCTGTATTTTTTATTCTCATGACTTATTCATTTCATAACCAGAGGCCTGTATCTCACTCTCCCCATTACCCATTTTGCCCATCCTCCTATCCCTTTCCCCTCTGGCAACCATCAGTTTGTTCTCTGTATTTGTAGATCTGATTCTGCTTTTTGTCTGTTTGAAGTAACTAATTTTGGAAGATAAGTCTCCAGTTCCCTCAAACACCCTTACTGTTTTATTTGATCTTAGTATTTTCAGAAGACTAAAGAAGAGCTAGAGAATTAACTTCTACAAAGAATGAAAACAATGGTATTAAAACCAAGGGACACTTGGGCCCATGGGAATCCAAACTTATTGACTCTCTCAACTCTTTTTTAAAGGGGAAACCAGTAATGCCCACTTGATGTCATGTGGAGGGAGAGCTCCCACTGGTCTTCTTCCTTAGTTTTCAGTACCACAGAGAAGTCTATGTTCAGCTGGTATGACTGTTTATCTCAGCTTTAGACAACTTAACAGTGCCAGGGGAGAGTCTCAATGCAGTTGTAGGAAGAAGGCCAGTGGCCCCTGAAATTAATACCCTTAGTCTTTATGCACTGGCTGCCTGTTTTGCCTTGATCAGCTGCCATTTTGGGCCTGGGCTGACAAGGATCTGTGAAGATAAAGCGATTTTGGATGGTGTCTTTTGTGTTAACAGGTGAGGATGGAGAAGGCTCAGGTGGAGTGCTGACGGGCATTGAAAGGATTCTCTACGTGAGAGAGATATTTTCAATATATTAGGGAATTCCAGCAATGGGGCTATTTTTATTAACTTTTTGTTCATCAAAGTCTTTAGTCACATAAATAAAATAAAATAACTAGAAAAAATAAATAAAAAGAAAAAAAAGAAATTAGTTTTTTTTAACCATAAGATAGTATAACACCTGCATTTTAACTGTAAATGTGTTTGGCATAAATAGACTTTTTACTTCTCCCCCTCAAATAAGATTTTGACCAGTAACAACCATGGGTTTGTTAAGGGAAAATAAGGTAATAATGAGAATCCTTTTACCTCTACAGGTAGCATCTGTCGCCTACCCACAAACTGACAAATTAATATCAACTAAAGAAAAATGTCTTATTGCTTGTTATTTATGTAAGTTTGCTTATTGCTTGTTAATTCTGCTTCACCAAGTTGCCAGAAGGATGCTGACATGGCCCTTTTATTTTCTTCTTAGGTATATGAAAGAAAAACAAGGCATTGACAGAGTACTTTTGATTTTTATGACATCCTGAGCAGATATGGGAAATCCTTCTCAAGTTTCAATACATAAAAATTCCAAATAAAATACAACAACAACAACAACAACAACAAAAATCTTTAAATATATACTTGAGCTCCACAGAAAGGGGTCTCCTCAGGTAAATGAATGGAGAGGGAATTGAAACTCAGTTCAGGGCATTAGATGTGACATGTGGGCCTGACAAGAGAATGGGGACTCAAAGTGGGCTCTGTGTCTGTGGCAGGCTGGAGCTGAACTCCTCACATGACTCAGAGCACTGAGATTAAAAAAATACACACAAAGTTGGTCCTAGATTTGTGAGACCCAAGGGCTCAAAATTCAACACTCAAAATTGCTCAGCAGGATTCTTCTCCAACCCAGGGAACATTGGAAAATTAACTCCTCCCCCATATCTAGCTAAAAATGATAAGCAACAAGTAGAAACTAGTGCCATGAAGAGTCAGAGAATGCAATAAGTGAGAGACTTTGCCTGCACAAATATTGTAGGCATAAAACACCTGAGAGACCATACATAGCATGCCAGCAGTAGCCCATTAATATATAAAACAATAGGTAACCTTGGAAAAAACTGAAAAGGAATATTTAGGAATAATAAAATTCACAGAAATTGAAGTTTTAAAAGTGCAACTAATTCGGGGCACCTGGGTGGCTCAGTGGGTTAGGCCTCTGCCTTCGGCTCAGGTCATGGTCCCAGGGTCCTGGGATCGAGCCCCGCATCGGGCTCTCTGCTCAGTGGGGAGCCTGCTTCTCCCTTCCTATCTGCCTGCCTCTCTGCCTGCTTGTGATTTCTCTCTCTGTCAAATAAAAAAAAAATTAAATAATTAAAAAAAATTGCAACTAATTCAGTGAACAGTGCAATCATTGAATTGGAAAACTTAATGGAAAGACTGAGAAAAATTAAGCATACAGAGATAAAGAGGTGAAAAATATGAAAGAGATGCTAAGACCTGTAGAGGATAAAATAAAAAGATACACCAACATATGCTGATAAAATTCCAGGAAAAAAAAAAGAGAGAGAATATGACAGAGCTTGGTATTAAAAGAGATAATGGCTCAGAAGAACTTCTTGGAACTGAAGAGAGCTCTCACATTGAAGAAGTACACCAAGATCCAACAGGAAAGAGAAAAATAAATTACACCCAGAAAAGCCACAGCAAAATTGCAGAATATCAAGAAGAGAAAAACTTAATCAAAAAGAGAAAAGCCAGCTAACTTCTAAAGGAACAATGATTACATTGGCGACAGATTTCTCAGCAGTGGCAATCAGAGCTACAAAACAGTGAGATCATAGTTTCAATGTTCTGATGTAAAATCTTTGTCAACCTAGAACTCTATATAGGTCAACTATGACCTGAGAGTGAAGGCAAAATCGAGACATTTTGAGCCATATAAAGATGGAGAAGACATGTTTCCCCGGCATAGGCATCAGCCTGTCATTGGTACTCTTCTTGAGAAGTTCAAGTATTTCAAGATAGTGGGGGACATGGATTTGGTGGACGGGTGTTGGCCATCCATTAATCACTCTTTTTAGGGTTCCTTCCAGGATGAAGACGCCAAAGTGGCATTTTTTTTTTTTTAAAGATCTTATTTACTTATTTGAGACAGACTGAGAGAATGATCAGAGAGAGAGAGAGAGAGCACACGGCGTGGGGCAGTGGTGGGTGGGGGCTGTGGCAGGGAGAGCCAGAGGGAGAAGCCGACTCCCTGCTGAGGAGGGAGCCCAATGTGGGGCTTGATCCCAGGACCCTGGTATCATGACCTGAGCCAAAGGCAGATGCTTAACCAACTGAACCCCCAGGCACCCCCACAGTAGCATTCTTATACATCATCTATACTTCCCAGGCTCCTTGCAATTAGATTCTGGCAGTGATTTATGCTCAGTCAGATGTACTCAAACAGGACCTGTGTTTGCTGTTTGTATTGCTTCTGTTGGCAAGCTGAGCTGTGAAACTTTCATCCCCGTGCTGGATGGAGTACTAGCAGAGGTCCCAGGGAGCACAAGCTACTTTTTTTGTCCATATAGAGAGACAGTGTGGAGAACACCCATTTTTTGGGATGTAGTTGGAACAGTTGGACTTGGCTCTCAAGACATACAGTAACAGAGTTGCAGGGATTTCTGTTTGTGGTGGCTGTGTTTGTGGTCTTTTCCTCATTGAAGGGAAAGATTGTAGCTGGGAAAGGACAGTTCTGGAGCTAGTGACTTTCTGATGGAAGAGGTAGCGAGTCTTAGTAATCCAGATGTGAAGTGTGGTCATAGTGTGTGCTGCAGTGCTGTGCCCAGGTCCTTTCTATTCACTAACACTCCCACATCTCGGCGGTCCTGAATGTTGGCTGTTGGGAGCTCATAGCTACTCTTCTCTAAAGAAATACCCCAGATGATGGGATCCAGGTTACCTGGAAATTTATGCATCATCCTCCAAGGGTGGTCCCCAGCCAATATCTGAAAAGCAATAGAGCACAAAAGCCTGGTCTTCTTACTGCAAGCTGGGGGAGCTCTATGGTGATTTATACTCTGGAGTTTCCCGGTGAGATCAGGCTGAAATCAGCCTCCAGCTGAAACTGTATTTTCTTTTTGCTTTTTCCCCCTGCCCTCGCCTGCCTTTTGTCCTCTACTGAGGATTCACTCAGTAAATCTTGAACAAGATTCCTTTTCTCAAGATCTGCTTCTAGGAAACCACATCTAAGACAGCTGGCCAGGAGTGGGCCTATGAAACAGGCTGTGAAGATAGGATTTGCTTAGTCTCAACTGGGTTGCAAAAAGGATCCTGCTATGGGTGGTAGGTGGAATGCTGATGGTCACTAGAATGTTGTATTGATAACATTTACAGAGACTTTCACTTGTGGTGGATTGGGATGGGATAGAGGTGAAAGAAGACGCACTACATAGTGTAATTTCTTAAGCATTTGAAAGGATTGGGGAGAATAGTACTTCTAAGGACTGTGAAATTGGAGGTCTACTGCTAACTGCAAATCATTTATTGCCAGCGAGAAGTGGCAGGCTTAGATATATTAATTAACAACCTCAGGTTCAGCGTGATGTTCAAAAAACCTTTTTGACAATATGTCAAGAGACTCATCTTCTGTAACCAGAGGGCCGTGTAAAACATGGGCATGGGACTGAACTGTGCTATTGGAAAAGACTTTAGAGGAGGTTGAATTTTCAGCTTGAGTTAGTCTCCTATGTCAAATTCAGGGCTGTGCTCTGGGAGCAATGGGACCCCAGGACTTAAGATGGGTAGACTTAAATAGGTGCATTCGAGAATCTTGAATCCATAGATTTCCTCAAACCCTTTGCGAAAGAGGCCCATTTGCCTTGTATTTGAGGACAAAGACCACAAACACAGTGCTTGTTCTCAGCATTACTCCTTTTATCCACTCCTGACTACTAAAATAATAACCAGAGTCAATCCCTGATCCTCTGATCCCAGAGTCAAATCCCAGCACAGCGTGGAGAGGGAAGTGATGGGTCTTCATCAGAGACAAAGATTAGAGACCAAATGAACAGCAGGACTTGGTTAGTTTGTATTGGCAGGAACCAGGAGACTATGAAGAATGTTTTGGGAGCCCCTGATAGATACACAGGAGTTTGTCGATACGGGAGATCCTTCCACGGCACAGATTTCAACACTCTGCCACGAGCAGTTGGAATATTTCTGGATTGGCACCCAGAAACCTGGAAAACTTTGAGCTGCACTAAGAGAAGTAGGAGGGCAGAACTGCTCCGGCAGAGGGGCAGGAAGGGATGGGTAGAGAGAAGTAGGAATGTGGTTATTTATTCTCAGGAGGACCTGGAAGATACCATGCTCACCAGTCAATAGGAAATCCACTGATGAAGGGGAAACCAGCTGAGAAGATCAGTGGTGCTTGTTTTCTCCAGGTTAGAACTTATTCCTCCGAATACATCTATTTTTCAGTATATAATATCTTAGCAGGGGTCATAGCTACTATCAAGAGTTTCATTATAATTTAGATTAGCCAATTAACTGAAAAGGAAAAAATTCCTTGATAAAGCTGCTGTGTTTGGCAATAGTTTCCATTTCCAGTAATATTTAAACTTCTTTCAAAAAAATTAAAATTTGGGGCGCCTGGTTGGCTCAGTGGGTTAAAGCCTCTGCCTTCAGCTCAGGTCATGATCTCAGGGTCCTGGGATCAATCCCCGCATTGGGCTCTTTGCTCAGCGGGGAGCTTGCTTCCTCCTATCTTTCTCTCTGACTGCCTCTCTGCCTACTTGTGATCTCTGTCAAATAAATAAATTAAAAAATCTTAAAAAAATTAAAATTTTCCTCAAAAATTGTTATATTTTTATCATCTTAGGAAATTACAATGATAATTAATTACTATTGTTTATTCTCATTCATTTCATTATAAAAATGTAATTGAATAGTCTTTAGCTCAAACTTTGTATCTCAAGAGAAATAAATTGCTTAATTCTTTTTCTTCTTCTTCTTCTTCTTTTTTTACTAAGATTTTACTCATTTGGGAGATAGAGATAGCACAAAGGGAGAGTGAGAGAGAGAAGCAGACTCCCCGCTGTGCAGGGAGCCTGATGTGGGACTCAATTCCAGGACCCTGGGATCGCAACCTGAGCCAAAGGCAGTTGTGTAATGGACTGAGCCACCCAGGCATCCATAAATTGCTTATGAGTCACCCACAACGGCTGGGTGACTCAGATCGCCACGACTCCCCAGTTCCCAGACATGATACTGTCCGCCTCTTGAGATAAGACCATCATCATGTGGAAGCTGACCAGGGATGAAACTAACTACGGCATCCCTCAGTGTGCTCTTCGGGGTCATTCCCACTTTGTTAGTGATGTGGTCATCTCCTCAGATGGCCAGTTTGCCCTCTCCGGCTCCTGGGATGGAACCCTTCATCTCTGGGATCTCACAACGGGTACCACCACACGCAGATTTGTAGGACATACCAAGGATGTGCTGAGTGTGGCCTTCTCCTCCGACAACCGGCAAATTGTTTCTGGCTCCCGAGATAAAACTATCAAGCTGTGGAATACTCTGGGTGTATGTAAATATACTGTCCAAGATGGGAGCCATTTGGAGTGCGTATCTTGTGTCCGATTCTCACCCAATAGCAGCAATCCCATTATTGTCTCCTGTGGCTGGGACAAGCTGGTCAAGGTATGGAACTTGGCAAACTGCAAGCTGAAAACCAATCACATCGGCCACACGGGATACCTGAACACTGTAACTGTTTCTCCAGATGGATCCCTCTGCGCTTCTGGAGGGAAGGATGGCCAGGCCATGTTATGGGATCTCAACGAAGGCAAGCACCTCTATACACTCGATGGTGGTGACATCATCAATGCCTTGTGCTTCAGTCCTAACCGATACTGGCTCTGTGCTGCCACGCGCCCCAGCATCAAGATCTGGGACTTGGAAGGCAAGATCATTGTAGATGAACTAAAGCAAGAAGTTATCAGTACGAGCAGCAAGGCAGAGCCACCTCAGTGTACCTCTCTGGCCTGGTCTGCTGATGGCCAGACTCTGTTTGCTGGCTACACGGACAACCTGGGGCGTGTGTGGCAGGTGACCATCGGCACCCGTTAGAAATACGTATGGCAGAGCTTTAGGAATAAAACATGGTTTTCTGACTTTAAAAAAAAAAAAAGTTCTTAACAGAATTTCATGGATGGCCTCAAACTTAAGACAACCACCTCAGTTTGACTAAATCTATTTTTTCAAATAGACTGTCCTGGTTTTAAAGTTATCAATGAAGTGTCTTTGGAAAGAAAATTTTCCCTAAAGTTTCAAGTAAATCCCTCATCCTTCCAAAACATCTTCCTAGTGGTCCAAAAGGAAATTATTTTTTATAAAACGAGATGAGGAAAATTCTGTTACTGGACCAATTCCAAAGGAACCCGTACCTTCCCTCAGGAAATCTGAATTATATTTGGAGCACTTGCTACAGTAATGTACTACTATCATTTTTTTAAGATAATGACACAAGAAAGTGAAGCAAAGTGATTTGACCTGGTACATCAGCCCTGGGCAGCAGTGGGACACTGCCTGGGCTCACAGTGCCCCTTAGCTCCTGGAACATGCTGTGGCTGCTCCCCTGAGTACAGGGTGGGGATGTTATATCACATGACAGCCAATGTGGTGCCTCTTACAGGGTAAGGAGTCAACACTAGTGCTTTACACCTCATACAGAGAAATGTTCAGGAGTGACATTGGTCTCGAGATCAGTGTAGTTGACCATTTATGTCTGGGACTTTATTTCATATCATGCCAAGAGTGAAGTAACACTGGAAAGTAAAGTGCTATTTGCCATGTCTGGTTTGATTTGTGTAAGTTAATAAATTTTTAAAGCCATTGCCTTTTTTCTCTGTGTGGACGAGGTTTTGATGTTTGCCCCTCACACAGGTTCCTCTAAAAGCTGAACATAATTTTAGACCTTAAGCATTTCAACATATGGAACTAAATTAGGTATCTTTAATGTAGTTGTGAAACCTTACTCAATTCACATCTAAATGGGTACAGCATTTGGACATCTTTCTCCTCCTTGATTGAATTGCAACTATTTTTTTTTAAGCCTAAAAAAGCCTTGGGAGATTGGAAGTAACTTATCCAATGGCTCCATAGGTCCTGATTATGATGTGTTTTATCATCTCATAGTTATCTTAAAATATAATAATAGAGAAATCAGAGTTTTATGACAGGCTATGGGGAATTTCAACAAAATGTTTGCATTTATCATTATTACTTCACAGTAAATACTACACTGAAGTCTGCAAGAGCCCTCGTTCTCTGAAAACCACACCACCACCTTCACTGCCAACACAACAAAAAGCACCATTGACTCTTGCTGCTTTCACTGTATTAGTGGAAACCCAAAGCAAAATATCCTTTATACTACATATCTAATGTTTTTGTTCCCTGAAAATTACCAGATTGCTTATTTTTGTAAGTTGTGTTCCATAAATTTTCAGAATCTGTGGACAAGAACTAATTTTCTTGGGAAAAAAAACCCACAAAAACTAAAACTTTTCTGAAAGGATTATTTCATACATTCCTTTCTTTAAATTCTAGTCCAGATTGAAAACAGAACTCATATAATCCCCCTTTTTTTTTTAATTTTAATTTTATTTTTTTTTTAATTTTTTATTTATTTTCAGCGTAACAGTATTCATTGTTTTTTCACCACACCCAGTGCTCCATGCAATCTGTGCCCTCCCTAATACCCACCACCTGGTTCCCCCACCCTCCCACCCCGCCCCTTCAAAACCCTCAGGTTGTTTTTCAGAGTCCATAGTCTCTCATGGTTCACCTCCCCTTCCAATTTCCCTCAACTCCCTTCTCCTCTCCATCTACCCTTGTCCTCTATATTATTTGTTATGCTCCACCAATAAGTGAAACCATATGATACTTGACTTTCTCTGTTTGACTTATTTCACTCAGCATAATCTCTTCCAGTCCTGTCCATGTTGCTACAAAAGTTGGGTATTCGTCCTTTCTGATGGAGGCATAATACTCCATAGTGTATATGGACCACATCTTCCTTATCCATTCATCCGTTGAAGGGCATCTTGGTTCTTTCCACAGTTTGGCGACCGTGGCCATTGCTGCTATAAACATTGGGGTACAGATGGCCCTTCTTTTCACTACATCTGTATCTTTGGGGTAAATACCCAGCAGTGCAATTGCAGGGTCATAGGGAAGATCTATTTTTAATTTCCTGAGGAATCTCCACACTGTTCTCCAAAGTGGCTGCATCAGTTTGCATTCCCACCAACAGTGTAAGAGGGTTCCCCTTTCTCCACATCCTCTCTAACACACGTTGTTTCCTGTCTTGCTAATTTTGGCCATTCTAACTGGTGTAAGGTGGTATCTCAATGTGGTTTTGATTTGAATCTCCCTGATGGCTAGTGATGATGAACATTTTTTCATGTGTCTGGTAGCCATTTGTATGTCTTCCTTGGAGAAGTGTCTGTTCATATCTTCTGCCCATTTTTTAATATGATTATCTGTTTTGTGTGTGTTGAGTTTGAGGAGTTCTTTATAGATCCTGGATATCAACCTTTTATCTGTACTGTCATTTGCAAATATCTTCTCCCATTCCGTGGGTTGCCTCTTTGTTTTGATGACTGTTTCTTTTGCTGTGCAGAAGCTTTTTATCTTGATGAAGTCCCAGAAGTTCATCTTTGCCTTTGTTTCCTTCGCCTTTGGAGACATATCTTGAAAGAAGTTGCTGTGGCTGATATCAAAGAGGTTACTCCCTATGTTCTCCTCGAGGATTCTGATGGATTCCTGTCTCACGTTGAGGTCTTTTATCCATTTCGAGTTTATCTTTGTGTACGGTGTAAGAGAATGGTCAAGTTTCATTCTTCTACATATAGCTGTCCAGTTTTCCCAGCACCATTTATTGAAGAGACTGTCTTTTTTCCACTGGATATTTTTTCCTGTTTTGTCAAAGATTATTTGACCATAGAGTTGAGGGTCCATATCTGGGCTCTCTACTCTGTTCCACTGGTCCATGTGTCTGTTTTTATGCCAGTACCATGCTGTCTTGGTGATCACAGCTTTGTAGTAAAGCTTGAAATCAGGTAACGTGATGCCACCAGTTTTATTTTTGTTTTTCAACATTTCCTTAGCAATTCGGGGTCTCTTCTGATTCCATACAAATTTTAGTATTATTTGCTCCAGCTCTTTGAAAAATACTGGTGGAATTTTGATTGGAATGGCATTAAAAGTATAGATTGCTCTGGGCAGTATAGACATTTTAACGATGTTTATTCTTCCCATCCAAGAGCATGGAATGGTCTTCCATCTTTTTGTGTCTTCTTCAATTTCTTTTAGGAGTGTTCTGTAGTTCCTCGAGTACAGATCTTTAACCTCTTTGGTTAGGTTTATTCCGAGGTATCTTATGGTTTTTGGTGCTATAGTAAATGGAATCGATTCTCTAATTTGCCTTTCTGTATTTTCATTGTTGGTGTATAAGAAAGCCACTGATTTCTGGACATTGACTTTGTATCCTGCTACATTACTGAATTGCTGTATGAGTTCTAGTAGTTTGGAGGTGGAGTCTTTCGGGTTTTCCATATAAAGAATCATGTCATCTGCGAAGAGAGAGAGTTTGACTTCTTCCTTGCCAATTTGGATACCTTTTATTTCTCTTTGTTGTCTGATTGCTGTTGCTAGGACTTCTAATACTATGTTGAACAAGAGTGGTGAGAGTGGGCATCCTTGTCGTGTTCCTGATCTCAATGGGAAGGCTGCAAGCTTTTTCCCATTGAGGATGATATTTGCTGTGGGTTTTTCATAGATAGATTTGATGAAGTTCAGGAATGTTCCCTCTATCCCTATACTTTGAAGCGTTTTAATCAGGAACGGATGCTGGATTTTGTCAAAAGCTTTTTCTGCATCAATGGAGAGGATCATGTGGTTCTTCTCTCTTCTCTTATTGATTTGTTCTATCACATTGATTGATTTGCGAATGTTGAACCATCCTTGTAACCCAGGGATGAATCCTACCTGGTCATGGTGGATAATCTTTTTAATGTGCTGTTGGATCCTGTTTGCTAGGATCTTGTTGAGAATCTTAGCATCCATATTCATCAGTGATATCGGTCTGAAATTCTCCTTTTTGGTAGGATCTTTGCCTGGTTTGGGGATCAGGGTAATGCTGGCTTCATAAAAAGAGTCTGGAAGTTTTCCTTCTGCTTCAATTTTTTGAAACAGCTTCAGGAGAATAGGTATTATTTCTTCTTTGAAAGTTTGATAGAATTCCCCAGGGAATCCGTCAGGTCCTGGGCTCTTGTTTTTTGGGAGGTTTTTGATCACTGCTTCAATCTCGTTACTAGATATCGGTCTATTCAGGTTGTCAATTTCTTCCTGGTTCAATTTTGGGAGTTTATAGTTTTCCAGGAATGCATCCATTTCATCTAGGTTGCTTAGCTTATTGGCATATAACTGTTGATAATAGCTTCTGATGATTGTTTCTACTTCCTTGGTGTTAGTTGTGATCTCTTCCTTTTCATTCATAATTTTATTAATTTGGGCTTTCTCTCTTTTCTTTTGGATTAGTGTGGCCAATGGTTTATCGATCTTATTGATTCTTTCAAAAAACCAGCTTCTAGTTTCGTTGATACGTTCTACTGTATCTCTGGTTTCTACCTCGTTGATCTCTGCTCTAATCTTGATTATTTCCCTTCTTACGTGTGGAGTTGGTTTGATTTGTTGTTGATTCTCCAGTTCTTTAAGGTGTAGAGACAGCTGGTGTATTCTGGATTTTTCAATTTTTTTGAGGGAGGCTTGGATGGCTATGAATTTCCCCCTTAGGACCGCCTTTGCTGTATCCCATAGGTTTTGGAGTGAAGTGTCTTCGTTCTCATTGGTTTCCATAAATTCTTTAAGTTCTTCTTTGATCTCCTGGTTGATCCAAGCATTCTTAAGCAAGGTGGTCTTTAGCTTCCAGGTATTTGAGTTCCTTCTGAACTTTTCCTTGTGATTGAGCTCCAGTTTCAAAGCATTGTGATCTGAGAATATGCAGGGAATAATCTCAGTCTTTTGGTATCGGTTGAGCCCTGATTTGTGACCCAGTATGTGGTCTATTCTGGAGAAGGTTCCATGTGCACTTGAGAAGAATGAGTATTCTGTTGTTTTAGGGTGGAATGTTCTGTATATATCTATGAGGTCCATCTGGTCCAATGTATCATTCAATGCTCTTATTTCTTTATTGATTTTCTGCTTCGATGATCTGTCTATTTCTGAGAGAGGCGTGTTAAGATCTCCTACTATTAATGTATTCATATCAATATGACTCTTTATCTTGATTAATAGTTTTCTTATGTAATTGGCTGCTCCCATATTGGGGGCATAGATATTTACAATTGTTAGATCATCTTGGTGGATAGTCCCTTTAAGAATGATGTAGTGTCCTTCTGTATCCCTGACTACCGTCTTTAGTTTAAAATCTAATTTATCTGATATGAGAATCGCTACCCCGGCCTTCTTTTGAGGCCCATTGGCGTGAAAGATGCTTCTCCATCCCTTCACTTTCAGTCTGGGTGTATCTTTAGGTTCAAAATGGGTCTCTTGTAGACAACATATGGATGGGTCCTGTCGTTTTATCCAATCTGCAACCCTGTGTCGTTTTATGGGTGCATTTAGGCCATTCACATTGAGAGTGATTATTGAGAGATACGTTTTTATTGACATTGTGTTATCTTTGAAGTCTTTCTTTCTGTCGATTGTCTCTATATTTCTGTTCAATGCTATTCTTAGGATTTTTCCTCTTTTATAGAACCCCCCTTAATATTTCCTGCAGTGTCGGCTTGGTGGTTGCATAGTCTTTCAAGCCTTGCTGGTCTTGGAAACTCTTTATCTCTCCATCCATTTTGAATGTCAGTCTTGCTGGATAAAGTATTCTTGGCTGCATGTTCTTCTCATTTAGTGCCCTGAATATATCTTGCCAGCCCTTTCTGGCTTGCCAGGTCTCTGTGGACAGGTCTGACGTTATTCTGATGGGCTTTCCTCTGTATGTAAGGAGCTTCTTTGTCCTAGCGGCTTTCAAGAGATTGTATCTACAATTATGATTCCTCAATTTTACTATGAGGTGCCTGGATGTTTTTTTTGAATTTATAATCTTGGGGGGGGGACCTTTCTACTTCTAGTACATGAACACTTGTTCCATTCGCAAGATTGGGAAAATTTTCATGAAAAACTTGTTCCACTATATCTTCTAGACTTCTTTCTTTCTCCTCCCCTTCAGGGATTCCAATAATTCTGACGTTGGAACGTTTCATGGCATCATTTATTTCCCTGATTCTGTTTTCGTGGCTTCTAAGCTGTTTGTTCCAGGCTTCCTCCTGATCCTTTCTCTCTATTTGTTTGTCCTCCAGATCACTAATTCTATCTTCTGTCTCAGTTACCCTAGCTTTTAGAGAAGTTAGATTAGATTGGAACTCATTGAGAGCGTTGTGAACCTCATCCCTGGTGGCCTTCAGCTCTGCCCTAACATTATGAACCTCCTCTCTGGTCGCTTTCAATTCTGCCCTAATCAATTCTGTTTGGTCATCCATGGCTTTCTCCAACCTAGCTATTGCCTGGATAATTGTTAGCCTGAATTCTCTTTCTGACATATTGTCTATGTTGATAGCCGTTAGCTCTGTTGCAGAAGGCCCATCCTCTGTATTTTTCTTCTGTTGGGGATTCCTCCTCCTAGTCATTTTGGTGAGAGATGACTGGACAGATGTAGCTGGATGTATTGACCGTGGTGCAGTCAAGGTGCACCCTGGAACGCTTCTGAGCACTCAGGATTCCCCACCCAAATGAGAGAAAAAAGAAAAGAAAAAGAAAAAAGAGGGAGAGAGAGAGACAGGAAAAAAAGGGAAGATAAAAGTGAAGGTTCAGCCCAAATGGGCCCCAGGGTAAGGTTTATGACGTATACAAACAAAAACAGACAAACAAAAAGACTGATAAAAGTATATGACGAGAGAAAATATATATATATATAAGCAAAAAAAAGGAGGAGCCTCGTCAAGAAGAACCCCAAGTATAAGATTTATATACTATCCGGACAAACATAAATACACAGAGACACTGGCAGAAGAAAAAGATGGGAGCATGGTTATAGATTCTCGGTGTGGGCGAGGAAGGTTATTTTGATTCTTTCTGGATGTATCTTGATATCTTTGTTAAAGGACTCAACTTTCCTAAGAAAAAGGGGGATTAAAAATTGGTTCACCTATAGGGGTAGCATTGCTTGGAGAAAGGGGATTACCTTGAAGTTTAACTCTATATGAATATTAGAAAATAAAAATAAAAAAGGAATAAACTGGACTAAACTAAATTAAAAATTTTTTTAAAAATTAAGAAAATAGAAAAGCAAAAGAAAAACACATGTGTATGTATCAAAAAATTCAGGTTAGAAGTTTATCATGGAATTTGATGTACTGGACATCTCACTGTGATGGTAAATAGGTTAAAAAATTATCTATATAAAAAAAGAAAAAAAATGAACCAGAATAGTGGGAAAGAATTAAAAATAAAAGTTGTATCTATGAAGTAGTGGTGGTTGTTCTCTTGTAGTCTTTTTTTTTTTTTTTTTTCCTGATTTGTTTTCTGGGGGAGGGGGCTGCCACGTGGGTTTTCAGTCAATGATGTTCCCTGAGTTAAGTCCTCCCGACCCCCTCAAGGGGGTGGGCTCTGAGAAAAACGTTTTTTTTCAGGTTTTTGTTCTCTGGAGGTTTTTATGTTTGTTCACTTCTTTTCTCTCGCCTTGACAGCTTTTGATGGTTTTTGGAGGTTTAGAGGAAAGAAAACTGCACCCCAACCTCCCTCTCAGAGAGAAGCCTCAGTCTGCTCCCCTGCAGGTGCTGCAGCCGCTGGGCCGCTAGCAGAGCAGGTTCTGAGTCACGGTCCCTGGGGACGCAGGATCTCCTGCTTGTACGCAAAACCAAGGCAGCTGTGGCTGTCTGGGCAGCTCCAGACCGCCAGAGAGGTTCCAAGCAGCAATCGCACACTGAGATTTTCCCGCTGGCTGGGGCTGAGAGCT
Source organism: Martes martes (assembly GCF_963455335.1). NCBI lineage: Eukaryota > Metazoa > Chordata > Mammalia > Carnivora > Mustelidae > Martes > Martes martes. Next base: position 80,772,954 of record NC_137889.1, read on the forward strand.
CAGTGCTTGCGCGCACCTCTCCCAGGGGATGGTTTGGGGCGCGGCGCCTCCAGCTCTATCGGCTCTATCGCCGCGTGGGTCTATCGCCGCGTGGGTCCCAGAACACCAGGCTGGGTGTTCGTGCACCTCTCTCAGGGGAGGTTGAGGCACGCGCGCATCTCCAGTAAGGTGCGCGTTCTGCCGTCTGGTGTGGCTCCCAGCCCCTCACGGGAGCCGGACTCCACCCGTTCTCGGGCGCACTGGCGGCTCCGGGACAAAGACCAGGTTTCTCCGCCGCACTCTCCGGCTCAGCGCCAGGGGATGCTGCCCTGGGTCTGGGGACTTAAGCCCCTATCCCTATCCGCCCGATTCCCACAATTTCCCAGCTCGAGTCTTTGCTCTTTTGAGTGCTTTCAACAAGACTCCAAGTTAATGCTGGTCCCCAGATGCCGGGCACTCTCGTATTGGGGTATTATTTTCCAGTCGGTCGCCTCTGGTGGCTCCCTCCCCCTTTTGTTTATCTTCCGATATCAGTCCGACGTTCCCACTCCACTTTACCTGCCCACTGGTGTCTTCTGGCCCCCGTAGAGATCCAGACGTGTATAATTCTGATCTCAGGCTGATTTCATGGGTGATCGGAGTTCTTTGGTAGGTAATCAGCTCACTTTAGGGTGCAGGTTGAAAAGGCGCCTCCTCCTACTTCCCCGCCATCTTGTCTCCCTCCATATAATCCCCTTTTTAAAAAGGCCACAAACACCATTCCAAAAGGAAGATTTAAACTGTTTCAACCTTATGAAACATAAGATATTTGAACTTTTAAAACTAAAATGTTTTATTTCCGTAATATCTATCAAAGCTATAATATATAAACTTCGAGTGATTGCAATACATCACTGGTTTGCTGTGAAAACTGGAAACCAACTTGGCCTTCCCTTACCAAACTGTTTATATTTGTTATGGGATTATGCCACATAAGGATTTACTCAATATAAAAGTATTCGATATAGAACATATCTATTCACACACACACACACTAATGAGTTGAAACTGATGAGATGCCCAAGCACATTACATCACGTGCCCTCCTTAATGCCCATCACCCATTTACCCTATCCCCCCCACACCTCCCCTCTAGCAACCCTCAGTTTATTTCCTAGAGTTCAGCAACCCTTATGTTTAACTACTTGGCAGGCCTCTGCAGTTGTCCATTAGTTGTCTCATGGATACAAAAGTCTTTTCCTCACCAAGGGAGTATGCTGTCATCATGGTTGGGGCTAAGGTATTAGAGGTAGATCCACACCAGGGTCTAATCCCAGAGTTCAAACCCCCAGCACAGAGGAGTGGTAGGACTTCCTGTGCCCATGTGTTGGGATAAAATACCTTATGCAAATTTTATTGATTTGCAAATTAGGCAACACCAATGAGTTGAAGGTGATGAGATGCCCTGGCCAATATATGCCAGGAAAAGTCAGTGTTTTTATGAAGACTGTAACTTCTTTATCTGTATTTTTTTTTTTAAGATTTTGTTTATTTATTTGTCAGAGAGAGTGCACAAGCAGGGAGAACCGCAGGCAGAGGGAGAAGCAGGCTCCCTGATGAGTAAGGAGCCCAACGGGACCTGGGGATCATGACTTGAGCCGAAGGCAGACACTTAACCAACTGATCCACCCAGGCGTCCCTCTTCACTTGTTATCTTAAGAAAACTTGGACACTGACCTCAGTGAGTTTTAATTATCAATTAAAGTTTTATTATCAATTAAATTATTTAATAATTTAATTAATTATTAAATTATTAATTTAATAACAGTTTTGCGAATGCTTGTCTTCTATTATAGAATTTGTCTCAAACGCCAGCTCTGCCATTAACAGTTCATTAGGAATTAGACACCAAATCTCTCTGAACTTCAATTTCCTATCTGCAAAATGAGAGGTTTAGAATAGATCAGATAATCTCTAACGCTGCTTCTGGCTCTATTTCTCGTTTTCTCACTTCCTAGCAGCAGCCCACTATGGTACATGATTCTTCATGAACTGCACTGAACACATATCACCGTTCCTTCCTACTTCAAACTCTTTCCTCGCAGTGAACTCTGTGGTCCCAGACTTCTCTGGTTTTCCTTGATGCCTCTTTTCCTTCTCTGCCTCCTTCACTTTTTTTTCCTTAACCCTTCAAGTTTTGGCATTTTCTACAATTCATGGTATTATCCTTCTTTCTTACCCTATACCTTACCTTACCTACTCTCCTTGTGTGGTCTCATAAATTTTAGGCTATCCCTAGTTGTGTGCTGTGGATGCTTCTAACTTTACGAGTGTTTATCTAACTGCCTGCTGTACATTTTCTTCCTTCACATCGGCTCAAATCAGCACGTCCAAAACAAATTCACCACTTGCCATTCTTTTTAAAGTAATAAGCTCTTTATTTAAATTCAATTTAGTTAGCATTATTAGTTTCACAGATAGAATTCAGTGATTCATCTGTTGCATAAAACACCCAATGCTCATTCCATCAAGTACCTTCCTTAATGCCCATCACTCGGTTACCCCATGTCTCTCCACCAACCTCCCCTCCAGTAACCCTCAGTTTGTTTCCTAGAGTTCAGCCTCTCTTATGGTTTGCCTTCCTCTCTAACTTCATCTTATTTTATTTTTCCTTCCCTTCCCCTATGATCATGTGTTCGGTTTCCTAAATTCCACATGAGTGAAATCATATGGTATTTGTCTTTCTCTGACTGACTAATATCACCCAGCATAATATCTTCTAGGTCCATTCACATCATTGCAAATGGCCACCTGCCATTCTAAATTTCTTCCTGTTTGTTAATGTCACCATCACTCCCCTAAGTCATTCCTGTACTGAGCTTTGAGTTCTCTCATCCTTTCACTATTTCCATCTATCAGTTAACTCTTGAGCATTTCATTTTTCGCTGCCCTCATTCAGGATCTCTCAAAGTGAAGAGCTACCCCACCCTCCTTCTGCTCTCGTTGTCTGGGGTCTGGCTACACCATGCAGTTTTGACCACTTCTCTCTTGGGGTTGAAAGCCTTCATTAACTTTAATGAGCTGCAGTGTGGTACCCAGCTTGTGGCCCATAGACCCTTAGGAACATTTAAAAATTGTGGTTAATGTTTGCAGAACTACGCTGGCTGCAATCTTTATTTTTTCAAATTTTTATTGAATTCTAGTTAGTTAACATATCATGTAATATTGGTTTCAGGAGTAGAATTTAGTGATTCATCACTTATATATAATACCCAGTGCTCAATGCAGCAAGTGCCCTTCTTAATAACCATTGCAATATTTGATTACAGACTGAACAAATAATATTTCTTAGACATGTGTCCATGACTATTTCTCAAAAGTTTATAGATACAGGTTATGATTAATAATATAAGTAATAAACTCCTAAATGTCAGTGAATTTGTAGTAACTTTCTGATTTTGTGTATTTTTAAATGCATATGAATAGTAAAAGTATACTAATGATCATGTGGAAGCCCTAAATTCATCCATATTAAAAACGGGTGTTGATATTTGAAAAAGTTGGTAACCTTTGACTAAGCACCAAGCTTTTCAAAAGTGACTCACAGTTCTATGACCAGACTCTATGGTTCTTCTGCTCATTTTCATAGCTGGCCACCTGGTATTTCACAACCCAGGGACACCTAACTCTTTGTGGTCCTTATTATACAACATGCTATTTGTCTCTTATGTGTCTTTGCCACTATAAACCCTTTCCCCGTTGTTTGATTTTTCACGGTTAAATCTTATTTTTTCCATTAAGACTTGAATCAAAGATTCTTTATCCAGGAAGTTTTTCTTTTCTTTCTTTCTTTCTTTCTTTCTTTCTTTCTTTCTTTATTTTGACAGGAAACTTTTCCTTAAGAACCTTCTCACTCCCAATTCTATGTGCATAACTCTGTCTTTATACCCATCAGGTTGTATTATACTTAAATACTTAAGCATCTATTTTCCCACTGGATCATAAATTCCTTGATGTCTCTACCATTATGCCTATATTGGTACCCCCAGACCTCTAGCCTTTTGCCTGCCATCAATATGCATTCAGTGCCAAGCCCCTCTAGACTTTTTTGAAACATTATTACCTGTCTCCCAATACCATAATGTTTACAAGGTTATTGAAAAGATTTTAGCTGCAAGCCAGCTGGGCCAAAATTATGACATTATTTTGGTAGATATTGGTAACCTCTAGAAGTTAAGGGTCACTGAGGGCTACAGTTGTCCACAGTCTTGCTTACAGGTGAGGTATGACAACCCCTGTTGTCTCAGACCAAATTCTGTTACATATAGAAGTATTTATTGTCAAAGAGGTAAAAAAAGGGGCAAAGAGTCTGTAAGCTTGAAGTCTCAGCTTACCATCATCGTAGGCATTCTGTCAGGCACCGTGAATGAAAGGTTTGTGAGGCAATTGCAACAGTATGGGGGCAGTTTTGTTCAGCCAAACTTCAAGTCAGATCAGGTGGCATGGTCTTTCTGAATGGGTATACAAAAGACTCAGAAGAGTCCTTAGGCCAAGAGAATGGCTTTGAGGATATTGGCTGTTAGCCTTGCTAAATCCTTCTCTTCTGCAGGAGTTAAGGTACCTGTATACTATTTCTAGTTGACCCACATCTTGACCATTTATTCTGCCAGTGGGTAAAAAGGTCTTATATTCCTTATGTTTAATAACAACCCCTTTAGCATTGGAGAAAAAGAGGGTTGAAACACTTCGGGGAGCTATCTGTGCAATGTGGGCTTCTGATTACTGTTTTTCAAATGCTAACAAACTACTCTGAGTCCAAATTAAAGCCTACGTGCTCACATATTTATAGCACATTGTCTGTGCTTAGACATTTTTAAAGTTTCACACAATAAAAGTTCCTTACAATAGATTGTTATGAATGGCAACTACCAAAATCAGAAATCATTTTACATCTTAGTAAGAGAGGCAGAAAGTAATTTAATGAAACATTATCTTTGCAGTTAATGTTATTTTAATAAAGGTTAGAAATGCACATGTTGGTTTGGTTTATAAAATAGACCAAAATGTCATTTTTAGAAAATATTTTATTTATTTATTTGACAGAAATAGAGAGAGAGAGCGAGTGGTAGGGAGGGACAGAGGCGGGGGGAGAGAGAGAGAGAGAGAGAGAGAGAGAGAGAAGCAGACTCCCAGCTGAACAGGAAGCCTGACGTGGGGTTTGATCCCAGGACCCTAGGATCATGACCTGAGCCAAAAGCAGGTACTTAACTGACTGAGCCACCCAGACATCCCCAAAATGTCATTTTTAAAAACTCTGATGTCAATCATTATTTTTAATGCCAGATATAATTTCCAGGTTCATGTCTAATAAAATTTACTTTGTATTATGAGAATGATCAGCAGAGCTCAATCTTTATGATCTCAGGATTGCATCTGATGGCTCTGAACTTGGAATGATGGGAAAAACCAAAACAAATGATTTCATGTTATTTGTAGAGATGGCTTGAACTGTACTTTTCCAGAGATGAAGGAGCTATACATGGAAAAATCTCAGTTTTCTTCCCACAGAATCACTTGGTTCTTCTTGACTATGATTTTCTCTGCTGTGTGTCTCCTTTATTAGTCACATGAAACATTTTGCTTCTGATCACCAAATGAGTGGAGGTTCCCTACTCGCACCCCCCCACCCCCCCGCAAATAACAAGCCAGTCTCTATGAACTAGCTAAGTGTCCTACAATTCAACTCAATACTGGCACTATCTACCCAGAGACAGCATCAGATTCCACAGGTTAAAGGCTCAGTCCTACAAGACCACTCCACCCTCAGCACTACACGACGACGATGCCAATTGCAAGCCCAAGTTGTTGCCTGTGCTTTTAGCCAACCAGCTACAGATCAGAAGTTCCCAAATCCTCTTCTTGGGTTCAATTAATTTGTTAGAGCAAAACACTTCCTTACATTTACCAATTCATTAAAAAATATGATGAAATATGCAGATGAACAACCAGATGAAGAGAAACATAGGGTGACGTCTTGAAGGGTCCTGAGCACAGAAGCTTTTATTTCCGTGGAGGTGAAGTACATCCCCCTCTCAGTTTGGATGTGTTCTCCAACCTGGAAGCTCCCCGAAACGTCTACTATTAAGTTCTTTCTCTGGACGATGGGTAGAAGGGGCAGTGGAGCTGAAAATCCTAAGCTTCAGTGGCTTGGTCTTTCTGGTGACCAGCCTCCATCTTGGAGTCACCCAGAAGCCCACTCAGGGTGGCCTCATTAGAACAAAAAGTGCTCTTACTATTCTTATCACTTAGGAAATTGCAAGGGCTTTAGGAACTCTGTTCCAGGAACTGTGGGCAGAGACAAATCTATATATAGATTTTCTCTTATCTCACAGAATCTCCCTGAGTTCACGGGTTTTTGGCTTCCAGAGAATGGCAAGGCAGGAGGGAACAGTTGACCGGCTGCTGTTCATGACTTGGCCCTATGATCACTCTCTTTTCTCAAAACATAATCTGCATTTTCCAGACTTTTTAAAAGAAGATTTTCCTTCCATCTAGACCAACCTACCCATAGTAGCATAGATCCATCCTTAATGGGGAAGATCACATCCTTTTCTTCTAGAAACCTTAACAGATCTCTCAAAAGAAGAAAAGAAAAAAAAGAAAGATTTTCTTCATAAAGAAGAAAGTTTCTTTCCATAGCTCCATATTTTGGTCTCCCTTATATTAGCACTACTTCAGTATACATCTTTCCCCCCTGCTAACTCTTCTTTTAAAATTTGAGTTCATGAAAAATAAGACCTATGTGTTATCTGCATGATCTTTGACACAGAACCAGAGAACAGTCTTTGCCCACTAAAGGTGTTCCACAAAGGATTCATAGATTAAATTGATAGAAGAGGCACACTGGTGTGTATTAAAGAAAAGACTCGTTCTTCCCTCATTCACAAAAGTGTTTCACACTTTTGAGTCTTCATTCTTTATTGAATGCATAGCTACTTGGTCATTTCTTCCGGACAATCTCATTTATTTTATTTTATTTATTTTTAATTTTTTAATTAACATTTAACGTATTTTTAGCCCCAGGGGTACAGGTCTGTGAATCGCCAGGTTTACACACTTTACAGCACTCACCACAACATACACACACACAACCCCCCCCGCTCCCAACACAATCTCATTTTGAATCCAGAGCCTAGGATACTGTCTGGCTCTGTAAATAGCAAACTTGCAATATATTTGTTGAATATTTAAAACATTAAACTCTAGTCTTTATTATTAGTTGTTTTTAAATCTTTACCAGACATTTAGAACTATTTAAAAATTACTTTCTTCCTATGAATTTTAAGTATAGCTATTGGAAATCTACAGAAATACTGAAGCAAATAATTTTAAGAATAAGACATTGTTAACAAATGAAAATACTATATTGGGGGCTGGCTTAATGGAGTCTGAAATAATGAGGTTTCCAGTAACTTTAAAATTTTGATACAGTGTTATGGTAGTGGAAAGGCTGGAAAGTGCGTGCAGAGAAATCTATATACGCATTGCCCAAATTCCTTAACTGTTAGCCTTCTATCACATTTCCCATTGTCATTCTTTCTCTTTCTCTCTTTGTGTATGTATATGTACATGTACATGTAATATGTATCAAAATTTCACTCTTTGATGTGTCTTGCCTTGAATTAAGTGTTACTGTCATGGCTGCCAAATGGTCACTTTTAAATTCCATCTTTCCTTCAATATTTATTGGTAAAGCTCTAAGGTAAAGTTTTTCTTCTAGTTTAGGTGTTATTCATATCAATATGGATTCTTATTTGTTAAGTTCTTTAATTCATTTATGTCTTTATTTTATTCAGTTCTAAAATTTTATACATTTGGCCACTTAAAACCTCTTCAGATTGTCTCCTGGGTCTTTTTGGTAGGTTCTCATCATTCTCAAGAATTTCCTTATTTTCTGACACAAGTTTGTCTAGGATCATCATGTACTTCCCCTGCTCAACCCCTGGATCAGCTATTTCTTTAAGAATGCCTGGTTCTGGGGCACCTGGGTGGCTCAGTGGGTTAAAGCCTCTGCCTTCAGCTCAGGTCATGATCCCAGGGTCCTGGGATTGAGCCCCACATCGGGGTCTCTGCTCAGCAGGGAGCCTACTTTCCCTCCTCTCTCTCTGCCTGCCTCTCTGCCTACTTGTGATCTCTGTCAAATAAATAAATAAAATCTAAAAAAAAAAAAAAAAGAATACCTTGTTCTTTCTAGTGGATAAGGATATTTAGAAAGTGTCTTGTGGTTATTATTGGTTGGTTCAAAGGTGTTAATTTTATTTTAGGATTACTGTATATAATTAATCTCACATCTGTCCTCCTCACACATTTCTGACCATGAGACAACCTCTAAGAAAACTTACATTTTTGTAATTATTAATATTCAAAATAACCTATAAAATAAGAATGCTTTATCTTCTAAAATCCTGTTTTAAATCCCTAGTAGCTTGGTAATATACATTTCTTTGGGTGTCATGACTTATCAAGGGGGAGAAAATGGCACAGCACATTTTTTCCCATCACTTAGAAAGTTCAGGTCATTTTACCTTTAGAAAGTAAAAGTTACAAGAACAGTTAAATCTAAATGTTTTTTTTTGCTTTGAAAGTAATTGCCAGTTCCAATTTATTCTACATTAATATGTGCAAAACTAACTACCGACTTAATAATAAACATTTGATAATTAAAATTGACAGGCAAGACTTGTCTCTTCCATTTATATTTGTTGCTGTAACATCTATTTTCATAAGCGTGTTTCTATGGGAGACTAATACTTTGATGTGTTTGAAAAGTATAATTATGCTAAGGTGGTTCAAGGCATCTTTGAGATCTATTTAGACACACAAAAAATAGATTAGTTTTTCAAGTGAATATTTTTGGCAAAGGTAAACTCAGATTTTCCCAAAATGTATTTTCAAATTCTGCAAGCAAAAGCTTGACTTTAATTATGGAAAGTGGAGTACACGTGGAAATTTTCTTGACTTTGTGCTCTTGTGACCTCCTTAACTCAGTGCAGGCCACTTGTCTCTCTCCGACTTCAATTCAGCCCAAGACTCTGGGATGATCAGAGGTTTTGTGAGTCCTACAGGATGGTGTCTCAGTGGCTTATTGTATCTGCTTTTCTGCTGAGGCAGCTCTGACCAATATCCGCCTTAAGAATAGGAACTTGCCAGGTCTATTAACCCGATACTTCTCTTGCCTCCAGTGCTGAATCTTTTTTAGTCTTCCATCACTATAGTAATATAAATGTCAGTAAACTTAGACTAAACATATTTTTAAAATATTTGGGCAGATTTCAGTGTGAAAAATTTATATCTGAATTCCAGGGTAAATATGAAAGTTTACATATGTAGCGGAGAAAAAAACTTTTCCTCTACCCTCCTAGGCTCAATAGCTTAGTCTATGAAATTGACAATAGATAGATTAACAGGAGAACATATATACACATTCATTAATTTTAATATTATGTGTTTGGGGTATCACAGGAAAACAAAAGTGAATTGGAAAAAAAACCAGTGAGATTTGGGTGCTTATCTTTGTCTTAATAGAGCAGGGGAAGGGGGCATGTAGGCCACTGGGGAAGAGTAAATGCTTTTTAGGAAAGATCTGGGCCGTTAGTGGAATAGATAAGAAGTGTGATCATCTGGGCCAAAGTTCATCTGGGTGTGGTGTCAACTTCTAGCATCCTCTCCTGTAATAAGAGGGGTCTTCCCTGCTTGGTGAAACTCCTGGGGAGGAGATTATGACAACTGAGTTCCTTTTCAAGGTTCTGTCTTTAAACACCTACAAGGAGTTCAGAGAAATCTTTCTGCATTTGCTCTTTCTCAAATGCCCTCAGCTCAAAGTAATCAGTATATCAAAGTGGTATATTTTGACCTGGCATCCTGAACATCTTCACATGTTGTGGGTATACATGAAGAGGATCTATCAGTAAATGGTAAGTTTTGTCTGAAGAGATTTAAATATAGTATAGTGCAATTTCCTTGCATTATAGATTTGTGGATAAAATGAAGATGTAGCCTTATTACACAACTCACAACTCATAATTTCTTTTCAGTAAAGTATAAAGTAACCCTCAAGTTCTAAATCAACCAGCTTCAGAGACTGTTTTGCTATGTTTTATAATGTTTTACCATGCAAGTAAGTACACATTTTCTTCTCTTCTATTGTTCTTCTCTGTTCAATTTCCTTCTCTTTTAATTAATTTTAATGGCACTTGTTAATTTCAATGACATTCTTACTAATTTTACTTACCAATAACTTCAGTCTTTTTCTGCACTTTGGAATTTTGCTTTGTTCTATTATTCCTTATTACATTTTTTTCTTTATGCTACTTCAATCCTTTAAACTTTTTGGAACTTAAGAAACATTTTGCATGTCAGCGGAGGGGGTGGGGAGAGTTTAAGCTTTGTTTTCTTGCTTCCTGGATTGGCTGCAATTAAAACAATGTAGAAGCTAATTTAAAAAATTTAAATTAAGGTAATTTTAATTTAACATGTAAAAACTCTGAAGACAATATATCCACCTGAAAGAAAACAGAACTAATACCAACAGCATTCCTCACAGAACTAAAACAAATAATCCTAACACTTGCATGGAACCACAAAAGACCTTGAATGGCCAAAGCAATCTTTTTTTTTTTTTCCCCAAAACAATCTTGAAAAAAAAAAAAAAAAAACCAACAAAGCTGGAGATACCAGAATTCCAGATTTCACGTTATACCACACTGCTGTAGTAATCAAAACAGTATGGTACTGGCACAAAAATAGACACATAAATCAGTGAAACAGGATAGAAGGCCCAGAAACAAACCCATGGTTATATGGTCAATTGAACCTTGACAAAAGAAGGATGAATACGTATTGTGAAAAAGACTCTCTCTTCAACATAGGATATTGAGAAAACTGAACAGCTACGTGCAAAAGATGAAACTAAGCCACTTTCTTACACCATACACAAAAATAAACTCAAAATGAAATAAGTACCCACATGTGAGATCTGAAACCATAAAAATTCTAGAAGAGAGCACAGGCAGTAATTTCTTTGACATCAGCCATAGCAGCTTTTACCAGATATGTCTCCTGAGATGAGAGAAATAAAAGCAAAAATAAACTACTGGAACTACATCAAAATAAAAGGCTTCTTCACAGCAAAGGAAATAACCAACAAAACCAAGAGACAGCTTACTCAATGGGAGAAGAGATTTGCAAATGACATTACTGATAAAGGGTTAGTATCCAAAAATATATAAAGAACTTCTACACACCAATACCCCAAAAGCAAATAATCCAATTTAAAAAATAGAGAGAAGACATAAATAGACATTTCTCCAGATACATTAAAAGATGCTCAATGTCACTCATCGTCAGGGAAATGTAAGTCAAAACCACAATAAGATACCACCTCATACTTGTCAGAATGGCTAAAATCAAAAATACAAGAAACAAGTACTGGCAAGGATGTGGAGAAAAAGGAACTTTTGTGCTCTATTGAAGGGAATGTAAACTCATGCAGTCCCTGAGGAAAATACTTCAGGGGTTTTTAAAAAATTAAAGAATTGAACTACCCTATGATTCAGTAATCACACTACTGGATATTTACCCAAAGAATATGAAAACATTAATTAAAAGGATATATGATATTTACAAAAACCAAATTTTGAAAGCAGTTCAAGTGTCCATTGATAAAGAAGATATGGTATATACATACACATAATGGAATATTAAGTCATAGAAAAGAATGAGATCTTACCATTTGTAGCAACATGGATGGAGCTAGAGAGTATAAAGTTAAACAAAATACATCAGAGAAAGACAAATACCATACACTTTCACTTATATGTGGCATTTGAGAAACAAAATGAAGGAACAAAGGGGAAAAAGAAGAGACAAAAAATAGGCTCTTACCTACAGAAAACAAACAGAAGGTGACCCGAGGGGAGGTCAGTGAAGGAATTGGTAAAATAAGTGAAGGGGATTAAGAATATATTTACCATGAAGAGCACGATTAATATATAGAATTGTTGAATCACTATATTGTACATCTGAAACTAATATAACACTATTTTAACTATACTGAAATTAAAATAAAAAAAACTTAATAGAAAAACTGAACTGAGCTAAACACAAAATTCTGGTTAGCTCTAACCTACTCATTTTGAAAGCCTGATGGAAATTAAATCCCATATGTTTTGTTGTTTGAAATACCTTTTTTCATCTCAGTAACTCAGACTATATTGAATAAATCAAAATTCATAGAATTAAAACAATTGATGAAAATATTTAAAATGAAAATATAGCAATGACACACACTGTTACTGAGAAAACACTTAAAGATGTCAAGTTATTACTGAAGCAAGGCACAAAATTTTTAGTAAATTTGGTCTCAGAATAATAAAAAGGAATGACATACAATATTCTCATATCCAAAGCTTCAAAAGGATTTTAAAGGAAATTTTTGATGGCATTAAGGTTTAAAATGTAGATTTCCTTTTAGCCTTACCTCTTCCCTCAAATACTGAGCATGAATATGTCTTTAGTTTCTAGCCAGAGGACAACTGCTTATCTTCCAACTTGCTTCAACTTCAACTTAATTATTGCCAGATATAATGGAGCACAACTTATTATCCATAGTAATGTCCATTTTTTCACAGTGTTTCTACACTGTGAACTGATAGTTCTAATGGCTTGTCTAAATGTTGACATACAACCTGCTTTGTGTTCAAACTCCTGAGAACAATTTCAAAAAATATCAGAATTCATTCCACATAACAATGTTTTTGTCCAAAATTCTGGAAACAGAGCTACTTCCGTGAACAACCGGTTTGGTATTTATCATCAGAGATGTTTCGCAGAAAGGAAATTACTTGGATTGGTTATAATCACATGAAGTTAAAAGAAAAATGATCTCTCTTTCCACAATAAAAGACAATCATGTTTTGCTGAAGTGAACACTATACATAGTAATGAATTATAGATCGGTAAGCCATAGTTCTAGAAAAATACGGAAAAGTACAGGAAAATTATCATGCAGGGAATGTTGGGTGATAACCTCTCCAAAGTCTAATTCACTCCTAACGAAAGCTGTATTAATTCTTTCAGACCAATGCAACGCTCCGAATCACGATTCAACAGTTTGTGGCTTTCAGCACTACTCAAGAGATGCTCTTTTCTGCCGCCAACCATCAGGACTCAGGGAGAGAAGGGAAAGAAAGATAACACGCAGGACTATAATCATGAAGAGTATGTGGTGGAGGTGAGAAAGAAAGAATATAGAACCTAGAGGAGTTGGTTAGAATGTTCCTGAAGTTGCTTGAGGTGTCACAGAGTGGCATGAATGGCATTGAATTCTTGTCCGCAAATTAATTTGTAGTTTTCTAACTTGCAAAAATTAATGTATTTCCATATGTGTTTAATAGTGTCTGAGAGCATTCATAGATAAAAATACAAATGTTAAAAAATGCATTTACACTTTTCAAAAATCAACAAATGTTTATTAAGTATCTGTTTTATTCTGGTGATTTTTAAAAAAATGCATATGAAAGATGCAGGTGTCTAGACGGTGGCTGCCATGTTTGAACTTAACTAATTTGTCCTATGAGGGAAGTAACAGATTAGCGGAATGAATGAAGCATTGCTGGGAGAGCAGTTAATTCCTCTGTAGTGCCTAGGGAAAGTTTTCTTCGGAAAAAATATCTCTATTTGAAATGGTCTTTGAAGACTGATTCAAGTTATGCAAAATAGTGAAGGAGCTACAGCAGTTAAGAATAGTCTATTGATGTTGAAATACTGTTTTTCCTATCCTTTCATATACTTTAAACAGGGTTCTAAATTCAAATACCCACAGAATCTGCAAGGTAATATCATCAGGGACACCTATTCAAATCATTTAAACATTTAATTCAATGAATATCCTGTTTTATTGTCTTTTAAATGTTTCTTCATAATAGTCGAAATGTTTTCAGGCAGTTCCTTAAAGTTTGTTCATGATCAGGTCCTATAAAAAACAGAATCTACCATGACATCATCAGAAAATGTGTCCACTGTTGCTATCACCTTATTATTATATTCATTTGCACTGATTGCAGGAGATGGATGCACTCCATATTTTGGTTGGTCAACAGTGAAAATAAATCTCTAAAATATGCTGTTATATCAAGTAAGTCCCAGTCAAGTTTGTGATCTCTCCAGTCAAATGTTCTGCCCCGAAAACCTTGAATGTCTTGACATTGCGGCAGGCCAGTAAGGACTTTCTGTGCAAAACACTGGAATGGGACTATTGGTAGATAATGCCAGTATCTATAAAAAGTGGAGGAAAAAGTTAGAATGTAGTGACCTATGCAAAACATGCTTGGCCATTTTAATAATACCAGGAAGAAACTGATTATTTTTCTTGAAATTTCATGGCTATCTTTGGTGGTAAGGGCTCTCTTTTATAGCCCATGTAGCTTTGGTTTCCAGTGCAAAAGCTTGTATATGTGAATCAAACCACATTTTTAGAACCATTGTGGTTTTAGTACTATTTTCTATATTATACGCTACCTCAAATAGTGATGGTGCAAAGTTCAATCACTGAAAATTACACATGTTCATGGAGCATGAATAAGGAGTATTACCACAATATATATTACCATTTTATATATTTATATCTATCTCTATATTATCTACCTGTCTCTCCATCTAAGATATATGATGCACTTTTAATTTCTGTATTTATCCATATTGTGCATTTCTAGATCAAAGTAGAATATTATTACTTAGAGCAATAATTACATCAGTTCCCTTGGCACCAGATCTTGCCCTTTCTTTAGCAATGTGAGGAGGACCCCAGGGGCACACCAGTGTGTGCAAAGGGATTTTTTGGTCATTACAGGAAGGGAACCTCAAAACTGGGAGCCTAGGCACTTATACAGGAGAAGTACAGTCTCTGGAGAGACAAAGAGAAACCTCATCTCCCTAATGTAAACAAATTCCATTTGGGAAGAAAAGAAAAGGTCTCTGGGTTCTTGCCTATGGAAATCTAAATAATTGTCTCCAGAGGGAAGACAAACATTTCAGAGTTTTTACTCTAGGTTTTTATAAGTGTCTTAAATGAAAATTTGGCCTTTTTTTTTTTCAGAGAATCGTTAAGCTAGATATTTAGACATTTCCCTCACTTACAAGTAGCCTCAAAAGTTGCCCACCTAAGGAGAATAATGTCTAGTTTCCTTTCATAATGAGTATCTGTAGTGACAGCATGAGGGAAGACTTCACACTTCTGTAGGTGTAAATGGTTTCCTTGCTGCCGATTCCCATTTATCTGGTTCCACTGAGGTCACCTATTTGCTACCGATCCCTAGCATGGATGCTTCAAATTGTGCAGGTTTGGACCTACTGAGTCTGTCTTCTGCACCCTGGCTTAATGTAGTCTGTCCATGGCCTGGGGCATTGGCCCCTTAAATACCTCAGTGGGAGGCCAAAGCCTAGCCAGTCTCGAGCCCTCCCAGCTCTTCTCAAAGCTCTCGCTTCTGTTTTAAAAAGATTTTATTTATTTATTTGACAGGTCACAAGTAGGCAGAGAGGCAGGCAGAGAGGGAGGGAGAAGCAGGCTCCCCGCTGAGCAGAGAGCCCGATGCGGGGCTCGATCCCAGGACCCTGAGATCATGACCTGAGCTGAAGGCAGAGGTTTAACCCACTGAGCCACCCAGGCATCCCACTCACTTCTTTTTTTGAGGCTTATTCCTCTGTTCATGGATTTGTGGTCTTCTGTTCACAGAGTTTCTTGCCTGTCTACCAGCCATTTGGCTTCTAATTAGTTAATCAATACATCAAAGACTAAAAGAAGAAAATGTTCTCACTTAAAATATGGAAGCAATTAAGAGGCATGTTTTACGTGCAGGGGCAGGTGGTCAAACAGCTGCACAAATGAGCAGAAATTGTAATGGAGACCACTATTCATCACTGTTGCAAAGAATGTCTCTAGAGGAAAACAGTAAGTAGTTTTTACCTGTGATTTTGAAATATTAAAAATGCCTTTCTCTCTGTGCCTCATCCTTTCCATATCCCATTTTGTTTTTCTCTTCTTAACATTAGTAGTGAAGGAGAAGAAACAAACTACTAAACAAATACTATGAATATTGCTGCTCTTGATTTCTTTCCTGCTCTTCCTCTAAACCAAAACTCCTTTGAAAATACTCTTCTCCATGTTACTAAACCTATCATCAGTGAAACTACAGGTATCCTCAACTTTTTGAAAGTTCATGTCTCCCCATGTCACTTTTATAAAAGACCTAGATGACAAACCTGTTTTTGGCAACTAAAAGAAATCCAAGGGAATTTTAACTTTTACAAAAAAGGAAAAAAAAAAAAGGAAAACCAGAATTTTGTGTGGGTTTTGCTCCAACTTATAGAGGCAACATGTGCCTGGAGCAGCAAGGGGACCCCCCTGCCAAGCTCCTTAGGAACGACACACAGCCTCTCAGCGTCAAGCTGCCAGAGCTCCGAATCGTGCCTGTGAACATCCGTGCTTTATCTCAATTTTATTTTGTCCATTTGTTAGTAAGATGTGTTCTAAGGTATCTGAAAAGCTTAAGAATGGTAATTTTTTGGGTCTGGGAGTGCTCAAACATTTTTCATATAAATTGATGGTGATTTCTTCTTCACTTTATGCCATTTTAATTTATGGAAGTTTTCATCGGAACGTTCTACTTTCACATAGTGGGAAAGACCTGCATTTTATTTTATTTTTTAATTTAATTATTTAAAAGTTTTTATTTATTTATTAGAAAGAGAGAGACAGTACTGCAGAGTAAGCACAAGTTGGGCAGAAGGGCAGAGGGAGAGGGAGAAGTAGGCTCCCCCTGCTCACCATGGCGTGCCATCCCAGGATGCCAGGATCATGACCTGAGTCAAGGCAACCACTTAATCCACTGAGCCACCCAGGAGCCCCAGAGAGACCTGTGTTTTAATATGCTGTTAACACTGAGGAGGTTTGCCTGATAGGATATTGAGTAGCAGCTGCAAAGCAGCTTGGGTGGTTTTAGTTTTAGCTAATATCATTTGAGAGAATATAATGAGATGGCAGAAAACTGAGATGGCAGACAAAATTTGACTTTATTTCTTTGATGTAGAGTATAGTTATAAATAAAGATAAATTCATGATGAGGAAAAATTTTTTAAAAACCCTAGCATTTATCAAATATTTACTAAATACCAGGTGGTATAAGGTAGGTATTATAGTTAATGCTTGACCATGAACTAAGGAATGCACAAAAAACAATAAAGGGAGAGAAAGAAGACCATCTCTTGAGAGTTTACCTACAAAATCAGAAAAAGTGCCCTAAAAAGAAAGAAGAGCACTAGGCCTAGAAGACTCCTTTATAAAAAAACTGAAGGTTAATATGCTTTTTTTTTTTTAAAGATTTTATCTTATTTGACAGAGAACACAAGTAGGCAGAGAAGCAGGCAAAGAGAGAGAGAGAGGAAGGGAAGCAGGCTTCCTGCTGAGCAGAGAGCCCAATGTGGGGCTCGATCCCAGGACCCCGGGATCATGACCTGAGCTGAAGGCAGAGGCTTTAACCCACTGAGTCACCCAGGTGCCCCTAATATGCCTTTCTTTATGTACTGTATCAATCAAAAGGGAAACTGATTAGTAATGGAGACTTAGGAAGGGTGTCTTTGGTTCAAGTGAGGATCCCAGGGATCCAGGTGCATTGTGTTCTCTGCTGAGTAGGGAACCTACTTCTCCCTCTCCTGCTTGTGCACACACACTCTCTCCGTCAAATAAATAAAAACCTTGAAAAACAAAAAAAGTGATGGAGACTTCGAGGAAAAACAAAAACTGGAGGCCAATTTTGAGAACGCCCATCTATGAATGAATCAGGAGCCCTCTGGACTGGAATAGTATGACAACATGACAAATACAGCTGTAGAGGAGAAAAGACTTTTCCTAGACCCTCTTGGTTTCTATGTCTAAGCCTCTCATTAAACTGACAAATGACAGACCTGTAGGAGAAAAGCATACACATTTTATTTGATGTTAATATTTGTACATGTACACAGAGCTTTTATAGGTAAGAAATGAGGACTCAAAGAAGCAGATGGGCCTGAGAGCTTATATACCATTTTAACAAAGAGCAATATCTTGGGGAGATGTGGCAAGACAAAGAGAAAAGGTGTGTGCACTAGGGTGATACTGTGGGAAAGTGCCTGGCAGGTATAGGGGAAGACTGAAGGAAGGTAAGGGTTACTTTAGTAGGCTTGTTTGTATAGATGTTCATCTTGGTGTTAACTCCTCCTCTCCAGTAATGAGAATTGATAAGAATATTCTCTTCTGGGAGAGGAAATACTTTCCACAGGAAATTTGTGTCCCACTTTTTAGGTAGAAGGGAGAGATCAGAGAGCCTTTTCTGCATCTGCTTTTCTTCAATTGCCTTAGGCTCAAAATAATATACCCAAGTGGCATTTTGGGGGTGGTATGTCGAACATAGACATATGGTGGAGAAAGATACACCAGCTATGTTGTATGCCTAAATCAAACAATCCACTTTCCTCATTCCGATTCCTCATTCAGCAAGAACCTTTCTGTTCAGTTGGCTTTCCACGTAGTGTACCTTCCAGGGATGGAACGCACCAGAGGGTTCACGTGGCAGAGGCTCCCATTAAAACTAAAGTACAACAATGTATAATTGTCTCTTCTGTGTAGGTAGGTTGACTCAGAATTGTAGAGGCCAGTCTGTCTAAGGTCCCTACGACTTTTAGTTTCTGTGCTTTCAGGACTGAAATCCAGACTCCAACTGTTATAGAATCGCTGAGACCAATGCCATTTGTGGACACCTACAAGGTGGGACAACTGGCTAGCCTTGACCCAATGACACCCTCTTTCTACTATTTCATTCATCCTTTGAACTTCTGTAGGGATGACATTCTCCATTTTACAAATGAAGAAGAAATTGAAACTTAAAAGCTATAGTATGATACAATTTACCCAGGTGATAAGTGGTAGGACTGGGGTTTATCCCAGGTGTATAAAGTGTCAGAGCCTATTCTTATCAGTCATTATATCATGCACCTTTATAAGCAATCCTGAGGTATCTAGAAGCGATAAGCAAATAAATCACTACAAATTATTATTCCATGTTCAACTTTGTCATACATGATTGTTGACCTTTCATATAGTATAGGGAAAGCTCAGTTGCTAGGTATTATGAAACAAACAAATAAAAGTAAATATCCATCAGAGACATAAAAACCCTAAACAGTATAAACACATGTGCATGACTTCGTGTCTACTCCTGTTTCACATATGCAGCAAAGATACTCAGAATAACTATTAATTGGACTACTACTTACATTTATATTTTCTAGAATAATGATGTAAGCAAAGCCTGTCTCTTAAGTATACTTGATTAGAACAGTATAGAACATAATAGTATAGAACAGTATAGAACATAAAAATGAGCACCTAATGTTACAGTACATTAGTTTACATGATAAGGCTTCTCTTTGCTTTACTTCCCTTGTTCCTCCAAATAACCATGTGCCAGACAGGGCTAATTTTTATTAAAATTTTTATTTTATATTACGAAAACTGAGTTTCAGATTGTCAGAAATGATTCTCAGACCCTTTAAAAAGTCCTGGATATGGAATTTGGCACAAAGCAGTCAGAAAAAATTTATTTAGCATTCTGACAGGTACATTATCTTTCTTCTACTGTGACTTTGACCATGCATCTGACACTACTTCATCATTCTAGCTGTTGTTGCTGTTTGCTTTGTCCCTTGCAACCTGGTTAAACCAATTTGGAGTTTGGTCTTTTTCTGAATTCATCTTGGTTCTAATGACTGCTGATATCACCTAGTGTTCCAGACTCCCAGCTTAACTATTCACCCTCTGCCTCTTTGTGTGACAAATCTCTGGAACTTTGCCATTCTCACTTCTGTGCTCCTCAGCAGTCTGGCGAATAGCAGATCTTCGTAATCGATAAAGAAACCAAGGCTTGGAGAAGTTAATTAAATTATCTAGTACCACAGTAAATTGTCCAGGTGGCAGGTTTGGGATTTTAACTTTTATCTCTCTGGCATCAAGCTGTATGTTCTTCCTATTAGCTATTACTGAAAATTATAGTTAGATTTATGGTCTTGAACATGATTATCTGCACAATGCTTTGCATTAATTCTAATACAAATTCTAATATAAAGTTCTAACACAAAGCTCTGCTTCCAGAGTTCAAGCAAAACCTCAATTGCAACTTATTCACATCTAAGAGATGAAGAGGGTTTAGTACATTGTTGAAGCAACATTCTAAATCCAAAACGTCCAAGGATCATTTGCATTCTCATTAGTTGTCCCTCATCAGCTAGTTGTTCCATCTAGCAGAAGTTGGAGCACCATCACAGCATGCACTGTTTTAAAGCTCTGCCTAGCATAGTTGTTTGCATAGGCATACGGCTGCTGAAGGAATATGTGATCATAGGGAAACAAGTTGTTTACAAATCAATTATATTAATTTCCTCTGATAATTTTTTTTTTGTAAATCTTTTAAATTTTTGAAATGTTGGCAGTACTGCTTTTGGAATGATATAATAAAGAAAATAGATCTCTCTTCTAATCATTTTTCTATTCAAAGCAGTTTGATCTCCATTTGAAAACTTTGATTCCCTTTGTGATTGGCTTCCTGTTGAGACAATTGAGGGTAGATTAATTTTGTTCTTTGGAAAACAACAGATTAAAAGAGTCAGTTGATACACTATTCTAATCACCAAAAACACGTTGCCCCTGAGAAATGACATAAACTTAACAAAACAATACCCCAAGAACATAACTTTTAAATGATTAACAAGTACAACTTCCATAAATCTTGTAGAACAGAATTCTTGAGCAGGACAAATAACCTAAGCAAGGCTTCTATTTGGTTCACGCAGTAGAATTTAAACAAGGCCATTCTTTGGCCAAACTGTGAAGTCTTTTAGATTTGTTTTCTACAAAGACAAACATTTGAAGACATGATTTGATAGCCAGTTCAATTCATGTATGGGTTGACTGCCTTTCTTCTAGTGAGTTTTTTCATTTACAAACAATTCTTGGTTTTAGATGGGATTTGATTGGGAGCCTGTTAACTCTAAGTTGTGAAATAAAAGGTTTACCATGAGAGACTATGGACTCTGAAAAACAATCTGAGGGGTTTGAAGGGGTGGGGGGGGGTGGGAGGGTGGGGGAGCCTGGTGGTGGGTATAATGGAGGGCACGTATGGCATGGAGCACTGGGTGTGGTGCATAAACAATGAATTCTGTTACGCTGAAAAGAAATTAATTAAAATAAATAAATAAATAAAAGGTTTATCTCTTGTTAGAGGCATTTCAGGCAATAGCATACTTGGTTTCATTAACTACATACATACTGTGTTCCACTGGTGCTTATATTCCCACAGGCAATATGAGGGAGTGGATGGATTAAAAGCAAGGATTTCAGAGCTAGACTAGCTGGGCTTGAACCCTGGCTCTGGCACTTATTAGCTCTATGTTCCTAGGCCTGCTGACCTCTTTGTGACTCAGCTGTTTAACCTGTAAAATGGAGGAAAAATTGATGGTAGCTATATTATAGGTTTATTGTGAGGATACGAGTTATTATATAAAAGCATTTGGCACACAGACTGGTACATGGGAAATATGCAAGGGTAACATGACCACTTGAATTGAAAAACCCAAGGCACATGCACCATGTTTATAGCATTATCAACAATGGAAATTGTGGAAAGAGCCCAAATGTTCATTGACTGATGAATGGATAAAGAAAAGGTGAGATTATGTATATATATATATACACATATATATGTGTGTACATATATATATATATACACACATACACACACACATATAAATTTATTTATTTATTTATTTCTCAGCCATTAAAAAGAATGAAATCTTGCCATCTGCAACAACGTGGATGGAAACAGAAGTATAGTGCTAAGTGAAATAAGGTAGTTGGAAAGACAAATATCATACCATTTCACTCACAAGTGGAATTTAAAAAGCAAAACTGATGAACATAGGGGAAGGGAAGGAAAAATAAAATAGGATAGAAACAGGAAGGGAGACAAACCATAACAGACTTAACTATAGAGAATAAACTGAGAGCTCCTGAAGGGGAGGGGTTTGGGAGCCTTGGGCTAAATGGGTGATGGGCATTAAGGAGAGCACTTGATGGGATGAGCATTGGGTGTTGTGTGTGTTGTGTGTGGGTGACAAATCACTGGATTCTACTCTTGAAACCCATGCTGCACTATATATAAACCAACTTGAATTTAAATAATTAAAAAAACCCTGCAGAAATGTATTGAGCATATATACTGAGCTTACCTCACACTGTGCACTTTTCGCCTTGATCTTGCTTTTGTCCCTCGTGCTTATGGATTTAGTAGGTCAAGTATGAACCCTAGGCTGACTCATTCCCTGAGATGAGTAAGTTGTTTAGACCTGTGATGTCAAATGTGATAATCATCAGCCCCATATGGCTATTAAAATTAAAATTTACATTAATTGAAATAAAATAAAATTGAAAAATTCTGTTCCTTAGTCACACTAACCACATTTCAAAGGCTCTATATTCACATGTGGCTAGTGGTTACCATACTGGATGATGCCGATACAAAACATTTCTAACTTTGCAGGAAGTTCTATTGGATAGCACTGAGGGAGAGTTTGGTAGTGTGCTATCTTTCTCGTAGCTAATATAAATAGCTTCTAACTTACAAATGAGATATATTCTGAAAGTTCATTTGAAAGTTGGTGGGGACTTTGAATAAAACTCCCTGTGGACCAATTACGTTAAGATTACAGAAACAGAAATTATATGAAGAGACAAATGGCTAAAAAACACAAGACAATGTTCAAGCGTATTTGAAATGGAAATTGCAACAATGAGCTTAGTTTTGATTATCTGACTGGAAAGATTAAAATAAGGGTCAGGTACAATGCTGGTCAGTGTGCAGTAAGGCAAATGCACATAGGTATATTTTTGGTAGAACTTCTCTTTAAAACAATTTGGCAATACATATTAAAAGTCTTAAAATTGTTTATACTCTTTGGCCCTGTAATCTGCATTCCAACACTTTAATATAAGAAAATAGAGATGCTTATATGATTTCGTACAAAGGTGCTCATAACAGTATTAATTATAGTAATAAATGGAAACAACCAATTGGGAGAGGGTTAGCTCAGTTATGACTTTGACATGTTGGAACACTGTATATTGATTAAAATGTTTTTGTGGCATATTTGACAATATAGGAAATATTCTTGTGGAAATAAATGAGAAAATGATATTTAATACTGTATAGTATGATCAAATAATTAATATATCTTTGGGAAGCACTTGAAAATTATCTAAAATATTAACAGTAGTTAATCTAAGTTTTATGGAATGTTGTGTGAATTTTTATACTCTCTATTTTTGAGTTGTCTACAGTGTACATGTGTTCCTTCTTTTAGAAAAAAAAATGCAAGAGTACCTCAAAACTATTTAGGGTGAATTATTGGTAGTGAATCTAATAGTAATATAAATACAACAATCAAATTAAAAGTCAATAATAATTTGACACATCATCTGTACTTTGTCCTGTGTAAGATGCTTAGGTTAAAAAACAGAACTGAACAATGAATAAAATTAATGGATCATGAATAATTAATCTGATTAGGGTTTTCAAGTGAGATGCAGACACATCCTCCTAGGTTATGCTGTGGAAACAAATGCACCCCAAATCATAGTTACTTACAACAAAGATTTATTTCTGTTCATGCTACACGTCCCTTTTAGGCTGGCTGTAGCTGTGATCCATGTCCTCTTCCCTTGAGGACTAAGGCTGAAGAAGGAGCCCCCATATGGACCATTGCTGATCTTCCTGGCATAGGGAAAAAAGAGAAGGTGGAAGCACTAACGGCCTTGAAGCTTCTGCTCTGACGAGAGCTTCACTCCAATTACATTTCATTGGCCAATGCAGGTCACATGGTTAAACTACCTGTCAGTGGAGTAGGAAGTATAATATTTCTACAGGGGAGGCCAGAAGTGGAAGTTATTGGATACTTTGAAATTATCACATTTGGCCAGACTCACTCAGATGTGGGGACTTAAATTCTATAGATAAGGCTCAGGAAGCTGTATTTTTAACAGTGCTCTTTAAAATTTTGATGAGTTCAGTGAGGGGACCCATGTCTGGGAATAAATAAATTAGACTATACAAAAATTTATTATTACAATCCATGGAAATTATGGGATAAAAGTAGAGTGATTATAGGTCCTGACTTGCTAAGGCTTATGAGTTGGCCCAATATACTTATCAAAAATTCCCCCTCTATAATCCAAAGTATCCCAATTTATGTGACAAAACAATATGGCCATCCTAAGAATAGGCCATTCTTTCCTGAAATAGGGAAGACATATATATACAGCTTCTCCTTCTTCCTTTCACATTTGCCTAACTCAGTATATTCAATGTTTCCCTAGACCAAGCATATAAACAATATCTCTTTGGGTCCAATGGGTGGTCTTTCAGAGAAACTCTAGCTATGATATCTCTTACAATTTACTGACACATGATTCCTAGGAGTCTTCAGAGATAGCTTATATCTCCTCAAAAAGACTATTATGGTCTTTTTAAATCCTCCTACTATTGTGGTCAATTGTATTACTGAGAAGATAATTTGCTGGCTTTTTCTACTGAACCACTTTCTACCCGGCTACTCTACCAGAGACTCAGCTGTCTCTGCCGAGTGAATATACTTTTTACCCTGTTGATACCAGGGTTGGCCAGGACACGGGCATTGACCAGGTAAATGTGAGTGTGAGTCAAAGTAATGGTGACACTTCAGAAGTTTTAGGCACCATCATGTGGTTCTGCTTTCTCCCTTTTCTCTCTTCCAGGAGAATGGAAGGCTCCATATGGAAGCTGCTTCTTCAGCCTTGTCCTGGAATGAAGACGATGTGTATCTCCAGAGCTCAAAGCAAGACAGAGACCCTGCTATGTGAGCCACTGTGGTTCTGGGATTATTTGGAGATGCAGCATGACTTAGTCTAAACTGAATGATACAGTTCTTGGAGTTACCCACTTTCTTTTCTGTTCGGCTCTCTCTCAGGGTCAGTTTCTGATGCCATGAAGCCACATATGCTTCTGAAGAGCCATTGATATGTTGGATTAGCAGATGATGCAACATTGGACATAGTGATCACAATACCAAAATGTTTGCCTCATATCTTCTGGGCCAGAGGTACTGCTGTTATAAAAGCTGAGCTGTAGTGGATACATGCTATTTTTGCTTGATGTGCCTCTTCCCTCCTGGTCTTTTTCTCTCTTCATTCATGTTCTATTAGGGGTGCCACTCACAGATTCCTTCCTCCTCACTCGGAAATAAACAGTCCACCCACTCATGGTAGTCCATTCCCCCAGTCTAATGATTGCTCCAAGTGTAAGCATGTGGCTGACGTTCTCTTTTGGGACTCTCCATTTTCTAGCTGACGTGGTAGGTGCTTTTCTTAAGAGATGTTAGAGCAAGAATGGCAGGTAGCTGGAGCTGCTTGTGAAGTCTCACTACCATGTAGAGATAGCCTATATACGAATAAGGAAAGCAGAAGCAAGCAAGGATATGTGGGGCTGAATGAGAGTCCTAGAAAGTGTAAGGGAGCAGAGGAACACAAGAACAATATGGGATGAAGGACAGAGACTGAGCACCCACCAATTCTCAAGTCATGCCTGAATACCATTATACTTACTCTCTCCTTATTTATATAAATGGATAAATTTCTATTTTTCTCAAGCTGGTTTATGTTTTTTTTTTCCCCCTTGAAATCAAAAGACTTAACACATGAGCTGTGCTAGATGAAGCCATGCAGAAGTTATCTTGTGGCTTCTGCTAAAATTCTTTATTAGAAAGACCAAGAAATAAGAGTGAGGGTAGCCACAGGAAAAGTTGGAAATGCCTCTGTTGGGGCCTCTTCTTTGCTGCAGAAGAGCAAGGAAAGTGCTCTTTTTGTCCTCTCTACTCTGTCAGATCGAGACTCAGCCCAGAGAAGCAGGCTGCTGAACAACGTTGGAGGACAAGAGATTAATAACCAGATGAACAGCTATGAGCTACATGCTTTCTCTTTGAGCCATGCCCAGCTGTTGCCGGGGGCATCTTCTTCCTCTGAACAGGAAGCAACAGAAGGTGAAAGGAGGTAACTCACTGGGACAGGAACACAGTAGACCTGAAAAATTCTGAAAGGAATGGCTGAAATTAAAGTTATAATTTTCTAGGTCCAGCCCCTTCCCCACAATATTCTTGAGCAAACTGCTTATCTAAGTATAACAGCCTCATTAAAACCATGATATTTAGAAAGGTCTAACACATGGCCTTTCCTTGGATAGTACTAAACAGCAGAAAAGAAGTGTGGGAAGTAAATGACAAATGAAAAATATGGATAAGTAAAATGATTTCTCCAGTACGTAAGAGAATTAGATAATTCTTGGTTTCTGAATGTCATTTCCCAGTAAAAGGAACTAATCTCGTTGAAGAAAGGATTGATAATGGTTTGGGTGGGAGAAGTGCACGGTGAATTAATGTACCAGAAAGCTAAGAAGTACACAAAGACTGATGGAGGGGACACTGAGGGACACTCCCTGCTGGCTGAACTGAACTATTAAAAACAATGAAGTTTACAACAGATTTTGACCCATGGAACAACATCAACAACAACAAGTTTCCAAGCCCATGGAAAAAGAGAGAAGGGAGGGAGAAGGAAAAGCTTATTTTCACAGATGAATACTGGGGTAGAAAATGTACAATTAATGATAGAATTACAAAATCACCTTTTTGCAGTCACTGATATAATTTATTCAGGCAGGGATCATCCCTGGGTGCTATAGCCAATGTGTGAAAGTTAGGTGGGGAACAGGATATTTACAAACTCTCAAAGTATTTTTTTTAATAATGTGTAAGTCTGATAGGAAACACTTTAATCAAATTATCAAACTTAGCACCTCTCTTGATATGATATAATGGGAAGTCTACCACATTAACTATCGTAGTCTGACAAAAATATCTAAACTATAGCTATACACAAGGAAATGATCAGACAAATCAAGATTATAGACTATTTTATAAGACAAGATTATAGACTATTTTATAATTTTATAGACTTTTTTATTTTATAAAAAGGTATTTTTTTAATAATGTGTAAGTCTGATAGGAAACACTAATCAAATTATCAAACTTAGCACATCTCTTGATATGATATAATGGGAAGTCTACCACATTAACTATTATAGTCTGACAAAAATAGCTAAACTATAGCTATACACAAGGAAATGATCAGACAAACCAAGATTATAGACTATTTTATAAGATAACAGGCTGAGATTCTTTAATAAAAAAGTCAATATCATTAAAGATAAAAACAGCTAGAACAGGGAATAGGTATAAATAAAAAGGCAGTAAAGAAACATGATAACGAAATTCAGTGTGTAAGTCTTGAATGGATCTGGATCAAAAAAGTGATAAGAAGCTATAAGAGACATTATTTTAACAATCAGGGTAATTTAAATATAGACTAAGTGTCAGATAGCTATTGCTGTGTAACAAATTCAAATTCAGTGGCTTAAATAATTACTGTTTCTCAGGGTTCTGTGGATGCCTTGGGAGGTTCTTCTGTTGATATTGTTAGCACTTGCTCATGCAGCTGGAGGGAACTACTGGATGGCTGGGATCCTCTCTTCATAGGGTCTCTTACTTTCGAAGAGGGCCAGACCAGCGTCCTCAGTGGCACCAGCAGCCTTCCATGAGGACAGGCCCTGGTCATCATATGCTTATCTAATCTCTGCTTGCAATGGGTTCTTTTGTTAATGTCTCAGAGGTTCACAGTGCCCATCAATGTAACAATCAACCACAGAAGTCATATTAGATAACGGGTTTGGATCAATATTAAGCTTTTTGACTGTGTCAATAATATTGTGATCATGAAGCACAATATTCTAGTCTTCAGTAATAAAGGCTGAAGTTGTTAAAATAATGTGACATGATTTGTTACATTATTGGTGGAATCTACCTTTCAGAACTCTGGGGAGGGAGGACAGGAGAGAGGGAGGAGAGACAGAGTGACAGAGAGAGAGCACAAGTTAAGGGAGCAAAATGCTAACAATTACTAAAGTTGGATGAAGGGGATACAGGTATTTCTATTAGTATTCTTTCAAATTTTCAAACCTGAGTTTGTCGCACAAATTTTCAGTATGTTTGATATTTTGCAAAATAAGACTGGGTTGAGTTCAAAAGAACCACAGTAAGCTTGTGAAGAGCACACGACTTTTCTCCTCTCAGATTCTTGATTCAGAAGCCCTGGGATCTGCCCACGTGACAAGAACCGAGCTGACTCTGTTAGTCTCTGGTTCACACTTTTAGAGACAGTACACCACACCAGAAAAGTGAAGAGGGGCCCACACACTTTGTAATTACAAGGACAGAGGGTCAGAAAATACAGATTAAACAGAAAAAGAAGGGGAAAGGGAAGTTACGAAAAATGAAAAAGTAACATAAAATAAGATGGAAGAAAAGAAACCAAACAGGATTTGTAGGGATAATGATAAAGCATACACTCTCTGGTCAGATAAAAAGAGTCATATTGGGTCAAAAAGCAAAGCTCAGTTATATGCTGTTCACAAGCAACTCATCTAAAAGTAGGTCAAAAAGTGCATTCGAAAGACACAGTGGAACTTTATAAAGATAAATTTTACCTTCTGTGACGAAGATCTAACTGGAATAAATTTTTCTGAACTAAGTGGTATAACATCAGAATTCAAGAAGCAAACCTATAAGAAATAGAAAAGGAAATGAATAGGAAAACAATCCTTTTAGGAAACATTAATGGACAGATTAGATTTTAAAAACAATTATTGGGTTTAAAGGGTGTGAAAAAGACAATAAATAGAGTTGATTTGATTTGTTTATGCAGAATTTAAATGCTTGAGAACAGTCATGGCATCTTATTTTTAAGCTTCCATTAAGCATTTATAGAAATTGATCCCATCTTAGTGCACAAAAACTGCTTCAGTGAATTTTATTAACTAGGAAGAATATGGATTACATTAATTTTATGAAGAATAAAAATTACAAAAATAAAAATTTAAAAACTAAGTCTTTTCTAAGGATTTATTTATTTATTTGAGGGAAAGAGAGAGAGAGAAAGAGGGGAAGAGCAGACAGTGGGAGGCGAGAGAGAGAATCTCAAGCAGACTCCCCACTGAGTGCAGAGCCGGGCACAGGGCTCCATCTCACCTGAGACCATGATCTGAACAATAATCACGAGTCAGACGCTTAATGGACTGAGGCACCCAGGTGCCCCAACCATCTTGAAATTTTAAAATGCTATCTTAAGTATTCTTGTGAAGAACATAATATTTTAACTGATTGTACAGAATATCTAGAAAATGAAAATAAAAATTAGCTATATCACAATTTAGGTGACTTGTCTAAAGCTATATTCAGAGAAAAATTAATAGATGTAAGTACTTATACTTTACTATAGGAGATAGAATAAAATATTGAATTAAAAACTTATCTCAGGGGCGCCTGGGTGGCTCAGTGGGTTAAGCCTCTGCCTTTGGCTTGGGTCATGATCTCAGGGTCCTGGGATCGAGCCCTGCATTGGGCTCTCTGCTCAGCGGGGAGCCTGCTTCCCGTCTCTCTCTCTGCCTGCTTCTCTGCCTACTTGTGATCTCTCTCTCTGTCAAATACATAAATAAAATCTTAAAAAAAAAAAAAACAAAACCTCAGATTAAAAATAGAGGATTAAAATGATTACAACAGAAATGTAAAAGACAAATCATAGAACTGATAAATAAAAGCAAGAACAGTTTTTCTTCCCCAAACTGGTATTTTAAACCAATAATAATAAAATATAAAACCATGCAGTAGCACAACCAAAACACTAAAAAATTTGAAAGCTGTAAATCACCCCAGAATTAAATTTACAGATTTAGATGGTATCCAATCAAAATACTAATAGATGGGGGCCTATGGGTGGCTCAGTTGGTTAAGTGACCAACTCTTGGGTTTGGCTCAGGTCGTGATCTCAAGATTGTGAGATCAAGCACCATGCCAGACTTCACGCTGGGCATGGAGCCTATTAAGATTCTCTTCTTCTCTGCTCCTTCCCTCCTCTAAAAAGAACTCCAAAACCATAAACAAACAAACAAACAGATGTATTGTTGCTGCTATTTGTTTGCTTGGAACATGACAGACTTACTCTAAATTTAGCTTGAAATGTAAACATATAAGAATAACCAGAAATAACCTGAAAGGGAAGAGGAGTCACAGTGAATAAGCTAACCAGTTTTAAGATGTACTATTAAGACACAGTAAGTACAACTCTTTGTCCTAGCACAAAAAATGATTACATGATCTAGAGATTGACTCAAGTACCCATAAGAACTTAGCATACATTAAAAATATTTCAGAACATTGAAGAAAAGCAGAATTATTCAACAAATGGTGCTGGGAAAACTTAAGGGGTTTTTGGAAAAATTACTTAGGTAAATCTTCACCCCTTGCTCTAATATTAACTCCATATGAACTAACACTTTAAATATAAGACATGTAAATAAAAGTGTTAGGAAAAAATTACAGAGATTGATAAAAATTATTTTGAGAGTGTGACCATAATCTGTTAAAAGGGAACACTTGATATGTTTTACCTTGTAAGAATTAAACGTATGGGTGGTAATCATCAACAAAAGCAAAATGAAAAATAAGCTAAGAAAAGTATTTACCAAAAAGTACACCACAAGCAAAGAGTTTAATTCCCTTAATATACAAAAGGATCCTACAAATTATCATTTTAAGTCCCCAAACTTCCTAGAAAAATTTGTCAAGAGATAGGAACAAGAAGAAATTTCCAGAGAAATGCAATACATGGAGTTAGTAATATGTAGAAAGAAATGATCAATTCTGCTCACAAACTAATACACACCTAGACACACTTAGATGTTTAGATGCCATTTTTAATCAAATCATATTGGTAAATAACTGAGAAACTGATAAAAATCACTTTGAGTATACAGAGAAATCAGTTAGCAGGGTTAAAATACAATTACAACTTTCGCAGAGCATTACGGCAATATCTATCAAAATTTAAAATCATAAGATAGATAAATTAATTCTACTAGGAATATGACATATAAACATATACACAGAAATGCACAAAATATACATGCAAGTATATTAATGACAGCATTTTGTTTTTTAGTAACAGATGTAAGAAATAATCTCTAAGACCGAGTGTGTGCCTGTGTGTGTGTGTGTGTGCGTGTGTGTGAGAAAGATAGAAACTGAGAGATTGGGAGAGAATGAGAGAATGAATCAAGACGCTATGTAATTTTGTTTTATACTTTTGTTTTTTTCATTGTTTTAAAATAAACTCTTTTTATTGGTAAACTAATTTAAACAAAACCTATGTCCATTTCAGTGAGAATGTAGATGGGCATCGTAAGTTATGATAAAAAAAAAACCAAGTTCTTGTTCTCTAAAGAAATTTCTTTTAGTGTAAACTCCAGCTAATGTGAATAACAATTTATGTTGCCATGCTTCTCTCCCTCTTTCTCTTCCTTTCTCTTTCTTTCTCTCTCTTCCACAACTGAACTGCCTAAGGAAGGGCCATAAGAAAGCCCTGTTGGATTCTGTGAGACTTTTCTGAAAAGTTCGCCTGACTGAATAGTAAGTCAAACAGCTGGGGCTACAGAACCTAGTGAAACCACATAAAAGCTGAGGGAAATTACGTTGTCTTCCTTTGATTTATGATTTTGAAACATCTTTTCAGGAGGAGAAATCAATTCCACAAAGCATTGAAGTTCAGAAATAATTAGGCATTTTGAATTTTTGCAACAGCCACAGAAAAGAGACCCGCATTTACATAAAATGGCGCAGCACGTAGAGAAAGCCCGGTTTCTGCAGAAAATACCTCCTACAAGAAAACATTCAATTCCAAGTTGCCTTCCAATTGGCTCCCCCCAGCCCCCACATAAAATGCACAAAAAATCTCTTGGAATATGTTGTGAGATTTAGATTTTTATATATTTTCTTATCACGTATTTAAGAAATCTGTAACACTCCCATATTAAAATTGACGGCTTTATTACCAGGACAACACATACATGTGATTTTGAATTTCAGACCTGAGGTCCTCAATAAGAAGCATCACAATTAAGATGATACCAGCGAAGAGACAGGATTTGAAATGACTTTTGTTGTGTAAATGAAGAGAAATGAAGAAGGTTCTGGAAAATATCTCAGCTTATGATTTGAGTATTTTAGACATATCCAACTTTCCTATCTCCATGGAATTTGCTTCTTGGTAATTTTCCACTAGGCATTTCAGAGCTGAAACAAACAGGACCGTTTGGTACCCGACTTCACCTCAGACATTTACCTTAGTAAAACATCATTTTGTACCCAGGAAATAGGAACTGAGGACACCCCTTCCTCAAGCCACTCCACCCGGTGGTGGTAAGAAGCTGTAAGAATCCATATTCAGAATCCATCCAATTACAGCAAATGATTACTTAATAGCCTATTGGGAAAACATTTCCGCCTCTGGGTTGCAAAAAGTTCTTCAAAAATAGCAGGGCAAATAGTCCCAGGTCTTTGTGACCTAAAATGTCTAATGAAGCTGAAGAAGAGTTATTAGAGCATCATAGAGAAACCTGAAGCTATTCAGCCTAATGATTTAGTAATGATGTCTCTCTGTCATTAGGTCAGAGAATAATGTGACTGCTAGCTCAGTATTTATTCAGCCACATTCACCACTGCGGGTAGCACTGGCTTTGAGAATTTTCCTATGTCCTGAATGTTCTCAGGCAACACACTCTCCTGTTTACATAACTCTAAAAATGAATTTGTTTTGTGATGTGTTCCACTGCTAGGAAATTAAATGATGAAGACTAAAGTCAAAAAGTAATAAAAACCCAAGACTGAATATCAGATGTCACATTAACAATTCAACTGAGTGTATGGAGTGTGAGATAGAAAGTAGGTTTTCTCAGTTCAGATTTTAAAAAATCCATAAATGACAAAATACAGGCATTTCAGAGGGGAGATGCAGGGGGGAAAAAAGAGAAAGGAAGTCCAAACTTTTTTTAAAACATAAAGACTATCACAATTAAACCTACACTGTCCTCTGGTGGTCAAAATTGAAAATGTATTTTTACAGAGAAATTAAATAAATGAGTATTTAATACACATTAATAACTAAAGGTGAGGCAACCAGATGCTTCACTTTGAGTGAATATGTCGTTAACCAACTCACTTGACTACAACATTTCTCCTAATTATTAAAGTTGAATGACTCCTCTTCGGAGAGGTCATAATTATTCTAAACTTTCCCTGTAATGCAGGGGCTGTAAGTAGTAAGTTGTGTTAGATGACACAGTCTATATACTTGGAATTTAGGTATTCATGTACGTTACAATTTATGTAGAAATAATAGGAAAGAATGTTTTTCTAGATTTCTTAGGCTACTTCATTTTAGGGAAGTAGGCTGTGACTTATTTAATGCCTTATTTTATCATGAACATTAAAACAATAATTTTAGGAACACAGATACATTCAAGGTAGTCAAAGAATATCAGGATATAGAATCTCACCCAGCAACCAAACCTAGTGCTTTTTGGCTACTGTATACATACCTTAGACATTTCTTAGAGTATGGATCCTTAAGCAAAATAGATAAATAGATAAATTATTTGGAATATTAATTTTTCTATCTAGAGAAAATTAAAGCCTGCATTTTCTTAACTGTTTAGTTTTAACATCATCTTGCATAATTTCATATGAGAGTCAACAAAATTTTTTACTGCTGTATTCCTTGAGCCTCAAAAAACCCCCCCAATCCCTAAAATGTATAAATAATTTTATTTGGTTCCTCTTTTTATTCTAATCATAAGACATGTTTTTAACTAAGGAAGATAGGACAGAATCTATGTTTTACTTTTGTTCTTTCAGATAATTAGAGGATTTAAAATGGTTTCCTGTTAACTTTGTATATTTTATCTACTGTATTAACTGGATGTGAGCTCTTATTAAAAAAGTCACACAGTGAAATTATAAATGGTCTTGAACTTTAGTACCTCAAACTTTCTCTTTCTCAAATAAACATCTTTCTTTTTTTCTTTTTTTGGGGGGTTTGTTTTTATAAATTTAATACAATTTTTTCCAGTGTTCCAAGATTCATTGTTTATGCACCACACCCAGTGCTCCATGCAATACGTGTCCTCCTTAATACCAGGCTCACCCAATGTCTTTCAGTATAAAACCTAAATATGTGATAGAAGATAATTTTAGCACCAAACAAGGCCTTTGGGATTTGGCTTATTTTAGTTCATTCAATAAACATTCATGGTGTACCTTTAAGAAAAAAATATTGTGTTGGCTACCTAAATCACTGAGGGAGATAAATCAGAAACCTATCTTGAGATTAAGATGCCTGGAGCTTTGCGAAGAGACGAGAATGGTCTAAGGAAAGTGAGGCTGTAACAAGAAGGTGAAGACATGCACTTGTATTACAGAAATGACCAGGAGTGTGCTTAAGATAAAATAAAAGCTCCTTGAGGAGATGGGCAGATGGTAAACTAGAAGGAGGAGCATTTTTTTTTTTTAATATGGAAGGCATGCAAATCCAGAAGAAAACATTAGTATTTTAATAGATCAAAGGATTGTGGTACAAAATGTCAATTCATCGAAGAGAAAACTTTGACAGAAAAATGTTAAAACAAGTAATAAGAGAAAGGCAAATTAAGTAAGTGACAGGCTGTTTTTAGTCTACTGGATACTAACTTTAAAAAATGTTTCTAATTTTTTAATAGGGAAAATTTCAAACATACACAAATGTGCAAAATGGTAACATAACACCACCCCAAGTACCCATCAACCACTTTCTGTGACTTTCAGTGAATATCCAGCTTTGTTATTAAAAGACCAACCCACTTAACCCCATCCCTGTAGCCTTTTGTAACAAATCCCAGACCTCATTTGCTTTCACTCAGAAGTAATTCTGTTTGAATTTCAAAAAAAGGACACTTTTAAAAAGTAACCAAAATACCATTATCAAACCTAAACATACTTCAAGGTAATTTAGGCAGTTTTCAAATTTTCAACTGCTTTATTCTTGAAATAAGGATTGAAATAAGGTCCACATATTGCTTTTGATTCACACGTCTATGAAGTTGTTTTAAATCTATAGACCCTTTTCTCTTTCTCTCTCTGAACGTACCCCTCCACACACATGCATACATATAAACAGCTGACTATATATTATATAGATGTACAGAAATACATATGTACACACACATGCGTATTTGTTGAAGGAATCAAGTCATCATCTGTCCCGTACAGTTTCCCACTCTTGGTATTTTGCTGCTTTGATTCCTGTGGTGTCTTTAACATCTTCCTTCTTTCCCTATTTTGTGTATATTGGTAATTACAATTAGGGTTGAGACTTTGTTAGGTGGTTCTGGAGAGGGTTTAAGAAAGTGGAGCTTTGCTCTGGATTGGATGTTGTCAGGAAGTGGATAATTCTATGACTGGGTGTCTTTATAAATCTTGTCTAGGAGGGGGGAAGACTAGAGAGAGGCCAAAGCTGTCCATTGGTAAAACAGCCAGTCACTCATCTCAACCAGAAGGGGTGTTTTGTGGCTCGGACAATATTTATGTTTTGTCTGTGTTCAGACATGATTGTGATTTTTTCTCTTGATCCATTTGGTTACAGAGAGGCCTTGTCTGATGTTGTTGTTCTGTGAAGTTGCTTCCGTTCAACAGAAACCCAAGGCCTGAGAGTACTGGACCAAGTTCCTGGCTATCAGGGCCGTTTTTCTCAGCGTTTACTCACCTCCACCCAGCAGCTCGTCTCCTCAGTACATGTCTAAAGGAAATGCCTGCATATATCCATAGAAAGTCTAGTGCAGGAATGTTTGTAGTCTATGAACAGAAGAGTGGATAGACAAATTGTGGCATATTCATAAAATGCGATGGATTACTACTCACTAACAAAGACAAACAACAAAATATCTGAGCCTCAAAAACATTATGCAGAGGGAAAATAACCAAACATTTTATGGTTTCACTATATATATTATATGGACAAGCAAAATTTATAGTGGTGGAAGAACAGCTATTGCATAGAATATTGTGCATAGGATGTGGGGTGGGGTAGAAGGCCTAGGCCTGGGGAATTGACCACAAAGTGTCATGAGGAAAATTTCTTGGGTGATAGAAGCAAGACTTTATAACTTGATTTGTGTCATGGCAGGTCAAATGTTTAACTTTGTAAAAATTGATCAGGGTGAGCATTTATTGTATATAAATTGTGCCTCAATAAAGTAAATGTCATATTCAATTACAATTTTTCTATTCGTTGGACTATTATTGTCTCTTCAACTCTTCTTATCCATGTTCTATCAACATGCAAATTTCATAAATTGCCTCACTGAAACTAATCCTCAAAGTTCCCCCAAAACCTCTTTGTCTTACTATATCATATTTTGAACCAAATATAGACATTATTTTTGAAAATAGTCTTAACATGTTTTTAACCTCAAAATTTATGGAATTTTATATATAATAAAACATTTTAGGTATTTTAAAAACTTATCATGAATGAATTGACCACCAAACTCATAATGCTGTATCCAGTCAAGTAAATGACAACTTACTTTACTTAGTCTTTCAAGAGCAATATGTCATGTTTCAATCGAGAAATACATTATGTATGTGGAAAGGCTATATTGTTTCCTTCTTCAGACTGTGTGTAATTTTTTAAAACGTTCTCACCATATTTTTTTTTAGGTTCCTTACTTTTCTGCTTCCAACACCTTTGCTTAATTTGACTTCAATATAAGCAAGTGAAATTCTAATTACTGTGAGATCAGGTATAACCCAGAGGAAAACTTCCCAAGAATTCCACATTCTTCTGTGTATTTATAATAAACATGTTTTTACTATAGTCTCAGACACATTATAAAACAATCTTCACAGAATAGTAATACCAAGCAGTGTACTTAAGGGTTTAAACTCAAATTCTTTTTATGGTTAAAGAGCTAATTACCACAAAATGCGTTACCATACTTGTGATAGTTAACTGTATGTGTCAACTTGACTGGGCCGCAGGGTGTCCAGGTGTTTGGTTAAACATTATTGCTGGTGTGTGTATGAGAGTGTTTCTGGAAGAGATTAACATGTGAATTGGTATACCAAGTAAAACAGATTGACCTCCTCATGTCAGAGGCCTCATCCAATTCATTAAAGGCTGAATAAGAGTGAATTCACTGCCAGCCTGAATGTCTTTAAGCTGGAATGTGGTTTTTTTCCTGCCTTTGGAGGACCCTGGAATCAGAGTAGAATTTAGAGCATTGGCTATCCTGGTTCTTAGGCTTTCAAATGCAGACAGCAGTTTCCACCATCAATGCTTCTCCTTCTCAGGTTTTTGACTTGGACTGTAACTATAGCATGAGCTCTCCCAGATCTCCAGATTGCCAACTGCAGATCTTAAGATTTCTCAACCTCCATAATCATGTGAGTTAAGTATATGAAGAATCCAGTAGCATCACTGTAAAAAGTGATAAGTAAGTTAAAACACACATATTAAAATTCTCTGTTCAATTTCATTTTTTACTTTCCTCAGGATGCTTAAAGAGATAGGAGTTTAACTGTTGTTTTCAACAAAAAGTGAGTACATTCCCTCCTGAAGACTTCAGTAGCTAAAAAACAACAGATTTAGCTCTGATGTCCTTTGTCTG
Organism: Martes martes; assembly: GCF_963455335.1. Classification (NCBI taxonomy): domain Eukaryota; kingdom Metazoa; phylum Chordata; class Mammalia; order Carnivora; family Mustelidae; genus Martes; species Martes martes. The sequence continues at coordinate 80,810,729 of NC_137889.1, forward strand.
CAAGAAGAATCTTCCCATCAATATCAAGAAACTTAAAAAAAAAATCCTACTCCTTTTATCTAATTCCTGTCACAGCTTTTTCTATACAGAGATGTATGCCTAAAATGCTTTATACAATATTCCAGATCATTTGGTTCTTTTCTTTCTTAAATATAAACAAACAAAATCACCTGACATATTCTATTGCATTTTATAGAGGAAGAGAGGTATGCCCCATCCTGTATTATCCAAAGATGAAATACTCAACTTTGTTAAGACAAAAAGCCACTTTTTGAGACCTTCACAACGTGTAATTTTTCTACTTATTCTGTGTTTGCCTTGCAGCTTGGCCAACATCTTTATCTGGATAGTAGTATTGCTCATATTAAAGGTTGTGGGTTGCACTTGTGTGTCTTATTTTGTATGCTCATTGGATTAGTTTCCTAGGGACGAGACAATAAATTATCACAAACTTGAATGCTTAAAACAACAGAAATTTATTTTCTCAGTTAGTGGCTAAAAGTCTGGCATGGTTGGTTCCTTCAGGAGATCTGAAGGAGAACCACTTTCCATGCCTGCCTCCTAGCTCAGTGTCTCCCCACAATCCTTGACTTTCCTTGGGTTGTAGTTATATCACCCACATCTCTGCCTCCATCTTCATGTGGCTTTCTTCTCATGTTTCTGTATCAAACATTATCTTTCTTTTCTCTTATAAGGATACTAGTCATTGGATTTTGAGTCCATCCTAAATCCAAGATGATCACATCTTGAGATCCTTAATTTAATTACATCTGCAAAGACCCTATTTCCAAATAAGGTAATACTCACAGGTATTGGAAATTAGGTCTTAGACATATTTTGGGGGGAGCCATATTCAACCAACTAGAATGCCTAATTATTCTTTGATGTTGCTGTTCATGAAAATGTGACGAAGGAGAAGTTGAAATTAAAATATAACAAAATGCTAATCAGAGGATTTCTACTTCTTGTAAAGATGTAGTAATAGGAATCATGTTAATCTTTATACATTGAAGAAACAGCAAAATGGGCAAACACTCAATGTGTTTTTCAGCTCACAAATATTGATACATATAGGTAGTACAAATAAACGAATACAAGAGGAATAAATGGAGATTTGTTAGCTCTGGGGAAATGTTGTACTATTAATTCCATAAAACCCATTAGGAATTTTGAGAAGTTAGGAGTTTTTATTTTGATAATAAACAATTCCCATAATCTGGATGCTGGCCTAATTGGGCTGCCACTCCCCTACTTAAGGTAGTGCCTTCTCTGTACACAGAGACAGAAGGTGAAGCAAGAAAAAGTTAAAACACAAGAATCTGACCATACTAGGAAGGAAAAACAAAGCCTCAAAAGTTCTGGAGAAATAGGTGTTAATTTCTTAAATTAAGCAAAGAAAGTAGAAATTTGGTAATCACTTATTTAGACTAACCTTTACATAGCAAGTTTTCTACATGGTAACCATTTTGAAAAGCTTGTCTCCCCCTCCATCTCCCCCCCCGCCTTACCTCTTACTAACACTAAAAGCACTGTGTGGTAGCAGAAACTGTACAGTGGTAATAAGATTTTCTCCTCATTTTTCTTCTGCAATTGCTTTACTTCACATTTAAAATTTTGCATATAAATTGGCATTCTCAACTACAGAATAATTAAATGCTATCAATATGAAATTTGAAAATATATTCAAGTAAGCAAAATAGCTTTTGTGTCATGTCAATTTATTTAAAGTTATCAACATAATTAATGATACTTCAGGTTAAAATTCAAATGATTTTTGGTAAGGTGTTACAATCAAAGAAGTCAATGAAATAGAGATTCTAGTATCATTATTTAAATTGCACTCAAATAGAGGAATGAATAATAATTAGTTGTTTGGATGAGTTGGTGGTGAGGCCAGTAGCTCTTACAAAATATCTTCCAATCTATAGACACATCTTCTTTCTCAAACAGTAGATAATAATTATAACTAAAAATTATACAATGTTACCAAGTGCCAGATACTCATGAACATGTTATGGATTTTAATTAATTTGAGCCTTACAATAACCATTATCATTATCATTATGTCCATTTTTAGATGAGGAATCTGATACAGGGGGCTCAGGAACTTCTTCAAAGTCATACAATGAAGATGAAACCCATCTGGGTTAGTACTAGAGTACAAATACATAAGCAGAATGTTATTCTGTCTCTTTTGATATACATGTAAAAATAACATGTCCGTTAACTTTCTTTCCCTAATGGAAACCAAAAGTTAAAACAGGAAGAAAACTTCCAGTTTCAAAAGGGATTTTAGAAAAGTTCAGAAAAATAATAAATTTTACATACAAAGTGTTTGACCCCTGCAAATTCTTACTCTAATAAGCTGGACCCTCACTATAGCAACTCTAGAATTCCCCCCAAGTTTAGAATCATACAGACATATACGTGTGTGTATTTATGTGTGTCTACCTGCATATGTCTGTATGTGTATTAGACACATATTCTCAATGGTTGGAAATTTTTGTTCTCTGAAGATGCATTTTATCTGAAGATAATCAAAAGCATTTGAGCTAAGATGAGGGGATGACGTAGAGTTGAGCAATATTAATTTGAAGTAAAAATAAGTTTGGGCAAAAAATGAAATGGCCTTTTCCATATTCAATTACTAACTCTGACATTTACTTTTTCTGGCAAAGGATCTAGATAGCTTTGGAGTCTAATTCTATTTTAAGGTAGGTATTCTCCCCATTTCTCTCCCTAACATTTTTCTGCCTCTCTTCATTAACGAGGGTAATACGTTGGAAACTTGGACATGTACAAAATTCTTTGTGTATATGAACTTCACACTGTTTTGCTGATTATGCCACACCGAGTGTGTATTGTGGTAAAGGAGCACTCTTGGCTAAAATGCTGTAAGAAGGCAGACATTTTAGTCACCCAGTAAAGTCCTACCGTCATAAATAGTTCATTAGAAGAATTTTCCATTTTTTTACTTGACTGAAACTTAGTTCTCCTTTATTCTCACGTTTGTGGAAAAAAAAAAATCATTTACCCAGTCCAAGACGGGTTGAGATCCCTTTGCTGGAAGAAAATGAACTCTCTTCTCAGCATAATCACTCAAGTCCTGTAGCAGCGTTCTCTTACCCACTGCTGCCATCTGCTGGTTTTGTGATTGTTAGATTTTAGAGAAAGCCGTGCATAATGCTCCAGTCAAGATGATGAAAAATGCAAATATCATCAATAGGTAGTTTTGTAGACCCTGAATAATTAAAAAAAAAGTAAGTGTAATTAAGGAAACGTGAATCAAACATGCAGAAAACACAGAATGTCAAGATTTCTAGGGACCTTACTAACCACCTGCTCTAGCCACCTGTATGCCTTTTGCTATCCCACCAAATAATCAACCAGAGCCTCTTGAAAACCCATTAGAACCTTCCTAATTCACCCACTCAGTAAATACATGTGGGCACCCACTTTGCAGCAATATGTGCTGGAGTTAAAATGGTGAGGAAATGTGCCCAGATGGGAGATAGAAGTTAATCATCACAGAAAGAATGCCATGAAGCTAGAGGAGTGTTAAGTAAATGACCATGATTGTTTCTGAGGGAGGTTACAAAGGAATCTTAGTGAGGCTGGTCTGGAGGGTGAGGAGTTAAGCTTCTAACCGTAAGTACCAATTAATCGGGTAGGGAAACAAGTAGGGGTTCCAGGTAGAAGGAATTTTATGTGCAAATCTCTGTTGTTAAGATTAAGTGTGATACTTGCCAGGGATTGAAAGGAAGGCAGTGTGCCCACAGATTATGGGAGTCAAACGGAGCAAAACCAGGTTGGAGAGCTATGGTCAGAGCTTATGGGGATCTCACAGTCCACGTACACTTTGGGGTTTTATTTTTCCAATCAATGGGAAGACATTAAAGAAACAGGCAGCTGGATGTGGTGAAAAGATGGGATTCACATTTCATAAAGTCCACCTTTTTTTTGAAGATGGTGAACAGATTGGAGGGGTCCAGAATGGGTGTAAGGAGATGATGAAGGAGGCAACGACAGCCTTCCTGGGCAAAGGTGCTGAGGTGCAGATGGAGAGACAGAGATGGATCTGAAGGGTGAGGAAGAAACAGAGACTAAGTTTGCTTTGCCCAGCTATGGGTATGTGCACTGGTCTTAAAGACAAGAAACACTGACAACTACTTCCCAATGCAGCCAGTCCATCTTTGATTAACAAAGAAGTATCTTTTTTTTTTTTTTTTTACACGATTTATTTATTTATTTTAGAGAGAGGGAAGGAGCAGAGGGAGAGAGAGAATCTCAAAAAGATTCCCCGCTGCGTTCAGTGTTCGACCACCAGGCTCCATCTCATTACCCTGAGACCATGACCTGAGCTGAAACCAAGACTTGGATGCTTAACTGACAGTCCACTCCAGTGTCCCTAACAAAGAAGTATCTTTCTGTGTTAAGTAGAGATATTTTATTTACTTTAAGTTCTCCTTCTCAAAAATTTATTTTTTTATTTGAGAGAGAAGGAAGGAGCATGAACGTTGTAGAGGGGCAGAGGGAGAGGGAGAAGCAGACTCCCCACTGAGCAGGAAGCCTGATGTGGGGGTTGATCCCAGGATCCTGAGATCATGACCTGAGCCAAAGGCAGATGCTTAACCAACTGAGACACCCAGGTGTTCCTATTTACTGTAAGTTCTATCTATCTCCACGGGTACAGATAGACCGATTTTAATCTCTATCCCACAAGATAAACCCTCAAATATTAAAAAAAATAACTGTCTTATGCTCTTAAAGCTTATATTTTCTGGATCATTATTTTAGCTTCTTTGACCATGTTTCATATGAAATAGTTTCAGGCTCCCTGGCTGTTTCCATCTGAATGGTTGTCACGCTATGTCCCTCTTTAATTGTGAGTCCTGATGCTCTAAGGCAAGGTTTGAACATTACAAAGTAAAACAGGACCAGTACCTCCCTAACTTCAGATAAAATTCTAAAACAACATTGAGATCTCTTGACAGTCAAATCATATATTATTATTTTTATCTCTTACTAACACTAATATCAATTAATACATAGCTGAAATTCCAAAAGCTCGTATCTTTTTTCTTCAACTTCATAAAGAATTGGGGGGAAAATGGATTAAATGATCTGTATTTGATGACAGGGAGAGGTCTTTTAAGTTGGGCTGGGGCCAACTGAAGTTTCTGATTCACTGTGAGTGTGAGTACTACCAGAAGTCAGTCTAATGCAAGTTCCACAAATGAAAGCACCACAAAGCCTTGCCAAGTACAGAGCAGCTTATTTACGTGTGCGCACGTGCGCGCGCGCACACACACACACACACACTCTCACACATCTCTCTTTCTCTCTCTCTCTCTCTCCTTCTGAGCTTTAAGTTTCCCTGACATCTTGTCAGTTTTAAAGACTGCAACCTTTACCTAGATATCGGCACTGATGGAGAGTAGGCACTCAATTATTTGCTCAAAGAAGGAATATAATCAGGTGATTCCCAAATCTCCTTTGTGAATTAGAGAATTGATACAATGACTTAAATAAGAAAAATAGGGGTGCCTGGGTGGCTCAGTCATTAAGCATCTGCCTTTGGCTCAGGTCACGATCCCAGGGTCCTGGGATCAAGCCCTGCACTGGGCTCCCTGCTCAGCAGGAGTCCTGCTTCTCCCTCTCCCACTTCCCTGCTTGTGTTCCCTTTCTCGCTGTCTCTCTCTCTGTTAAATAAATAAAACCTTTAAAAAAAAAGAAAAACAATTATCAGCACTTTATACAACCTAATTATGTATACAACTTTATACAACCTAATAATTATCTATGTAGTCAGAAGAATGATGTTCTCAGAGATTAAAATATTTTTCCCCTTTGAGGTTAAGAATCTGTCTAAACTGCCCAGTCTCCTAAAGACAAAGACTGATTATATTTGGGCGATAGCAATATTTTCCCTTTGTCAAGAGTGAATATTAACACTTAGAAAGATCATGCTAACATTCTCCCCAAAGCAAAAAGTTTTAAACTTGGATCTCTGAAACAGCTACTAAGATAACAGATAATCCCATTCTTTATCTGGGAGTAGCTACTGACCTATAATTCCCCGCATTGTTACTTCTGTAGACATTGTGTCTGAAGTTTGTTTCTAAAGATAATAATGTACATTTAGCTTAAAATAGCTAAAAGTAAAATTCTAAAACAAACTTCCCAAAGATGAACAAATACCAGATATAAAAGAGCATTGTGGAAAGTGGAAAAGCCTCCAACTGGTGCCTGGATGGCATTGAGACTAACTAAAATCATTAAAACTCTTTAGCACAAAAAGTGCGTGGATCTCAGATTAAGCTTTTACTGCTGTAGGTTGTAGACTTTCAAATATGTGTCTTCAAGTACTGCTTCAAGACATAACTAATAGGGCCTAAAAGGAAAGATACATGTTTTGCTTTTGTTTTCCTCTAGGGTCTTATCTTGTTTCTAAGAAAAATAATTAATAATTAATTAATTTAATTAATAATTAATTTATAATTATAATTAATTTATAATTATTAAAACAATTAATTTAATTAATAATTAATAATTAAAAATAATTAAAAAAATTCTGATAGGGGGCGCCTGGGTGGCTCAGTTGGTTAAATGACTGCCTTCCACTCAGGTCATGATCATGGGTTGGAGTTCCACATTGGGCTTTCAGTGGGGATCCTGCTTCTCCCTCTGCCTGCTGCTCCCCCTGCTTCTGCCTTCTCTCTCTCTCTCAAATAAGTAAAATCTTAAAAAAAATTCCAATAGGATTTTGGTTTCAGTGTTTAGTTCATAGCTTTTTCTTAAAGGAGTTGGCATGTAGAGTATTTAAAACTTGCCTTTAAACTGCCTGTTAAGAGGCAATTAGGCACCTGCACTTTATTACAAGTCTCACTGGATATTTCTTTTTTTAATTTTTTTTAAAAGATTTTATTTATTCACTTGACAGAGATCACAACTAGGCAGAGAGGCAGGCAGAGAGAAAGGAGGAAGCAGGCTCCCTGCTGAGCAGAGAGCCCAGGCTCCATCCCAGCACCCTGGGATCATGACCTGAACAGAAGGCAGAGGCTTTAACCCACTGAGCCACCCAGGCGCCCTCACTGGATATTTCTTAAGTTTTGTTTGTAGACAGATGTGTAAGTAGGGTTTTTTTTTTGTTGTTGTTGTTTTGTTTTGTTTTAAGTCTAGAAGTCAATAAAAGTCATTCTTTGCTTCCAGCTTGCTCTTCTTTCTCTTTACTTTTACATACAAACTTGGCCAAAGTTTAGAACATACTTTCAAAATTCCAGATAGAACTCCATGGGAATTTTGTTGGAATCACACTGAATGTAATTGGAAACAACTGCCTACTAACAATAGTGAGTTGCTCCGTCAGGAATGTGGTAAGCTTCCCCATTTGTTCTGATATTTTCTTACGTTCTATAGGAAACTTCTGTGGTGAAGTGAATGATTTTCTAAATCTAGCAATTCCTTGTTGATTATTTTCTTATATTTTTATAATTTTTGTAATTTTTAATAGCATTTATTTTCATTTCCTGAAAAAGATTTATTTACGTATTTGAGAGAGAAAGAGAGAACTAGCAGGGGAAAGTGCAGAGGGAGAGGGAGACAGAGAATCCTCAAGTAGACCCCCCGCCGCTAAGTGCAGAACCCTACATGGGACTCCATCCCAGGACCCTGAGATTATGACCTGAGCTGAAGTCAAGAGCCAGACACTTAACCTACTTAACCATCCAGTTTCCCTTATTTTCCTTTTTAAAATTGGTTATTGGTGGCATATTAAAAAGCATTTGATTTTATATTTATCCTATTTCAGAACTTACCAAATGATCTTATTAGATCTCAAGATTTTCAGCTGATTCACTTAGATTTCTAAAGCAGATAGTGTTACATGCAAATGACAGTTTTCTCATTTTTCTTTCCTACACCTATTTCTCTTCTTTCTTAATTTTATTTTACCATACTGGCTAGGATCTCCAGAAAATACTCAATAATATGGAGAAATCTTTGACTTTCAACTTACAGCGAACTTTTTTCCTCAGCTTTACTGAGGTATAATTGGGAGAGAACTTTCAGGTTTTATCTTAGCTATGTGTTTCCTATTGTTTTTGATAGACAGATTTCTCCTATTTGTAGCACTTCTAAGAGGTTTTCTCTTAATTAAAAACTGGTTTTTAATTTCAGCATATGTCTTTTGAATATATATTATCACATAGTTTTTCTGTTTACCTAATATAATATTCTGATTAATTTGTGTATTATAAACTTTCCTGGCACTCCTGAATTAAGCCCTACTTGGTCATGGCTTATCATTTTAAGAAAATTCTTCTCTATTTGATCTGAGCTGTCTTTTTATAGGTGCCTTTAAAAAAAAGGTTTCTTTAAATGACTTTTAGTATCATTTTAGAGGACTCAGGAATTACCATAAGGCTGAATGGCTAGAGGTTCTCTCTCTCTCAAGTTTTTATAACTACGGAAGTGGGTTTTTTAAGTTTGTATAATTAATACAGTAGTAGTGACTAGAAGAATTTTCAAATCCTTTATATTAAATCTATTCTTTGTGTATCTTTCTGTCTGTAACTGCAAATAAGCTATGCTCACTTGTGATTTTCTAAGGCTTCAGGATGTTATACTGATTAATAAAAACCCAATTCTTTTTTTTTTTTAAACCCAATTCTTAAATAGCAATAATTATCCTTTGGGAGGCAGATGAAATATTTACAAAGAGATTATGGCATGTTTTGGACATATAATTATTTTTTGTGGAAAGCAACCCTAACTAAAAGAAATGAGAAATGTGGATGGAAGCAGTTTATGGGTCTACAAATGTTTTTAAGTTGTCTTTTGTATTTTAAAAAGTACAAAAATTAAGATCTTGGTGCATATATCCTAAGCAAATTTATTATTTTTTAAGTCTGAGAATCCTGTGTTATCAAATTATGGCTTTCTAAATCAAAACATTTCATTTAGGATAAATGAAATGATATTTTAAATCTAAAATTGAATAATCATTTTAAGAATTATCCAGGTACACAGGTTGCTTTTTGGTTCCCAGAGATTAGAAACATCAGATCTTTTTAGAAGCAGGAATTATTTGTTATTACAGCTGCATATGAAGACAGAAAATATATCTATGCTACCTTGACAGACTGTCTTTGATTTATATATATTTATAATAAAAACTATTTCAAAATACTATTCACATATATTCCTCAAATAAAAGGTTAATGGGAAAAATTCTAACACAATTAAAAATATTTGAAAAAGTATTTTGTTTTTAAGCGACCTCTACACCCAATCTACAACCTGAAGATCGAGAGTCCTATACTCCACCAGCTGAGCCAGCCAAGCGTCCCTAAAAACAAGTTTTAGCGAAAATACACACACACATCCTAGAGCTATTTAATAAATGAAATTTTAAATCACTATCATTTACACTTGAAAGAGAAGGGGTAGTAGTCACCTGCTACCATACTATTTTCCTGTAAAATTGCTGGTTTAATATGGAGGCCTTTGGGAGGCATGAGAACCAACAGAAGAATTTATTCCCAAATTCCATTTACCTCAAGGATATTTTAATCTTTAGGATAAAAAAACTTTCATCTTGTTTATGTATCACATTTTACATTAAATAAAATTTCCCTCTATCATGTTTTATTGGATTATGTAACCAAAATCTCTTATGGGAAATAAAATGTCAACTAAATAATTTTCTCAATGGGTACTGGGGTGGAGAGAAACACGTTTCATAATACTTATCATATCTTTAGTATTTTCTTTCCTTGTTAGGGATGATAACATTTTGAACATCTGAGGCAGAAGTGCTTAGGGGTCACATACAGTTTTCAGAAAATGACACAAACGTAGTATGAAATACCTTTCTTACCTGGCTCTATACCTGTTTTCTTAATCTGCCCCCTTTCTTATACATACCTGTATTTCCTTAAACATGAAGACACCCCACATTGCAGCTATAAATCCTGGACCCTTGAATAAAAAGAAAAACTGTAATTAAATTGGTTACTTTTTCTGTGACCTGTACTCTACATAAATATAGTATATTGGAGAGCTGACTTAATACTTCCATTGAATAACTTTCTACTGTAAAAACAGTATAACAGTATTGTCAGGGAAAGCTATTCATAATCTCAACACTAACTCAACGTTAAACTAAGGTAGCAGTCAGTAAAAAAATAAAGATTTTTCTTGTTTCTTTATAGTTTTCATATTTATTACATTGATGATGTCATATTATTATGTGATTTACTTTAATAAATGTGATCTATTTATAGTAAATTTTAATAAGCAAATGATTTATTTTTTTTTCTAGTGAGCTTAGGACACTAGAAATGGGATTAATAGGAGAAAGTGTAAGAATAATTTATCTTAAAAATTTTATTTATTTATTTGAGAGAGAGATATAGGGAGAGAGAGAGAATGAGAAGGGGGGAGTTGGAGAGGGAGAAGCAGACTCCCTACAAAACAGGGAATCTGGAGTGGGACTCGATCCCAGGACCCTGGGATCATGACCTGAACTGAAGGCAGACATTTAACCGACTGAGCCACCTAGGTGCCCCCAAAGTGTGGGAATAATTTATAACTTTATTTGCCATATAGCAATCTCATAACTGAAGAAACTGTAGTATGTTCTTTTGGACCTGTCAAATACTGTACTTTAAAAAAATTCTAAAACTGGTACTATTGCATGGTGGTGGACTTGACTGACATTAAACTCTAATGGATGCTAAAGACAGTATTATAGGATGACAGAAAAGCCATGTAAGGAAAAATAAACAAAAGGTTTATTCAAGAATAATAATAAATTAAATTTTTATTAAAAATAAAAATAAATAATAAATTCCTGAATTTCATTCAGGAATGAAATAATCTAGGAAAGGTAAATGAGAAGAAACGAGGTGGAAAGAAAGAATGATTCTGCAGTTTGAAACTTGAAGCTATTCAAGTTTATTAACTTTTTTTAGCTGAGAAGGAAAAAAAATTGGTATTTGGATTAATCATGGTCTTTGTGGAGAAAGTGTATTGTATCAGCATTTTTATGATTCCTTTTCAAGCCCTGCACAAACTCTGGAAGGGTTTCTCATAAACAATTGCAACAGATTTTTCACCCTCCACTACTCCCAACTGTCTACATGACTGGGTCAACAAAGTTTGACTCCACTCCAGGCATGTAAGCGAAGCAATAAAAATACATTACTCTCTGTTTATCAGTGTCTGGAAAATTCAACATCAAAAGCCCCAGAGAAATAGGTCAAAGGAACTGTCTTTTATCAATGACGTAAGATGTTAAGCCTCAAAATCCAAACCAAACAAGAAGCATCTGTGTCCTTTAGGCAATTCCATACTGACTTTGGACAGGATGGAAGGAAACAATAGAAAAGGGAATATAATACTAATGTTATCAGGCCAATCGCTCAAGAATTTTATCCTCTCTAATCTGGAAATTTATTTCTCTTCAGAGAACATGATAGAAGACAATGCCAAAAGGTATCACTGACCTTTGGGGCTTTTTGGCTGATCATTTCCTAAATATTACTTTAGACATGGTCTAAGGGTTATTGTGAGGAGTAATGTGGTTATAGAAAGTGGTGCTTTGCTAAAAGTAAAACAAGCACAGGTCAAAGCTCTTTGATTCAGGCTAGAGAGCCAACTAGGAAGGACATCTTAGATAAGAGACATAGTTGTTTTGGCAATTAGGATTGCGTATTTTCCTTTCGCGAAATGAATATAAATTACATATTTGTAAATGAGCCTTTGAAAACAAGGTGAGCTTGAGCCACCTTGAGAAGCTGAACTTCTGGATAAACTGAGTTAGCTTTTAGATTTATCAGCGAAGACTTGGAGCAGAGGTATCAAGCCCTTGTTGCTGCTACATCCTTTCTTCTGTTTCCTTTCTTTCTTTTCCCTCCCCATCCCTTCCCTCCTCTCCTCCCATTTCCCTCCCATTCCATTTCCTCCTCTCCTTCCTTCCTCCCTCCCTCCCTTTCCCGCCCTTCCTTCCTTCCTTCCTTCCTTTCTCTCTCTCCTTTTTAATTAAATGTTATTTGTAATAAACTATAGATGCTACCTGCAAGAAATTCACAATCTAGCTATCAATGGGTATATAACAGTGGAAATATATGTACCTGGGAAGAACAGTGCTGCTAGAATAACAAAAAATGTGCTCTTTTGATAAAATAAAATTGATCATATTTATCATTGTTGAAGCTAGATGATGGGTATGTTTAAAATTTTCCACCAAAAAAAGTTGATGTTAAAAAAAAAATCCAATTCTCTCAAGAAATAAAGAAGAATGTAAGTTCCTTGAAGAAAAGACTGGATCTTTTCTGCATGTGGAAAATGTTGTTCTTGACTAGAATAACAAAAATAAAACCAAGCAAGAACATAATACCAATTTTTCCCAATTCCCTCAAGTCCCAGAAACACCTGTTTTTCATAGGTAACAATCCCCAAGCACCAAAAGAAGCTAAACCTGGTGGGTGAGAAGACTGTGTTTACATCACAGTGGCTGGAGAATAGTTCATCTGACAGGCAAGTCTCCAAGAGCCACGGTGATTACTCCCATCAACTCTCTGCCCATACTTCACCTACCTCAGCAATTTATTTCCACGGAATTAGGCATTAATGTTTTATCCTAAGTCTTTACCATAATTTAATACAAGAAACAGTGACAGAAAAACCAAATCTTGTCCATTACAAGTTTTTTTTTTTTTTTTAAGAAATAGTATTTATTGTTATTCAGTGTCCCCTGTAAAAGGCCCCATATGGTACATTCTATTAAGAATTTAGTGCTAGAAAATAAATAATATCTTCTGAAGAAATAATGTTACCAGTTAAAAAGAATTACTACCCCATTGTATTTACTCCCTGTTGTAAACACAAAGCAAAACTTAATGTTTAATCACATAACTCAACCAGAGACAACAGTTTGCTTTAGAACTTTCTGAAAGCCTTTAAAAATACCGAAGGACCATATGAGGAGTCTGAAGTCCTTTCTGTCTCACAAGGTTGTCAAGAGATTCAAGCGTCAGAATATACACAAAAGCATTTTTAATTTGTAAATATTACATAGAGATAAGTATTGTTATAAACAGAAAATTACAATGTATCCAAAATGACAGTAAGTAAAATGACCAGACAAAAACTGCAAGAATATCAAGGATGAACAAACCTGCTAAAATGAAGTTAGTGATGTTTCCTGAGCAATTAGGGACGTGAGATGAGAGAGTGTTGGTGAATCTACATGAATCTGTCATACAAACTGTACTCCTGAAAAATCGAACTCCATGATAGTCCCCAGTGATGCACTAAAAATGCTTCAGAGATATCAGATTTACATTTGAAAAACAATTTGGAAAAGCATTCAGCTACTTACAGCAGTAATTATCGGAAAACTGACCACAGCACTGAGAGCATGGTTAGCTATGAACCAACAGCAGGTGGCTATTGCCCAAAGAATTCCTGACAGGAATCCTGAAACACACGTAAATAGCGTACACTTACAAGCCATGTTCCTCTCCTGAAAAGTCCACACTCTAGATACAGTGGGAATATTAAAGTGCTCATATCAACGCATTCTTTTTTTTTTTTTTTTTTAGATTTATTTATTTGACACAGAGAGAGAGATCACAAGTAGGCAGAGAGGCAGGCAGAGAGAGAGGGGGGAAGCAGGCTCCCTGCTGAGCAGAGAGCCCGATGTGGGGCTCCATCCCAGGACCCTCAGATCATGACCTCAGCTGAAAGCAGAGGCTTAACCCGCTGAACCACCCAGGCGCCCCCTATCAAAGCATTCTTATCGACATATTTGGCCAACATGGTTTCAGTATCCATTTGGAAACCGAGTCATTTTTTTTTCTTCTTGATGGCTGTGGGTATAATTATCAACCTTTTCAGTTTATTGACATTAAATAAAATACCCAAAGTTGTAGTTGAGATAAAGATTTGGTAGTGGAGAGGGACCTAGGGAAGATACTGGATCTGGGCATGCTCTGAGAACATCATTTAAGGGGGGGAAAAAAAAAAGCCCTAGAATTTGAATGGAAATACCAGATAAAATTTTCAGGATACTTATCTAGGTGTTCAAAAAATACTCTACCATTTTTTATAATGGTATACGGGCATACTTTGACCTAAACAAATCAGGTATTCAAAATGAATCTCTGACATATGCTTTATTTTGTTCTTAAAATTTTTTCCTTGTGGACTTATATTCCATATTGCTTTATGGCAAACTCCTAAAAAGTAAGAAACTATATATATTTTTTTTACCACCAGTGCCCAATGGATTAAGTCCGAAGCATGTGCATTTATCATATATCCTTTTCAGACTCCAAAACGAATTTCTCCTTCCTTTTCAGACAAAATGTTTGTTTACCTATGTGACTACAAAGTTCTATTGACTCTGACTTTTAATAAGCATCCTTAGAAAATGAAGAAGAAATAATAGAGTCTGATGGTCAATACACAAGGTATTTTGGCATAGAAAATCACCTTAGATTCATTTTTCAAGTTTCAGGTTCTATAATAACTGGCATTTCATATCAAGTTTCATGGTTTTTAAATCTTTCACATTTACTGGTGAGTTGGGCCAGAGCAACTAGGGAATGAACATATATACACAGACACAGACACAGAGGGTGGCTTGGTTTCCAGGAGATGATTATTCAAGCTAAGTGAGTAGAGAATACTTTCACAGAGCAAGAAGATTTTTTTGTGGTAAATATTCTTACCTGGCAAGACTGCTTCAGGATATAGCTTAAGGTTATTTTTCATGGCTATACAGTAGGCCAGAAAGTAGACTGTGCTTGTAAAAAAGATGCCACTGAAGTGTGCAAAAACGTAGTCTAAATCTGAAAATACAGACCATAAGACTCTCAAATGTATCCTTTTATTCACTTCAGATATATTTAGGGTTCCAAAAATAAAACAAACTCACCAAAATTAACCTTAAAAGTAAAGGAACTATTAATCATATTTTATGATCTTAGGTTTCTACATGCTGTTTATAAAGAATTTTAATTAACATATAAAATTTAAAAATATTAAGTAGTAAATTAGTTACTATAATCAGATCTAGAAGGCTGATTTTAATGGTTATCTTGGAAAGATAAACTATAAATATTATGTGAAAGCCATCTTCTTTTTAAAAATAGGTTTCAGGCTTAATTTTACTAATGCCAATGTAGCAAATCTCCAAGTAGACAGTAGTGGGGGTAGTGTGAAAAATACGGGAGAGTGCTAATTTTATATGGTGACCAATCTGGAGATGAGCATCTCTGTTGCAGATGACAACTATATGGGAGGATATTCAGGAAGTTATCTCAAAGAGGGTTTTATTTAGTTGTTTACTATAGGCCTCATTACATGGAGGAGTTAATGACACATGATGGTGGTATAATATCTGAGAAACCCCAACTGCACCGACTCTTTGAGCAGACTGTCCTTTAGTCATACAGATGGGTATATGATAGATTCTTGGCTGGGAAAGTCATACTAGACTCAATGTTTCTCTCAAAGGAAATTCTGGCAAAGGTGAGGGGTCATGTTTAAGGAGAAAAGCTTGAAGGTCAACCAGTGTGTCTGTTCTTCTAAAATCTTAAACCCTACTTCTGGATCATATAAGAACATGCATATGAACTACCACAAAGAACAGCATAACATCGTTAATAAAAGCACATACCACATGAGTGGGATCTGCAATCCACTACTTGCTAATTTTGAGAATTGGGCAAATTACCTAATGTCTCACAGTCTAAATTTTCTCAAATGCAAAACAAGGATAATAATGGTACCTAACTAATAAGGTTGTTATGAGGGTCAACTGAGTCATTATTGTAATGTGCTTAGAAGAGTGCTAGCACAGTGCATATAATACTTATGTGTTTGTTAAATAAATGAAATAAAAAATTGCGCCTCCCTAGAATTATGTTTTAATGAAGTGTGTTCCTATTAGATGGCATTAAAGTTGTCGTAAGAAAGGTCCCTAAGAATTGATTGTACTATTTATGTAAAGAGATTGTTGAAATTATTTATTATGGCCCAGGACCAAGAACAACTGTACTCCTGGATGATTAGTTCTTTTTATCTTGTGTTCACTGAATTGTGGGACAGATTTGATTTCCCTTGTGTCTATAAGAAATCTTAGAGCCAAATTTATGGCTCATTTCTAGCAAGTGTAAAAATATGTTACAGTTTTTAGACTCATTCCTGATTCTGTTTTACTTTTTTCACTCTTGTTTTTCCTTCTCTTTTATCTTATGTTATTCTATTTTTATTGGTTCTTATCCTTTACAGATGAAAATACTAAAAACCCAGAAAGTAGTTGTAGAATATCTTAAAAAAAAAAGACAAGTTCATAAAAGATTTGAATGTTATTTGGACTGAATATAAAAAAGAACGAAGAAACAATGGTGTCTACACAGTCTAGCCACTCAAAGTCTTTCAAATCCCAGTTTTGTCGTCAGTCTCTCCCTCATGACTTTTGCCTTCCAAATTTCTCCCTTATCTGAATGGAGATCACATTAATTTTCTGTTCCATCCAATTTAGAACTTTATTACCTATGATCTCATTCCTTTATGAGTTCATGGGTGGAAGCCATGTTTCAACAAAATGATAGGACCCCTGAAGTAGACCTTCTTTCATCTCCTGAGGAGCCTGTACAAGGGCTGTTGCACATGGTGTTGAGTTTATACCTGACAGACTCAATCTATCCCTAGAAACTGAGATAATCTGGGGGCATTATGTTGGGCTTTTCAATATACTACTCTATGCTTTAAAAAACAATATCCTCTGACGAGGCTATACTTTGACCTTTAGGCAGGTTATACTTTGGCCTTTACTTGATTTTAAAGTGGGACATACTGCACTTTAGCTTTTTTTAAAAGAGCAGAAGAATACATATTTTCTCAGAGATTACCTAACTGGAAAATAATCTCCAAATCTTACTGTAAATCCAGGAACTGTGTGTTAGGATCTCAGTAGCCTATATCAACCCTGACTAGAATAAAGTTGATTATATTTGTATTTTGATGATCATATGAAAAGACTCAAACAGTCCTTTATTACTTTTAGTCTTCTGTGGTTTTCTAATCTACCACTTACAATGAAAAAGTAAGTAGAATCTATGTACCAGGATTTACTATGATCACATTCTTTTTATATGCTTAAGTAGAAAAACAGGTATTGAGTTCATTTATAAAGGAAAATAATGTTTTACTCTTACCATACTGGCTTGCCCCTGCATATATACTGTCATTTCTTTTGCTGTGGTCCTTGATATAAATGATGGGCACAAATGTAGATCCATAGAGTATTCCAGATATCACTGCAAGAGTGCAACCCCTTAAAAAACAAACACATCACTGTTAATCTTGGCCCACAGCAATATTTCTGACAAACACACAAATGGAATCATAACTAAAGCATGCTTCTAAGTATTAATCACAGGCAGTTATGCAGAAATCACACATCTATTTCAAGCTCTGTGACTGTCAAAAAGTCAATGCAATATCCTCTAGGGTCAGAGCAGCATCAGGACTGAAAGTGCAGTTTCTTTCCCCCACTTCCTAGTTTTAGAAGTATACAATTTACAGAAATTATAATGGGTTATCATTATAAATTGTTCTTACATAGATGTAACCATCGCTATCATTATACCGTCTGCATAATGAACTTGGCTCTCTAAATATGAACTATTTGTGGACTGACTATATGCCGTATGCTTCTTTTTTGAACACTCAATAATATCTAGTACAGGGCTAGGATAGACAAAATACTAAATGCATGTTTGTTCAAGAACTGTTGATATCCCTGGACTTGCCTATGCCTTCGTTGACTAGGGTATGGTCAGGAGGTGCTGATTTAATCAAATAATTTGGCTATTTTGGGTAAAACATTTCCTGTCATAAAAAGAAAATATTTCATCTTAAGGCACGGAACCATGTGGACTCCTGAGACTTGCGCTACGTTTGCATGAGGCAAGTTTCCCAATAATTTGGGGGAGAGATGATTAATATTTTGGAACAGTCCCTTTAACTTAATACTAAGGGCAATGGCATGAAACGGGAAAGAGTTTTAGGCAAAAACAAACAAAAAAACATCCCAAGCTTAAAAAAGATTTTTTTTTTAAAGATTTTATTTGTTTGACAGAGAGAGAGAGAGAGGCAGCGAGAGAAGGAATACAAACTGGAGGAGCAGGAGAGGGAGAAGCAGGCTTCCTGCAGAGCAGGAGCCCCACAGGGGTCTTAATCCCGGGACCCAGAGATCAGGACCCAAGCTGAAGGCAGGCGCTTAATGATTAAGCCATCCAGGCACCCTGTAAAAATAAATTCTTAAAATCTATTTCAGTAGGAACTCATAGGGCCAACCTGACAATCAGTTCCATCCACACTGGAAACCCCTGTGTCATGGGGAAGCCTAGACTCCATGGTCCTGAAAGGGGCCTCCCAGACACAGACCAGACTAACACACCAGGTCTGGCTAATCATGAGACAATAAAAAATGTTTTTCTTAACAAATATTCCCTTAAAAGGAGAAACTTTGTGAAAAAATGTTCTTATTTTTGTTGTTGCCTTTTTTTTGAGAGATCTGTTTTACTCTAAGCAAAAACAGCAATGTATTTATCTTCTGAAGCTTGTTTGTGAGCTCATTCCTTCACTCAATTGATTCAAATATTTATTGAGCATTTCTTAGGCACCAGGCACAGCCTCTTCCCCACTGTGAGGTTAGTGTGGATACTAACAGAGGAAATGCTTTATATTCTTGAAGCGCTTATGTGTGTCACCACATAAAGTTCAAAACAGTCACCAATTGTAAAATTCAGGGTACTACTTCCATATTTCCATATTTCTCTGCTAATCCAAAAACATACCATAAGAAACTCTAAAATACAGGGGCTGCTGGTGAGCCAAACTCAGTCTTTATGATAGTGAGGGGTATAACTATTATGGACCCAAAATATTCTACTACTATATTTGAAAATAAATATCTAGAGATTATAAAATCATCTAATATGAGTGTAGGGATTTCTAGTGGAGGCCAAGCAGTATTAGAGAAGTGTATTGCCTAATTTGACTATAATTGCTGAGAGCCTGTTGATTATTACATGCTGTGGCCTGTATTACCTCTTTTACTTTAGGCACAAAAGTGCTGCAAAAGGAGATTGGTTTTGTCAGCTACTTATTGGCTAGAGATACTACAGTGGCTTAGGAATTTCTCAAAACACTGGGATCATGGACCTCCGTACCTAAAAATTCAGCAGGAGACAAGAAAGTCTGTCCACCATGGAACTATGAGAGTCAAAGCCTATGTTACCATTTGCTTCTTGAACTTAGATGATTACCACTTCACTCCGGGAACCCTTGCTTTACCCAAATATGAAAGAGGGTAACAGAACCTTTTCTTACACTGTGCGCTGTTGTGCTGTAGAAAGTTTATCCACCCAGGAACAGTCAGGGCAGGAATCTTGAGTGTTGTTGACCACCTATGGAAAATAGTGGCACAAACCAAAACAAAAACAGCATTCAACTGATAATCAACCTGGTGTCAAGAAGATTTTCAATGTCTTTAATCTTTCTTTCTCAAACAGACTTTAAAATAGGAGCACGTGACACTATGCTTTCTGATCCTGTGCCTATCTTCAGACTTGAACGTTTGTGATTCTGTTACTCTTTCATTCAGAAAAGGTTGGGCAGTTGGCAACTTCTGTTTACATTTTTTCAGTTTAACATATGGATATTTTACCTATCAAAAGTAACGTAAGTTAACAATGTTTGTGTTTCATCTGCATGTTTTAATAATCTATAAAAAAATTAGAACCAAGGAAAACTCATATTCTTCTATGGGATACTTAAAATTGACAGGTACTTTTTAAATTCAGTTTTCTTTAACTGAATTAGTTAATAAAACATTCCCAGCCATGTTTCTTGATGAGGTTAAGATTCTTTTTTAGGTTAATATTCTTTTTTTTTTTTTTTTTTTTTTTTTTTTAAAGATTTTATTTGTTTATTTGACAGACAGAGATCACAAGTAGGCAGAGAGGCAGACAGAGAGAGAGAGGAGGAAGCAGGCTCCCCGCTGAGCAGAGAGCCCGATGCGGGGCTCGATCCCAGGACCCCGGGACCATGACCTGAGCCGAAAGCAGAGGCATTAACCCACTGAGCCACCCAGGCGCCCCTTAGGTTAATATTCTAAGTCAAGAAAAATTATAGGCCAATTTATAATAGTTCTAATATCAAATGTAATCATCTTTGCCTTTTAGCTGAAATTTCTTTAATGTGATTCTCCTGATGCCTTTGTAAGAGCTAAGAGACTGGATTTGAATTACTTGTCATGTGTTCATGCAAGTTTGGCAACAATGCTTTCTTTCAATGATGAGGAGCTCATAATGTATGGCTGCATATTACCCAATCATGCCGTTTATGTATCTTTTTTTTTTTTTAAAGATTTTATTTATTTATTTGACAGAGAGAGGCAGAGAGACGGGCAGAGAGAGAGGGGGAAGCAGGCTCCCCGCTGAGCAGAGAGCCCGAGCAGGGCTCGATCCCAGGACCCTGGGACCATGACCCTAGCAGAAGGCAGAGGCTTTAACCCACTGAGCCACCCACGCGCCCCCCGTTTATGTATCTTTACATTTGGTTTGCTAATACCCTTCCACTGTGCCTAGAAAAATCTAAGGCAGTTAACCTATTATGTATCTT
The DNA here is from genome assembly GCF_963455335.1 of Martes martes. Classification (NCBI taxonomy): domain Eukaryota; kingdom Metazoa; phylum Chordata; class Mammalia; order Carnivora; family Mustelidae; genus Martes; species Martes martes. The sequence goes on from NC_137889.1 coordinate 80,831,438, forward strand.
TTTCAGAGTTGCATTTTTCTCCCTAGGTGTGAAGAGTGGTTGGTCAGGAAGTGTTTGAGTCCCTAGGGGAGGTAAGGAATATTGGACACCTTCACGCTGTCCCAATTCCTCCATTCTCTCTCTGCAACATTTTCCAGATTAGAGATGTCTATAGGTTAATACATCTCTTTTCTTTTATCCTGAAGCTAATTATTAGTTAACTTTAGTGTCAATTTAACTAACATTTCAGTCACGTTATTCGATAAGGGTTTTGAGAGGGGAAGAAGGAAGGAAGAAGAAAAGGTTAATTTTGAAGTAAGGAGTAGAGCCAGCACCTTCCAGGGAGGCCATGTGTCTGTGGGGGTGTAGGGCTCTGGTTTCCGAGGGCAGCTGGATAGCACTGGACCCACAGCAGACAGAAGAGAGACTTGAAACAGGAAGGACTGGAGTCTGGCTCATGGCCATGGGGGTTTGCCCTGCAATCATTTTTGTATATGTAGCCACTGGCCCTTGTGCTTTTTCAGATATCTTATAGGTTGTTCCTGCTTAATATAGATTTGCTACCCCAGACTAATTCAGGTTCTTCAACATCAAACAGTAACTTCTTACATATTTCTTGTCATTACCTTTGAGAGGAACGGGATGTGATGAAAGAGAAAAAGGAAGAAAATCAAGTACTACTCCTCCTTTAATACAACTTGATTTTTCCTTTCATTGGTTGCCTCTGAGCTATTCCCCACTGCTCTCCCCTGGCCTACTTTAAGACCTCCCTCCTCCCTCTTTCTTAAGTAACTTTCATATTACTCTTTTGTACTTAGGGTCCTCCCACTGCAGAAATCCTTAAGCCATTCCAAAATATGGGCTTGTATATACACCTTCTAGTTGGGATCTACCATTAACAGATATAAATAGACCTCTGAGTTTGCTGAGAAGCTTTCCCGTGGCAATCTTGATTGGTTGCCACATAGACCTAACTATAATAAATATGCAAACATATTGTCAATGGCCTTGAATGAAAAAAAAAAACCTACCATCTCATCTGTTTCAAATCTTCCTTTTATCAAAATTTTATGTTTCAAAATTTTTTTTAAAGATTATTTATTTATTTATTTGACAGACAGAGATTACAAGTAGGCAGAGAGGCAGGCAGAGAGAGGAGGAAGCAGGCTCCCTGCTGAGCAGAGAGCCCAATGCGGAGCTCAAGCCCAGGACCCTGGGATCATGACCTGAGCCGAAGGCAGAGGCTTTAACCCACTGAGCCACCCAGGCGCCCTTAAATTTTATGTTTCAAATCATATTGTTTCTCATACTGTACTCACATGATCTGTCATTAATGGTGTGGTGTCCACAGAACATATGTTATTTGGTATTTCACTTTTGATGAACAAAAATATGAAAGCACTGTAAAGAAAATAAATTTTGGTGATGTTTATCATAACCCTGGTTCATAGCAAGCTGCCTGCATTTTATGAGAAAACACAGCTTAAATTCAGTCCTAATGCTCGGATGATTACTGCCACGCTGCTTCTCCAGGGGTCCTGCCGTTTCTCTAGGATGACATTCTCTTTGACATCTCCTGTGTCCTTAACTGCAACGAGTTAGAAGCCTAACTCATGAAATTTCCCCTCAAATCAGATCTTTCTCTTGATTTTCTTGTTTCAGTCTATAGCTGCATCTTTCTTTCATTCTTGTTTAACTTTGGAATCACATGGTTAAAAAAAAATGCAAGTGAAAACCACCTGTTATACTGACAAAACCCTAGACGTTTAACAACATCCTTGTTGGACAAACTTCAGCAGACAGGTACCACGGGTGTGAGCAGAGAACTGTACAGCCCTCACAGAAGAGATGCTGCGGCCACTACACCCACACTGATGAGGCAGTCTTCACGGTCACACAACAGAATGCTTCATAGATATAAAAAAAGAAATGAGGACACCCTCTGTGCTCTGATATGGAAAGATCTCCAGAGTATATTTTAAGAGATGAAAACACATGCATAAGCCTAATGACTTTCCCCGCTTTGACATTCTTGCATACTGCATTTTCTATTCATGTCCAGTATCTTCGTAACAAATGTTTCGCTTACCATTATTGACTTTTGAATCATGCAAATAGGTTAAAATGTGTTAAAATATTAATTTAACTCAAGGAAATTAACAACTTTGGTATACTTTTGACATTCCTTTTTAAAAATATGTTTGCATGGGGGCACCTGGGTAGCTCAGTGGGTTAAAGCTTCTGCCTTTAGCAGAGGTCATGATCCCAGTGTCCTGGGATTGAGCCCCGCATCGGGCTCTCTGCTTGGCAGGGAGCCTGCTTCCTCCTCTTTCTCTGCCTTCTTGTGATCCCTGTCTGTCAAATAAATAAATAAAATCTTAAAAAAAATGTTTGCATGGTTCAAAAGTTAAAGATATAAGAAGAGTTTTCAAAGTACAGAGGAGGTTGAAATAGTGTAGGTAACAAAGTGCAGACAAGTGCTGATAATGTGTGATTTTTTAAAAACGAATTTAAAATTTCGTAGTTAGCTTCCTTAGTTCAGCCTCTTACTTGCTTTCAAAAGTTGAACGGTTCCATATTCCCTTCTATAGCAAATGTAACTGTCCTTTTTGAGTTTTATTACTCTCTGCATTATGTTCCCCATAACCTACTCCACATAATTCTCCATAGCGACTTTCATCTCTGACCTGTCCCTGCTCCAACCTCTCCTCCACTCCCATCTTCCACAACCACCTGCTCTTGCTTCTTTCTCTTTCTTAGTTGAACAAAGCACACACTCTCCTCTTCTTATCCATACTAAGGAAGAACTGAAGGCTGAATGTGACAAGAATCCTCCCCGTTCCCAGGTTGGTCCTCACTGACTCTTCCTCTTCTCTGAATTCCCACAATACTAAGAATAGTCATCGCATAATCCAGACCATTTACCACAAGTCCTTGTGAACTTTTTTCTCTACAGATTTTCTAATTCAATGGAAGATAAGATCTCCTTCAAGATCCTCAAAGAGCTTAACACTCAGTAAAAATGAATGCATGAAACCTAATTAAACGTGTGTATCTTAGTTAAATGTGTGCTTACATACCTGCTAATTTGCAAAGCTATTATTAGACATCTCAATTGCATTTTCTTCTCAAAATTATCATGAAAACCCTCAACTTTGTATAGATGAGTATGTTTTCCTAATGACAACATAAGATGGTATATTAGAAATACTTGAACGGTACCAAGGAGAAAGTCTTTGAGTGTTTCTTCAAACTACTGTAGGACCTCCTACAAATCACTTAGGTTCTCTAAGTCTCAACTTTTCCCATCTAAAGAAATGGGGATGGGCCCATTTTACTGAAATGTGATGAGAATTAAATAACAATGCATGCAAAATTCTTAGCGTACTTTTGGGAACATGGTAAAATCTCAAAATATGTTAGGAAATAAAGAGAATATTGGATGGGAGGGGGGTTTTGAGCATGAGAAAAACAAAATCAGGACCAAGAATTCAGTGGTTTTGAGCTCGTGTGACTAGTGTTTGTCACAAAATAGGTAAGTCAGATCAGTTAGGTCAAGAGGGGGTGCAGGGCACTAAGTTAGGACAAGGTAATGAAATTTATCTTATGTATACAAACATAAAACCAAATAGATCACAAGGCCTTTTGGGCTAAAGACTTACAGAACTTGGTACAGTGTCTAAGACAAAAAGATACATGACAAAGTCTGTGAATATTGTCAAAAGCATGGAAAATTTAAAAAAAGTCAATGTTATACATAAGAGTGCTTCTCTACATTTTTGATATTTCCAGTTTCCCTAGATTTGTACCTTTATACATTTTACTATTAATAGAACTTGTTTGTATGTGTTTACCCTGACAATTTAACAAGCCTTTATTGAGCATCTTTTAAGTTTCAAGCACTGTGTGGCAAAGTCTAATGGTGATGGTGGGAGAGATGGTATTCCAAGAAAATAACAGACTTTGTCCTTCAAAGGATCTCACAGTTCAAGGATAAAGGAATTGTAAGAATAATACAAAACAGACCCTTCTATAGTAAGAGTTCAAGATGCAGTGGAAGTTTAGGGGCAACTCACTCTAATTAGGAAGAAGGGAAATAAAGAAAATAACACAAGAAAACAACCCAAGAAATCTCAACTGATATTTACAGGAGGCCAAGGAAGCTGAGGAAAGTGTCTTTGGGCTGGGGGAAGTGTCTGGGGTATGGTGTGATAAATAATCTGGGTCAATGAATTGATAATACAGGGAGAAGGCTAATCTAGGAAGGGTTGAATCTGTGATAGTGGAGGACATACCAGACTAAGGAGACAGATTTATTCTGAATCCAATGGAAATCTTCCAAGGTTCTTAATTAGAAGAGTGATGATTGATACAAGATACAAGAAAGTTATGCCGGCAATAGAAGAAAATGGAACTAGGTAAAGTAGATGTGAGTTTGTTTTTAATTATCTCATTTCTATTAACTTTTGAAGGTTTACAGTAGTTAAAGTATTTTTGATTCTATGTTTGTCGGTTAAAAAAATAATTTTCTTTCATAAAATAGAGGAACAACCAATTTTACCACCAAGTAAAAGTTAAAACTGGAATTCTTTTCTAAATTAGTCAAAAGTGGCATTTTAGGAACTTAGTTCTAGGCTGCTGCAGTGACACCATGACAAACCAAAGTGCAGGATTGGGTCTGGTTTTGTTTCGGTTTTCTTCTCAATATCCAATGCTCATGGATTAAGTTCTGGAACTGTTCCAATTGTAGGGCAGAGATCTGCACCCTTGTGGCCCAGGAATAAACCCCATTTGATTGTGGTGAATAATTTAATAATTATTGATTAATAAATAAAAATAAATAATAAATTAATAATTTAATGTACTGTTGAATTCAATTTGCTAGCATTTTATTAAAAGTGTTGCATCCATGTTCATTAGAGATATTGGCCTCTTGTTCTCCTTTTCAGTGGGCTCTTTGCCTGGTTTTGGAACTAAGGTAATGCCGGCTTTGTAGAATGAGTTTGTAAGTTTTCTTTCCATTTCTATTTTTTGGAACAGTTTGAGAGGAATAGGTATTAACTCTTCTTTGAATGTATGGTAGAATTCTACAGGGAAGCCATCTGGCCCAGGGCTTTTATTTGTTGGGAGATTTTTGATAACTGATTCAATTTCTTTGCAGGTTATGAGTCTGTTCAAATTTTCTGTTTCTACCTGTTTCAGTTTTGGCAGTTTGTAAGTTTCTGGGAATTTGTCCATTTCTTCCAGGTTGCCCAGTTTGTTGCTGTATACATTTTCATAATATTCTCTTATATAGTTGAACTGTTTGGATTCCACCACAGGTATACTCCTTGGGTTGGATGCTGGAGGGTGAGGCACGTTTTGCCAGACCCATGTCGACTACCTAGTAGTCATCAAGGTCAAAAAATTCATCATCTCCTCCTTGGTATTCCATTCTCTGGAAATCTACTTGGTACTGCAAGATAACCTCCAATTCTACCAAATCCTTTCACAAACTGAGATCCTTCTTGTGACTTATCTGTGACAATCCAACACAGCACAAAATTTTTTATAGTTGTTAGCAAACAATTCCAGCAGGGGTGTGCTCTCAATCAGCTCATGTTCTTGTCCTGTTTCTTTGTCTGTGAAACGAGATTTATCCTTCTCTTGTTCTGGAGTTAGATAATTTTTTCCTCTTTGTGCTTTGGCAATGAAGCCTATATCTCATTATATCCAGACTTTCATAGACTATTAGAATCTCTACAACTTCCATTTCTAAAGCCATTAGTGTATCTTGAACTCCAAAACAGTACTTGCCTGTGTCCTGGCTGATTTCATCAAAATCTTCTCTTGAATGAATTTCACGTTGGAGAGGACTTCAGTAGATAATAGCTTGGTTGAATCTATTTTCACAGCCATAGGAAATATCAACTAATTTTAAAACTTTTGATTGCAACCTCTGATCAAACATATCAGATTGATTTAGTTCAGTTTTAAAGTCAGCTGATTCAGCTAAAACCAGACCAGCCACATTCGCTTTGTCCCCAGAAATAAGCAGCTGAACAGCAGTCTCAGCTACTTTCTGAACATAGCTACGTCACTTTTCCTCTCTTAAAAGAGCAAAACACAAGGCTGGTTGACTTCCTCTACCATGTTTCTTTGGGAGATCCACAGTGAATTTGTGCACGACTTCTCTTGTGTTTCCTTGGAGTGTGCCAAAGAGTGCACGACTACTATCTATTACAATGAAGCCAAATTTGCTGTCATCCAAAAGGAGCACTGTGAGAACCTCTGTACGGAATTTGTTGTCACACAAGTACAATGATGTGTTAATTGGTTTGAAAGGTTCAAGGTCAATGTTGACTTTCTTTTCCTCTCCTCCTTCTGTTACAATTGTACCCCAGTAAACAACCAGGCCATTTGGAGGTACTTTGTTTAAAGCTTGTGTTTCTGTTGTACAGATGTAATGGCTCCCAGAACTAAAAGCCATTTTACTTGGGACTTAATGTTAGATGCAGTTCCAAACTCATCTGTTAACATTTTTGCAGCTGGTGGAATCTGGTCTTTGGGAGGAATGATCAATGAAATCATGCCTATGCCATTGCTGTGCCTCCAAGCTCCTGATGAGCTTCTTGATCTTCCAGACCTCCATGTTCCTGTTGGCAGCACTGAGGTCATTTGCCATGTCTCCTCACTAAGGGCCTAAGCCTAGGCAGCAGGAGCTGCTACTCCTTGGCAGTGGCTCTGAGATTTTTTTAAAAAAAGATTTTTATTTATTTGAGAGAAAGAGAACAAGCAAGCAGGGTAAGAGGCAGAGAGGGAGGGAGAGAGAGAATCCCAAGCAGACTCCAAGCTGAGTGTAGAGCCTGACTAGGGGCTCCATCTCATGACCCTGAGATCATGACCTTGATATCATGATCTGAGCTAGAACCAAGAGTCAGACACTTAACCAACTGAGCCCCTCAAGGGCCCCTAGATGTGAGATTTTTACAATCATATACAGGTGAATTTATATTAAGGAACTGGGGGAAAGGAGAGAAAGAACCTGTGAAACATTAGGAAAAAATTGTTTACAGGATTAGATATAGGATGGGGTATGAAAGGGAAAACAACTCAAGATGACTAGGGTTTTGAATTTGAATAACTATGGCTATTACGTTCTATGAGAGAGGGAACGCAGGAAGAGGAACCAGTTGGCAGGGAAGGGGAGAACAAGAAAAGTAATTCTGACTGGGAAATAATGAAGGTCGAGAGAAAAGAACTAATGGCTAGTGTCTGTAGACTGCTGACCATGTGCCTGACCCAGCAGGGTTCTCTTCCACTGGTTATCTCACCTCAGGCTGGGGAGGAGGTGCCTGGGGACATCTCGGTAGAGATGTGTAGTTTGACCCTAGTTAGATATAAGGACTGTGGCTCTGAAGAAAGGTAAGGGCTGGAAACAAAAACTGGATTTCCTTACACACAACTCTCCAGGAACAGCAAGTTGAGAAATGGGGAGCAGACTCAAGGATAATCCAAGGCACTTTTTTTTTTTAATTGGAAAAGAAACTGGCTTTTTATGAACTCTGACTCCTGGATCTTCATTTAAGTTTGTTTTAGAGAACACTGTTTCTTGGTGTCTGCTTCACACCTACCCTTATATATTCTCTCCTGAACCATGGAGCCTAGAAAGCTGAAAACCGTGTCTTCCCAAACTGTATTAGCAGCTAAGTTTTGCCAACAGGAGGCATACGAATAGGCTTAAAAGTTGGGAGAAGCTGTTTTGTTTTGATGGCGGCTCCGGTAGTTTCAGGAGTGGTGGTAACTCAGGGCAGAGGCAGCTGGGCTGGCTGGAGCGTGGGCTCCAGGGCTTTGGGCAGAGTGCCCATCCTCCTTTTGCACCACTGGGACTTATCACAATTTTGTGAAAATTTCCCTGTGTGAAATGTTTTGCTGTTTAAAATACCTGGAGTTGGGGTGCCTGGGTGGTTCAGTCGGTTAAGTATCCGACTCTTGACTATGGCTCAGGTCATGATCTCAGGGTCATGAGACTGAGCCCCTCATGGGCTCCATGCTAGGCGTGGAGCCTGCTTAAGATTCTCTCACCCTCGGGACGCCTGGGTGGCTCAGTTGGTTGGGCGGCTGCCTTCGGCTCAGGTCATGATCCCGGCGTCCTAGGATCGAGTCCCGCATCGGGCTCCTTGCTCAGCAGGGAGCCTGCTTCTCCCTCTGCCTCTGCCTGCCTCTCTGTCTGCCTGTGCTCACTCTCTCTGACAAATAAATAAATAAAATCTTAAAAAAAAAAAAAAAAGATTCTCTCGCCCTCTGCCAACCCCCTTCCCAAATAAAATAGAATAAAATAAAATAAAATAAAATAAAATACCTAGAGTGATTTTAGTTGTAGAAACTGGATAGGAAAAATGTAAGGCTAGAAACAATCTATCTCACCTATCCCTTTAAAAATAGGAGGTGACCGAACAAATGTGACCATATTCTAAGTTTCCTGATACAGGCCATAAAACTCCAAGCTTATTCAATGAATGCCTTTTGAACTAACTGATTTAATGGAGTTAAAATAATGAAACAAAAGCTTCCAGAGGTCTTCTTGGTAAAGAAACCCAGAAGGGAGTTGGAATGCCCTACAGGAAGAGATCATCACATTTCTGTGCCACAGACTAAGCTCCAAAACAAGCTGCATGATCTCCAAGCACACCGACAGCTTACTACAGAGCTGAATAACACCAGTTATTGGGGAAACCAGTAATTGAACATGAACTAGCTATTGATACAAATAATGATTATTATAATACAAATTACCCAAATTTTAGAGCATTAACCATCTACCTAGCAATATACAAAGCACTTAGCATATTTCTCTTCATTTCATCTTCAAAATATTTTATAAGGCTGACACAATTATTTCCCTCACTTTAGCCCCAGATGAAGAAACCAAGACTTGGAGAAATTAAGTGATTTGCCCAAGGTCATACAGATAGAAGTGGGTAGAACATGAATAACTTGCGATTTTAGAGAATGGACATTTTCTAAAGAAAGAAGAAATATGGAGAAAAACAACGCCTGACAGACTGAGTAAATTGGCCTTAAATTACTATTAAGTCAAAACTAAGGCATGCTACATGACAATTTTGGGGTGTAAAGAAATTGTTTTTGAGAGAGCTATTCAAAACTAGGATGCCATGTGAATTGTACAAAATACATTAAATTGCCTCTAACCAAAAATGTCAGGAATCTGCTTTTTTAGAATAATACATTATTTCTCCAATTGGCCTGGAACCACTCTCTTAGGCAACATTTCAATGACAAAGAGATTGTTCCTGAATGTGGCTGGGGAAAAAGCCATCATTTCAGGAGGAAGAGAAATAGAGTGTTCTTTCCCTGAAGAATAAAAAAGTACTAAAATCTTTCCAGGCACGGCTATCCATTATGTGAAGCACTGACAGGGAATATAAATGGAGACTAGAAAGGAAAGGGGACTGGATTTAAGGTGACCTAATTCTTGCTGGAGTTTTATTGATTGAACACTGACCTATAGAGATTTAAAGTCATTTTCATCTTCATTCACATAGTGCATATGACTAGACACAGATACACCCCAAAACACATATTTAAATGAATACATGTTTTCGTATGTGAGAGAGTAGCTGTCTGCCTGGGATGAGCAGAGATGAAGTGACAGCAGGAATGTGGAAACCGGGGGTGGGGGGGGGGTGGGGGGGTGGGCGGGGGCGGTCCAAAGAAGAAGTGAGTAATGAGAGGAGATAAGAGGAGAGACTCAAGGACTACTCCAGGGGCACTGGGAGCCAGCATAACACTTATTTATAGAGTATAGTTGAGTTTGCAAAATAATGTGTCTTTTGATTCTAATTTTGGAGCTATGTACTAAGATTTTTCTAAAGATCACAGATAAATGAAAATGAGCTTCAAAGCAGCTCAATGATTTTCTGGGGGTCTCAGAGCTTTTGAGAACTAAAGCTGGGGCATGGGACCCCAGAGCTGACGCTTTTGTCCCCGAAAGCCAAATCTGTGAATATAAATGAAGAATCAGAGGGCAAATCACAGCACTTTTATGAAATGCAGTTTTAAAAAAATGTAAACACATTGGGATCTCTAAAAGGCATTCTAAACTTTTAGAAGAAGAGTTAAGTCCGAAACGACAGTGTACCTCACTACTGATAATCCAGCTCCAACGTAATTTAGCACCGGTTTTGATACTTCTTCTGCATCCATTCCAAACCAGCCAAACCTGGAATTGAGAAAGCTGCATCAGAGTAGCTATTTTTGAAAATGTGTTCATCATAGTGTTCAAGAGCATGGACTCAGGGTCAGATTCCTGGATTCAAATCCTGCATCCCTCTCTTACTAACTGTGACTTGAACAACTCTTTACCGTGCCTCAACTCCTCATGTTTAAAATGGGATACCTATAAGGTAGGTATAATTGTCATATATATCCCTTCCTTCTTATAAAGATATCTAAAATGAGTTCGTATACATAAAAGTTCTTGTGAGTGTCCTTTCTTATTAAGATTAAGGAAGAAGGAAAACGAAATACATTAGTGGCTAAGTGAATCCTAATTAATTGGCTGCAATTCTGTACAGTGTTTATTGAGACAGACATTTAAGTAACTGCTTGGTTAAAGATCACAACGTTTTGGCATCACTTTTTTTTTTTTTTTCCATGCTTTGACATCAACTGTAGCATTTGTTACTAATGATTACTGCTAGCACCGTTGCCCATTCAGGGCAAGAATGAAAGAGGCAAGTAGAAGAAGCAAAAGAAAATAGCACCTGTAAGAAGCTGGTGGAAGAACGGGGAAAGGTCAGGAAAGAACAGATTGGAAGTTAATTTGTTTTGTTATTACTGAGGTTGTTATAATGCTTTGAGAGGGAAGAGGAGCCCCCAAATTAAGGTAAGAGTGACACCCTCCTTTCTACTCCTTTTCCCAAACTCTACTTGAGTGTTAATTTGAATACTGAACAAGGGCAGCACAATCAAATAGAAGTTTCTATGATAATGGGGGGGGTCTTCTACAGGTGCACAGTGTAACAGGGTAGTTTCTGGCCATCTGTGGCTATTGAACACTTGATCTATGAGCAGTGCAGCGTGGAACTGGATATTTAATTTTATCAAATTTTAATTTATTTAACTTGAAATATAAATGGACACCATGTGGTTTATGGTGACCCTGCTGGATCCCTCCAGAGCTGGGGCTGGCAGGGGCCAGAGAGTAGGTATTTTCAGCTTTGGGGGCCAGATGATCTCTTGCAATTACTCAGCTCTGCCACTATAGTGTAAAAGCAGCCAGAGACAATATGAAATGGATGGGTTTGGTTGTGTTCCAAAAAACTTTATTTACAAAAGTGGCTGGGAAGGTGGGCCATGGTTTTTTGACCATGGAAGGAATATGTGCTTTAGAACCAGAAGACCTGGGTTTGAAACCTAGCTTATTCATTCCGTGACATTCAGCAAGTGACTCAGTCTCCTTGTCTCTCAGCTCTCTTATAAGGCAGTGCGTTCCTCATGTTTGTGAAAATGAGAGGAGAATGATGCATATAACACATCCAAGAAATTGTCACACAATAAAAAAGGAAAATGCACATCAGTTTCCCTCCTTTCTTCCTTCTTCTGCTCTGAGGAGTTAATTTTTTACTGTATCTTAACCAAATATCTAGATGGGATATTAGAATTTCAGGCAAATAATAATTAAAAGTAGCATATTTCATGTGTATGTCTTACCAGCTATAATCTCTGTGAGGGTAAAAACCAGGTTATTCCTCTCAGCTAGCCCAATCCCTAGGACTTGCCTTACATCAGTGTAGAGAATCTTAGTTGAAATTGCTTTGTGTTACCTTGAGCTTGCCCAGCCAGTTAAGGTATTAAATGATCCCCAGATTAAGATTCCAAGGCCTAAACCAATGGTTTTGATAATTGGGACAACAGCAATGTTCCCTGGAGATATAACATACAGAAAAAAATATGTTATTTCTAATACAAAAATAAATTTATAAATTGAATTAATTTTTTAAAAAAGATGTATTTATTTATTTGACAGAGGGAGAGATCACAAGTAGGCAGAGAGGCAGGCAGAGGGAGAGGGGGAAGCAGGCTCCCTGCTGAGCAGAGGGGGCTCAATCCCAGAACCCTGAGATCATGACCTGAGCCGAAGGCAGAGGCTTAACCCACTGAGCCACCCTGGTGCCCCCAATTGAATTAATTTTTAACTTTAGATGAAACTTCTGGGATTTGGACAAATTTAGGAAAGCACAAGCACAATTCCTCAGTTTTTAAATAAAATAACTACACTTTTGGGCATTAAAGTCAGGTTGATGATTGCTAAAAGAACTAGGCATAAAACAAAATCCTACAAAGAAAAATGATGAATTAGCTCTTTGCCTAATTGCACCAACACTCTTTATCCTTAAATTAGGTCTCTATTCTATAACACCTTGTAGAAACTGTCAATGATAAAATCAATGGTGACTGTCCTCTTAGACTTGAACTAGAGCCAAGCACTGACAGAAGTCTTTGGCCCAATATGGCCCCAGACTATGCTCTCCCATGCTCCCTGACATACCTTCTAGAACCCTGTATTCAGTGCTTTGTGCTCTGGAAGGTCACTCAAGGCCAAATGCATGATTTTTTTTTTTTTAATAGTTCTTAACCACTCAGCAGTCTGGCCTCAGTCCTGCAATCTTCTCTTGAAAGATTTCCTCTGGTGGCTTCCAAGATGCCTTCATTTCCTGATTCCTTCCTGTCTCTTTCTGTCATAGGCTACTCTTTCTTTTCATACTGTCTGGATTTAGGTGCCGCCTAAATATTTCCCCTTGAACACATTCTTCCTCTTGTTATATAGCCTTCTTTGGGCACTTGCCCTTTCAAGAATTCAGCTATTAATTAGAGACACATACTCCCAGTGCTATTGCTCTAGCCTGGACCTTCTCCACAGTTTTAGTGTCTGTTCCCAACAAGAGATCTCCAACCAGAATCCCCCAATGTGGGAACATCAGGAACTTCAGTCTCAAAAGGTCCCAAACTGAACTCATCATTTTTCTTTTTGGACACATACTTCTATTTTCATCACCTGTATCAGTGATACCACCACCCTCCTAATCACCTATGATAAAATCCCTACATCATCATTGGCTGCTACCTTTCCTCTACTCCCCATCTCCATTCCGTTACTATGACCTATAGCATCCACATCTGCAACATTTCTCAAATTACAACCCTTCCCACTGAATCACAATAGAGCCTGCTGGGTAATTATAAATATTATAGTTGTTATAAAGAGCTGTAGGATACAGTGAGCTTTCTGTTTCCCTCTCCCCATTAGATGTGATAAACATAATCGTGCCAAGGTATAAATGAGGTATAATAATTTAAATTCCAGTAGAAATTTAAAAGTGAACTCTTTTGTCCTCCAACTCAGGAACTTCACTAAGTCATTTAATTCTGCAGAGATTCAAATTTAGTGGGTACCCAATAAGTTTTTAATATTTTAAAATTTATTTGCTTTTAATCAAATTAACCTCCAAAAATCCTTGATACTTGGAAATCTTTTTGCTAAATAGAATAGAATTCTCCTGGGATATATTTATATTAATAGAAGAAAAACTATCCTGATGGGCCAAACAAAGGTATAAATTCCAGTTATATAATTTCAGATATTGATAAAGCAACAGAGGAAGATTTTTGTTTGCTTTTTTTTTTTTTTTTGCCAATGCTTTTGGAATGAAAATGTGTCTGCCTATTTTTAAGAACAAGTCTTAAATACTATATTAGTAGAGACTACTATTTAAAAAAATATTTTCCAATTAACATAGAGAAAAGAAAGCCTGGAGCACTTAAACTAATATATGAGTTATGCTTGAATAGATAGAGAGCAACTGAAACATTTTTGCTATAATTTTTAATCAGGAACTAAGAAAGAAATCATTAAGAGGAAAAAGTCAGAAAATGTACCCAAAATATTTATTGAGCATCTGAATGAAATGAATTTCTAGTATCTATAACTAAGGATAATTCAGAATTGCTGTTTGTGCTATCTCTTTTTATTATGAACCAGAGTTATTTTGGTCATAGTATTAAGTGATTACCAAATAAATTAAATCATGCATTACCTGTTGCCCAAATGCAGCCGCCAACCATTGCAAAAGGCCAAAATTTAGGGCAATGTAATATCAGATTGACCACCACGGCAATCAACCATATGGCAGCACAAAGTACCCACTGGAGAAACATTCCTGGAAATAAAAGAAATTGGTTTCAGTGGTTCAAACTGATTTGAGTAAATTAACCCTTAGCGGTATCAAAGCAATATTATTATAGGAATGGTCACCACTTACTGAATGCCTATATGCAGGTACTTTGCACACGTAATATAATTTCTACAACTACTATGCATCATAGTTAACCCTAGTTTAAAGACAGAGAAAATGAATGTGAGATGAAGCAATGTGTCTCAACAGCTAACAGTTGGTAGAGCTGGAATTTAAACCTACTGTTTACTCCAGACCTTGCTAAGGACAGCGCATTCCTGCTTAACATTCTTTTATTTGTTTCACTTATTAGACAAACCAAGAATTTTCTACTGAAGAGTATTGGTAAACCCAACTCTATATATTTTTATTCGAATGCCACACCTAGTGCCATCTCTCACCAAAACACAGCAGGAAGAACTTCAGAATAGCACAATGGCAATTTAAACCATTTGGGATCATTTATACCACCTTTGGGATAAAAACGAAGCCACTTATGGCCACAGGTAGACCCCTCACAGCTAGAGTTGAATGCCTGTGATGAGCCTGACAGTCCAAACCTGAGAATTAGCATTCTGGGTTGGGGCACTCTCCTTTCTGTGCTCTGGGTTGCCATCTGCCAGTTAGCTGACGATGACATGGTGATATGAAGTCTAGCTGTACCAGGCTTCTGTTCCCTCAAGGGTTTAGGGATTCATAGGTTAGAGAAATAGTCGATATAATTAGAAATACTAGGGCGGGGATAACTTAATGTAACACTTCTGACTCTACTGGTGGAAGATTTTTGCCTATTTCAATTCAATCTCATGGTGGAGGAGAGAAAAAAAAAATGGCTATTAGCCCCTAGGGCAAAAAAGGAAGATCACGGAGATGAAAGTTAACTTCATCTTACAAGTTCTTCATTTTACAAGTTCTTCATTTTACAATTGAGAACTGAGAACAGAAGCGCTGGTGAGACTTGTCCAGGATCCAGTTGTTGGGAGACACCTGAAAACCAGTTCCTCTACCCCTTAATATATAGATTTTGTTCTTCTTTTAGTAGTTTCCATTTCCATCCTAATTCCAAAGAAAAAGAGGAGAAAAGCTCTGGGGAAAAAGATTTGTAATTCTATTAAGTAGTAGCAAGACAAAAGCAACAGAGGTGATAAAGGGCTTCCCACCAGGTGTTCAGCATAACGTCTGAACGTCTTCTTCTCCTGGCTATACACAGGCAGGTGGATTAAAAAACAAAAAACAAGCAATAAACCTCCTGCTTCTCTTTCCCGAAGTTCACATTACAGTCAGGTCAACTCTAACATGCCACGTGCGTTCCTGAAAACACCGCACTATGCAAAATCACATAATAAAAACCACAGTTTTTATGGGGAAAAGGGAACAACACTCAAAAAACATTTAATCAACAACGTGTTTAAAGAAAAAGACAGGAACCTAGTTAAAAAAAAAAAAAAAGACAGGAACCCAATTTAAAAAAGTACAGTTTTACACTGGCTAAGTGGTTAAATTCACAAGTATTACAATAAATATGGCACCTCAACTTGAAAAAGACTAGAAGGTTGTTTATGGGAGTGGGCATCAGAAGTGAGGCAGTTTGGGAGCTATTGTGAAGCTCGTGGATGGGGGGATCCTAACACCATATGTGAACAGGTGTGGTACTGAGGGAGACTTGGAATGTTGAGGGGTGTGTAAGCAAGCACATCTCGTGCTTTCCCACGTACTTTTATTCATCTGGGTTCCATTTTCTGTGCTCACCTAGTGCTGTATCAGAGCCAAAATGGCACATAAGCACAGAATCCATGTTGTGCTCAAACTGTTCTCTATTATATGAAGTGTGTTTGCAATTTGCGTTTTTAAAACAAGTGTATATTGGTAGAACTGACTTTCTTCTGTAAACATAACAGATAAGGCTAAAAATATTTCCTGATAGTCACTCTCCCAGCTTTACCATGAAACACAACCTTAAGACTAATCTATACTGACTAAATCTCAGATAAAATGGCATGAGCATTATCGAAGGATTTATTCATAACTTCTATTCATGTGGTACCAGGTACAAAAAAATTTGTAGCCATCGTTAAAACAAACAAACAAACAAACAAACAAACAAAAAACACCAAAAAAGAGAACTTCACATTTATACGTAATTTAAAGTTAACCATGAAGGAAGAATAATTACCATCACCAGTATCGTATTTTTTAAGTGGTACAAAGTTTGAGCCAAACAAAAAGACAGCTACAGAGGAGGACACAAAACCAATGGTCAGATCTGTTTCGTTACTGCTCATGGTTCCAGTACTGCCTGGGAGTGAGCTGGTTCACTTTGCACTTGATGTCCTTTCCAAGAGCTTCTGAAATTAAATAAAAATAAAACCAGTAAGAAGTTGTGAGACTAGAAATAAATTGTGATTACTACATGATATTTATTGAGCTTTTCAAAAAGTATGCTAAAATTCCTTCTTCCAGATA